>NC_056726.1:654207229-654867229 GCF_019279795.1 Protopterus annectens
AGTACAAAGTGTAGAGAATGGGCATGTTGAAGCTACACTGATTTCAGAAACCACTGAAACTTTCTCATGTGAAGTTTGGCCAGAGGGAGCATCGGAATGGTGGATACCATGATACACAGAGCTCTGAGAAATTCCTAGGTGGTAATGGAAACCAGTGGAAGAAGAATGTGAAAGAAAGAAATGAGAGTTAAGGCATTCAGAGGGGGCAGGGATGCAATCATTGGCTCTGACCGAATCCTGCAACCCAGAAAAACATGATCCTGAGAAGGAGTCAGAGAAGACTTTTAGAAATTTATTGTGAACCCCAGGCTCTGAAGAAGGGAAATGGCAAAATGATTTTGCAAGAGTCTCTGGAGAGGATACCTGAATCAACAGATCATCTAAGTAAGGAAATATCTGGATCCCTTGAAGCCTGCAAAAAGCAATCACAGGATCAAGGCATTTGGTGAACAATCTTGGGGCAGTAGGAAGGCCAAAGATCAAAGAAGAGAACTGAAAATGACAGGAAGAAACAAAGAAACGTAGAAACTTTTTAAAAAGGGGGTGGATTGGAATATGGAAATAAGCATGCTTGAGATCCAAAGACGCCATTAAGGCCTGAGGGAGCAGGAGACGAAAGAGAATCTGAAGAGACAACATCCGAAAGGAAGGCACTTTTAAACAAGTGTTTAGATGAGAGATGTCTAGAATAGGTCTCCGACTGCCCTATTTTCTTTGCACTAAAAACAGTCTGGAGAAAAACCCTTCCCCTTTTGAGACTCGGGCAGCTGTTGAATAGTACCCCGAGTCAAAAGAGCTTGAAGACCCTCTGGGAAAAAGGGAAGCTGTTCCTGAGGAGGCTGAGGAATGCCCATAAAAGAAGGACGCGATTTCCATACCATGAAGCACTCCTGAAGAATAACTGACAGAACCCAAGAATCTTGAGTGATCTGAATCCAAGCAAGAAGAGGAAGAGAAAGGGGAATGTGGCTGGGAGGAGATGGATATTCATACAACACCTGGTTTATCTGGAAAGGAAGGCTTTGGAAACCCTGAAAACTGAGTAGCATTAGCTGGAGGAGCCCATTTGCCACTCTTTTCTTGCCATTAGCAGAAAGGCAGGAATGTCTACGAACAAAGGCAGGCTGAGCAGGATAGTTTCTCTGAAATTTAGGCACAGGAGAAAAAAAAGCACGTTTAAGCTCCTGTAAAGCCTTACCCTTATCCCGAAGGGACTTGAACAAACCAGCATCAGCTTCCTCAAACAAACGTTTAGAATCTAGGGGAGCATCCACCAACTTAGCTTTAATATCATCAGGTAGAGGCTGGAGCCTAAGCCAAGAATATCTCCTCATAACTGAGCCAAAACAGTAGACTTCTACTGTAGCAACTCATAGTGCATCCTATGGATAATCAGGGACCTGAGCTCAATCCTACTTAAAATAATCCATCATCCTAGAGAGCATATCCCCAAAGGAAATTTCCTCAAAAGAAGTATCAGGACCAATAGATTCCTCCTCTTCTGGCCCACAGTCCAAAGGAAAAGGAATTTGAGTAGAATAAGTCAGGGATTCATCATCAGAATCTGACAGTCTCAGAAGACCCTGTTCTTTAGGCCTTTTAAGGGGAGTAGAGGAACAGGAACTGAAACCCCTTGAGGAGGCTTTAAAGACATCAAAGCTGAAAATAACCTGGGTGAAAGCCTGACATTCACTTTGAGGATCCCTAGGAGTAGAAGAAAAAAAGAAACAAAAAAAGTACATATTAAGAGAACATGACCTCCTAAAAGCTGAGTAGACTGAGACCCAGGATGGTAGTAGAGAACCGTAGTAGGAACGTCTTCCTCAACTAAAATCTGAGTAACTCTCCATGGACACCTGGGGGGGGGGGGGATCAACCTTGGTTCCCCTTGAACATCTAACTAACGCCTGCAAACCGGACATGCTGCCAGTTGGAACCTCACCAACCTCCAACACGGTCATGGTAGTGGAATCCAACAACACAGCCATGTGAGCCTCTGGGTTTGTAACAACCTCAGGAGAAACACCTGGCAGAGGCTGGACAGCAGAAGATTCCGGTCGTACCTTCTTCCTCCCCAACTGCTGACTCTCAGAGCGGGAGATTCCAGCTATTGTATCTTTAGCAAGAAGTTTAAGATGCTGGTTCTCAAGATACAAGGAAATGGAAGAAAGTTTACTGTGAAGGGTTTTCGGAATGAATGCCTGGCAAATAGAACAAAACATATGGTCATGAGATTCTCCTAGAAAAAAAAAGACACTTATCGTGGCAGTCTTTATGGGGAATCTGTCTCCCACACTTGCATTTACCCTTCCTGGATGACAATCACCTCAAGGACCACAAAAAAGAAAGAGAAAACAAAAAAAACCCCAATGTGGCACTTATCTGCACTGCAAACAGGCGTAAGTAATCACTGGAGAACAAAAATGTGTTCAACTGGCAAAACGGATGAAGGTAAACAGACCGACTATGAAAAGATGCATTTGAACTGACAGCAGGGAAGTTCTGTTCATGGTAAGCCTGAACGTCACCTTTATGCCCTACAGTACACAAGGAGCATTTGAGTGACATTCAGGTGTACCTTTAAATACAACAGGAAGTCTTTGGTATACTGGACAGATGACAGGCTTCCACGGCAGGGAATCCAGAATGTTATGAATACTGCAACAGTGAATGCAAGGACATCTTACAACTCAGATAGTCTTTTTGTAGAGTTCAGAGCAAAAAGCAACACTGTTTTCTGTGTTAAGTTCCTGAAGTCAGCCTGATGAGCTGGCTCACGTGGAGCAACAGTTAGGTTTTCTAATGCAAAATTAAGATCCCATGGAAGAGTCACTTGTTTTCTAAGGAGGCTTGGTATGCAGCACCCCTTTCAAAAACATTTTCACATGAGATTGCATTGAAAGAGGGATCCATGGACAGGCATAATGAAATGGATGAGTAATGAATCTTGATGGAGGAATAACACATGCCAGGTACAGCAACTCATACAAATAATGCAGAACCAGAGAAACACTAGCCCTGAATGGGTGTTGATTCTTTTCTTGGCACCAACTATTTTCCGTTTACTAATATGCGATTTTCTAGTAGGAAGTTTTCTTCCCTTCTTTAAAACCTACTGCATGTCTGCAGAAAAAAAAAAAAGATGCCTAAAAGGTATTAAGAATCTATCATCTGGGCAGTTGGTTGCACATGTTTGAGGTCAGGATGCATCAAACACCTCTTGTCTTGAGAAAGTAACTGCTCCTGGCCATTTCCAAAAGAAGACAGCTACGTCTGCCTGGGCCAGAAGGGAGTCACCAAAATGATTTTTTGGGAGTCATTCTGATTTTACTGGAAGGGATGGAAGCCCCCTCATCCACACAAAGGGAGCTTATCTACCCAACAATGGAAGGCGGTAGCTGTCAATCCTCAAATCCTGCAAAAGGAGCACTCTTCAGGGGCAGGAAAGCTCCAAGGGCTTGGCACCAATACCTGTCTTTCTGCAGTCATCTTTTTAACAGGGTCACAAAGGTTCAGAGGAAACTGAATCCATGCAAGCAAACCTCTTGTGTATGAAACTTCAGTCTCCAAGTGTGGGACTAGTCAGAACCAGACAACTGCTAACAGGATCCAGAGGCTGCACTGGTAATGCAGTCATGTGAGTCATTGAGAGACAGTGAAAGTCCTATTAGACTTTTTTGTATTTTCAGTCAACTGCTACATGTCCCTACTCTTGTTGTGTGATGTGTGAGTCAGTTCAAGAAAGGAAAAAGTTCAGGATATGAAATTTTAAGTTTTCTGTCTTGAAGCTCTGACACTGTAAAGAGGACTGACATAATTCACTGCTCGCTCTCTATGGGAGAAAACTGGAGATGCATCTTTTGTAATAAAAAAGACCACAGCCAAAAAAAATGCCCAGTAGCCAAAACTGATAAATAAAGCCAATTTCAATTTTTATGAGAAAGAAAAATAAAATGTCTTACAGCTAGGATGAAGAGTCATGAATGTGATCCACTTGCAACCAGAAAAAAGTGCATATGCATATTTATTTATTTATTACCAGGACTGGCCTAAGTGGCATCATACTTCTCAACCTCTTAGAGCAAGAAATCTGAACAAAGCCATAAATAAAAACAGTGGGATAAAAGCCCAAAAATAGGGACAGTTTTTAAATATTGCTCTTATAAACTTAGAAAGTCGATAGAATAACAGTTTTTGCATTAGCATGGATTTTTTTAAGGGTAGGAAGTTCGAAACTCAAAACTCAAATTTCTGTCTATTTTCTAACTTCAGTCTTTAATGATTTGTTACTAATTTGCCAGAAAAACACAATTTTATGAAAAATGGACCAAGAAATATGAGGCAAAAATCTGTAGAGTTGAGAGGTACAAAAGCTGAAGGTGTGATGTGAAGAAAGGAAGGTTCTATTGCTTGCTGGTACATGTTCAAAATGACTTAACTTTCTGTAAGAGCAACCTGAAGAAATACTTGTGGCAGCTGCTAGTCTATCTTGCATTGAAAGAGGATAAACTGTATATAGAAAAGGTACAGCAAAAATATCTGAAGTATCAGCCTATGTGAATGGGAAAAATAAAAGGAAACATCTAAACACTAAAGACGTCTGACTTTGTACTTGTATTTTCCTGCCCACTACCCTTGCTGATCTTCACCAATTATCTTCCTGCTTATCAGGAACTCTTCCACTTCTCCCCTCTCAGTAACCTTAAACCGCATAGCATAACTGGTCATCATCAGGAGGAAAGGACTTTTTTAATGTCCTATAATGATCTAGGCAGCAGAGGAAAAAATCCTTTCTGGTAGTGTTGACTGGATTTAGCTTGGCCACGCCCCAGCCCACAGAAGCAGCATGTATTGCATGTTGTCATGGTACTGGTACACTCTCACATTCATGACTTTTCTACCTTGCCTAACATATTTTTTAATAGCTCGGTAAGGTATCACTTTTTCAGTCTCCAATGTGGATAAAAGAAATGCAAATTATGCCATCAACATAATGGCAGCTGCCGCCTTCTTGGAGCTTCAGATAAATTGTGCCTAGATTGTGCTACGAATGACCAGAGTCAGTTCTCAAAACAGGGTGATGTAAATGGATTAACCATTGACTGCAAGAGAGAAGCTTCTACGATAACACCTTAGACTTTATTTGTACTCCATTAGCTGGTCTTGAAACATAAAAATACAAAACCTGAGGGAAGAAACTAGGACAAAACAAAGAGAACAAAATAGGGTAGGGGATGAAGGAAAAAAGCTAAAACAGAACAAGTTTTTTTTTCTGAAATACAAAATCAAAAATAAAAAGAGAGGGGACATGGACTCCAGAGCACTATAACTTCTTGGTTTGCCTAACAACACCCTCTTTTAAAGTACCCCCAATAAAAACGTTTTGATTTCCACTCATTATCACCATGACTTTTGCTCATTTTTAAAAGAGAACAATATTACAGTACAGGTTACATTTTAACGTATTATATAACAAGCATATCCAATGCATGAGTCAGCACAGCAAAAAATAAAAACTATTCACAACAAATATGCAATGGTAACTGCATACCTGGCTTTTTTTTTCCGAAGCAGCATCCACAAATCTAGGCTCACATATAGGTTAGTACTGCCCACACCAGAAGATAGGAGACAAGATCTTAATTTGATTGACAGAACCCTCATGACGACCCAGTAGAGACAGGAAAAGCTCCCCAGAAAATCCTACAGCAAGAGAAAAACTAAAGATGTTAGTAGATGTTACATGGGTCTCTGGATTGATGGATGCTCCAGAGAAAAACATTTATCAGATATGAAAATACCTTTTCTCTTTCACAATCCATCCATCAACCCATTTTCACCTGGGGCTTGCAGTAGTAGTTAGAACAGAGAATAGCCAACATAGTTAGACATACACAACAAACAGCAAATTACAATCTTGAAGAGACTATTGCAAAGCTGAGGCATGCAGAAGACAACAATTAAAAGTTAAGAAAGTACATGCAGCAACACAATTATAAGTAAGTACTTTAAACCCGAGTAAAAGTGAGCAGCAGTTGTACGATTACACCATAAAACAGAAGATATTTGAATAAGACAATTTCTTTCAAAATCCATAAATAATTTGAGTTATAGAGATGGAGGCAGACATCAGTCTTCTGATTTTCTTGTTGGCAGCATTCTGGTCAGAGGAGTCCTAGTCTGTATGGACATACTATTACAATCTACCTCCACAGCCAATACAGTCATACCAGCTACAAAGAGGAAACAGGCACTCACCCTGTTCTGCTCTGTTGTTTTTCTGCTTGGAGTTAAGGCATGGCAGACAGCGTTTGTGTGTATATGGGTGAAGATGTTCAGGAGTGAGACTGAGTGGGGAAGAGAGGTGTGTGTGTGTGTGTGTGTGTGTGTGTGTGTGTGTGTGTGTTGAATGGGGTAGGGGCTGTCTTTCCCACACACCTGACTAGACTAACAAAACTCCTTTAACATTTAAACCACAAACTGTTAACAGCTAAAAGTAAAGACCACAAACTAGTGACCCAAATGAGAAGCTTTTATTCCTCTGACGTCTCGCCTGATGCCTTCACAGGAGAATCTCCTTTAACATTGTTTGAGGGAGACAGAAGCCACCATGGATAAACATGTACATCATACCTTAAAGGTACTTAAAGAAGTGGATAGGAGGGAGCACTAGACACCAGGGATACCTCTTGAAAAATGATGCGGGGGAGCACTAGATGCCAGGGATAGCTCATGAAAAGATGTGGTTTGAGGGTGCCACTAGACACCAGGAATAGTATAGAGTGCCTTAAAGGAACTAAAGAGTTAAACCAAGCAACCTCCTACAGAGGATCATTTGCGTCACCACTGGACAGAAGGGAAAACCATAGAATAACTACTAAACCTTAAAAAAATTAATTAAATTAGAAAGGGAGGGGGTTTGATTCCTGCACCCTTGCCACAGGAAATAACATTAATCCACTATTGTAGCTGAGAAGTTGGTCTAGCAAGGATTTTTTTTTTAATTATAATAGTATACTGAGGACCTTTGACATTATTTAAGCCCAGAAACTGTTTGTGAGCTGCAAGAAGTGGATGCTGCAGATATATGCATACCTGTTAACCTCATACCACAAAGACATGTAGATACGGTACAAGGACTTGTACCTACAAATTAGAAGAAGCCACATGTTGTTCCTATGTTTAAAAGTGGGGAAAAAATCAGAAAAAGTAAATTATTGACAGATAATTCTCACATTTATAGGCAAGAACTAGGCTAACTGCCCTTATGAGCCAAGCCATTTTCCTTTTTTGTACTCAAAATAACCTACCCCATTTGGTTATAGGTTGGCTTTACCCATCTCATGGTCAATAATTATATATTACCCCAATGAGAATAACTAGGATCATACCACAGATAATTTAAAGGGCCGATTAGTAGTACAGGGAGCAGTGCTGGGGTAAAATTTCTGTTTCTCATCCACAGATCTAAGTTACACTTGAAAATGGACACTGATTTGCTTTGAGCAGCCATCTGTCCCTGGAGGAGTGGTTCCAGCCCAGAAGTTAGTAGTTTATAGGCCATTTTTCCAGCCCAGAAGTTAGTAGTTTATAGGCCATTTTGGGCTAATTTGTATCTCTTTCATTTCCCTGCTGTAAAAACCGCGTTTGCACGGTTTTGCATGTCCAGGCAGCGGCAGTTAGCTAGGGCTAAATTATTCCCGGCTCCACCAAGTCTCCTCTTCAGTTTTTCCCTTGAAAGTAGTCTAACTCTCAACCTAAGTACTTAAAAAAAGCATCCTAGAGTCCAGCACTTGCTCAGACCTAATAGCAAGCACTAATATACCCAAACACTTGATTGCCCAGCAGGGCAAGCTTCATTATTCACCCCTCACCAACCAAGCGACTAAGCAGCTCACCCTACTATTCAGGCATGACCAAAGGGCAATTTCAGGTATACTCTCCAGTCCAGCTGGTTAACCTGGATATCCTGAGGCAATGTTACAACTGCCTCATGTACACAGTCAACCCTCTCCTCCTACCACAAAACATTAACATATGCGAGAGATGAATTTATATAGCTAAATTGGAGGCTAAGCTCTATCCACCCAAGACTGGAACAGTCAGTCATGAGGAGAAGGTTGCACCACACCTCCAGCTTCACAAAGACATACTAAACTAGCACTGGCAAAAAATACACAAATACACAAAATCATACTCGGAGGCTCTAAATAAAAACCTGCAAAAGCATCAGAGACCTCTAAAGCAGACACCCAAAAAACTGCACCTCATGTCACAAACCAGACAACACATAAAACACAAAATCAGTGTGCCGCACAATCATAGCCCTTAAGGCGAAATAACATACCTAACACACTAGTAATAGGCGACTCTATAGTCAGGCACACTGACGTCCCACTCACTAGGCTGGACAAGAAGAAGGTTACTGTTAGCTGCCTGTTGAGAGCCAGAATCCACCACATAACACAAGCACTCAAGTCACTCCAGAACAAGTACAAGTATGACTCTGTCATTGTTCATGTTGGTGTGAATGACCTGAGATGTACCTCCCTGGACTACATGAAAAGAGACATGGAAGAGCTCTGATCATGTAGTCCAGGCAGGTATGACCCCGACCCTGAGTAGCATCCTGCCCTCACCAAGACTGATACTGCAGTATAAAGAAAAAATGATCAATTTCAACAATTGGCTAAGCTTCTGGTGTCATTCAAAGGGGATCCAGTGTCTGTCAGCCTGGGAAGACATGCTAGACAAGCCTCGTTGCTTTGCAAGACACTGCTTGCACCTGTCACCACTAGGCTTTCGAATACTGGCCAAGGCTCTTGCTGCCCCCATAGTGCCTTTTTTAGGCAAGGCTCAAAAGCCAAACCCACTTCCATAAACAGCACAAATAAAAAAAATGAAGGAGGTTGTGCTACTCAATGCCAGGAGTTTAAATCTCAAAATGCATGTGCTCGAAGCACTCCTCAGTATGGAGAACACCGACATCTGTGCAGTAACTGAAACCTGGTTCAAGGCTCCACAGAGCACCCCAGCACTACCGGGCTACAACTCATAACACACATTTCGGCCACAGAACATGGACCGAAACATAAAAGGAGGGGGTGTATCCATATTCATCAAGGATACCTACACCTCCAGGTTAGTGGCGCCACATGATCCCTCTGAGATCATCCATGTGCAACTAACAATCGGGCAAATCTGCAATATAAATTGTGGCCTGCTACAGATCACCCTCCATGACCCAGGACCACCACTCTGCCTTTCTGGAGACACTGGAAAACATGAAGGTCCTACCGAACACACTGATATTGGGCGATTTCAATTACCCTACCGTTAACTGGGAAAACTACTCAAGTACAAACTCCCAGGTCCAGCGGTTCCTGGAATTTATCAACTCCAATGCCCTGGATCAGCTGATAAATTCCCCTAAAACCAATCCAACGATAGTTGAAGAACGGAACCAAGAAAAAAGGTTTCAACCACGGAACTGAAGCACCAAGCAGTAATTATTCCAAAAGTAAAAACTTTTATTGCACACGAAGACAAAAACTGATATCACAAGCGCTTTCGCTTGGATGTTCCAAGCTTTCTCAAGTTCAACTTGAGAAAGCTCGGAACATCCGAGCGAAAGCGCTTGTGATATCAGTTTTTGTCTTCGTGCAATAAAAGTTTTTACTTTTGGAATAATTACTGCTTGGTGCTTCAGTTCCGTGATAAATTCCCCTACCAGAGGTAAAAACATATTGGACCTGGTTCATCATCAACATGGGCGACAGGTGTTCCGCACTGGAGGTCAACCCGCCACTGGTTAGATCAGACCATAAATGAATCACTCTGGGTGTCCACACCACACCATCACCCCCAACCAAGGAAACCACAGTGAAAAACTTTAAGGATGCATGGATCGTGCCATCCCTAGCAAAACCAAGACTCACTCCCCTAAGAGAAGGGAACCAGTCTGGTGGACCCCTGCCATAAACAGGCTATACAATAGAAGGAAGAAACTAGTTCAGAAAAAAAGCAAATCCCAAGAAGGAAAGACATCCCTGATCAGTATCAGTAAGAAACTAAGGTCCCTCATAAAATCATCCAAGGCTAACTTCCAAAGAAAAATAGCCAAGGATTTGAAAGATAACCACAAAGCCTTCTTTAGCTATGTCAAGAATCTAAGTGGCAACTTGCAGATCTGCTCTGAGCTAGTGCAAAATAGCACAAAATATACTGAACCTACTGATATTGCCAACATCCTGGCAGATAGATTCAGTGCAAACTTCACCCCCCCTCTCACCCTCAAAAGGGCCCACAACAATACCGGAAAAGTGTAGTGTCCCGAAAATCACAGATGAACAGGTGAAAACAACCCTTTCAAAAGCCATAAGCACAGCATCAATGGGGCCAGATGGTGGCCCAGGCTGCGTCTTGGACGAACTACAGAAGGAACTAACTCCCCCACCTAAACACACTGTTCAACCTCAACCTCTCCACAGGCTACGTGCCCATAGAATGGCGCACAGCAATGGTTATTCTGCTCCACAAAGGAGGGGCTACAACTGACCCTGGTAACTATCGCCCCATAAGCCTGACTAGCCTGATCTGCAAGGCTATGGAGCGCATCATCATGGAACTCATTAATAAAGACATTGGGAACCTCCAAACACTTGACCCGACCCAGTTCAGCCTTGTTAAGGCCAGATTATGCCTACTAAACCTGGTTGACTTCTTTGAGACAGTCACCAAGGCCATAGATGATGGGAAGGTGGTTCACACAGCTTACCTTGACCTCGACAAGGCTTTTGACTCGATTCCCCACTCGGGAATTATAGAAAAACTCACCAGCCTGAACATAAACCCCTACGTCACGAGATGGGTTGCCAACTGGCTTACAGACAGAACTCACATGGTAAGAATAGCGGGCTCCAGGTCCGACTCTAAACCAGTCACAAGTGGTGTCCCACAAGGCTTGGTCCTGGGACCCCTACTGTTCTGCATATACTTCTCAGAAGTACAGGCAAACACAGGAGGACTATGGCTAACCAAGTTCGCCGATGAGTGCAAACTGGGAGTCATAATTGACTCTCCGGCTGACACGGGCATTCTCCAAAAGGGCCTTACTGAGATGGACACCTAAGTGATGGTCTCAAGCTAAATGCCAAAAAAATGCATAGTCATCCCGTTTGGGGAAAAACAAAACATCCATGAATTACCACATAGGTGGCAACCCCCTTAATACAGAAGAGGTAATAAAAGATCTGGGGACCCAGGTAGATGGTAATCTCTCCTTTGACAATCATATTGCTAAAGTAATTAGGAAATCCTCCTATGTAGCCCATCTAATTGCTAAAGGGTTGGCATCTAGAAATAAAGAGGTTACAGTGCCCCTCTACTAGTCACTCATCAGACCCATCATAGATTACAATGCCCCATTTGGGATGTGCCTCACAAGACACTTCCAACAGCTGGGAAGACCACAAAAGTACCTCACCAAGAGGATTACTGGTCTCAAACATATGTCCTATGCAGCCCGACTGGAAAAGCTCTGGCTGTACTCGGTGGCATATCGCTTACTCAGAGGTATCTCTGCCCGACTTACAAAGCCATGTTCAACTCAGAATTGATGGACATGCTCCACCTAAAGAAATCCAAGTCACTGTGAGCCACTCGCTCTAGTGAGCTAAACCTCACCACAACAATAAATAGAACATGTTGGAGGGATAAATTCCTGTCACAGAGACTTCGCATGCTTTGGAACAAAATTCCTAACTACATTAGACAGGGCCCCTCACTAACACTCTTCAAGAGAAACCTTGACGACTAGATGGGTAACATGGGATCACTTCACTGTGATCACTCTTCACTGGCTATCTTGACAGAGCTCTAAAGCACTAATCTATGGGGCTTGTGACACTCTGGGCTAGCTTGTAAATGCCCCTCGGCAGATAGCCCTAGTATTTACCTATTATGTGGATATTTGGTGTGGATGGTCTCAGTTCCATGCCATTCTCATCTCTGTGATATATATTTTTTTTTTTGTTGTTCTATTCTATCAGAAGAAGAAGTTTAGATGATTTGATTTTTTGTTGATGATATAAATCCAATCCATCATGGTTGGTGATTGATTGCCTTGCCTGGTACAACAAGCTCTCTTTGGCAGCCTGTAGGATACAGAATATAGTGACAGGGCTTTCAGTCGGTCCATGTAGGACATGTTGTTTAGGCCTCTTATCCTTTTAATAAGGCATCTACATTGGCATTCCAGTAGTTGCATGTGTCTGGACAGATACATGCCAAAGCTGGCATTAAATTCAATGATTGGCCTAATGAGGGCTGAGTAAAGAGGACTGATGACATCCCTAGACCTAGACTCAGTTGCTTTGTTTATAAGCTGTTCAATAGAAGGACTTTCTTACAACAGACACATGTTGGTCAAATGTAAGGTCAATGTCCACTTAAGTTTCCAAATCTCAAACTATACAAAAATGCATTTTTATCATTTAATTTCAGACCACGATTTTGACACAGTTATTTAATAGAGACAAACCTTTTTTTCATGGTGGCCAAGTCATTTGGGGATTCAATCACTATTTCAACCTTGCAGTCATCTGCAAACTTAGGGGTTGGGAGGGTGGCCTAATGGTTAAGGTGTTTGCCTTACAAACACAAGGTACAAGGTTTGAATCTCACAGGGGATAATTGGCTAGGTTTAAAATGGCTCACAAGGGCAGTTAGCCTAGTACTAATCTATGAATCTAGTCAGCCAGAACCTTTTGCTATTGGCTTTTACCTCAAAATGTTGATGCCAAACAGGAGAGGTCCCAACGCTAAACTCTGGTGACCCCCACTGGCGGCTGGTTTGTTTGTGGAGGTAACTTCTCTTATTTTGTTTATCTCCATCCTATCTGTGAGCCAGCTGGCAATCCAGTGGGTGACAAAGTGGTTTATTTAGCTTTTTTACTAAACCTGAGTGGGGAATCGTGTCAAAATTTGGCCAGGTCAATGTATGCAGTGTGTACCATTTGATGCTTGAATTAACCTACTCCTGTTGGTGTTAGAATGTCCTTACCCATCCCATGGTCAATAACTATATATTACTCTAGTGAGAATAACTTGGATCATACTGTAGATAATTTGTGGGAACCCAACTACCTCTGTCCATTAGTAGCACAAGGGGTAGTCCTGAGGTACACTTTCTGTTTCCCATCCATAGAAAGTGCATTTGTATTGCTGGCAAAACCTATAATTAAATATAATTTATCCTTCTGTTGCCAATAACATCAGACACAGGAACTTTGGAAACTGTGCAAAGGAGCTTTACCAAACAAATAAGGAAAATTAAAACACTTGATATATTTTGGAAGACTAAACATTTTTATGTCTTTTTAGCATATGATATAGACTTGTTAGGGTAAGTTGTGTTTGGCATTTAAGGCATTAGGTAGTGAACATTAGCAGAAACCTAGCAAGAATTAGGAAAAGGGGTCCTAAATATATAGTGAACAATAGGACTACAAAAAAGGGATATTTAACACATCAAATACCTAGGTTGTGGAACAATTTCCCTTTGATGGTTAAAAAAAAAAGTACATTGGATAAATACCTCGATGATAATACATACATATATAAATCTGGAATTCTGAAGACTGCTGTTTTTATGGTTTAAGATGACTGTATGAAGCAAAAAAAAAAAAAAAAAAATATACAAACTAAGGAAATTATCAAAGCCTAATTATACAACGACCCCCCCATTAATATTCCAAAACGTGCACGCTGATTGATTTACAACGTGCACGCTGACCAGAGTTATAGTAATGGATTTTCCACTAGTATAACTTTTTTTACAGCAATGGAGAACACAAGATCTATTGCTTTTTACACACTGTCTCGCTATGTTAAACGAGTTTAACATAGCGAAACAACTTAAAAAAAAGTAACTGAGATCTTGCATTCTCTGTTGCTTTTTTCAAAACTGTCTCGCTATGTTAAATGGGTTTAACATAGTGAGACAGCTTTAAAAAAAAGCAATGGAGTAAAAGCAAAAGTAAATCCAGCATTACCCACACCCAGGCCTAGGTTATTGCTATAATAACTGGTAGTACAAAAAAACACATATGGATTAAATTATTCCTCTTACAAACTTAGAAAGTCACTAAACTCACCAGGATAACAGTTTTTGTATTTACATGTATTTATTGACAGATACAAAGTTTCTGAAACTCAGATGTCTGGCATTAAATGATAGACTGTATTCATCTGTTATTTACAAAGGTAGCGATCATGTAAATGGATACACTGAGGAAATTCTGTCCACTTACAGACAGGCAAGGGGTATGTGTGTGTGTTTTAATGAGTGAATTGGGAGTGTGTGTGTGTGTGTGGGGGTGAATGAGAAGCAGTGCCTGGGCTAACAAGTGTATGGGCCAACAGTGTTACTACTGTAGGAAAGTACTCATCTAAACTCCTGGTAGTTAAAGGCAATTTAGAGACATGCAAATTAGCCAAGGCGGTCTTTCCTTCTTGTGACTAATGCATCTCTAAATCCCCCTCACTGTGTAAAAATCCCACATATTCTGCAGCTCTTACAACAAGCAGTGGGCGTATTTCTGAATCTTTTGGTTTGTTATAAACAAAAAATGCCTCCTAAAAAGAAATATGGAGGAATCAACTGGTACAGAATAACTACACAAGCAGACATCAAACTCAGAACATGAAGAGCAAGAGGGAGCACATTCTAATGGACTGCTCGATTATTTCAACATGTACTATTACAGGAAGTGTACTTGCACAACTGTATCGTGTTTGATGTAAAGAACCACTGATGTACGAATCCTTAAATGGTTAGGAAAGTACCAAATTGTGTGCCCTCAGCTTTCACTTAAGGGTTCATGGCCTAAAACATGTTTTTAGGACAGCTGAAGTACATATTGCTACTCAAGAATGGATATCCTATTTGTAGTGAATATATAACAGCTACATATATGGTTTGGGCTGAAGCATTTTTTTAAAAAAGGCTGCAGCAGTAGCTACTGATATGGTGAAGACCACTTAAACTTCCAGAGTCAAAATGTTGCATTTGTCTTAAAAGGGGGTAATGCAATTAACTCATTACTTAGATGAAGGTCCATTTATTGATGAATAACCCTAGCTTTCTTTCATAAAGACAAACAAAACAAACTGCTCATTTTGTTTAACGGAACTAGCTCTCAGTGACCTGTGTGCATCCATAACTTGCACCTTTATTGTCTTGCTTAGGAAAGACAAACACGTGAAACGATTGGTTCAGAGAAACCTCAGAAACTACATAAACAGTAAAAGTGGTACATATCCTGAAGGTCACCTTGTTTTTATGGAAAACTATGTTTGCCTCTTCACATATTAGTGTATTATGCAGCTCAAGTGATTTTTCTTGCTGGAGTAACTGCTGCTAACAAGACCTTTCCAGTAAAAGTATTTGGGGGTCGGATACACTGACAGGTTCTAGAGGAGGAGGTAGGGTCTAAGTCCCAAACAAGTATTACTGAATGTCTGAGAGACTTAAGACACAGGCATCCAAGTATCAAAAAATCTGCTAACTATATGAACAAACCAGGACTTGTTCATGTGCTTTTATCATTTGTTTTCAGGAAAATCTGCACTATAACAAGAGGAACAGTTACTGGGAGAGACAGAAAGTATTTTTTTTCCTGGTATGTACAGACTCCCAGCCATGGTGGGAGAAACCTTTTATATTCATAAATCTCCATCTTCATGCACTATTCTCACCACCATATTTGTAATAAGCAATCTGCTCAACTACTTCAGCCTCTGGACTCCCATGTACAAGCAGTGGGGGAAGTACAAGGACCAGAAGGCAATGACTGGATACTTGTGAAGGACAATAATTAGTTTGCACAACAGCTATTGGAAGACCGCCTGTCTAGTTTTGTCAAGCTCAAAGTTCTCATTCACCACTGCCAGCTCCTGAGTGGTACCTAAAGAAACCTACAGAGGAGTTCTGACCTTTGTGTATCTACTGCTCTCTGCATTTCAATTTTCTGAACAGAAGACTCAGGAGGAACACAATTAAAGTAAACAGCTACAGTAGGGATTAGAGAAGCTTTACGTTTACATTTATTTATTCACTTACTTGTTGACAGAGTTAGTCTACCTGGTCAGAGGCTTCTTTTTAGAGGAGACCTACGGTGGTGTTCACACTGACTAGGGAAAATTTCACTAGGACACATGGGGAATTGATAAGTGCCATTGGATCCTGTATATCCTCCTAAGCTACTAGTGACTCAGGCAGATGGGGACTTAGTTTAACATCTCATTCAAAATGAAAAAAGTGCATACAAATTCCTAGTTTCTCATGTTTTTCTTGCTGATGGAACTGCTACTAAGAGGACCTTCCCAAAAGTATTTTGGGTTTGATGCAACAAAAAGTCCCAAGCAAGTAATACTGAATGCCTTGGAGGCTTCTGAGAGATGGGCATCCAGCTACCAAACTGTGTATAATACAGCAGTATAGTGCTAGGGTCTGAACTGCATGTCTCCATCAGAACACCTTCCTTTATGCCAATTTTGTCCATACCTCCATACACTAACTTCCTTCTACTCTTAGAATAGCCTGGCTTCTCTTACACTGTCTCACTGTACTACTTCCTCCATCTCTAGGAATAAACTAGTTTTCTATGTTTTAACTTGACTACAGTACTGAATATTATATGGAGGTAGTAATTTCTCTTTCTTTCTTTTCCAAGCCCTTGGACATCCAATTTTGTCCCCGGTTACTTAAACAGCAGAAGCTTTGCTTCATGTCATTCCACCAAGAACTGTCCTTATGCAAAAGCTGTACCTGTGAGCAGCATTCTACTGGGATTACTTGCTATTGTGCAATGTAAGCAAGTTCAATATGAAAAGCTTAGCTGTACATTAATGCAAAGTGGCAGGTATCACCTGCACTGTTCTGGACCGTGGATGTGACATCCCTAGACCTTACACTCTTAAGGACCACTAACCAAACTGGTTATTGCCCATTCATGTAACTATTAGATTACACTGCCTAAAGCAATCATGTCCTCTCCCTAACTTCTTGGTCTTTGCTTTCATTAACCAAAATAAAACATGTCTGACTTCATGTATCCGTGCTAATGGTTCAGTAACAGCTATAAACGGATTACTTTAGAAAGTAAAGAACTTTCCAGGTCGGGTAAGCTCTACTACGCTAGGCTTCACTGCCTGTCCTGCCCATCCACCCCACCTTCATCCAGCATTATACTCATTTCTACCAATCACTCATTACACCCAATTCCTATACATCACCAACCTACTTTACTATTATCACAGAATCACTTTTCTTGCTACACACCTATTCCCAACTTCAGTGTAATATTTAGCATCATACAAAACTCCCTTCTCCCTCCCATAATGCTCTTCACTTTATCCAATCATTCTGACCCTCTCACTGACAGTACCTCTAAGCACATCTTTGACAATGTTCACTCCTCCCATTTAGGTTCCTAGGTTGGTATTAGGCCATCGGCCCTAGGGCCTATACAAGCATAGCCATACAAGCATAGCCATAACAATTCCCTGGGCTATTTCTTCCCACAGTATTTACTTCCCTGGACCCCTGTCTAGCAGGGCGACTGATGTGATCCCTGGTGTGACATCCAATTATCAAGGTTCCTTTTGAAGAGGGCTATTCATTTATTCCATCAATCTCCATTCTCATAACATAGACAAACTTTTACTATATTACTACCTCTACTGACAATGTTACTAGCCAGTATGGTATTTTGTGCACGCAATGCACAAACCCACCTCACTAGCTAGCATATCTTTCCCAAACAGATAAATATTACCCCTAACAACCCACATTTTTCCACACAACTTACCTCAGATCTCCCACAAAACTTTCCACACAACTTACCTCAGATCTCCCACAAAACATCACCTTACCTCTACCATTCCATTTTCTCTGATCTCAGCTACAAGTCAAAGTCCTTATAAACACAAATTACAGCAAAACCTGAACTACAATGCAAATGTCTTTACACTTTCATGCACAGTAATTTCACTCAGAAACTCAGCTGTGACATTCAACCTAACACAACAAATCAGCAAACTCCACTATAAATGCTTCTAGATCTACTTCAACATTGGTCTTGGAATACAAACTCCTGATTATAAACATGCACACTGGAAGTTTGTTTGTTTCTTTCGGCTTTTCCCAGTTAGGGGTCGCCACAACGGAACTCCGGTCCGCTAATGATTGGCAGTAGATTTTGACGTGCTGGCTTGCCGGGCCTAACGCACAACCTTCAACGAAGGAATGCCCATTCACGCATGTCACCACACAGAAGACGCTCTAACTGAGAATTGAACGGACAACGTCTAACTGTGAGGCGACAATGCTACCGCAGCACCACCACTGCAGATTGGAATTATAGGTAACAAATTAAGGTATTTATACAGATCTAGCTACTCACTCTCCTGAGGTAGTAGCCACTACTGAAACCTAGTTAAAGAAAAATATTAGACAATGAAGTCAGCCACCCTAGATTTAGATACTAGGGCTTGACAGAAAAAATAAATGTGCTGGTGGTGTTGCCATTAACCACAAAAACTGGTTAGAAATCACCCTACTCCCCATACAAATCTCAAGTGTTAATAAAGTCAGCAATGGATATGTTTATTTCTGTGTCTCTAACTAATAGCATTATTATCAATTTATCTGTAAGTGCAAAGTCCTGTTTTTAATGTGGAGCTTTTCTCCCCGGGTCTCCACTGAAAATGGATATGTATCCAGTTGGACTAACCCGGTAAACAAATGTAAAATAAAATAAATAAATAAATAACTCCTCATATCAATCCTCAAAAACAACAGAAAGTCTCTGTGTGTTTGCATTCCACCTAGTAACAGCGTTTCAAACAGCAAAAAAGTATCCTGTACTGAATATCACATCATATTCACACAAGAAACTATTATACTAGTTGACCTCAAAATAATCTAGCTGCTAATCAACAATGACACTCCCTCAGAATCAGTTAACCTGTACAACCTTACACATCTAATCACCTCCACCACTAAAATAAAAAGAAATTCTGACAGAGTCTTAAGTTTATAATTGGATCCTTACCTTGGATGTCTGCCAGACACAATAAGAAACCACCTTCCCACCTATGCAGTCAGAAACTACAATACTCAGTCCAAAAACGTAATTTTTAACCAAATGCGTAATACAATAAAATTTAAAACAAAGACACCTTTATCAATACTCTGACCCACTATAACTAGGACATATTAAAATCCAAGTCACTTGATGCTGCCATCTTACATTGTAATGAAACTTTTATAAATATTCTTAACAGCCCAGCTGCCCCTATACGGATAGAGTGTCAAAATCAAACCCTGCAATGTAGCTAACTAAAGAAACTAAAAATATCATGCTCCAGTGAGACAAGACCTGGAAAGACTGACATAAAAGCAGAGCCCAAAATGTCTTTTGACATGTCATAAATCGTGCTAAAGGCAGCATTAAAATGGATAAAAAACCTATTATACCAACCTGGAATATAAACACTCACAGACACACACACATACACACACACACACACACACACACACACACACACACACACACACACAGACACACACACAGACACACACACAGACACACACACAGACACACACACAGACACAAGATTTTTTGTCATCACTAAACAAACTAATACATCCTGAAGAAAAACATGACACTTTCTCACACCACTGGCTGAACACAATCTCAATACAACCCCCACTTTATACACAGTATTAACAGTTCACCCGCCCCATCTACTAGCCAGTCACATTTTCCTTCCCCCCAGTCTCCACTTCTACTATAAGAGAACTTTTACGGATACTAAAATCAACCTCTTTAGCAGCTGACCAGCTTCCAACAGATAACCTAAAAATATCAGCTGATGCTGTGGGTTTCCCTGTATCCATACTGGTAAATCAATTGATATGTCCCATCCATCTGGAAAATATCCATTATAATACCACTGCAAAAAGGTGGCATATCAACAGACTTTTCCAACTACAGGCCTATTGTCATCCTATCCCCTCTGTCTAAAGTACTCATTGGTATCATAAACTAAACACAGGAATAATGGCAACCTGTTCTTAGGTTCATATACAGATGCTAGGCTATCAATCTGCAGACCATTACAAACTTAGCCAAATACCAGAGGTCAGAATCAAACCCTGTACCTTCTATTTCTGAGGTACAGACCTTCGCTTTATGCCAACACCTCTTGATTCATCAAAAACATACAATACCATATCCCATCAACACTTACTGAACTTTTTTTCTCTCGGCTTTACACAAACCTCTCTTGGTACTTTTCCGTTATCGGGGCAACACTGGTAAAAGAAGCGGCTGAATTCCGAATCCAGTGTAAAACCATTTATCTTAGATGCTAATCTTGGGAGGTGTGCTGTGAAATGCACAGCTTACAGTCTTTGCTGTCAAAATCACACATTTAATTAATGTACACACACCGGTTAAGATTTACATCCAAAAAGAAAAACACAAATTTTTACAGTGGATTCCCAGCTCAGGAACCGCTTGGAAAGTGCTTGACCGATAAGTTTTGTAAAAAAAGGCATGAAGTGGGTACTATAAAAGGTTGTTGTCCACTGTAGGGAAATCAGGCAGACTGTCAAATGTATTACTGAAAACAATCCACATCCAAATCTGTAATTATCTCTAGTTGCCATCTTGCAGCCACGAAGATCCGATTACAGTCAGGAACCACAAACCGTTTCTCTTTTTCAAAGCGTCAGCTACTGATTTAGCAACCCATCGCCGAGAACGTAAATGACCGTTGTTAGGATATGCAGATAATTTCTGATTTTACAAGGGTTTTACATTACTAATTCGAGTCCAAGCCTAATCTTAACAAGGTGTGTGTTGGAACCACTTCACGGGAAAAACATAGAGAGCAATTTCCTGTTTTTTTTTAACATCATTTCACATGGCTGAAGGAGAACTGCGATCTGCTGGATGAAATATATTGAATACGAGTACGGCTTTGCAAAGTTTCACCACTGGGAGATAGTTAATTTCATGGAAGTAAAGTGGTGTATATATCGCCATAATATTACTTTTCAGATAGAAAGACAGAACTGTTATATAAACATGATGAATCACCTTATTTTGTAACTCTCTGCCTGTGTAACTTATCGGGGCAGCAGTTTCATGTGGTGGTTCAGCTGTAATGCAGTACGTTGAAGCGTCTGTTAAGCAGATGTGTGTAACAGTTGGAATTAACTGTTATTGTTTGCAAACTAATTATTACATCAAAGATTGTTTTACAGACATGTGCTTGACAAACAAGTTAAGGGACTGGATCACAGCTGAATGCTCGCATTAACAGTGTTGCCCCGATAATGGAAAAGTGCCCCTCTCTCTCATGGTTTCACAGCAATCTGACTGACAGGCAACAAGCAGTCACATGGAAACAAAATATTTTCTTTTTCATACCAGTCACTGCTGGTATCCAGCAAGTCAATATTAGGCCCCCCTCTTACTCACATTTTTTTATAAGCAAACTATATACTGCCACCCACCTCACTAGCATAGTTAAATATGCTGATGACTCAGTCTTTGTATGTGCAGCCCTATCCCTACTGACACTTCAGGATATCACCCCAAATTCTTTCACTGCTATTGAAACTTGTCTAAAATATGTAAATCTACTTTTAAACCATAAAAAGCGTGCACTTCACTCATACAAAAATGAAACATATGATAAAATGTATACTCAAAGTATATGAGAATAACATTTTAAGTGAAAGAAAAGCAAAGGGATAACAATGGTATGACTCAGATGATAAAATGTATGGTCATGGTACATTAGAACAGCACTTTTAAGTGAAAGAAAAGCAAAGCAAAAACTACATAACAGTATGAAAGACATAAGAAATCACTCATGGAAACTGAAAAAGTACAGAAAGCATACATAGAAGACTCTCTTAACATAACTACAAGAGAAAATAATGGAGACAATAGAGTACTTGGGAGCAGTATAGCAAAATCTTGAAATTCTTAACAAAAAAAATAAATAAATAAAAAAGGAGAGACAGATTGGGTCACACTTGTAGAATTTTCAGTAAACCCAATATTCCTTGGTTGATGGTTTGCGCAACGTAATGACAGCCATTTGCCAAAACAATACTCGAATAAAAAGGCGTGCTCCAAATGCTGGGCGGTTACGGGTACAACAATGTTAAAAATCTGCTGTGTGTGCGGGATGTAGTATTTGTCAAATGTAAAATGTTTTAAATAATGAAGTACAAACATATAAACACAAAGTTTGACTGTCAATATCCTGCTGCATCTCCTTTCTTAGTCAGCCTAACTAATGACTACTGCCAGAGGCTGGAGTCTACTGGTAGAGGAGTCCCAGTCTAACTTCCTACATGAAACAGAGGTGGCATCAGGCATTCCAGTATTGTGCCATCTTTTCAAGACACAGAGTGTTTATGTGACTAATCATTACCTCCCCTGAAAAGCATGATCCAGAATAAAACCACAGACTCTCACCTTTCCAGAATACTCAGGCCAGACTCAAACCTGGTCACAGGTGTGACAACCAGTGCTTTGTCCTCAGCACCATACAATTGGCTACATGAGTCTGCACTTTGGCAAGCAAAATAAGAATTAGTATTTGAAACTCTGTACTTTTAATACAAAGATGATTTTACTAACCCAATCCACATCTGATATATATACAAGAAACAAACAAAGGCAAAAATTATTCAATATAAGGAACTTGTTAACAAGAAGGCTGAGTAATAAGCAAGTATATAAAATTTGAATAGAAAAATACAGTCTCACAAATTTGCCCAAAAAGCTAAAGTACAAATTATTATGCAAAATCATCTAACACAATAATGACAAAAACAGTTTCTGTGGACTCCACCTGACCTGTCATTAATAAGCACAAAGAGAAAATAAATGAACTTGGTCTGGTCTTCTGTAGTTAAACTCTCCCTCTACTGGTAAAAGTGTGAAGCTACACTACAGTTGCTTATTACTCAAGCTTGACAAACTGAAAACTGGCTCCCATGCTTTTGAAGAAAAGACTGATGCTAAAAAGATGCCGTATAGTGAATTGTAGATATCTTCAGTGGCTCGGCAGGCAGCACACTTGCCTATAATACCAGGATGAACAGACGGCAGTGGCTTCAATCCCCAAACTATGCGCTGGCATTTGTGTTACAATACTGTCAATGCAGTTCAGCATAAGGGATGCTGAACAGCTAAACGGGTTCCATTAAGTTGAGACATTAAACATAGATCCTAGCTGTTGCAGTTGGTGGGAACTGAAATGAATGACAAAGATACCATGGCACTTAAAGTAAGGGAACTTTTTTCTGAAAAAGCACACAGGCAAAAAAAAAAAAAAAAAAAAAAAAACATCACAATTTCAGCTGAATAAAACGCCCGAGACAAGGATCTCAGGTCCACATCCACATTCGATAATTTCCTAAAGGAAAACTTATGATGTGCCCTTTTAAATTACTTCTCATGTCCATATAAATATAATCTCTTGTCTCCTGTAAAAACTGGCCAATGGCCTAGTGGGACTAACCTTGTTGAGAAAAAAGCACAAACAAGCAATGCTTGAAAGTAAGTATACAGCTCTACAGATAGGACTGTTTACCTTGAAACAATGACCATAGGAACAGACAAACAGAATGAAATCTATTATTCTGCTTGGTCACAGTTTTACTAAAAATACATTCTCTAAAGAGATATAAAAGCAGAAGACAATGCTGTCTTTTGCATACACTTACTCTGTACTGCACACCACGACCTCTGATTCACCAGAGGATCTGAAGTAAAAGCAGTGTGGGCACAGAACAGGATGACTAACTGGCACACACCAAGTTTCTGACAAGTGAATGTGCGCAAAGGGTACAGAAATGAAATTGTAGTAACTTTCTAAGCAATAAGAATGGGTTGAAAATTCACACACAGCAACTCTTAAAATACAGCAGAAGTAAACATTATGTCACAGAGTGAGTGTAAGCAGACCTGCATCTGTGTCTGTGTAAGGGTCCTTTGTTCTTGAAGAAGCAAAGTCTTGGCTTTCCATAATTCCACTGAAATTATACACTTAAACGACTGATTTTATTTATTTTTTACTTATTGCAAACTGCACCATGAAAATATACATCGAGGCATTGAATAATTTGTATTATTTTTAGTAGCAAATGTATACACTGTTGTGAGAAAGTGATGTGTCTTTCAGAGAATAATGTGCATGGATGTTTAAAAGGAGGAACAGAAGGATGGCAAGTTTTATTAGTCCCACCTTCAAGGGTTTCAGCCAAAACCAACCTCCAAAAGATACCCTGATGAGCAAAAATATGAAACAATGTCAGTTTATAGCACATCATATACATCAAAAATGTCCCAAGATAACTGCATTCATGATCTAGAGGTTATTCATAGAAACAAGAGGAATAACCATCGAAGGTCTGAACATAACTCTCTCTTTATGACTAATACACAACATAATATGCTAAAATGCTTCACTTTTAATGATGGATTAACATTAATATTTAAATCTAGCCATTTAATATAAAATGGTGCCAAATCAACAACTGCATACATATTACAGTAACAACCTTACTTATTTTCTTTAGCTGGAGCAATAGAACTATTCCGTTAAGAATTTATGAACTATTTTTAGCCAAAATAAACTCAATAGTTGTCATATCTTTATAAGGCTAAATAATAATTTGCATAATCCAACCCTTCAATTACTATGTACAGTTGTCAGAGGTGAGAGCTGCTGTTTGCATACTGGACTTCTATCTTTACTCAGCAGAATGACCGATCAAATGCCCCTACAGCCTATTTTAACTTGCACAGTCTTGGTGTGTGGCAGTATAACTTTCATTTTAATTAAAAAAAAAAAAAAAAAAACACTGCCAGTCTAAATCCCCTGAAGATTATTTCACAAATGTCTGATGTTTGAAACAACCTTTCTTATACACCTCTTCTGAAGCACAGACATGTAGAGACATCTGAAATCATGCCCTTAGTTCAGCTCGACCCTACTGCTGAAAACAGCTATGTCTACTTCCACACCCTCAAATATTTAAATCCCACGCTGTTAATATTCTTCATTTGTAGCAGTCAAAGCATTCTAATTAGCAAAGTAGATAAGATTTTCAGAACAAGCTTATCAAATGATTTGGTTAAATCAAAGTAACAACGAACAGTACACAACTTATTTTAAGAAAATGTTTAACATTATTCGCATGTTACGATCTTAACATATACACAATGTAAATAATGCTAATCTAAGTGTCCTAGTAAGTGACAAAGTTAAAGGTATATAGCCATTTAAATGCACAGAGGAGAAAATAAATCAAGGTCAAAATAAATTTGAAACAATCTCATAAAAGCAATATCCAAAGCCACTAAAACAACCACATCAGTTTCCAAAGATGCCACCTCTTCCAACATATGGAAAGCAGCGAAAAAGCATGAAACTACACTTAGCTAGAGATAGTTTCCAACAGTAACCAATATTTAAAGTTTCCAACAATAACCAATATCAAAAGTGCATGAATTAGACATCCCTATCCCAAAATATTTAAAGTTTCCAACAATAACCAATATCAAAAGTGCATGCATTAGACAATCCTATCCCAAAATATTAAAAAAAAAATCACAGTCTGTAATCCTGTCAACACCCTCACCCTTCACTACTTCAGAGGCTTTTTAGAATTCTCTCTGATCATACTTGCTACTTTTTCAAAAGATTATATTCTGCATTAATTCTCAAAACTAGTTTTACATATTTCCACAGACCATGTTATTCCACCATCAAACAGAGGTTGCCTCTTTGTGAAAGACTCAACATCCAATTTATCAGTCAATTACTGTCACACTTTACCATTTCGGAAACATACGTAAAGTCCCTTACAAAGCAATAAATACCTCAAAGTTCCCAAATACAGTCCACCAAACTGCAAACTGACATTTAATGTCTCCAATATAACTGCTGTACAGGTCACATTAAGGTAAGACAAAACAGTAACTTCACAGACCCTAGTACATTAACTAGCTTCCCAACAAACATATCTGAATTACACACAATATAAAGGAAATCTCTTGATCCTTACAAGTAAACATTGCTAAGGGAGGATAAAAGTTTTGCATTAAGGTGGCTAAAACTGAGAATATTTAAACAACTTTTGGACGGAAAACCTCATTAGTAACCAATCTGAACATAATTTTCTATTACTACAAATAAAACCAGATCCTTCAATACACTTACTACTTCGCTGGAGTCTTTACTGTGAATACGGAATTGCAAACTTCTAACAGTCTAACCTCTCAGTGAGAAGAGAATCACATTATTCACATACCGGCTTTGACAGCACACTCAGTCGACAGACCTGCTACTGACAGAAAGTAACTCTTCTAAGACTCTTGCAGTAGCATCACCTCCAGTAGTGGGAGCAGAGAAAACCCAACTTTCACCCGCCCCCGCATAGCAACGGCTGTCTCGCTCTGTCACCAACGCAGACCGGTACAATTTTTAGTACATCTATTGGCCGAAAGCTATGTCAGTAATCTCTACTGACGCTATGATTTGAAAATAGCTTGCGGGCACATACCACCCACATTGTTCCTCCTCTATGGACTACTTGCTTTCAATTGGAAGACACTAACGTAATGCTGTATGACGATAAGACTGGTGTGATTTTTTTTTGAATCAGCTGGCGAGTACGCTTGTAAGAGACTGACCTAGTTTGATGTTTGAAAGCAGTAGGCGGTTATCTGAGGTCACTCGTCACGAAAGAAGCAAGCGTATTAGCCTATGAACTAGAGTGACTTTTTATGCATTTTCAACGGATGAACATTCATTTCTTGTGAACACAGTTATTTTAACTAGAATTTTCTTTTATTATACAGTTATATTTATTCACATCTTTAAATGAAAACAGTTTTTATTGGGGGTGGGTAAGATTCTGGAAAGGCTGCTGCTGTAGCATCATACCTGGGTGATTCCTTTCTGCATACACTGCCTCCCAAATGGAAGTCAGTATGGCGGGTTATAAAACTGGTTGCTGTACTAGCTGTCTACGAACCGTCTTCTTTGGACACTTTGATAGTCCTAGCGCGGCGCCTTATCGGCGGTATTCTCAGGTTTGGGGCGTGGTTTCCTTGACGATAGGATGTGCAGCCACAACTCAACTTCTTAAAAGAAATCTAAACAAAGCCTTGGGGGTGGGGGGTATAACTAGAAAATAGGGGTAATTTTTAAATAGTGCTCGCATAAACTTAGAATGTTGTTAGAGTGCAGGTTTGGTTTTGTGTTAGCTTGCATCATGTACCGAAACTGCTATATTCCGCACTCCAAACAGGGAGTAGGTGGATTGGACACTAACTGGCCCCTAGTTGTGAAAGCGCTTGCAAGTGTGTGGAAGAACTCCGGCGGCGGTGTTAGTCACTCGGCAGTGTAAAAATGGTGCTAGATTGTCGCTGTTGAAGTAACACCCCAACCCAACGTGCAAAAATGGGAAAAGGGGTTGTGGATAGATGAAGTCCGAAACTCAAACGGATATTATTTAGTTACTTCAATCCTCTGTAGTCTGCCAGAAAAAAAAAAAACACACATTTTAAGAGGAGCAGACCAAAAATATGAGGCAAAAGTATGCATATTCTGTGGAAATCTGGATAGCTGAGAGATATGTATAACAATGGAAAAATTACAGTGAACAAGTTGTCAATGTTTGTTTATAAGTAAGCCCACGCACCGAGTAACGGTGCAGAGAAATGGGTAAACTGTTCCGCGATACTCCAGAGAATATTTTAAAAAAGTAAGATATTCAGGCTTGGCTATTTAAAGGTACAGTGATTTCAACTTTAGGTGAAAAAGTGCCCACACTACCTTTTGGTGTGGAACACATTCTTAGAATTTCAGCAAGGGACCTCACATCATGGTTATTCACTGTTATTTATTTATTTTTTGTTGTTGAATGAAGCTAATTTAATCTTTATCTATTTTTTATTTATTTTATTTACTTGACATTTGTTGACAGGGTTGGTCCATTTGGGACCCGGGGAGGAAAGCTCCACAGTTAAAACATCAACAAGTACATGTAGTACGATACCTATAACGTCTGAGTGAGTACACCTAATACATAATACAGGACAGGACCCCCATTCTGTGTTTCTGGAAACACTGGGAAACATAATGGTCCTACCAAACACCCTAATATTGGGTGATTTCAATTACCCAAACAGTAACTGGGAGAACTACTCAAGCACCAACTCCCTTGCCCAAAATGTCCTAGAATTTATAAACTCAAATGCCCTGGTCAACACTCCCACCAGAATGTGACAACATATTGGACCTGGTCATCACCAACATGGGTGACCGGTGTTCCACAGCGGAGGTCAACCCCTCACTGGTTAGATCTGACCATAAACAAATCACTTTGGATATCCGCATTCCGCCCCCACCCCCAGACAAGGAAACCACCGTGAAAAACTTTTCAAAAGCAAACTTCACGTTACTTAAGACCGAGGTGGAAAGTTTCAAAGCCCCATGCTGAAGGATAACGCTGTCCAAGTTGCACAATCCTTTGCTAATGCATTCTACAGGCAGCTACAAGAATGCATGGATTGTGCCATCCCAAGCAAAACCAAGATTCACTCCTCCAAGAAAGGAAACCAGTCTGGAGGGTTGGGAGGGTGGACTAATGGTTAAGGTGTTTGCCTTACAAACACAAGGTGCAGGGTTTGAGTCTCACAAGGGATAATTGGCTAGGCTTAAAATGGCTCACAAGGGCAGTTAGCTTTGTACTAACCTATGAACCTATGGCGGACTCCTGCCATAAACAAGCTATACAATAGGAGGAGGAAACTAGTACAGAAAAGAGTAAAATCCCAAGAAGGGAAGACATCCCTGATCAGTATCAGCAAGAAACTACGATCCCTCATAAAATCAACCAAGGCGAGCTTTGAAAGAAAAATTGCCAAGGACTCCAAAGATAATCACAAGGCATTCTTTAGCTATGTCAAGAATCTAAGTGGCAATGCTCATATCTGCTCTGAGTTAGTGCAGAATGGCACAAAATACACTGAACCGACCAATATAGCCAACATCCTGGCAGACAGGTTCAGCGCAAACTTCACCCCCCTCTCACCTCGAAAAGGGCCCATAACCATACCAGAAGAATGTAGAGTCCCTGAAATCACAGACACTCTGGTTAAAACAGCCCTCTCCAAAGCCAAAAAACACAGCATCAATGGTACTGGACTGTGTCCCAGGCTGCGTCCTACACGAGCTCAGAGATGAACTAACCCCAAACCTAAACACACTGTTCAAACTCAGCCTCTCCACAAGCTACGTACCCATAGAGTGGCGCACGGCAATGGTTATTCTGCTGCACAAAGATGGATCCACATGGGGAACTGACTAGCTTGGTCTGCAAGGCTATGGAGTGAATCATCATGGAACTCATTAACAGAGACATTGGGTACCTCCAAACACTGGACCCTGCCCAGTTCAGCTTTGTTAAGGGCAGATCATGCCTCCTAAACCTGGTGGACTTCTTTGAGACAGTTGCCAAGGCTATAAACTAGGGAAAGGTGGTACACACAGCCTACCTAGACCTCATTAAGACCTTCAACACCATTCCCCAGGCCTTCAACACCATTCCCCATTCTGGTATTGTAGACAAGCTCACCAGCCTAAAGATAAACCCCTACGTCACAAGATGGGTTACCAACTGGCTCACGGACAGAACCCACATGGTGAGAGTTGCCGGAGCTAGGTCCAACTCTAAACCGGTTACAAGTGGCGTTCCCCAGGGCTCAGTCCTAGGACCCCTCCTGTTCGGCATATACTTCTCAGAGGTACAGGCAAGCACAGGAGGACTATGGTTGACCAAGTTTGCAGACGACTGCAAACTAGGAGCTGTAATTGACTCTCTGGCTGACACAGACATCCTCCAAAAGGGTCTCACTGAGACGGATACCTGGTGTCAAAATCATGGCCTCAAGCTAAATGCCAAAAAGTGCATAATCATATCCTTTGGAAAAAACAAAGTACCCACAAACTACCACATAGGTGGTAGTCACCTAAATACGGAAGATGTAATAAGGGATCTGGGGACCCAAGTAGATAGTAATCTTGCATTTGATAATCACATTGCCAAAGTGGTTAGAAAATCCTTCTACATGGCCCACCTAATCTCAAAAGGATTTGCATCCAGTTCAAAAGAGGTCATTGTCCCCTCTACTCATCACTCATCAGACCCATCATAGAGTACAACGCCCCATTTGGGATGTACCTTACAAGACACCTGCAACAGCTAGAAAGAGAACAGAAGTACCTCACCAAGAGGATCACTGGCCTCAAACAGATGCCCTATGCAGCTCGACTGAAGAAACTCCAGGTGTACTCAGTTGCATACCGCCTACACAGAGGTGATCTCTGCCTGACATACAAGGCCATGTCCAACCCAGAATTGATGGATGTGCTCCACCTAAAGAAACCATTATCCCCTCGAGCCACACACTCTAGGGATCTAAACCTCACCACAACAATAAATAGGACGTGCTGGAGGGATAGATTCCTGTCCCAGAGACTTCCCATGCTTTGGAACAAGATTCCAAACTACATTAGGCAGAGCTCCTCACTAACACTCTTCAAAAGAAACCTTGATGAGTGGATGGGAAACAGAGGGTTTACCCCGGGGATCACTTCAGTGGCTCTGCTGGACAGAGGCATAGGGAACTAATCTAAGGGGCGGCGAAAGCTAACACATTCTGGCTAGGCTTATAAATGCCTTCGGGCAGATAGCCTAGTACCCACCTATGAACCTATGTGATAAAGCTGTTTTAGCTTGACTAGAGAGTTTTTATTTCTATAAAGAAGACCAAGCTTTTTGTGGGTTTTTTTAATTTTATTTAGTACATGCTGATCATTTATGATGACCCCTAGTAGTTTAGTGATGGCTTCCACTAAGATAGGTGTGTTATTATGGGAGGTGATGGAGACGTTTGGTTTCAGGTGGGCCATCGTTTTAGGTACAAAGAGTAGGAGTTTGGTCTTGTTTGGATTTAAGATTAGATTGTTTTGGTTGAGCCAGTTCTCAATAGACAAGAAGGACTCCTGTGTTTTAGTATGGAGCTTGGGAAGGGTATCAGCAATGGTGATGACTGTGGAGTCATCTGCGTATTGCATTAGGGATGAGTGTGGGGTGGAGACGGATAACAGATGAGTAAAAATATTGAAGAGCAGTGGTCCTAGTATTGACCCTTGGGGTAACTCCCATCAGTATTGGGAGTTCAGGGGAGATGGGGGAGTCCCATTTGACTGACTGGAAACTGTTGCTAAGATAACTAGTGAACCAGGAGATAGTGGCAGGGGATAAGTTTAATTGGGAGAGTTTGTCTAAGAGTAAGGGATGGGAGACAGTGTCAAATGCCTTTGAGAGGTCAAGAAAGAGACAATAGGCTAGTTTATTCTTGTCTCTAGCTTGTGAGATGGAGTTTATGAAGCAGATGAGAGCTGTAGAGGTGCTATGTCCAGGCCGAAAGCCATGTTGAGTGGGAATAATTAAATTCTCTTGTGTAAGGTGCTACAGAATTTGTTTGTGTACACATTTTTCCAAGATCTTGGAGAGGGGTGATAGAATTGCGATGGGCCTATAGGTGGATAGTGTGGTGGAGTTACCTCCTTTATGGATAGGAAGAGTGTAGAACTTCTTCCAGATGGCTGGGGCTGTAGCTTCAGTGATGGATCGGTTGATGAGAATAGATATGGTTAAGGCTAATGAGTTAGCAGCTAGTTGGAGAAAGTGGAGGGAGACCATCTATTGAGGGAGAGCAAGGTTTGAGCTTAAGGAGCAGGGATTTTATGTATGGGGTGAATACAGTTTGTAAGCTGAATGTGGGAGAGGAGTTATGATGAGTAGGAGGGGTGGTGGGTGGGGTGGAGTTGAGATGGAGTGATTAATAAGTTTGCTGATGGAGTCTGAAGTACGAGTTAAAGTTTGTAGCAGTTTGGAGAGGAGTGAGTGTGGGGCTTGGGTGGGGGGGTGGATGGGTTTCCTGGATGTAGGATTTCGTTAATTGTATGCCAGAATTTCTTGGGGTTATTTAGGTTTTGTTAAAAATAGGGTTACCATCTGTCCCTCTTTGGAGACAGTTGTGTCCAGTGAAACAAAACTGAAAAATGACAAATGTCCTTAGATTGTAGGACAAAAAAATATGTGCTAAGTTTTCTTAGTTACAAAAACCAGCTATTTGTGTCTGAAACAACTGTTATATGAAATAGCATAAGCAAATCAAATGTAACAAGAATAAGCTTTTATTTTAGCAAAAAAATGACAACCTGTCCTTTGTACTGGCAGTGGGTATGTTTGTTCTGCAAAATCTCACTATCTCACTTTTCTATTAAAATGTCCCACTTTGGGCATTTGAAAAGTGCCAACCCTAGTTAAAATTCTTCTTAACTATGGCTGTTTGTTGCATTCGTTCAGTATGAATTCTACTTGTGTCTTGTATCACCCCCCCCCCCACCTAAGGTCATGCATAACTCACTTGGCATTGTATCCCTACCAGAACCCTGGTCCTAATCCTAAAGTCCCCCATTATTCCTTAAACCTAAGACACCCCCATCCTAAAGTCCTGATTGCTCCCTAATCCTCTTCTCACTAAACCTAAACTGTGGATCACTCCCTAAACTACTTCTCGGCAGGGTTTGGATGGGGATTGCTACTGTGCTTTTGGGGGGTTACAATAATTATGTCCCCACTGGTGATTGCCCACTAGTTCTCCATCCCCCAATCCTGGCCTCACAACACCATTCTAAAAGATTGCTTCTTTCTTGTATTGTCATTTTCACAGTTTGTCTGACTCGATGAATGGCTTTTTCCTCCATCCTTTCAACACACCTAAACTGGCCAAGACTGTATTGTATTAACTTGTGAGGAAATAACTAAACTAACTAGTGAAGCTTTAGCACCCCCCCCCTCCCCGAAACCATAGGGGCCGTTCAGATTAAGGCATACTATTTCATTTCATGCAGGTATGGCTGTGTCTTACCTGACTGACACACTTGACTGCATTGTTGATTTACATTGCTTAATCATTGCCTTACAGTCTGGCTCAAAATTTGTTTGCTACACCAAGTTAAACCTTTATCTGATCATCTGGCTAAAAACGTGGCATAAATGTGACAATGTCATTAATATAGTGTGCAATTCTGCTAGTGGTATTTCAGTCTGTGTAGTGCTGTCTACTGTGATGCCTTACTTCTGTAAAGCCTGTGAAAACACTCTATTTGTGGCATCATTTGTTTCTGTGCTTGCTAAAATAGTTTCTTATTAAAAGCAACTGAAAGTCAAAGGATCTTCTTTCCAGTGCAGAAACACAGATTGAATCTTCAGGCCATTCATTCTGTTGGATTACTATATTATTATCATTGTCTGTTTTTTAGAGATATTAAACATCAAGATCAGGAGTGGAATTTGTTGGATTAGCATCTTTGACAATAATGTCATGCAGTCAGAAATTAACTGGCAGTATTTTCCAGGAAAAGAATTACTATATAAATATTTTTAATTTTCTGTAAAATATTTTAGTCAGTGTGTGTCAAATTGTTTACACAGTAGGCATGCTTTTGGCTGTTTAGAGAGTCCCTACTTGACATGTGATGCAAAAAAAAAAAAACTATTAAAAGCTCTCGCAGACAATGGAGATATGTGGACTCCTTTCACCAAGTAGCCCAGCCAGGAGCTAAACTGGAGAACCGAATGCTTTTACTTGTCTGATCTGTTGATTTGCTAAAACTTGACAATTGTTTGGATTAAGACAGAGGTGTGTTTTTTATGTTCTTCTTTTTTAAATATATGAATGCTAACATGTACAGCAGCGCCTGAAGTGTGCAGTGAGTGGGTGGAACAAGTTTGGGGCCATGTGTCTCATTGAGGGCTTGGTTTGCTACTATACATCTTAACAATCACAACCATCTGGTTCTCCATAACATTTTTATTATTTTTTCCATCTTAGACCAGGGGATTAATTCTATGAGCTGTTAATGAGCTGCTTTCTGTAGTCCAGGATTTGATTCCTTAAACCTCTATTTACAGCATGATTCTGAGTAAATTATTTAACCAGACAGTGTTCTGCGGCAGTTGAGAAACTGGGCAAGGCTCTTTAATGGTCTCCTTGATAACATTCCCATTAACTGACTACCACTGAATCTTTTGATCCAGTGATGTCCTAAACAAAAATCACGAGTAAGGAAAATTAATTTCACACTTTGTCTTGCTCTTCGGCCTTTCCCTGTATCCTTTCAGTACACCGTAACTGGCCAAAACTGCACAACTGGAGTAAGCACAAGACAGAAGCCATAGGATTCCGGATGCTCTGAAGTGCATTTTAGAACTTTTTTTTCAACCTTCCCTTTCTTTTTTTTCAAGGAATAAATATGTTGTGGGCATGGATTAACATTCAAAGGTGACAGAATGTTAGTTCCCAATAAACTGAGAAGACAAAAAGTTTGCAAGGATAAATAAATCATTATCTGAAAATAGTGCTTGCCTCCCCTGAAAAAAGATGGCCAGCTTGTGCGTCCCCCTCTGATCATAAATGGTGTGAAAGACTACATGGCCACAGCCATTGCAAGTTGTTCTACAAAAAACAGCATACCTTCTTGTTCCTTCTCCCAAAGACAGTCACTTATTGGGAATCCATCTAATATTACATTTGAGTAACATTGAAAGAACAAATAGCTACAATAATATCTTTCAATTTCTACCTGTCAGACAAATATACACAGCATTCCTTCTCACCCCTGTCACCTGTATACATGTCTGATATTTGATTGAGAGGGAAGTGAAGAAATAATGATCACAGTAATTTATTCCAGTTTGTTGCTCCTAGATGGGATACTGCTCCTAGGCAAGCTATAGCAATCTTCTATACAAACATTTGAGGTTGGTGGGTGAGGTAAGTTAAACAGATAATGATTATGGTGTCCCCAATCAACCCAATGCAAGCTATAGTGATTTCCTTTGAACAATTCTGGGCATGCCTGATTTTAAACTGGGTCGGTGACTGAAGATAAGGTCTACCCACCAAATCTGTGACAAATCCTATTAGACAGGAGGTTGGGGGCTGCCAGACCTACAGTACATTGGAGGATCTAGTGTACTGTAATATATTCTGTCTTATTTTTTTAATCACTACTTGTTAACTGTTCTTTTTTTCTAGCTGCTAGTTAAAAGATCTGTGAATGCACTAATCCTCTGTGCGCACCTATGAGCAGGATCAGTGCATAGGTGTTTACTAGGCTAACTACCACAAGGGCCTTTTTAAGCCTAGCCATGCATCCCAAATCTCTGACAAGTTCGGATATCCTTGAGAAGTGTAAGCAGGGGCCTGGGAGATGAACCATTTACAGGGTACCTGTGTCCATTAGAGACATAGGTGCCAAACCAGGGATGAATTTCTGGTTTCTCTTCCAGTTGTCCAAGTTGCATTTGAATTGGGTTAGGGAGGAACTCTGCTTCACATGGATGGGTAGCCTGTTCCATGGACGTGGTAGTCTTTGGAATACATAACTCTGTCTCCAGCAGGTCCTATTTATATCACAGGCAAGGTTTAAGTCTTCAGAATGGGTAATTTTGGTGCTGCTTGTTTTGTGGATATGCAGGAGGTCCCTCAGAGTGGGGTCCTAATCATGCACTGTATGCCAGGCATAGATCTACCCTCAAAAGCCTGTAGGAAACATAATACAGGGATGGGGCCTTGAGGAGGTCTGCATAGGACATTTTATTTATGCCCTGCATTCTTTTAGTGAGGAACCTTTGTGGATGTTCCAGTTGTTGGATATGCCTGGTTAAGTACATACCAAAGTGGACATTATACTCAATGATGGGTTTGATGAATGCTAAATACTGTGGAACAATGACTTCCTTGGACTTGGATGCCATACCTTTGTTTATAAGTTGTGGAACATAGAATGATTTCCTCACCACTGTAGACACATGATGGTCAAAGGCTAGATTACTATCTATGTGTGTCCCTAAGTCCCTGACTACTAGGTCAGCTCTAAGGGGTGTGTTATGATTGTCACCAGGGATGGATGACTTCCCAAAGGATACTATTATGCATTTCTTGGTATTTAGTTTTAGTCCATTGCTCTGATACCAGTGGTTTGTCTGTGTCAGCCCCTCCTGGAGAACATTTGTGTCAGTGTGAGATTCAGTGACAGCTCCTAATTTGCAATCATCTGCAAATCTAGTCAGCTTGAGACCACTGACATTGGCCTTGACTTCTGAGAAGTAAATGCAAAATGGAGCGGTTCAAGGACTTATCCCTGAGAAACTCCACTTGTGATTGGCCTCTTTGTAGAAGTGGACTCCTCAAATTTAATTTCCTGGGTTCTGTCTGTGAGCCACTTGGCTATCCACTGGGTGACAGATGTGTTGTACCTAACCATTTGAGCTTGTCAACAATGCCTGGGTGGGGTGTGAATGATTTTGCTCTCATCCATTGCTCTGGTGACCTTCTCAAAGAAGTCCACCAGGTTGAGTAGGCATGATCTGCCCTTGATGAAACCAAAATGGGTTGGGTCCAGTGTCTGGAGTTTTACTATATCTCTATTAATCATCTCCATGATAATTCTTTCTATGGCTTTACATACAAGACTAGTGAGACTTATTGGTCTGTTGTTTCTAGGGTCTGTAGATGGCCCACCTTTGTGCAGAGAAATGACTGTTGCCTTTCTGCATTCACGAGGCACGAAACCTGTTTGGAGGCTACAGTTAAATAGTAATTCCAGATGCCCTAAGTTAAGCAAGGGATCTTTTTTGGGTATAAGTAAACAGAGTGTGTGTGTGTGGTGTCTATGTTAAATAAAAGAACGCTTAAAATGTCGAGTATAACATACTCGAACACTTTTAAGTGAAATTTTATTTAACCGACCACTCAGAGGAGCGAAATTCACAATCCCGAAAAGTTTTGTTTGGCCACCTACCCCTCCCAACTGCTACAGTACACTAAACCAACTAATGCCATAGTACATACACATATTGTACCATGGTACATACACATAATAAAAAATAATAAAAGGGAAACACACTTTAACATTGCAAGGAGCTCCAGCACCCCCCACACCCCCCTACTTAAATATACCAACTCCAAGAACGCACTTCAGTGCAGAAAGTGAAATTCTCCCATTCTACACCGTACGGTGCCGTTAGCACTAGCTTACATGACATATTATGTCACATAAGTCAGTGCTGGCCAAACAAAATGTTTCAGAACTCCGTTTTCCGAAGTTCTGAGTGATTGATTAAATAGACGTTCATTCAAAAGTGTTTGATTATGTTGTACTCAACATTGTAAGCGTTCGTTTATTTAACATAGACTCTATATATGTATCTGTGTAAAATATGTCAAAGTGTGTATGTGCTCCCTCCCCAGTACTGTATGTGACCATAGATAAAACTAGTGATATTATTTTTCTGCACATTTCACACATGTACACACACTCATTGACTCTGGTCCTGAAACAAGATATATATATACATAAAGACACTGCACCCTTGTTTACAGGGAAATTGGAAAAACATTAGTTCACCTACAGTCTGTCTTTGGGTCCTGGATGAAAACCAGAGGCAGGGAATATATGCAGCTTTCATGCAGAAGGAAACTTAGCCAGCAAACCAAGTGCTGTGTGATAGCAATGCTACATACTACACCATTGTGTCAGTGATCCAATTGCCTTCACATACAGCCTCCAAGACTATCATTTATTGTGTCCAGTGCTGATATCTGCTGGAAAGTGAACATCCACACACAAGCATATGCTATAGCATCAATTATTTTACACTTATTTTAGCAAATGCAATATATTGTGACAATACAACTGCTAAATCAGTTCATTAACTGTGATAAAACAACGAGTGACTTTTATGCAAAGGTGGCTTCCATACACATAAAATGCATCAACTTTATTGATTGCGTACATGCAACTGACATGTCTGATTGTGATTTTAAAATTGTGATAGCAAAGCATTCCAACTTGCTTCACTCAAAAGTGCACTAGTCCTGTAAAACCAAACTTACTCAAGACAGCAGGGTAATTTTCATCCATAGGCAGCCCCCCCACCAAATAATTATTGGCACTTTCTTGCCCATACAGAACTTCAATGACTGATTGCAGGTAAAATAGTTACAGTAATATATTATGTTTGTTTTAAACAAATGCAAAAATGTACACATCCTGTAAAGTCAGGTAAATGAGTTGTTTACTCTGAGCAGTCAAAATGGTGTCAGTTATAACCACTTTGACGACTGTCTGCATTACATATTTCTGATTGCAGTACAATAATAACCACAGTGATATATTACAACTTTTTCACACAAACAGTAACCACTATCAAGTATTCCAACTGAATAAAACAAAAGGGAATATCCAAAAGGACACTTTTAAATAATTTATTAAAAAGCTTCTTGTTTTTTGTCATTCTGTTTTATTTTCTTACCATTTACTCATCAGTCATGGAGTACTATGTTTAGATTTATTTGAAGAGTATTCCAGCTTGATTCACACAAGTACTTGTTGGTCCTGCAAAACCAGAATAATGACTGCTTAAATTAAGCAAGCAACAGTGTCTTTCATGTTTTAACTATAGGTTCATAGGTAGGTACTAGGCTATTGGCCCTAGGGTCTATATAAGCCTAGCCGAAAAGGTACCCTGACTTTCGCCACCCAAGAAAATTATTTTCCTGTGCCCCTGTCAAGCAGAGCCACAGAAGTGATCCTCGGGGTGAATTTCCTATTTCCCATCCAATCATCAAAATTTTTCTTGGAGTGCTAATGAGGAGCTCTCTTTGACATAGATAGGTAGTCTGTTCCAGAGTATGGGAAGTCTGTGGGACAGGAATCTATCCCTCCAGCATGTTCTCTTTATGGTAGTGACAAGGTTTAGGTCCCTAGAGTGTGTAGCTTGGAGGGATTAGGATTTCTTTAAATGGAGCATGTCCAACAGCTCTGGGTTTGACATAGCTTTGTATGTTAGGCAGAGATCGTCTCTGAGTAAGTGATATGCGGCAGAGTAAAGCTGGAGATTTTTGAGACAATCTGCATAGGGTATCTGTTTGAGGCCAGTAATCCTCTTTGTGAGATATTTCTGTAGCTTTTACAGTTGTTGTAGATGTCTTGTGAGGTACATATCAAAAGGGATGTTGTACTCTATAATAGGTCTAATGAGTGATGAGTAGAGGGGAAAATGACCTCTTTTTTTCTGGATGAGAAACCTTTTGTGATGAGGTGTGCCACGTAGAAGGATTTCCTGACTACTGTGATGATGTGATTATCAAAGGAGAGACTACTGTCCACCTGTGTCCCAAAGTCTCTTATCACACTTTCCGTGTTAAGTAGACTACCGCCTATGTGGTAGTTCATGGGTACAGAGTTTTTACCAAAGGGGATGACAATACACTTTTTGGAATTGAGCTTGAGGCCATGGCTTTGACACCAGGCATCTGTCTCAGTGAGGACCTTCTGTAGGATGTCCACATCATGAGGAGTTTCGATTATGGCTCCTAGTTTGCAGCCATCTGCAAACTTAGTTAGCCAAAGACCTTCTGTGTTTGGTATCTACTTCTGTGAAGTACAGGCTAACAGGAGAGGACCCAGGACTGAACCCTGTGGTACTCCACTTGTCACTGGTCTGAAGTCTGGTTTGGGAGTCTGCCACTTTCACAGTGTGGGTTCTGTCAGTACGTCAGTTGGTAACCCGTCTTGTGACATAGAGAATTATACCTAGTTTAGTGAGTTTATCTATAATTCCAGAGTGGGGGATGGTGTTGAACACCTTGACAAGATCTAGATAGGCTGTGTGAACCACCTTACCCTCATCTATGGCTTTGATGACTGCTTCAAAGAAGTCTATCAGGTTCAGGAGACATGGTCTGCCTTTTACAAACCCGAACTGTGTGGGGTCCAGAGTTTGGAGATCTCCAATGTCTTTGTTTGAATTCCATGATGATACATTCCATGGCCTTGCAGACCAAGCTCGTCAGGCTAATGGGGTGGTAGTTCCCAGGGTCTGTCATGGCTTCCCCTTTGTGGAGTGGGATAACCATTGCAGTGCACCATTTAATGGGCACAAAGCCTGAGGTGAGGCTATGACTGAACATAGTACTTAGCTGGGGTGCCAGTTCATTCTGTAGTTCATGTAGAAGGCAGCCTGGGATGTTGTCAGGTCCCATGGATACTGTGTTCTTGGCTTTGGAGAGTGAGGTTTTTACCTGTGCAGCCGTCATTACAGGAAATTTATATTCTTCCAGTATAGAGATGGGCCCTTTTGGGGGTGAGAGGGAGGTAAAGTTAGCACTGAACCTATCTGCCAGGATGTTGGCAATATCAGTTGGTTCTGTATATTTAGTGCCATTATGCTGTAACTCAGAGCAGATCTGAGTGTTGCCATTGAAATTCTTGACATAGCTATAGAATGCTTTGTGGTTGTCTTTAGAATTAGTGGTGATTTTGTTTTCATAACTAGCTTTGGAGGATTTTTTGAGGGATCTCAGCTTCTTACTGAGGCTGACCAGGGAGTTCCTCCAATCATGGGATTTTACTCTTTTTTTGCAACAGGTTCTTTTTTCTATTGTAGAGTTTGTTTATGGCAGAAGACCACCAGATTTGCTTCTTTTTTTGGAGGATAGCATCTTGGTTCTGTTAGGGATAGCACGATCCATACACTCATGTAAGTGCTTATAAAGTGCATTTGTGTAGGATTCAGCAGTTGTACCTCTATTGTCCATTTGCATGGGTGTCGTGAAGTTTGACACTTCTGTCTTAAGAAGCATGAGGTTTGCATTGAAGAAATTTTTTATGGTTGTTTCCCTAATGGGTGGGGGGTGGGGGCGGGATGTGGATGTCTAGGGTGATTAGCTTGTGGTCTGATCTGACCAATGGGGAATTGACCTCTGGTGTGGAACACCGGTCACCCACGTTAGTGATGACCAGGTCTAGGATATTGCTGTCCCTGGTGGGGGAGTGGATAAGTTGATCCAAGGTGTTGGAATTTATGAATTACAGAAAATGAACAGGAAAAGAGGAAGGCCTAAGATAAGGTTTATGGATGTGGTGAGAGAGGACATGCAGGTGTTGGTGTGACAGAGCAAGATGCAGAGGACAGGAAGAAATGGAAACAGGTGATCTGCTGTGGTGACCCCTAATGGGAACAGCCGAAAGAAGATGATGTTGATCAAAAGAGTTGGTACATGAGTAGTTTTCCCATTTCCATTTAATAGTGGGGTAGTTGAAATAAAATGTAACATGCAAGAATTATGCTCTGTGACTGTTCATTACTTACAGGCCTTCATGTGATTTCATCTAGTTATGCAAGCTTTCATTCAGTATGTAAGAGGGCAGCAGCTTAAGCCTCCTGTTATTGAGGAACTCTATTATTATTTAAAGGAGAACCATACCGACATACTCAAAAAAAAAATTAATTTCATCATGGTTTGGTGTTTCCTCCATTTTAATACCACTCTGGAACTATTTACAGGTTTTACATACTTTTATACATAATTTTCTGAGTCTGTCCACATGGGGTCTAGCATCTTGAAGTGATCCTGATAGTTTAGTCTACTTCTAGGTATCCCACAATGCAGTGCTTGTCTGTAAAAAATTACATCACACAGGCCTCTTTCTTCCTAAAGCTTCTGCCACTGCATTGATTTTTCATGCATACACTGCTGTCTTTCAGTCAGTTAATTTTAAGTAACATTTCATGCCATTCAGTGACTACTTAAAGCACAAATAATGCAAATGCCACAGAACAAACTTTCAAAGTGCTTTTTATTGCTGCTTCTTTTTAGAATGGCTAAATTGCAGTCATGTGTGAAGCCTGAATTGTAATTTGACTCATTTCCCATCCCCCTTCACACCTAACTTCCCTAGCTGTCTAAGTGACTGGTTAATTACCTGCTGTGATTGACAGCAAACAGCAGGTGACTTGACTCATGTACTGTTCCCTTGTTCTAGCCTTTACTTTCTGTATGGGTAAGGGAAGGACCAGGGAGCTGTGACACCACAGCATGGGTGGGTTTTTAAGACGTTTGTGGTGATGTCAGTTTTGGGAGGGAAGTGGCAGAAAACTACCTGTATTCATTGGCCTTGATGACATCAGTGAATTGGAGACTGGAACAAGTTTTTCCAGGGCATGATAAAAGTTTTTTGAAAGTGAAACCACCACAGTACAGTAAAGTACTGTTCTGGCGGAGAGAAACAGTCGATTTAAAATATTTTAAATGCTGTATTGTTGTTTATTCATAGCAGGGACTGTAAATAGAGAGAAAAAAGGACAGATAAGTTGAGCATTTAATAATAGAATCACATTGTTGCCATTTAAGTATGTCAAAAAACTTATAATATTGGTGTAACAATTCACCGTGTGATAAGGTGGGGCTAGGGAGTGGCAGTCCCCTTACATATTATGATAGTTGCCAGATATGAAACGTATGTATTAGTAAGCAAATTTCATTATGTAATGAAGTAACACTTGTTAAGGGGGGGGCAGTAGCCCACCTTATGTAATATTATAATGTTCATATAGTATGCAAAATGCAACTAAGCTTGCATACTTTTTTTCTGCAAAGATCTTGCAGTGCAGTTATACACAATGCAATGTACTTTTAGAATTTTATTTAGATTCTGCATTGGATTTGTGAATGGGCATACCTGCCAGTCATCCTCTTTTATGCACAAGTATGGTGGAAATGGAGGTGAGGTTTGCTACTATGCATGAATTGTGGTGCTTCTTTGAGATTTAAACCCTGTGTGCTGTCAACATGTTTTCATTTTAGTAATTTATTGACAACTGATTACTGAGAAAGTCCACCTGGGTAGGTGCCCATTTTCAATGGAGGCCTGGAGAGAGAAACGCTCCAAATTATTACAAAAACATTTTAAGAAATATAATTTTAAATATATAGAAAGAGGAGAAAATGGAGCAGTATAATAAACTATCACTTTTTTTAGTTTGACAGATTGGAAACAATTATTGCCTAAATGGTTGTGTGGCTGCATTAGTTTGAAACCATAGCTCATTGTAAATAAAAAAATCACTTTTTATAAACACAGTGTTGCTTTCTGAAATTGAGTTACCATACATTATAAGTGTTTTTTGACAAGACATATACAAGTTGATATATCTGAGGTATCCTTGTCATGAAAAGTAGATAACCAAGTACATTTTGTTTTTCCACACTGCAATTTTTTTTTTTTTTATCTTGGCAGTGTATCCAGTAATTTCAGAATTGCAAGGAAGCTCCCCTGCTATTGCTGCTTCCTAAACAAGGGTTGCCTCCAAGATTTTCAAATATGTAGTTGTCTCTCCTAAACTGCTGCCCTTCCCAATCACAGTGCCATTCTCTCCCCACTATATGCCCTCCGGACTTGCATTTCTTAACTGTATCCAGATGGTCACTCTTGGGTTCCTTTTAATGCAGTGTGCCACCTTTTAATGTAGTGTGTCACAGACCCCACACATTTAACAGGCAAGTGCTCACATGGCTTACTTTTAACAGTGTTGCTGCACCACAGCAAGCCTCTGTACCACATCATAGTAGCCAGTCTCAAAGAGGTCTGCTCACACCAGAAAACTATACCAGGCTAAGGCACATCACCACATTATCCAAGTACTCTAAGCTATCAGGAGGCTACAAGTACTCCACCAGGCAACTAACTTCAGATGCCATGTGCAAAACAAACACTGTAGTCTCCCAAATGCACACACAATGTTTTTTTTTCTTACAGTTATCACCCCCCCTCAGCTAACTCAGAACCACTACATACTGTTTACTGAATATGTCCTTTGGTATTGGTAACCACATTTACCAGTGACTGGAAGAGGAAGAATGTATCCAATACTCCTCTTGATATAATTATACTGAATACAGAAGAACTACAAGAAGTGAACCAGTTATTTTGGCTCAGTCACAATGGTTAGTATTGGTATGCAGTAAATAATTATTTCTAGTTAACCATCAAGCTGAGACTATCTTCCAGTCAATTCCCTGGCACACATTCCACTACTTAACATGTTCTAACAATTCCAATGCATTTTACTGTATTATTTGGAAACATGTTTCTCCAACAATTTCAAAGCAAACATTCACCAACTCAAAAATGATTACTAAAAGGAGAAAACTAAACTAAAGCAGGACACATAGGAGGAGATAAGCTGTAATTTTGGTTTGCTAGCAATGATAAGAACCTAAACCATCCACACCAGGCAGCAAAATGCTCTTTTCTATTGATAAAGTACATATGATTTAAACAAGCAGTAGTAAATTGTGTCATCATGTAACAAATGGAATATATATATATATATATATATATATATATATATATATATATATATATATATATATATATATATATATATATATGAGATCATGAACACTCTAGGCCTAACGCATAACTTTGTTAGCTCCATACTTAGTCCATCTCCACCAAAATCGTTCCTGGTACAGGTCCATTTTTTTGGCGGATTTAGTCTCCTAGCAGTTATCTGGCTTATAGGCACATACTCATCAGGTACCAGAAAGAAACCCGGTAGTTCCCTAGCACCTACTTGTCAGCCAGCCAGAAAAAAAAACAATTACTATTAATAATGGAAAGATAGGATAACAATGCTGCCAGTCATAGTAGGACATGCAGGTATACAATGTCCATACCCAAGCCCATCAGTCACTGAAAGAAAAAAAAATATCTACTGAAGTTTTTCTAGTGGTGTCAGAAACCCCCACAAACTCAGTAACATAATCTTGAATTTCTGTCTTTATAACAGTCTCTGTATCCTACAGTCATCATTTATTCCTTGTGGAAGATGTTGATAATGTTCTCTGCATCCTTCATTCTGTACAGGATACTTTGTTGGATCTTCAAGGCAAAAAGAGGAATCAATGTCTTCTGTCTTAAGTGTAGAAATATAAGGAACATTTCTGGGTGCATGCTGTATATGGTCTATATAAATGGTCCAGTTCAACAATGTAGTGCACCAAGGCTGTAAAGGTCCCAGTCGTCCTTGTAATGACACATTCTCTCTTCCCCACAATATTATGATCCTGGCAGTTCATGTCGAGGGATGTCGAATGCATCCTTGCAGTTTTTATGCAGCTGTCACTTGATGTTAATTGCTGTTTTCTTCTTGCCACCACTCTTCTAAAAATTACACTGACCTTGCAACTGCATTGCTATGCCCTTTAAACTTGTGTTTCTCCTATAGCGTCCTTCCATTAGACCATTCACTCACTAGTGTGGAGGCCAACACAGAATCCTTTGAAGAGTTAAACACAAAGCAGGATCACAGAATACTGCATTTGATTTCCCCAAGTGCTGCACATCTGCAAACAATGGCTTACACCTTTAAAAATGCTTCCTTCTATACCAATCCATAAATTGTTTAGGGAATGCAAAGTCTTTAGAAGCAGCAAACATATTGTTAACTATTCATAGGTGCTTATTATGCTAACAACCACAAGGGCCTTTTTAAGCCTAGCCATGCATCCCAAATCTATGACAAGTTCTGATACCCTTGATAAGTGTAAGCATGGGCCTGGAAGGTGAACCATTTACAGGTTACCTGTATCCATTACAGACATAGGTGCCAAACCAGGGATGAATTTCTGGTTTCCCATCCAATTGTCCAAGCTGCACTTGATTTGGGTTAGGGACAAACTCTGCTTCACGTGGATGGGGAGCCTATTCCCTAGACATGGTAGTCTCTGGGATACATACCTCTCTTTCCAGCAGGTCCTATTTATATCACAGGCAAGGTTTAATTCTTTAGAACAGGTAATTCTGGTGCTGTTTGTTTTGTGGATATGCAGGAGGTCCATCAGAGTGCTGTCTGACAATGCCCTGTATGCCAGGCATAGATCACCCCTCCAAAGGCTGTAGGAGACAGAATAAAGGGATAGGGCCCTGAAGCAGTCTGCATAGGACATTTTACTTATGCGCTGTATTCTTTTAGTGAGGAACCTCTGTGGACATTACCATTTGTTGGATATGCCTAGTTAGGTATATAACAAATGAGGCATTATACTCAATGATAGGTCTGATGAATAGTGAATACAGTGGAAAAATGACTTCCTTGGACTTAGTCCCTGGCCAATCACAAGTGGAGTCCCTCAGGGATCAGTCCTTGGACCACTCCTTTTTGGCATTTACTTCTCAGAAGTAAATGCCAACATAGAATACAGGGGGACCTATAGCCTGCAAGGAAGTAGGGGTGGGGAGTTGGCATAATGGCTAAGGTGTTTGCCTTACAAACACAAGGTGCAGGATTTGATTCTCACATGAGGTAATTGGTTAGGCTTAAAAAATGGCCCACAAGGGCAGTTAGCCTAGTACTAATCTATGAACCTATTGAATTTTTACTATGGTGATTTGAACATGGAGCAGCTGAAATGCCTTGTCCTGTTTGACCAGCCTTGAAGTATATTTATTTTTGATGTAAATAGAGACACCTCCACCTTTAGAATGATTTCCTCACCACTGTAGACATGTGATAGCCAAAGGCTAGATTACTACCTATGTGTGTCCCTAAGTCTCTGACTACTGGGTCAACTCTAAGTGGTGTGCTGTCAATATGATAGTTACCAGGGATGGATGACTTCAGAAAGGATACTATTATGCATTTCTTGGCATTTAGTTTTAGTCCATGGCTTTGACACCATTTTTTTTGTCTGTGTCACACCCTCCTGGAGAACATTTGTGTCAGTGTAATTCAATGACAGCTCCTAATTTTCAATCATCTGCAAATTTAGTCAGTGAGAGACCACTTGACATTGGCCTTGACTTCTGAGAAGTAAATGCCAAAAAGGAGCAGTCCAAGGACTGATCCCTGAGGTATTCCACTTGTGACTGGACTCCCCAATATTTACTTCCTGGGTCCTGTCTGTGAACCAGTTGGCTATCCACTGGGTGAAATATAGGTTTGTACCTAAACTCTTGAGTTCATCAACAATGCATGGATGGGGTTTTGTGTCAAATGCCTTGGCCAGGTCAAAGTAGGCAGTGTGAATGATTTTGCCTTTATCCACTGCTTTGGTGACCTTCTCAAAGAAGTCCACCAGGTTGAGTAGGCATGATCTCCCCTTGACGAAACCAAACTGGGTTGGGTCCAGTGTCTGGAGGTTTACTATATCTCTGTTGATCATCTCCATGATAATTCTTTCCATGGTTTTACATATAAGACTAGTGAGATTTATGGGTCTGTAGTTTCCAGGGTCTGTAGATAGCCCACCTTTGTGCAGAGGGCTGACTGTTGCTTTTCTTCATTCATGAGGAACAAAGCCTGTTTGGAGGCTAAAGTTAAACAGCAATTCTAGAGGCACTGATAGGTTATGTTCCATGCTATTTAGAAGGCATACTGGGATATCGCCTGGGCCCATTGATGCAATGTTCGTGGTCTTAGAGTGAGCATTAAGGACCTGTTCCCTAGTGATAGTAGGGGGGGTTATATCTTGTGATATTTCCTGAGGGAAGGTTGAGAGGGAGAGAGGGGAATCAGCCAGGAGGTTTGCTATATCTTCTGGCTCGGTATAAGTAGCTCCTTTTACAATGAGCTCTGCTCACAATTGTGTATTGCCTTTGAGGTTGTGGAGATAGCAAAAGAATGCTTTGTGGTTGTCCTTGGCCTGGGAGACCAAACTTATCTCAAATTTGGCTTTGGTAGACTTTATTTGTCCCCTGAATTGTTTTAGTTTGATGAGAGTGCTTTTATCCTGCTGGATGCTACACTTCCTAATTTTTGCCATGATTTTCTTCCTTCTGTTATACAGTCTATTGATTTTGTGATTCCACCAGGGTTGCTTGTTTTTTGTTAGTTCTGTACTTCTTCCTGGTGGGTACAGCTGCCTCTGTGCAGCTATTAACATGCTTGTACAGGGTTTCTGTGAACAGTTCTGCATAGGCAGCAGTGTTCTCAGGGTTTATGGAGGCTTGAAATTTTGCCAGGTTCTCACTTAATGGCAGAAGGTTAACCTTAGAATAGTTTTTGAATATTCCAGGTTTAGCTGGGGGCCCAGGTTTTATTTTTACTTCAAAGGAGACCATTTTGTTAGTCAGACCTTACCAGGGAAGGCATTACAGTAGGGGGTCTCTGCAGCAGTCTCCCATATTAGTGAGGACCAGATCCAGTATGGTTGCACCCATGGTTGGTGTATTAACTATCTGGTCCAAGGAATTTGTGTTTACGAAATCCAGGAATCTCTTTGCCTGTGCATTTGGTGTCATATAGGATTCCCAGTTAATAATGGGCTAATTAAAGTTACCCATGAATATGGTATTGGGATAGATGGTTAGTGTTTCTAATAAGTTTAAATACATGGAATGGGTTCCTGGGTCATACAGGGGGACCTATAGCTTGCAAAGAAGTGGTATTGAATTTTTACTATGGTGATTTGAACATAGAGCAGCTCAAGTGCATTGTCCTGTTTGACCAGCCTTGAAGTATATATCTGATGTTGTAAATCTTTATTCATTCCTTACTGTTAGGACTTCGGTTCCATCCTCAGAACCGACACGGCCGTTACCAAGCTCGCCCCAGCCATAAACTCTCAGCTAAGACCTACCCACAATGCCCCTCTCATAGTCTCTTCAGATCTCATTTGCCATGTTCCTCGTCAGACATGCCTAGCCTTCTCTCTCAAGCTAAGTGTAGCATTTTTTGTGATTTATCTATATCACTACCTCCTCTAGTCAGTTTTTCCATATATATATATATATATATATATATATATATATATATATATATATATATATATATATATTCTTTTCGTCTGTAAATTTATATACTTTCTTTCTAAAACCTACCCTCTACCTTCGGTAGCTCTTTTCATACCAAGGTTAGTACTGTCCCCTCCCCTACCGCCCTTTTCTACCACTTTGTTTTATTTCTTAGTACCATTGTTGGTACTCCTCTTTTTTTCTATCTGTTTATAAAAAAAAAACCTCTTTAACCTTGCTGTTGTTGTTTGGTTGGTTATATTGTAGTTTAGGACTATACTGTAGTTTCATGATGTCTGATAAAGTGAAACTAGGATTTAAACAGTGTGATAAATTCGGGCAACTCAGATGGTCATGCCGGTGTGTTTATTGTTTGGGCATTGACCACATCAGTGTATCTTGTGATATTTGTTCCAGCTTCAGCAATCATACATTGGCTGAGTGTAAGAACAAGGTGATTCTGAAGGGTATGATGAAAACTTCCTTCTCGGAGACTCTTTCTGGGAGGGAGGTCTCACCACCTCCTAAGCATAAGAAACATAAAGAGAAATGGAGGCACTCGGTTCTGACTTCTCCGTCCTCCTCAGAACCGCGTCAACACCGGGCTTCTCCCGCACCTTTGGCGCAGACTACTTCAGCACCAGGCTCCATGTCTTCTCCCTTGGTGCCGCCCTTAATTCTGACTCCAACCACTGTACCGGCTTCGGCACCATCCTCCTCGGTGCCAACCTTGGTTTTGACATAGGCTTCGACTACTGTACCTGCATCAGCACCATTGCCGGCCATGGTGCCGATGTCTCATACGGCTCCACTAACACTGACACCGTTGGTTCTGAAAGTCGAACACCTTCCCAGAACCAGATATTCTCCCATTTATGACCCTTTTTTGGGACACCAGTTTAGTCCATTTCTTGAGACACCTGAATCTCCTTCGGCAGCTTCCTTCAGATCCACCAGGAGTCTTTCAGAACAAGATGTAGTGAGGGGTGTGGACCAGCTTTTGGCAGCTAGAGGATTAACCACCCCTGCTAGATCTTCCTTCCCTCTTGGAATGGAAGCTTTCACAGCATATTCACCGGTATAACCTCCTCCGGCCTCCTCCCAGGTCCCGGAGACTTCGGTACCGATGGCCATCCCGATGCATTCTGTCGCAGCTCCAACTGCGGAGGCTTCCCTGTCAGCACTGATTAATCTTGGTACAATGGCTCTGTTGGAACTGTCACACTCTCAGAGCAGTGAATGGACTGTCGGCACCATGGCTCCTAGTTTGGTGCCTATTTTTTCGGTGGTGCCGTCTATGGCCATGGCTCCCCTGGCAGCTACTGGTCCTCTTGGAGCTCCTCACCTGGAGGTGGGCTCCTCAGGGTGGGGTGGGACCCTGGTTCCGAGGTTGTCCTTCAAGGTTCTGGGCTCCCATCCCTCCTCGGGCGGGCCTACTTTCCAGGTGATGGAGAGGGTCCTTGCCTCAACAGGCTTGAAGTTGGCACCATTGGCATCGACACCAGAACCCCCCTCTAGCATGCAGCTGTCCAAACCCCCTACTCTGGGATCCCAAGCATGGGAGCCGCAAGACTTTCCCCTTGTAGGATACCCTTTCTCCAGAGTCCACCTCAGAAGATTCCACTGGGGAGCCACTCTGGAAGAAACTGTGCAAGGGGAAGCACCTTTATTCCCCTGAGGAATCCATCACTGAAGACACCGATTGTGATGAGGGAGAAGGGTCCCCACAGTCTCCCCTAGAAGGCATCTCATTTGCAGACATTCTCGAGATCCTCAAGCAGAGGGGAGACTGGTAGCCCTCTAACCCTTCTTCGGAGGAATCAGTGTTCTTGCAGGCCTTCCATGCTCAGCCATCTACTTCCTGGGTGACTCCACCTGCCGATGAGCTTGTTAAACTTATTGTGCAGCATGCCTGGAAGGCCCTGGACAACATAGAACCTGTCCCCCGAAGGCCAGATAAAACTATATCCCCCCCTGAAGACCAGCCCAATTGGTCCAAGCAGCTGATAGTTGATTCCATGGTTATGGAGGCGGCCACCAAGCGGGAACTGGCAAAAGATATTTCCACTGTTCATCCCCTGAATAGGGAATCTTGGGCTATGGACAGACTGGGGAAGTGGGCCTATACTTCAGCGACCTTTGCCATTCGATCGCTGAATTATCTGGCACACTTTACTCGCCTCTAAAGAGACCTAATCTCAGAAATGTCTGCCTCTTTGGTGGGGGTACTGCCTGATGAGGTGCGTGATACTGTTACCTCTTAGCTGGCTTCCCTGGAATCCATCTCAAACTCCTCGATGTGCTTGTTCTCTTACACTACCAAGGGGGCAGCTCGAGCAGCCGCATCAGGCATTGTGATGAGACGGCATGCTTGGATGCATTTGTGTGATTTCGTGGACCCCTTTAAATCTTCCTTTGTCATTGCACCTGTTGATGAATCTTCCCTTTTTGGTCCCAAAGTAAGAGATGCATTATCACGTAGTGAGAAGGATGGAAAGACCTTCTCTGCTGTGGGCATAAGTTTTTCCACCCCCCCAGAGATCCTATTCCAGGAACCAGAGGGGAGGAAAATTGTGGTTCAAGAAGTCCCAAGGATATTTTCGTGACACCCGTGATGAGCAATCCCCCCGGGGCAGAGGGGGCAACTCATCTGGAAGATGCTCCCTTCAGGGCAGAGGGGGTCTGCACAGCCAGGGCACTAGAGATTCCTTCTCTGGCTGATCTTACCAGTGTTCCTAAACAGCAGCCTGATTGCTTTCCTCTGGAAGCAGTCGGCGGTCAATTTTCCCTGCACCTATAGGCCTCGCAACTCATAACAACGGATGCGTGGGGTGCAGAGAATAATATCCAGAGGCTATCATATCCCATTTGATCTTACTCCCAGATCCGTAAAATGACTCCCCAATGTCCCACCCAGTCAGAGGGAGGCTGCAGCCTTAGAAATCAAAAAGCTGCTAAGAAAAAGAGTCATCCAGCCAGTCCCACCAGACCAGAGAGGATCTGGGTTTTACTCGAGGTTCTTTTTAGTGCCAAAAAAGACAGGGGACAGGAGACCTATCCTGGATCTCAGCTTACTAAACAAATTCATAAAACCTCACAAATTCCAGATGGTCACGGTACAGTCCACCCTCCCCTTTCTGGGGAAGGACAACTGGATGTGCTCTATAGACCTCAAGGACATGTATTACCACATAAAGATGGACAAATGCTCCCGGAGATTTTTCTGCTTCCGGCTGGGAGCCAATCACTATCAGTTCAGGGTACTGCCCTTTGGTAACTCCAGGAAGGGTGTGCTGAGGTGCCAGAGTGTTATTCAGTGTGAATAAACTATTTAATACAAGATTGGTGGCATCTTTTTTGCTGGCTTTGTAGTCTGGTGTGTTTTAACACTTGCTTGGTGGTTTTTTATACTGCTCTTTGGTCTCTCGACAGCCCCCAGAGTGTTCACCAAATGTATGGCAGTCGTAGTAGCTCATCTCCGACTACAAGGATTCCAAGTGTTTCCATATTTAGACAATTGGCTCCTTACCGCCATGACCAGGAATCTTTTCATTCTCAGTCTCTCTTACACTAAAGGCCTTGCTCTTCCCTTAGTTATCACGATTAACATGGACAAATCACAAATGTCTCCAACAAGAGCACTGGAATTCATTGGAGTGATCAACACAATGTCCTGTCAAACTTCCCTTCCTCCTCACAGGCTCTCAAAAATAAGAAGCCAGATTCAAGTCCTCCTCACACAAACATTTGTACCAGCATGCCTTGTACTACAGCTATTGGGATCTAAGGCAGCAACCATTACCTTAGTTCCACTGGCGAGGTTGCACATGAGACTGGTACAGTGGCTCCTTTCATCACAATGGTCGATCTTAACCCACCCATTCGACCACATGGTACGCTTTACAAACCTTTGCAAGAAAGAAATGCTTTGGTGGATGAAGCCAGAATCAAATCTTTGGTGTCGACCATTCTGCCTTCCCCAGCCCAGGGCCACAGTGACCATGGACGTTTCTCTGTTAGGGTGGGGGGCATTTCCAGGGGAAAGACAGTCCAAGGCACCTGGTCACTCATGGAGGCCAATTTGCACATACATGTGCTGGAATTGGGGGCAGTTCTCTCAGCATTGCAAGTGTTACACACATCCCTTCCTTTCAGAACCATTGCAATTCGATCAGAGAACATGTCAGTCATCATGGTACATCAACAAACAAGGCAGAACTAGGTCTTACCCCCTGTGTCGGGAAGCCATAAGAATTTGGCACTGGGCGATGGCTTCCAACCACTTTCTCATAGCAATGCACATTCCCGGGAGTTCCAATCTTATTGCAGGCAATCTGTGCAGGAGCATTCTGATGCCTGAGTGGTCCCTCAGTCCTATAATAGCAGATCAGATCTTCTGCCATTGGGGCAGGCCTTGCTGTGACCTGTTTGCTTCTCCCCTAAACAACAAATGCAGAAGCTACTTTGCCCTGATCCCCCTCGGGGAGTCACAGAGGGATGCTCTGATGCACGATTGGCCCCTGGGTCTGTTGTATGCCTTTCCCCCATTTCCTGTCATCCCAAAATTCCTCCAGAAAGCTCAAAGGTTGAGAAGCATAGTGATCCACATTGCCCCTTATTGGCCCCGTCAAGTCTTGTTCCCTTTCCCATGGCCTCATCTGATTCACAGCCCGTGGATCCTGGATCAATCCCAAGGTCTGCTGTCTCCTCCTCAGGGACTGATTCACCCCAATCTCCACAGTCTCAAGCTCACAGATTGGTTTCTCCACTTCCGATGATTACCAAGCTACGTGATATTCCTCCCCTGTTCGCGAGATTATTCTGGCTTCACACAAACCTTCCACCAGGAAAATTTATTCTAGTAAGTGGGCTAGGTTCTCTAGATGGGCCAAAGATCATAACATAGACCCCTTTTCCATGCCTATTCAGAAGATCCTACAATACCTGACTACCCTATTACATGCAGGAGCTTCAGCATCGACAATTACTGTGCATTTAGCAGCTAATGCAAATGTTCACAATGGAATTGACAATTCTTCTGTTATGTCACACCGACTGTGCAAAACCTTCATGAAAGGAGTATTACATGTTAAACCTCCTGTCAAGCCTCCTATAGAGCCTTGGGACTTGACATTGGTGCTTCAGTCATTAACAAGTCCTCCTTTCGAGCCTTCTAACTCATGTGATATGAATTTTTTGTCTTGGAAAACTCCACTTCTAGTAGCATTTACCTCAGCGAGAAGAGTATCTGAGTTGCAGGCCCTGAGTGTCAAGAGACCTTACTTGGTTTTTCATAGGGAATGAGTGTCCCTACATACTGACCCCTCCTTGCCCAAGGTAATTTCTGGGTTTTCCATTAATCAATCTAATGACCTACCGGTTTTCTTCCCTCATCATTCAAATAGAGGGGAATATCTTTTGCATACCCGAGATGTTCATAAGCAACTTTGTTTCTATTTTGACAAAACTAAATCTTTCAGAAAAATGAATCAATTGTTTGTGGCCTTTGCAGGACCCAGAATGGGCAGGCCTATCTCCAAAATGACTTTATCTTCTTGGCTCAGAAATGCCATTGCTTTCATCTACCACCAGAACAAAGTGTGCTTACCTTCCAAAATAAAGGCTCACTCTACTAGATTAATGGCTACTTCAGTGGCTTTTCATTCCAGAGCCTCTATGGATGATATCTGCGCAGCAGCCACTTGGGCAAGACCTCATACCTTTATCACTCATTACAAATTGGATTTGGCCACCAGGGGACGAGCATCTTTTGGTTCTGTGGTGCTCAGGAATGTCCTTCCTTAGGGCCATCCAGGACTGAAGTAGCTGGGGACTCGGTCCTAACAGTAAGGAATGAATAAAGATTTACAACATCAGATAAAGAAGTTATGTCTTACCATAACGTTCCATCTGTGTTGTAGATCTTTATTCATTCATTACTTCCCGTCCTCCTTCCCCCTGCCTGGACTTTAGGATTTCCTCATTAGTTAAGGTATTTGCTCAGACAGAGCCTCCTACTGTCTCTTTTATTACTTCTATACTATAATGGCGGGAAAACACAATCTGAAGAGACTATGAGAGGGGTATTGTGGGTAGGTCTTAGCTGAGAGTGTTTGGCTGGCGCGAGCTTGGTAATGGCCGTGTTGGTTACGAGGATGGAACCGAAGTCCTAACAGTTGGTCTTTCGGCTTTTTCCTGGTAAGGGGTCGTCACAGTGGAACTCCAGTCTGCTAATGATTGATAGTAGATTTTTACGAACCGCCAAGGTGCCAGCTCGACACCCAACCTTCAGCGAAGGCACACCCATTTACGCACGCATATCTTTCAAATGCTACCCAACTGCGGGGAAGACATGCAGACTCCACACAGAAGGCGCTCCCAAGCCAAGCTGAGAATCAAACGGGAGAATCTCTTGCTGTGAGGTAACAATGCTACCGCTGTACCACCGTGGAATATAACCGAAGTCCTAACAGTAATGAATGAATAAAGATCTACAACACAGATGGAATCTTATGGTAAGACATAACTTCTTTTTATTTTTGATGTAAATAAAGACAATTCCACCTTTAGTCCCTGCCTGTGAAGTATCTGGCCTAAATGTGTGGGAGGCATTATAACCTTGCACTGCTGGTGTGCTCTCTGCAGCTTTAAACCGTGTATTCTCTAGGGTAAAGAGAGATTCTAGGGAGTGGAGATTTTTTTTTTTTAGATTCCTAGCATTGAGCAGTAATACCTTTAGATTTTCTTGGTTTTGATTTGCTATGTTGGAAGTACTTTCAGTTTGGCATTGCCTAAAAAAGGCACTATGGGGGAAGACAATGTTTGTTGACCATCTACTTCCATGCTGACAGATATTGCATCCCCTTAGAATGACACCAGAAACTAAGCCAATTATTAAAGTCAATCATCTTTTGTTCATATTGTGCCATCAACCTTGGAGAAGGTAAAATGCTGCTCAATGCTAGGCTCATACCAGCCTGAGACACATATTCTGAGAGCTGCATGATATCTCTCTTCATATAGTCTAGGGAGGTATGTTTCCGGTCATTTACTCCCCATGGACTATGACTGTGTCATATTGGTAATTGTGGTCCAATGACCTGAGCGCATGCATAATGTGGTGGATCCTAGCTCCTGATAAGCAACTGACTGTAACTTTCTCATTACTCAGCCTGGTGAGAGGGACATCAGTGTGTCTCACGATGGAGTCTCCAATGACTAGAATGTTGAATTGTGTGGTGGCTTGACTTATGGGCTTAGAGGTAGAGGCTCCATGAGATGTAGCTCTGTGTTGATGTGGGTGTTGTTTTGAAAGAACACATTTGGGGCTGCTGAGGGTATTTGTTATGTGTACTTCATCTAGGAGGTCTTTGTGGTTTAGGAAGGTTAGATGTAAGTGCCTTAGCATATGTGGGTTGATGTGTCTTCTTTGAATTGTGCACGATGGGTGCAGCATGTGTACTATTGACAACCTTATTGACATTAGGAGTGCTTTTATGTGAGAGCATTGCCTCCAGTGACATTGTGTAAATACATCTCTCACATACCACATCAGTTTGTTTAAGAATTAACTAGCTGTCAGTAAACATGAGGCAACTTTCACATTGCCTTAGGATGCCCATATCCACCAAGCCAGTAACGGAGACAGTAGGAAAGTTCATATCCATGGCAACAGACCATTTTTATTGATTAGACAGTTGGAGTGAGAATGTCAGTCACTGTCAGGAATATCTGGTTTGCAACTATGTGGACAGTGCTTGCCACTGCAAACTAGTTGTCCTGTGTAAAACCAGGTATTGCAGAAATTTCAATTGTGCTTTTACAGGAAAAATGTCACTCAAGGTGTCTGAGTCTGTACAGAGTACTGCCAAACACTTGAGGGGAAACTAATACATAGACCCTGAAAATTTAAGGATGAAGTAGTTTGGTAAATATTCTGAAGTTAGAAACAAATCAAGCAGTACTTACTGAAAAAAAGAATTAGCTTGTCAAGAACAATGAAAAGAGGGGAGTCACATGAATGGCTACTGCCTGGCTACTAGTAATACTGGTCTCTCACCATAGCTTCACTCTGTTGGGATACAATGCCCCTTTGCCTCTTCTCTCACCAGAAGCAAATGTTCATTTTGGTGAGGCTTGTGTGATTATACAGCCTTATATTGCCATAATGGCCTCACACCTACAACTGTAAAAGCCTTGTGTCTGCATCAGACAGCTGCAGGTCCTTTCATCTATCTTGTCTATGATACACTGTACAACATAAGCATCTTGACTTTTGAGAGAGGGATTAACTTTTCATTCACATCTAATGACTTCTTGTAGTATGGCTTTTTCATCAGGATATATGTTTCCTACAGATAGCTTTGCATGCAGATCAGTTTGAGATATTGCAGTGAGCTGTAGATCCTTGTTATCAATATTCCTCTTAGAAAAAACAGAAACATAAAAATGAATCACAAGCCTTACAAGCCTCAACTCTGCTGATACATTACTTCTGTGTGTGGTAGGTCAAGGTATACAATATTTATTAGCAGCAGTTGTATTAACAATGGAATGTATTAAATGTTTAAAGAACTCGCTAAGCTGCCATTGTTCTTTCCAGATAATCTGAGGTCTGACTTAAAAAATTTAAAGATATCATATTAGTGCAAGTAAGCGCAGTTTCATAGTCATAATTTAGTGCAGTGTATTCCATTAGACATAACCATAAAAACTTACCAATTTATGGACAGCAATTTTTTTCCTATACCTACTGACCATCAAGCCTCCCCAATTGGGATTTCAGCATGTTTGTTCCCTCTGTACTCGTATATCCCTAGCATGGGAGGAGGGTGAGATCTTGGTAGCTGTGGGAATAATTTGTGCCCTCCCTGGTATCCTGGCAGTGAGGGCCTATAGTATAGGCCCTAACCCCTCCCCTGGATGGGAGATCTGCAAACATCACAATGGAAGGTGGTCACTGTGCCATCTCCTGTGCAAGTGCATACTACCCAATGCGATTAAAATGAAGGTTTGGTGGCTGAATGCCTGCTCCAGTGCTGTCCTTGTGTCACTGCTCCTCCTCATGTGGACCATGTCACTGGGCCTTATTCCTGTTTCAGTACTCAAAATAACACACACCACTCTTGGATTTCATTTATCTTCTTCTTATCAGACATGCATACTGCCTCCTAACAAGCCAGATCAGCAATCACACAACAGCGATCAAACAACTGCCCTGTGTACTCATCACTGATCCGATCAAGTAACTGCTCTGTCCCTTCACACACTGCCTGCCTCCACTCCACAAAAAGGAAACCAATCTTCTGTGTACATCTCTGCTGTTTCTTTGTGACAACATTGGGTTAAATGGTGACAACATGAGCACATTTCAGCTTATTCCACTCATATGCATGCACTGGTACCCAATAAGCTATTTCAGTGGTAATTTAACAGTGTTGTCCTGTGTTTCTACATACAACCTGCATCCTAACTCCTCCTAAAAAACTACCAGCCTCCGTGTTCACCTCTGATGTTTAATTAAGATGAACCCAAAGAAAGTAATGTCCACAGTAATGCATTTCAGCTTGTTGCACTCAATACATGGTCACTGCCTCCCTACCAACCATATCTGTGATCATGCAATAGAGATCCTGCCTTGTGATTTCAAAATCTGCCTCCTCAGAATGATAGCAATCCTCTGTGTGCACCTCTGTGGGGTGATAAAAGTGAACAACCTAATGACATCAGACATAAACTGTCTCACATGAAGTTATATCAATGTTCATTCTACAGTGATCATGCATTGTTCCTATATTGTCATGCGCAGTCTGTGTTTCCTCCCCTCAAAAGATAGTCATCTTCTGTGTACACCTTTAATGTCTGTGCTCAAGAAGGAAATAATTGTAACAATAATGTATTTTCATTTGTTAAGGAAGCCGTGGTGGTGCAGCAGTAGTATTGTTGCCTCACAGCAAGAGGTTCTCCCATTCGATTCTCGGCTGGAACACCTTCTGTGTGGAGTCTGCATTTCCTCCCCGTGGTCGAGTGGCATTCGAAAGACATGCGTAGAATGGGTGTACCTTCGCTGAAGGTTGGGCGTCAAGCTAGCACCTCGGCACCCATAAAAAATCTACTGCCAATCATTAGCGGACCGGAGTTCCGCTGTGGCGACCCCTAACTGGGTAAAGCCAGAAGAAGAACAACAACTGTCAGAAACATGCAGTACACTCTAATCATTCAACAGTGATTAGGTAACTACACTGTTCTTTAATATGCAGTTCTCCTCCCAGCCCTCAAGAAAGACAGCCATCTTTTGTGAACACCTGTGCAAATTTGACAGTGATGATGATGAGTAAAGTTATCCAGAGTAATGTATTACAACTTTTTACTACCAGGCACCTAGAGGATCTCCCAAACAAACCATATTCATATGCATCTGTCCTATGTTTTCACTAACAGCCTACCTTCCAACTCATGTTCTAAAAGACTGCCACCTTTGGGTACACCTCTGATGACCGTGAGAACAGTAATAACTGCAATATTTTATGTCAACTTGTTGCGCTTAAACAGATACTTTACCACTGTCCCCTCCCCAGACAAAGCACATCATTTGCATTTATTTTTATGCTGGTACAGTTGGAAATTAATGCTTCTGCTCACCTTCAGGGCCAGTTGCCTAACTTTTTAGAAGACAATGACAAAAACAACAGCAAAAATGCTTTGCTTTCCTTTCCTTTGCTAGGACCACAAGGGAAAATCAGCCAGTGAAGATGAGTATATTGTGTTGCAAGATTCAAGATGATGTTGAGAGACACTTTCTGCACTACAAAAATAGAAGGCATTTTGAGTCTGAACTTGTAAATCAATGCTGAAATGCACACTTAAATTAATGGATCACTATACTCGGCATGAGCAGGCAATCCACAAAAGCAAGTAGCACTGGACAGCACCCAGAATGCAGTTAGAACATACAGGGTATTTTTCCTCATCATCATCAGCAGCAGCATGGAGAACAATAGTCTTAATTTCATTGACACTGGTAAACAAAGCAGAAGCAGCAGAGCAAGTGGAATGAGTAACTGCTGTTGTTGTTGTTTCTTTTGGCTTTTCCCGGTTAGGGGTCACCACATGAGTAACTGCTGTATTAACCAATATAGAACACTGCAATGTTGTAAAATGGATGGTGCACAACTAAACTATTTTATAGTCTGCTGACATTGTAACTCAGTAGACAATACAAGCACTCCTTCCCCTTACCTGCTGTGTATCAGCCCGCTTCTGACATTATTGCTGGCACTCCTCGGCCAAGCAGAGTAGCCAGGCCACTTAGGGAATTAACTGCAGCTGCATTGTGGAACCAAGAAATTGTTTTGATTTTTGTGACCTTTCCCAGCTTCTTTTGAATAGTTACATAAATTATTACCTCTTTTCAGCTCTTCTACAGTTCTGGTGAGGTGAAATAAAAGGTTAATATAAAATCTTGATGAGCTGCAGATTACTGTGCCATCTCTTCCATGTAATTTCATTTGTTAAGTGTTTTAACAGTTGGGGCTAATTCTTGGTCCAGCTGCTATTCAGGCTTCCACAAAAAACATACTAAAATGTGAGTAGTGTATACACCTCACATTCTTGCTTCCACAATAACTGTCTTTTAATTTTATTATGTATATCCTAAAGCTAGAAGTAATCATGCAGCACATGCATTCAAATAATTGCACTAGAACTCTTGAACTGGATAGCTAGTAGAATAAATATACATCTCTGGATGTACTGTTTTAGCTGCTGGTTTACTTGTACTCTTCAGTTAATTTATTTTTGTTTTAAGATGTTCCAATTTGTATCTTTTGAGTTGATCAAAATGTGCTATTTTCCAAAACAAGAAGTTATGTACTCACCATAACATTCAATGTATGTAGTCCATCTCGCCTCACATTCTTACCCGTGGGTTCGGAGCCGAACCTCGACTCTGACTCGGCCATACTCTAGCTCGAAGTCTTTCAATTGGCTGGGCTAAGAGGTATCCCATGTTGCACTGCTCCCTTTCTCCAGATCTTGTTTGCTGCAAGCTCAGTCACTCACCTCCCATACACATAACACAAAGAGAAGAAAAATCAGCCCAATAATAAAAGGAGTACTGAAACCAGAACTAACCTCTAGGCCCTCCAGGAGGGGGAAGATGGGGGGGGGGGGTAAGTAAGAATGTGAGGCGGGATGGACTACATACATTGAATGTTATGGTGAGTACATAACTTCTTGATGTTATGTAGTCCAATCTCGCCTACATTCTTACCCGTGGGACAGCATCCCCAGCACCTGAACCCTGGGAGGCTCAATGGAAAATACTCCTGAGCACTGTGGAACCAAAGGAAGATCTGCCTCTGGATATCAAATCCAATTTGTAGTGAGTAATAAAGGTGTGAGGAGATGCCCATGTAGCCGCAGCACAAATATCATCCATAGACATCCTGGCCTGAAATGCTGTAGAGGTAGACATCGATCGGGTAGAATGAGCCTTCACTCTAAATGGTAACTCCTTATCACCTGAGGCATAAATGAAGGGAATACAACTAGAGATCCATCTAGAAAAGGTCACTTTGGAAACAGGAGTCCCAATCCTATTGTCTGAAAATGAGACAAATATCTGATCCGATTTTCTAAGATCCTTCGTTCTATGCAAATAAAAACACAACTGTCTATGAACGTCCATCTGGTGAAATTTAAATTCTGCCTTATTAGAAAACTCTGGAAAAATATGGGCAGTTCAGTGGAATGGTTGAGATTAATAACCGAAGCCACCTTCGGCGTAAGAAGGGTTTGGTCTGAGGGAAACCCTATCCTTGTGAAATATCAAGTAAGGCAGTCTGATTGACAAAGCTTGGAGCTCAGAGACAAGTCTAGCTGAAGTGATGGCTACCAGAAAGATTGTCTTCCAAGTCAAATATTTCAATTCACAAGTAGTTGCAGGCTCAAAGGGGAATGACGTGAGACATTGTAGCACAAAATTTAGGTCCCAAGGCATGATCGGGTCAAAGACTGAAGGGCGAAGCAGCATAGTGCCCTTCAAGAATGCCTTACAAAGTCTATGCGCCATTAGACTGGGTTAATTAGCGACGTGAAAATTAGAAATAGCCGCCAACTGGACTTTAATGGTTGCGGCTGCTGATCCCTGATTGAAAAGCATGGAGAGAAATTCCAGAACTGAAGAAATTGGAGCTGTATAAGGATCAATCTGTCTTGCATGAGCCCAGATGGAGAATCTTTTAGATTTACTGGAATAGATCTTTCTGGTCGAAGGCTTATGGGAAGACGACAGAATATGAACTACTTCCAGAGAAAAATGGTGAAGCCTGACTAGTGATGGAACTGGAGTAGCCAAGCTGTCAACCCGAGGGTCTGAAGAGAGGGATGGAACTGCCCTGACATATGAGTCAGTAGATCTGCATGTGGGTCCAGAATCCAGGGATCGTCAATGAGATAGGGATGGAGAAAGGGGACCCAAATTTGACGAGGCAAGTGTGGAGCAATCAGAATCATTCTGCTTCCCAAGCATTGCACTTTCTGAATAACCATTGTCAGCAGAGGAACAGGTGGGAAGGCATAAAGTAGTCCGGAGGGCCAATCGTGAACTAGACCATCCCTGGGTGACTCTCCCTGAGGGGGGATAAGGGTGAAGTAGCTGCTACACTTGGTATCGAGGGGACTGGCAAATAGGTCGCAGCAAGGCTGACCCCATCTGTGGAAAATCTGCTCTGCAAACTGACTGTTCAGGGACCACTCGTGAAGCATCAGAATAGCTCTGCTGAACCTGTTGGCAATCACTTTGGACTTCACTTTGGACTTCCCCAGAATGTGCATTGCTACAAGAAAATGTTGGGAAGACACTGCCCACTGCCACATTCGAATGGCCTCTCTGCAAAGGGGGTATGACTTGGTTCCTCCCTGTTTGTTCAGATACCATACCACCGACATATTGCCTGAGTGGATCGCAATTGTCCCGAGAGGAAGAAAGCTCAGACATGCTTGCAACGCTAGTAGCACTGCTCTCATCTCCAAGATATTGATATGCAAATGTATCTCGTGTTTCTGCCACATGGCTTGGACTGTCCTGCTGAGATAATGCCCCCCCACCCAATCTGGGAGTCATCTGTGGTCACTGTGGCAAGAGAAGGGGGTGGGATGAAGGGCTTTCCCCACATTGAAGTTACTGGTGTGAAGCCACCAGCGTAGATCTTGCTTGCACTTATTTATTTAATTTATTTAACATTTGTTGACCGGGAGTGTCCAACTAGGTTCACTTGTCTGTGATCATTATAAGATGAGAAAGTGGAAGGTGTTGTAGAGACCACTGGGTGAAGAGCAGCCACTGAAGGAGCCTCATGTGTAGCCTCACAAGAGGAACCAGCATAATTGTTGCAGCCATCATCCCTAACAATTTGAGAACCGTTTTTGCCTTTACTTTTCTCAGAGGGAGCAACGCGTATACCTGTTGTTGCAAACCCTGAATCCTTTCTTGTGGTAAAAATGCCCTCATGACCATGGTGTCTAACTCGGTGCCTATAAAGGTGACACACTGCGAGGGCAACAAGGCAGACTTTTCCCAGTTTAGAGTGATACCCAATTGTTGACACAGCTTGATAGTGGCATCTCTGGTCTGTAGTAGCAGATGCTTGGTGGTGGCAGAAAGGAGCCAGTCGTCCAGGTATGGAAGCACTTGGAATCCCTGACGTCTCAATTGAGCCATCACCACTGCCATACATTTGGTGGACACCCTGGGGGCTGTGGTGAGACCAAAGGACAGGGCATGAAATTGAAAATGACTGACTCCGAGCCGGAAGGGTAGATGGCTTCTGGATGCCCTGTTGATCTTTATATGGTAGTAAGCATCCTTGAGGTCGATGGAGCACATCCACACTTCTTTTCCCAACAATGGGAGAATAGATTGCAATGTGACCATTCAGAGCTTGGACTTCTTCATGTGGAGGTTCAAGTGGCTGAGATCCACGATGGGTCTCAGGTCCCCTGTTCTTTTCAGCACCAAAAAGAATCTGGAGTAAGTCCCTAGTCCGATCTGGTCTGAGGGGACATGCTGGATGGCTCCTTTTTCTAGCAGCTTTAGAACTTCTCAAGCTGCGGACTCCCTTTGATTGGGTGGAACATCTGGGATTCTTTTGATCGGTGGAGGAGGAGAAGAGAAGGGAATGTGATATCCTCCAGAAGCTATTTTTAATGCCCACTGGTCCTGGGTGATGTGTTGCCAGGCTTCTGGGTATAGTAAAATGTGACCCCCGACTGGCTCCAGAGAAGTGCAGTCAGGCCTCCCATCAGGAGCGCTGGTAGGGAGAACCACGAAAGGAGTTGTGGTCTCCCTGGTTACACGGGCCTCCTCTGCCTCTAGGGCAGTGTCTACCTGCGTTACCACCCCCTCTCCTGCCTCTGGAGGAGGAATCACTTTGTGCATCATGAAAAAACCTCTGAGATTTCTTGAACCACATTTTCCCACTCTTCTGACCCTTGGGATAAGGTCTAGAATGCATGGAAAAATGGACTCCCATGGCAGACAGAGTTTTTCCCTCTTGCTCGCACCTAGTGAGAGTGTTCTTCACCTTGGTTCCAAACAACGGGGCATTGGTGAATGTAGACCTGAAGGCCTCCACGAAATTACAGAGGTGCATCCAGTAGTGCCTCCTGAGAGAAACTCCAGAACTCGCTGCCCTACTCCCTCCTTTGGCTGCGTAAGAGATCAGCCTCATGGAGGAGTTAGCAATAGAATTTAGGGTAGACATCTGAGTGTTGACTTTCTGAGCCACTGTGTCAGAAACGTTACCCTGCAGAGAATCTCCAAGCTCTTTCAGGAGATCTCTTTGGAGCCGTGTAAAATGTGACAAATAATTCAGTGACCGTAGAGTAAAGGCGGCTGAAGAAAACATACGCTTCTCATACTGGTCCATGGTCCTAGACTCCTTGTTAGGGGGATGGACGGTCAATGAAGTCTCATCCAGTTCCTTCTTGGTGGCCACTGCCACCACCATGGCATCTACTGGAACGCCCTTCATGAGAAACTCTTTATCAGCGGGGGTGGACAGAAATTTGTTGGGTCTCCTGGGGACTGGTTCCACAGTGTCAGGGGTTTCTCACACCCTTCGACAAACCAGATCCAGGAGTTTGTCGAAGGGGAGAGAAACCCAGGAGGTGGAGGGTTGAGCCCCAAAGGCCTTCAGGAACACCGACTCCTCCTCGGAGGGGGATTTAGATGGCCAGTTGCCTCTCTGCTTCAAGATCTCTAGGATATTAGTGAAAGAGATATCCTCAGAGGACCCCTCTGATTCCTCGAGGTCAGTGTCCGATGTGAGAGACTCTTCCTGAGAGTCGATGTGCTTCCTCTTGCATGTTCTTTTTCTGGATGGCTTCTCAGGCAAAAACTCTGGGGAGCCCTCAGAAAGTTGGGGACCACTCATGGAGGTATCCTGAGGTCTTGGGTCTCCGCTGTCCATGGATAGGGCAATCAGAGACTGATACCAGAGCTGGAGGGGGTAGAGTGTCTGTGCTGTATAATGCAGCTGAGGACCTGGCCAGCATGCTCTGCATGACATCGAAAGCTTGTCCCCCCGGCCACGAAGATCGACCAACAGTGGAAGCCCTCGGAGCAGAAGGGACAAGGCCCAAAGCCAAAGCAAGGGTCAGGCTCACCCGAGCCGAAGCACTGAGAGGGAGGCTAGGAGCCAAAGAGCGTTCTGAGACTCCCCCCTCAGGTCCAACAGAGGAACCATGAGTCCTGGACCCTGTGGATGGAGCCGATGGGGTCAGAACTGAGATCGGAGCCGAGAAGCCAGGATGGGCTACCGGAGCCGACCTAGAAGCATCAGACGGCACCAACAACTCTGGCTCCGAAGGCTGAGATTTGCTTGGAGGAAGATCTATCAACGATGGATGGGTGAGGGGCTCCGGGGCCAACTGGGCTGGAGCCGAAAGCAATTTAGCCAGCACCGGTGATTGGAGCAGTCTCTGCACCACTCTATCCACATCCGCATCAGAGAGAGTCCTGGAGGACCTAGAGGATAAGGTAGGAGATCTAGAACTGCTCTCAGAAGGAGACCTGCGAGGAGGGGAAACCGGTCTAAAAACTGGAGACCGGCTCCGAACTAGTATCTCTGTCACTGGCTCCGAGAGGCTGGGAGCCAATGTAGGTTCTATCGATTCACCAACTTCCTTCAGCACCGAAGCCAGTGGAGCCTAGGATGCCTCAGTAGACTTGGTAATTTTCTCCGGAGGCTCTGATAAGACTGACGGAGCCGGAGAGCATTTTTTTGCTTTTGAGGTTTTGTCTCTTTTAGAGGGAGAGGACTTAGCACTAGAAGATCTCTCCAGATCTTCCTCGAAGGAGGGTTTCAGTAATCCTTTCAGAATTAGTTTGTTCTTCCTTTCTTGAAGAACACGAGGGCTGAATGCGTGACAGAACACTTAAGATTGCTGAAGGTGGATAGCCCCCAAACAATAAACGCACACAGAGTGCCCATCAGTAATCAACATCTTATATCCACATTTACTACATTTTTTTAAGCCCGAAGGCATGTGTTCTTTTGTATCCTTGGACATGATCGTTAGTACACTAGACACAACACAAGTGACAAATCTGACACCAGCAACAAAGCATGGGAACTAGACACTAAATAAACTGCAGACACCACACAAGGACCTCTGACTTAAACGGCCTAGACAGGAAACAAGGGAGGACTAGGTCCTCTAACTTAAATGGCCCTAGCCCGTAGGGATAGGGTACTAAAAAAAATGAACACAGATAGGTAACAGACCACAAATGGAGGGAGGACTAGGCCCTCTAACTGAAACGGGCCTAGCCTGTTGGGAGATAGCTATCAGGATACCAAGACAAAGGCCATGAAAGGCCACACAAAAACAGCTTCCACAAACCAAAAACACACACACCTAGCTATGAAAATAGCTTTTGGAGCAACAATTTGGTTAAAGAAGAAGAAAAGTTATACTTAGCCACAGCCAAACACGAGACCACGTCTGAGCTTTACGAGCGGCAAACGAGATCTGGGGAAAGAGAGCAGTGCAGCATGGGATACCTCTTAGTCCAGCCAATTGAAAGACTTCTAGCTAGAGTATGGCCGAGTCAGAGCCGAGGTTCTGCTCCGAACTCACGGGTAAAAATGTAGGCAAGATTGAACTACATAACATCTAATTTCTTACACCTTGGCCTATATTTTTCATAGCTGTCTGCATCTAATGGTAGATTGAACTGTCTGCCATTTTGTTTTATTAGCATCTGTGCATCTGTCTTGCATGTTCTTAGAACAGTTCTGCTGAAAGCTGATGACAGGTAGCTCTACCTTGAATAGATTGGGAGATCTCAGTCATAAAGTATTGTGACACATAATTGCCAAACAACACATATACAGTCTTTGAGAAACACAGACTTTTATTTTACTTTTTAAATATACTTTGTATTTTAGTAAGGATGGCTGTAAAAATGTGAAATGTAGAAAAGCTGCATAAAACTGTTAAATGTAATTAAAAAAAAAAACGTTAAAGATGTGCAAATGCTGTAGTTGTTTCCAATAAATTATGCAGCATGTAAAATGGGTAAGCTGTATCATAATTTTGCAGTTGTCTGTTGTGAAATATATTATTGCCTTGGATTGATTGCAGACACACACATTACAGAGCTCATTTTTTACCAAAGCCTGCCTGCTAATTTCAAAGGGTATTGCTATAAATTCAGTGAACTTCATATAAACCATGTAACTTTGCAAAATGCAGCTTACATTTGAAATCTAAACAAAGCAGGAACTTCAGCGGCCAGGAATCTTTAAGTTCAGAGTACAATCATCAAGCAGCAATTAATGTTTGCCTTTTGAAGTATATGGTAGAGTTTTGGACTAAGATATCATGTCTGAAATGTTTTGCCTGTGAGTCTTTTGCAATAATGCTAATAGAAGTCAGAGGTATATAGACTTCAGTATACCATCAGCTAATGGTAGTAGCAGGACCAGAAAGCTGATATGTTTCTTTGATTGCCATTTGCTTCTTTAATCTGTTTTGTGTGTCACTCTGCATATATATAAGTGAACATATTTGCCTGCATATTTAATTGTCAAAGTGCATTGCTTAGTTCTATTTATTTCAGGTAAAAAATGTTAATATTCAGTTAACCTAACATGATGTTTTATTAGTTTGAATGTATGTGTATAGAATTCTTGGCTTATTCACCATTGTCTCTCACTTCTTAAAGAGTGATTGCTTAACTGTAGTTACCAAGCACTTACATTATGGCCGGCTTATTTTAAGAGGGGGTAGTAATAACATCATCAGTGTTCTACACTGGTCTAGCTGGAGGTGAATTACTGTAATGATTGGGAAAAAGATACTTGCATTAGAGATATCCATTCGTTTCCTTCTGGGAAACATTGCCTCTCTGTGTGTTTGCACATAACACGTGCAAAATTATCTTAGCCAAATTTCATTTATTGTTAGCATGTTAGCACTGTTAGCATTGAAATGCACTGGGCTGAGAGGAAGGTGGATGAAAATATGTGAAGCAAGTCTAATTAAATTTGCTCTGCAGGTGTACACTGCAAAATTTATTTGAGTGTGACAAGTGTTAATCATAACCCAAGGCGGTACTAGGCATGTGCTGAATGCTTTTTAAGGCCAACCTCCTTGAATATTATGCTGTGGTCAGTAGTGCAGATCATGAGACCCTAGTTCATGACCAACACGTATAAATTCAAATCAGCAGTAATGAGTGCTATATCGTTCTGCGGACTGTTGTTCTGCTGTGGTGTCCCCTAACTGGGAAAAGCCAGAAGAAGCAGTAATGAGTGCTATACTGCACACTGACCATGACAAAAATTCATAGCAGCTGTGATATATTATAAAGTGGACTTGTTAACCTGCAAAACATTTTTTCAGCAAAAGGTACGTGTGCGTGCTCTTGCATCCATAAGGTAAATCTACAAAAGCATATATTTTTGTTTTTTCTTTTACAATAAACAGCAAGGCATTGCACATATACTCCTGAACCCCCTGAGTACAACATTCTGCTTTCATTTTCAACTTGCAAATGGCATGTAAAGTAGCAGATACAAGTTAACTCTGTTTTATTTCTTTATTATTATTTGGTAACTAAGCTTGCAGTCCTGTTAAATTACTTGTTAGCAAGGCTTGCATTTTCTTTTCAGTTAATTGTTTATAAAATCAACAAGATAGTAAGTCAATTGCTACTGTTTTGTACACTCACAACACTTGTTCACCTCACTAAATACCGTAATATTCCCACATCATATCTCAACTCCATCACAGACACACATACATTACATCACAAAACCCAGTTTCTCTCCCTCTCCTCTATACCAACATATATGCTCAGATCTGTTCTTTTGCAGATATATTAAAGTTAAGAAAGGCATTTTATCAGCAGTGCTGAAAATCAGATAAAAATACAAATGCCTCCATACCTGTACTCACCCCACCTACATCCTGAAACTTCCTAACCCCAGACACACATATTAACTACCCACCAAGGCCAACCCATTATTTTCCAATGCTCCCGACATAATTTTCAGATCAGGTAATGAATCTAACCTCATTCTTTTCAACATTAACCTCAGAAGCATCTGCAACAAAATTCATGATATCCACGCATGTCTAGATTTTTACTCCCCAGACATTCTATTCTCCACTGAAACCTGGCTAAAAATAGAAATAACTGACTTCCTGGGTTTAACATACTCAGAATGGACAGAAAATTTAAAAGAGTAGATGATATTGCTATTATTTTTAAAAACAACTTGGAAATAACTCCAGCCCATCTAAATTTTCCAAAATGTAATAATGCTGAACTTCTGACTGCTTACCTCAACACGAAACAAAATAAATCTTTATGTATCTTAGCAGTATATATCCCACTAGGCAACAGCATTACCACAACTGAAAATATTCTACGCTGGATATGTGACAACATCCCCCAGGAAACCTTCATTTTATGTGGCCAAAATGTAGACTGGCAATCCATAAACAGCAGCAACCCCAAGGACTCTATTCACCTATCTGGCTTCACCTAACTAATAAGCTCTACCATGAGAATCAATAAAGCAGTAACAGGCAGTTCACACTGGACTGGATATTGACAAACAAACCCCATAATCTAAAATCCTCTGATTGCTTAAGTGACCACCTCCCGACTTATGTAATCAGACAACAAGTTCCACCCAAACAAGTAATATAACAATTATGCAATTTAACCAAATTTGACAAAGACACATTTATTACAGCCCTGTCCCACTACAACTGTACTGTGTTAAGAACAGTGCCCCTAAATGAAACAATTACTCACTTCAGTTACACCTTCCTAAAAATACTACAGTAAATGATTTAGCACCAGTTAGGACAAGAAGGGTAAAAACTAATATAGCACTATGGCTGACAAAAGACCGTATAGCTCATGCTACAAAGAGATAAAGCATGGAAAGAATGGTGTAAGAATAAAATACAACATGCCTAACAAAATTTTATATATGTCAGAAACTGTACCAAGATCCTTGTTAATTCTGACAGGAAATCATACTACAGTAATCTCCAACAAAAGCACCAAAACAACCCCAAGCTTTTTTAGTCCTTTCTAAATAAACTATTACATCCTGGGCATACCACTATATCCTGTCCTTCTACTTCAAACAACAGAGAGTCCATTGTCATTCAGTTCAACACTCATTTTATCCATTAAGTTCTGTCACTAATCAATGATAACTTCACTTCACCCCTCCAACTTTTATCTGTTCTTGAAAGCCACACTGTCTTTAATGTCTTTCAGTTTTCAGCCTGTCTCAGTATCATCAACCATGAAAAAATACTAGACACGTTAAAAGCGACAACCTCAGCTGCTGATAACCTTCCAACTAAGTTCTTCAAAACAGGTGCAGAAGAACTAGCCTTCTCTGTCTCTATTCTAATCAACTGATCAATAACTGAAAACAATGTCCCATCCATCCATCTGGAAAAAAATCCATTATTAAACCCTTTCACAAAGAAGGTACTTCAACAGAATTAACAAACTATTAGGAATAAGTATATTAGAGGGTCAGCCCAGGTTGGAAGGTTTGGAGACAAAGCCAGAGAGGCAAGATTGCGTTGGTTTGGACATGTGCTGAGGAGGGATGCAGAGTATATTGGGAAAAAGATGCTAAGGATGAAGCTGCCAGGTAACAGGAAAAGAGGAAGGCCTAAGATAAGTTTTATGGATGTGGTGAGAGAGGACATGCAGGTGGTTGGTGTGACAGGGCAAGATGCAGAGGACAGGAAAAAATGGAAACAGTTGATCTGCTGTGCCGACCCCTAACGGGAGCAGCCGAAAGAAGAAGACCTATTACTATCCTGTCACCTCTCTCTAAAATCCTTGAGAAATATACTCAGTTTCAGCTTATGAAACATATAAGCAAACAAAACCTCCTCCCCAACACCCAGCATGGTTTCAGGCTCAACCATAGTACTACTACTACTGCTCTCCTCAACTTCACCAACATAGTAGAGACAACAACAGAGAAATGAGGGCAACCTTGTTTTTCACTTTTCCTTGACATTTCCAAAGCATTTGACACAGTGTCCCACATAAAGCTCTTTTATGAACTTGCAACTGTAGATCTTCATAGGATCATAGGTAGGTACTAGGCTATCGGCTCTGGGGCCTATACAAGCCCAGCCAAAAAGGTACCCTGGCTTTTTGCACCCAAGAAAATTATTTTTCTGTGCCACTGTCGAGCAGAGCCATGGAGGTGATCCCTGGGGTGAATTTCCTATTTCCCATCCAATCATCAAGATTTTTCTTGAAGAGTGCTAATGAGGAGCTTTGTTTGATATAGATAGGTAGTTTATTCCAGAGTATGGGAAGTCTCTGGGACAGGAATCTATCCCTCTGGCACTGTTTATTGTGGTGACAAGGTTTAGGTCCCTAGAGCGTGTGGCTTGGAGACATTGGGATTTCTTTAAGTGGAGCATGTCCAACAGCTCTGGTTTTGACATAGCTTTGCATGTTAGGCAGAGATCACCTCTGAGTAGGCGATATGCGATGGAGTAAAGCTGGAGTTTTTTGAGACGGTCTGCGTAGGGCATCTGTTTGAGGCCAGTAATCCTCTTTGTGAGGTATTTCTGCTGCCTTTCCAGTTGTTGTAGATGTCTTGTGAGGTACATACCAAAAGGGGCGTTGTACTCTATAATGGGTCTAATGAGTGATGAGTAGAGGGGAACAATGACCTCTTTTTTTCTGGATGAGAAACCTTTTGTGATGAGGTGTGCCGCGTAGAAGGATTTCCTGACTACTGTGGCGATGTGATTATCAAAGGAGAGACTACTGTCCAACTGTGTCCCAAGGTCTCTTATCACACTTTCGGTGTTAAGTATACTACTGCCTATGTTGTAGTTCATGGGTACAGAGTTTTTACCAAAGGGGATGACAATGTACTTTTTGGCATTGAGCTTGAGGCCATGGCTTTGACACCAGGCATCTGTCTCAGTGAGGCCCTTTTGTAGGATGTCAACATCGTTAGGAGTTTCGATTATGGCTCCTAATTTGCAGTCATCTGCGAACTTCATTAGCCAAAGACCTTCTGTGTTAGCCTGTATTTCAGAGAAGTAGATACCAAACAGGAGAGGACCCAGGACTGAACTCTGTGGTACTCCACTTGTCACTGGTCTGAAGTCGGATTTGGAGTCTGCTACTTTCACAGTGTGGGTTCTGTCAGTGAGCCAGTTGGCAACCCATCTTGTGACATAGGGATTTATACCTAGTTTAGTGAGTTTATCTATAATTCCAGAGTGGGGAATGGTGTTGAACGCCTTGACAAGATCTAGATAGGTTGTGTGAACCACCTTACCCTTGTCTACGGCTTTGGTGACTGCTTCAAAGAAGTCTATCAGGTTTAGGAGACATGATCTGCCTTTTACAAACCCGAACTGGGTGGGATCCAGAGTTTGGAGATTACCACATCTCACGTACCCCCCCCCCCGGTCAGTTTCAAAGTTATTTATGCAATCACCAGCAGGCAACTAAATGGCAACAAAATATTCATCATTTCAACCAATCTATGTTGGTGTTCCACAGGGGTCAATACTCAGCCCTTTCTATTAATATTTTCATAAATAAACTTTATACTGCTACAACACTTGTCACTCTCGTACAATATATTAATGATTCAACCCTTATCTGCTCAGCCCCATCCGTAACAAAACTACAGGAAATTGGCCAAAAAATCTTTCAATGACATTGAAATATGGCTAAAAAATTCTAACTTGCTGCTTAATGCCAAAAAACAAGCTTATCCTATTTATTCCAAAACCACACCTTAACCAGAAATGCATATTTCATATTACCTCAAGTAATAACAAAAAATAGAAACCATAAGCCAAACTAAACTACTCAGAGTTATAATAGATGACAATGTCAAGTTTGATCACCACATACTTCATTCTGTCAAGAAAACTCACCAAAAACTCTGCTCCCTCTATTGGGCCAAACACTACCTGACAGATTCGGGAAGGATTACTGTAGCAACAACATGCTTCCTTCCTTCTCTATCATATGCATCCCCTATATCAATCAACACTAAAGCTAAACTTTTTTTCCTACTGCAAAATAACTAAATTCGCAGCCAAACAAACCTTATAAAACACACCACTGCCTTGCATTAAAACAATTAAACTGGCTTGAACACCAAACCTAGTTGACATACTCACAAATAATCATTGTCCCCAATCTACTGTACTCTCCAGACAAACGCCCAGCGTTACAAAATACTCTGCAGTGCTATTAACCCACTAGAGACCTTTTCTCTAGCAATAAAATCTTACTATGTGTCAGTAAGACATTCAACACTGCTGGAGACTCTCTGTACTCCCATCATGTATAATAACTCTGGAATGAAATCCCCACACATTTAAAAGAGACAGAAAACTTAAAAATAGTTTCAAAATTTTGCTTAAACAGCATCTATGCCAAAGATGACTCTCTTCTTTTTCACCTGGCTAGTTTTACTCAAATTACTTTTCTCCAACTCTTACAGCCACTTTGCTTCCCAATCTTTTGTGCCTTATCACTCTTCCTAATAGTGCACTAATTTCCTAAACTCTTACTCTTCCTCATTTTCTAATACCCCACCACTAACTACTGTTCTTCCTCTGTCCATATATCTTACTGCTCATATCCATAATTTCTCCTTTCATATCTCTGTTATCAATGTAAGCTACTTGACTACTTGTCTGTCTGTAAATTATTGCTAACCTCAAAAGCAGCCAGTCTGATTTTTTCTCTGCAGGCATCATGCTATAAATTCATTAACTGTTATTGTATTTGGATGGCACAGTGGTAGTGCTGTTGCCTCACAGCAAGAGGTTCTCCAGTTTGATTCTTAGCTGAGGTGCCTTCTGTGCGGAGTCTGCATGTCCTCCCTGTGATCATGTGGGTTTGCTCCAGTTTTCTCCCATGTTGCAAAGACATGCATCTGGAGGATTTCTCCCCGGGCCTCCACTGAAAATTGGCTTTGTTCCAAGTTGGACTTTCCCGGTTAACAAATGATAAATAAATAAAATAATTTTATTTTCTATTGAGTAATTAGCCAATTTATGTTCATTTCTCTCTTTTTGTCTTAGAATGTATTCATGTAACAAATATTTAAAAATTATGTAAATAAGCTCATGTACAAATGTTTTACTTTTTTAACCTTGGTCTCAGGCTTCATATGTGCTTATTTTAACATTCCATTAAGGAACATTCTGTAGCTGATCTTTCCCTTGAGAAAAGAACATTCTGTCTGCACACTTTATGCTTATCTTTCCTTTTTAATAAACCGTCTTCCATGCTTGGCCAGCAAGGTTATTTTTCTTTCTGCTTAACTGTCTTTTATGCATAAATAAAACACAATTTATTTTACCCTTCAGCCTGTCTAATGTCTAATAACTACTTTAAAATGGAAATCTAACACCCCACAATTATAAATGTGCACCATTTGTAACTTAAATGTGGAGTTTTCCTCCCCAGGCCTCCACTGAAAATGGATTTTACCTAGTTGGGCTTTTCCAGGTTAACAAACACAAATAAATAAATAATAGTACATTGCACAACAGGTATTTTATTTTAGAAAGACTAGTCAGAAAACAGGCAAAATGAGCTCTAAAGAATATGCCACAATGTCAGTAGTATAGCTAGTTAAAGAGATAAATCCAAAGGACTTCTGAATGCTGTTTATCCAAATCTGTTTATTACCTCTGTGTGTAGTTGAGGTTTGGTCCACTGTAACTGGTGGTAGTCTTATAGCGGTTGTAGTTGTGCAGCATGCAGCAAAAGGGACACTCGGTATGTTCTTAGATGACCTTAAAATTCAGCTTAAACTAAGGCAACTAGAGCTGCAGCTAATGACAACATGCCTCAAAGCAGCTGGGAGAATGAAACAGCTTGAACCAAAGAGGTAGTGAGAGCAGAGAGCACATCAATGCTTCAGACATGGAAAAGTGGCATCATCATGAGAAGGAGATGATTAAATTTTGTCAATGCACATGAGTTGCAGGGGTAAAAACCCTGCCCTGGATATCAAGGTCAGTACTAAATAGTTTCCTTGGTATAAAGAGTGAGATAATTCTGATGGTTTTATTTGAGAATTTTAATGTGTATGAAAATCAGCACTAGATTGACCAGGGTCAGTAGATACATTTTTAACTACTCCATATACGAGTAAAGCTGTGCATTCTGTAAGCAAAACATTTGGCAATGATTGTTTTGAAGTTTACAGAAAATGGTTTAGAGAACATAAGAAAAAGAAGTGAGTGATTTTAGTACAGAAATAAGCATTTACTTCAATATGTGGGTGAGTGAATGTCAAATTGTTACTTTTGAAATGTTGGGAGACCTTCTGATAAGAAAGAAAGCACTCAGTATTTTGCCTGTGGATATGAGACTATAGCTGACTGACCAGGAATCTCACCTAAAGAGATAGGTATAATGATTGACCTCCAGTTGTCCTGTAAGGCAAAACTGTAGAAGGGGGAACACCTGATACTACTCATTGGAATGACAGGCCTCATTAGGACAGTCTAAACCATCACAGCTGATTACACAAGCAAAAGGGGCAGCAACTGGTTCTAGTGGATACCAAGGTCTTGGGGTTAGATGTTTCCAGAGTAACCAGCTGGGATGTGTACAGTCAAAATGTCCATGGAGACAGAATGGGGAGTAAAAACTTCCTTTGATAAATAACAGATCATAGTAGTATATTGTTTATGACTGCAGCTGTTCCAGAACACCACATGGGCCTGTACCCCATCTTTTTCAAGGGAAAAAAAAAACTATTGTTAAAAGGGATACTGCTCCAGACCATAGATATTGTTAAACGTGTGGGTGTTAACTGATCTGGGCCATTCACTCCAGTTAGAGTCAGGAATGGGACACTTTTTAAGGTACCATTAGTAAGTTCACCTGGACTGGGAAGATAGACAGGGAAACACGCATCTGGTAGTTTTGATGATATCTATGCAGATGTGTTAATATGGTACAGTGTTAATGATACAGTATCATAGGTACATGCAGTTGCATGCACCCAGGCACGTTAACAAGCAAAAGGACAAAGCAGCAGGGGAAGACCCAACCAGTGGCCATACATTCAATAGAGGCTAGGAATATGGTTACTTCTGTGAGCAAGCTAGGTAGTAGTAGCCTACCTGAGTTAGAACCACAGCTGTCAATAGACATAGGATTTCCTTTAAGAGGAGATGCTTCAGGGAAAGAGTTTGATAGTAGTAGCAAGCCTGAATCTTAGGCATAACTATGAGATGAGAGTAAGAGGAGCCGTAAAGGATCAGAAAAAAGAGTCAAGACAGCCAGCTTTCATATCCAACCTTACAGAACTTGAGGAAAGTAGCTAAGGAGGCTCATAATTTTCAAGAGCGGAGAGGGTGGGCTCTATACTGGAGCAAGGGATTATTGCACATAGAATGGATTCCTGAGGCAGTGCATGAGGAAGAAGTGATACTGACTTCTGGCAGATCCTTCTGGCCATGGACAATGATAATCCTTTTTCATTCCTTATGGACATAAAAACTACAAGGATTCTTTTGAAAAAAAATATTGGCAGTGCATTGCAAAAGACATTATGATTGGCTGCAATACATGTGTATATTACTAAAAGGTTCTATGGCAGGAGACAAAGCTATGGCAACTTTGGTGCCATTGACACTGCTGTTGGGGAACCATTTCAGAGGGTAGCCATGAATATTACTGGGACTATTAGTACCCCAAGCACCAGAAGTAAGATGTTTATCTTGGTGGTGGTAGACTAAGCTACATGGTATAGTGTGGAAGTAGAAGATTTGCCCCTTACCAAGGCAGAAACAATGGCAAATGCTCTGGTAGACATTTTCAGTGTGGTGGATATTTTTTCTATGAAATATTGATAGAAAGTCTAAATTCATATTAGATCTGCTGACCTGTTTGTTGAAATGCTGTATGGAAAAGGGGTTAAAAACAACCCTCCTACCATCCATAAACAAATAGCTTGGTTGAGTGGTTTAACATGATTCTTTAAAATCATGCCAAGAGTGTTAATGGAGTAATTTAAGTGGGAATTTAAGTACAGGGAGGTACATTAAGAATCCATTTGGGGGTTTTGCCATTTGATCTACTTAATGGTCAGAAAATGATGGGGCACCTTGACATAGTTCTTGATGAGCTGGCATATGAATATCATTCTTACAATATGTCAGTTGTAGAATTTCAGGATCAGTCTTAGGGAGCTTTTGGGAAGGTGGCCTAATGGTTAAGGTGTTTGCCTTACAAACACAAGGTGCAAGGTTTGAGTCTCACAAGGGATAATTGACTAGGCTTAAAATGGCTCGCAAGGGCATTTAGCTTAGTACTAATCTATGGTGCAAGAGCACTTTATTTAAGTACAACACCACCAAAAGATCTGGTATGTCTGGGAAGCTTAAACCAAATAATATACAGTTGGACAAAAGACAGTATTCCATACTCCTGCTCAACAAAATAAGCTGCAAGCAACATGGGATGGTCCCTTTACTGCTATGAGGGAGGAAGGGGGTCATAATTACATGGTGAGATACCATGCAGGAGACAGAAACACAAACTACACCATAATATCATGACAAAGCTATACCATGACAGAACGATATTTGTACCCACTATTTGTAGTAGGTTATTGGAAGAATTTTGTAAACCTTTTTAGTGAGGCTTAGTCTAACATTTCAGTAAATGAAGTAGTGCTTTATCAGCAGTTGTTGGCCCACCCAGGGTCAGGAATTTCAAGCAGTAAGTTTGGGTAAATGTTCATTCCTAAATAGAGATGTACCTAACTGATGGAGCACCATGGAGATACAATTCAGGGTGAGGGACTCTTTTAAGTTCAAAGCACAGTTGCTGAACAGCTGTTAGCCTTTGCTTTCTGGACTACATAGGGTGTCTTTGGACTGAGAGCTCTTGTCTAGAATATATTGCCTCTGAGTGTGCTAGAACTGCTAATTGCTATTAGAAATCTGAGGTAGATGTAGTTCAGTAAACATAGTACCAAGGCGAAAAAGATGATAAGGTGTTTCTAGTTGCCTGTAATCTGTTTAAATCATTTATTTTATATTTCATTGTGAAAATGTTTATTTAACTTTTAAAATGTATTGATTAATTGTATTTACTTTAAGTAAAAAAATATTTAATTTCTAAAGCTTTTGCTTTATTAATTAGTTTAAAAGTATGTGAATAGAGCTGGTGACTTACTGACAGTTTACTTTTGTCTTTTGAAGACGACTGCTTTAGTCATATCTACCAATTATATAATGCTTGACATATTTTAAGAGTGGATAGTCATTTTGTTCTTCTAAATTAGTATAGCTGGTGGTAGAACGAGTTATCAAATGACAGAGATAGGGATGCTAACACTAGGAAGACATCATTAGCCCTCCTGGCAAAGTGTGTGTGTGTGTGTGTGTGTGTGTGTGTGTGTGTGTGTGTGTGTGTGTGTGTGTGTGTGTGTGTGTGTGTGTGTATAATTATTTTGGCCAAGTTTCAGTTGGTGCTGATAACACTGAAAGGCATTAGGCTGAGAACAAGGTGAATGAAATCCTTGGGAGACAGTGGGTATACCGCTGCTGTGCAGCTGTTCAGTGTAATACTTTTTGGATGTGGCAGATGTTTGCCATAAACCAAGTCAGCAGTGCTTACTTGCTGTACATGTTTAAGACCAACTTTCTTGCATATTATTCAGTGTTTAGTGATGCAGATTGTGAGACCATAGCTCCTGACGGTCACATATAAATTAATGACAGTGGTGTAACTCTTAGGACCTTACCCGGTCATGGCAAGCATTGCTGGAGGCCCCTATGACTGATGTCTGGGAATTAAATTCTAGTCATTAACTGCCACCACTGTTCCTGCTGAATTATTTATATGCCCATTTAGCAAGACTGGACATCATTTTATGCCACGTTCCACACCAGTGATGACAATCATGTCACAGCCTATCCCTTTCATTGTCCTCTGCTTAGCAAGACTGTTGTTAGGCTGCATGAACATCTCTAATGCACAATGCAATCAACAATGTTTATCTCGCACTGCACAAAAGCTAAATATTAACAGCTGATGCCAGTGATGTCTGCAGACATACCTGAAAGTCCCTGAAGGGGTAAGACAAGAGGGTACTTGGTGAGGGGAGAATGGACTTGAGCAGTTTGGTATCTCCTCACTCATTCCTATCTCTGTCATAATAAAGAAAGAGTAGATATTCCAGCAAATGGCACTATATAACTTTAACTTTTTAATCAGTGGTCTAAAAGCTTTCCTCTCAAACACCACCAACACTGGCACAGTCTGTGATCAATGAGTTAGCTGCTGCTGCTGCCTTCTGGCCAATACAGCTTGGCATTTGGGGAGAGTACCTAATCAGATATTTCTGGCCCCCAAAGAGTTTGGGTTGCAGCTGAGTTGTCCATTGTTTAATCCCCAGGCATTGTGAATCTTTTGATGGAGTACAACTTGATTTTCTCCACACTGTTTTAGTTAGAATCATTGCGGTTATTTCTGCCATTAGAAAAAGTGTAGTTTTGTCTGTGAATGGACACAGTCATCTATTGTCCATGTTTCTGCAGTCAAGGTGTAAATTTATTTAGACTGTAGAGGACTACAGGGTATGGTTTTAATTGCATTCTATAGTGTTTTGCAGTTGTTTGTTCTTTTGTTTTTGGAGTTTCAACTGAGTAAAAGTTAGATATTTCTTAACTGAAAAGTAGACTTTTCCGGTTAGTGTCTCTGAGTATGTTGATCCATGGTGTTTCTGGTTATAAGTATTTTTTTGTGTGTCCTATGTCCGAAATGTTGCACCTCAGTCTTTTGTGCAAGCCTGGAATGGTCTGTGCCTCTAACGGTTTGCAGCCAAAGCTTACTATGCTGCTGGAATGTGCTGAATGACTGAAGGAACTGGTTAATATTTACGTGATTACTTCCAATAGATCGAGCACTATATCTGTTTTTGGCAACCCCAATGTTAATACTGACAATAGCACTCCCAACAATGGATTGTCTAGACCTGTTAGTTTTGCTGAAGCAGTTTGTTCTAAAAGACCCCACACCAGTCAGAATGGAGGCTTATTTGAATGCTTCTTAGGGTGGTGTTGCTTGTATGCACAATCCCAGTCTCCAGGATTTGTTTTTGGACAAATATTAATTTGTTGAATCTATTAATAATGCAAATGATGAGCACTTTCAGGAGACTGATCATGGCCACAATCCTACATTATGTGACATGGTTAAAACCTTTGAAAAGTTTTCGAGCAAGTACAAAGCACTACAAATGGACAATTTATTCCGTAACTACTGTGTGCAAAACAAACATGTCCCAAATGGTCTCCTCATATACAAATACCCTAATGAGATGGTCGAAGTTTCATTGTTTCATCATGAGCTACTGGAATTGTCTGTTTGGACTGGCATACAATTAGTGGATCAGGCAGATCAATGAATTAGAGGAACAAATGAGCAATTTGGATAGACAGATTAAGGCTGACTTATTATTCTTTAACCATCAGGATAAATTTAAATGTATTTTTGTTAAGGTGGAGAAATGTGAAGTAGCTACGTTCAAACATAAACAAAATAAATTGGTAAAAACAACGTAAAAAACTCCTGTTAAGAGATGAACGCTCCTGGTTTCAAAACAAGTGTTAATATATAAAGACAACAAACTGGAGCGAAATGACCTCAGTAAATTGATGTTTCCAAAGGCACATAAAAAAGTTATTCAACTCAATAAAAATAGTGTTCCAAAGGCACTGAAAGGTTATTCAACCCAGTAGAAACAAAAGTTCACACTTTTCCAGTCCAGTAACCACGCACAACGGCATATAATCCAAACGAAATATTTATTTGAGCTAGCAAACAGTAAGCGCTTTCACCATAGGGCTTTTTCAAACTTCAACAGTAGCATTTGAGATTAGGCAGCTTATATACATAAGGGAAGAAGTTCATTGTTACAATCAAATCAAGTTAATTGATTAATTAGTTAAAATCCATGTCATTTGAATCATTTAAGGGCAAACCAAACCTATCCTTATAAAGCATGTGTTGAAACTTGAATAAGGTAACATTTATACATACACAGAATTCTAGTAATACTACTTAATTCAGTAGCCCCTATAACTTTATAACTTCAATTCATTTCTAATCATAAATATCTTTGATGATAATACAATAAATAAATAAAGAAAGCATAAAGTATATATAATATAGTATATAAAATACATATAAAAAATACATATGAAAATCACAGTTAAAAACACAATACTAAGATATGAGTAGTCATACCACTAGGGAATAAACACATAAAAGGACATCTGATGAAAATGTATTCCTAGCTCATATTTAAAAACTAAGCAGGTAATAAAAAATGCATATAAAAGTTTATGAATAATGAGTAGGCTGGAAGTGTGTGTGTATATATATATAATGTGAGCATTGGAGCATAGACAATAAACTACAACTAAAGGTCTAAGGTCTGATTCTATAAAGCTAGTGATAGAGGGCTATAAGGCAGATTAGTTCATGATTTAGGCCTAGCCAACCTTTTCCTGCGTAGTAAAGGTTTCACTTGTACTTTATCATTTATGCCTGGAAACTTGTCAGCTCTTAGGCGGACAATCCATCTAAGTTCACATTCCTGCAGGTAAGAGTCTATATCTCCACCTCTAATACCAGGTTTAACCTGTTGTAACACCTTGAAGTTAAATAGATGATCTGGTCCTGTATTCCTTACATGTTTTGCTAAGGCATTATTCTCAGAAGCAGTCCTAATACTATATACATGTTCTCTAATACGCTCCCTGAGTTGCCTACAGGTCTTGCCTACATAAAATACTGGGCAGCACGTACATTTAGCAATATATACTACATTAGTACTCGTACAACTAGTCCCAGTATTAAACTTATAGACTTTTTGCGTAGATGGATGTATAAATCTATCACTGTTATCTATGTATTGACATTGATTACATTCTAGACATGGTGTAGTATTGTAATCTTTCATAGGCACATTGCCTTGTCTAATTAAAGGATTTTTTATTACCTGCTTAGTTTTTAAATATGAGCTAGGAATACATTGTCCTTTTATGTGTTTATTCCCTAGTGGTATGACTACTCATATCTTAGTATTGTGTTTTTAACTGTGATTTTCATATGTATTTTTTATATGTATTTTATATACTATATTATATATACTTTATGCTTTCTTTATTTATTTATTGTATTATCATCAAAGATATTTATGATTAGAAATGAATTGAAGTTATAAAGTTATAGGGGCTACTGAATTAAGTAGTATTACTAGAATTCTGTGTATGTATAAATGTTACCTTATTCAAGTTTCAACACATGCTTTATAAGGATAGGTTTGGTTTGCCCTTAAATGATTCAAATGACATGGATTTTAACTAATTAATCAATTAACTTGATTTGATTGTAACAATGAACTTCTTCCCTTATGTATATAAGCTGCCTAATCTCAAATGCTACTGTTGAAGTTTGAAAAAGCCCTATGGTGAAAGCGCTTACTGTTTGCTAGCTCAAATAAATATTTCGTTTGGATTATATGCCGTTGTGCGTGGTTACTGGACTGGAAAAGTGTGAACTTTTGTTTCTACTGGGTTGAATAACCTTTCAGTGCCTTTGGAACACTATTTTTATTGAGTTGAATAACTTTTTTATGTGCCTTTGGAAACATCAATTTACTGAGGTCATTTCGCTCCAGTTTGTTGTCTTTATATATAAACAAAATAAAATTAAGAGGGACAGCAGTGATTATAAAAACAAGTGGGCCTTCCCCAAACCTCCTGGAAAACAAGTAACAGAAAAACCAGAACCTTATATGGATTATAGACAGCCCAAGGATCACCATTTGGATGAGTATGTGGAAAGTGTACAGTGCAATGAAGTTCCAAGGTGAAACAAGGCAGACAAAGTGGTGACCATTCCAACTACTATAACAGATGTGAGGAACAGGATTTTTGCCAGGGAAATCACTGGAATCGACAGTTTCAGAGACAGCGCAAATGATTTCCATTGATCCAGGGTTCGGTGTTATAGTGATTTTGGGGGATGTAAGATTTACAACTTTTCCTCCATATCTGTCACCCCTACCATTGGTGCCCTTTTTTACAAAGGTTTCAGGTTTGTTCCATCAAGTCAACCCAAGGTGATTGACTTATTCACCAATTTGAAATTGTTTACAAGAAAATGTGAAGTGTATGCATAGACACAAACAAGAGATAACTAAACTTGTGGAATCTATCATGGCAGATTTAGCATTTCACCAATATAAGTCGGACTTTAGCAACATTTTTCAGTTCATTGATAAAAAAATTGATACAGGTGAGAAACAGGAAAGACAAACAGCTGCTCAGAAACGACCAAGATTACCGGACTAAAACTGTAGGCCCCCTCCCTTCAGGTAAATCTTCTTTGCAAATTTCTGCAAACAAGAGTAGTGCTAACTTTTCCAGTAATGAATACAAGGCTGAAGCTCCTTTAGAGGAAATTCCCCTGAGAAGGTCAGAGAGGCTGGCCAGCAAAAAGGGGTAAAAACAAAACACCAGGGGAACAACCCCAAGGCAAGGGGAAGAGGTCGTGGAACAACAGGAACAGGCAAACTATTTGGAATCTGAGGTGGTAATGTCTGGTCCCCTCATCCAAGATGGTGCTTTATTTCTTACAAAAGGTACGTTAAATATAACTTTGTTCTTTGACTTTAACATCTATAATTTCACTGATGTAGTTATTTGCTCAGAACACCGCAAATTGTTTTTGAAGGGATATAACTTTATTCCTTCTACAAGGGCCAGTGCCGAGGACACTATACTCTATCTTAAAATGTTTACATGTAAACTCGCCTTTGGGCAGCACAGTAGTGCAGTGGTTAACGTTGTCACCTCACAGCAAGAGGTTTTCCGGTTTGATTCTCAGCTAGGGTGCCTTCTGTGTGGAGTTTGCATGTTCTCCCTGTGTTCGCGTGGGTTTCCTCCAGGTACTCCGGTTTCCTCCCACATACCAAAGACATGCATCTGGAGCATTTCTCCCCGGGCCTCCGCTGAAAACAGGCTCTGTGGAACCTAGTCGGACATTCCCGGTCAACAAAGGTTAAATAAAAAAATAAAAATAAATACTTTTCAGGGACACTGATGATCCTGGGAACCACACTGAAAGCAAATACAAAAGGAAAAGCATTGCTAATCTGGGTCTATATTATATGTCAGAAGATTTTTAACTTCGAACACCATATGATTGACACCATATGGTCAAAATTAGAAAACTTTGAACATTTAAAAAAAAAAAAAATGACAGTAATGGGTTAAAGCAGGGGGCAAGCACCCTTGCACCCCCTACACCCCTGCTCCTTAAATATGCCAACTCCATAGTGAGAGAAAGAAACATTTCTCTTTACCACACTGTAGTGCGATCTCAGAGTTGGTATATTTAAAGAGTGGGGGGTGCAGGGGGGCTTGCCCCCCTGCCTACAACCGTTAGTTTTTTTTTTTATGTATGTTCGAAGTTTTCTAACTTCGACCATATGGTGTCGATCATATGGTGTTCGGAGTTAGAAATCTTCGGACGTATAATAATATATACCCACTAATCCACCACTTCACCTGGTTTTTAGTGTCTTTGAGAAGATATGTGAAAGGGACATCCAGAACCTTCTGGAAAAAAAGACTAACAGAAAAATTTACAATCTTTCTAAACAGAACAGTCTAATTCTTAACCAACTCAAATACAACAAAACTATTAGGTTCATGAAACCTGATAAGGTAGGGGGACTGGTCGTTATGGACTGGTTGGATTATTCTGGCCATATGAACAACCTCTTACAAGTTGGTGAAGTATATAGTATTGTTTCAACCAACGAGATTAACATTGCCTATCCGGCGATCAAAGTGGCTGTGGATGAGTTACTATTGTTTGACACAATATCACAGGGCCTATATGATTTTTTGAGGGTGGATCATCCTATCATTCCAAGGATTTCTGGTATACCAAAAATACACTCCAATCCTGATGATCCCCCCTTTCACCCTATTGTGGACAGCTAGGGGGTCAGTTACAGAACCCTAGTCAAGTTTGTTGAACAGAAATGAAAAAGATCTTTTTGAATCCTATCCACACCTAGTACAAGACATGTGGGACCTGTTGGATAAATTAGAGTATGAAAATGGGAACTGACTATATGTTTGTCATCAGTGATGTGCAAATCTTATTCACTGTTATACTACATGAAGTGGGACTGAAGTGGTTCCAAGAAATAGTCAAGAAACATGGGTCCCTGACTAACACAGACTGTGCTCTAATAATTGAACTGATGGAAATTGTTTTAAATAACAACATTTCGACTTTTGAATGGCAGTATTATGAACAGTTAACTGGTGTTGCTATGGGGGCTGCCTGTGCCTTCAAATTTGTAAATGCTGTTCTGAGATGGAAATTGGAAACCTTGTTTAAACTTCCACGTTATGAGCTGTGTGTGGGTTACTTCCTATTTCTGGATGATTTGTTAATTATCTGGAAAGGTACTGGGGAACAGCTGGATGAACTTATCCATCAACTACAAAACAGTACCTCATTTTTAAAATTTACCCAGAGCTGTAACCTGGAAAGGGTCAGCTACTTAGACATCATGATCATCAAGCACCTGGATGGAGAACTAGCAACATAAGTTTACAGAAAACCATCATATTGTAATACTTTTCTCCACTTCAGCAGTTGCCATCCCTTTCACCAAAAGAAATGGGTGATAAAATGCTAGTTTGTTAGAGCATCCTGACTTATTTCAGATGATAAGACATGTCTGGAAGAGTTTAATACCTTAAAATCAATGTTTTTGCATAGAGGCTACCCTTCAACACTACTAGATAAAATTTTCGAGGAGTTTTGGATGGAAAGGGAGTGTAGATATGCACCAATTATCAAGAAAGGGTTACAACAACTGGCCAATATTTATAACATCATTTTTAAAATTTACAATGAAATTCAATGCAGATTCTATAACATATTTAGATATTTTATTAAAAAAGGATAAGGAGAAATGTACTTATAAATCAGAAATATATCGTAAGGACACATACAGTAATACATTACTATATTATAGTAGTTGTCACCCATTTGCGCAGAAAAAAGCAGTTATCAAAGGACAATATGTGAGGGCAGCAAGGATGGTGAGTAGATGGGAAGATTTTATTTCCGAATGTAATATTCTATCCAATATGTTTAGAAATAGAGGTTACCCTGAGGTATTGATAACAAATGTGATGGCAGAGGTAGTTACAAAACGAGAGGAATTGATATATCAACCATTATTGTATAGTATAAATGAGGGAGGAACAGAGACGTCACTTAATAATTTAATGCCAGAGGGATTTAATAATGAGGAAAAGGCTATAAATGAGATAAGGATACAAGACAATGAATGTGATAAAAACAACAAACAATATAGAAGTTCATTTATCACAAATTACAGTCTTCACAGTAACCAGATTGTGGATATATTAAATAAAAATTGGCAGATTTTTAGGAATGACATGTCTCTTCGTAACATTGTAGATGAAAGACCTACAATAGTATACAAAAAAGGAAAAAACATGAAAAACTTATTCGAAGTAAAAGGAAATAATGGAATAGGTAAAACCTATAGATGTGGAAAATGTAAGTTTTGTAAATATATTTTTGAAACATCTGAAATAACAATTTCAAACATGAGGATTATATTGAGACATAAAGCTTGTTGTTCCACAGAAAGAGTAGTTTACTGTAGTATGTGTACAGATTGTCCTATATTTTATATAGGAAAAACAGAAAGGAAATTTAAAGAGCGAATAGGGGAACACATTAGAGCCATCAGGGATGAAAATGAACTAAATGCCCTAGCAAAACATATTAAAATTAATCCCGGGCATAATTTCAAATTTGTTGCATTGGATGTGATTAAACATAATATAAGAGGAGGAGCATGGCAGCACATACTGGAAAAAGCAGAATTGGAGTGGCAACTTAGGTTAAATTCAAATAATTGGCCAGGGATGAATAGTCATATTTCAATAAGTAGTATTTTAAAGTTGAAATCATTACTAAGGTAAATTGGAGAAAAAAAGAAATACTCATTTTAATAGAGCTAAAAGTTTTATTATCATGTATATTTTATTATCATGTACATTATGAATTTTGGGATGGAATATTTATTTATTCATATTCGAGAAAAATTTATGAATAATAATTAATTATAAATGTATTTATAATATAAAAATATTTTAAATTTTATCATTTAATTCGGGATATACATTATTAGAAATTTCCATATATATAAAATGTCATGGGGGGATCACATACAGATATGCCATCATCAATAGTAATAATTAACAATTATTACTAAGAAAATGTATGCGTTAATATAAAATATACTAAAACATACATTTTGAATCAAAATTACATACATTACATATTGGATTTAGTTTCTGACAAGAATAAGGAGAGGTTATAGGAGAGAAATAAACATAGGGAAAGAGGTTGACTCTACATATACACATATATATATATATATTTTTATATATATTTCTGGGCTTATTTTCATGTATAGATATACATACATATATTTAAATAATACATATTCAGATTACATTAAAATAATGATGAAAATGGTTGAATTATGGATAAGAAAGTATACACCAAAAACGACCAAGAAATGTATTGAAGGCACATTATATATTATATATTCAGAATATTATAGAGAAGGCACTTTAAAAACTTTTATATTCTTTTACAATACATCTTTTAGAACACTTTTTAAAAACATTAGAAATGTTTAAATTTGTATTTTAGTATTTATTTAAATGTATTAACTTTCCCTTTAAACAGTGGCAATGTATTAAGTAAACGTAACTTAACGAGGGAATTAGTTAATTACGTTTATATAAGCGTTTGAATTTGAAAATGAAGGGTTTTGAATGTTTGAGAAAGTTTGGCAGTAGCCAAACGAAAGCGCTTACGTACTGGTGTTTTATGGTATTATTTAATAAACAGAACTTTCGAAATACTGTGAGTGGATATTATCTCCGTGGTTCCTACCCCATTGTGCTTCGTTTTTCTTGGGTTCGTGAACTAGTGAAGTTTAATATTTATAAAGGGCATGAAGGTCCAGAATATAGTGGTCACAACAATATAGTTCTGTACTACACCTTGGACACCAAGGAGATTGACTCTATTATGTGGAAGAATTGGCATGTGCTGCAGTGCAGTGAGTCCATTAAGAACTACTTTTTGGAAAATCCTTCCCTTACATATAAAAATAAAGGGAACATTAAAAGTCTCCTCGAGAGGTCGGAAGTAGTAACTAAGGGAGTTTCAAACACATGGAAATTTGTTCATTGTCCACAATGCCTCTATATTAACATAAATTATCAAGGTCTCTTGATGAACAAAATTGTTAGTAACATGCGTGGTGGCAACAGTGCTACACAGAGAATTATTTATTTGGCTACCTGTACCTCATATATGGCATTTTATGTAGGCAAAACTAAAAATGCCTTGAATAAGCATATTTACCTACAATTATACAGTATGAAATGTCAAGATATACTCAAGTATATGTTCAGAGTTTAACAAGTTTGTTTTTTTTTAAATTTTGGAACAAATATAGGTCAAACCATATGGGGGGACTGGCAAAACAAACTCTTGCACCATAAAATTTATTGGCAAATTAATCTTAATGCAGTCAGTTCACCTGATCTCAATAACAACATTTCAATTTCAAGTGAACTAAAAAAATGAGCTTGTATGGTGTGATAATAGTCCCCTGGACTTATGTATTTTTATTGGTGATATGATTCCAACTAAATGTTGCATGTTCCCTTTAAAAAACAGTGGTGGTATCATCCTTTTAGACTGAGTGCTGTGGCGGTGTGTCTTAGTTCATGTAGTTCAAAAGGAATGAATTTTAGTTGAAAGTCACAGTTCTGGTGATGTCTTTTGTAAGTAGATGAAAGCGCTTAATTTGACTTTGCATTTTGGTTTAATAAAAGTGGTTTTAGAGTTCCTGTGATTTGCTGACTAGTTGACTAGCTGGTTGTTCTGTTTACAAGAAAGATCAATTTTAACTGTATTATGAATTCTAGTGTTGACAACCCAACATATAACGGTTATGTAGAAACAGTACGTTGAATCCACCTGTTATACTACAGTTCTACTTTTTGAACACTTATGCAAATTCAGCATTCCAGTAAAAGGAGATCATATCTGACATGTTTATATCTCATATCTGACATGGTTTAGTGGTAAATCACTTTGGCTATAGTATGGGAGGTCCTGGGCTTGAGCCTTACAGAGGCTGTTTATTTGGTGGGAGGGTGGCCTAATGGTTAAGGTGTTTGCCTTACAAACACAAGGTGCAGAGTTTGAGTCTCACAAGGGATAATTGGCTAGGCTTAAAATGGCTCGCAAGGGCAGTTAGCTTAGTACTAATCTATGAACCTATGAACCTATATTACAACCTTAAGCCTGATGAAAGAGACCTGCTGGTGTCCCTATGCAACAACAATAGTACATGTATAAGCTGAATGACTTCAGTGGTAGGGAGATGTATAAAATAAAAGCCAATCCAATACAATGAATAATTAAGCAATTTATTAACACAACAATAAAGAAAAAATAAAAAAGAAATATATATAGTGATGAGCAATGATCCAAGCGCTTTCGTCTCCTACATAGGAGACTTTTTCAAGAACAGAGCATGCCCATTAACCAGATCCATTTATAACATCCTGGAGTCAGTGTTTAAAACAATGCACCAATCATTTTCTTTACCACCCATATTATACATGTGTGTGTATACACAAATATATGCACACACATGTCCATGTGTAATCATTTGTATAAATGAGTGAGTGAGTAACTACATAAATGACTGAGTAAATATCTACACCCACATATATATGTGTATATATCTACTCATTCATTCATTTATGTAGTTACTCAGTCATTTATACAAATGATTACACATGGACGTGTGTGTATATATTTGTGTATACACGCAGATGTATAATACGGGTGGTAAAGAAAATGATTGGTGCATTGTTTTAAATGCTGACTCCAGGATGTTATAAATGGATTTGGTTAATGGGTATGCTCTGCTCTTGAAAAAGTCTCCTATGTAGGAGACGAAAGCGCTTGGATCATTATTCATCACTATATATATTTCTTTTTTCTTTATTGTTGTATTAATAAATTGCTTAATTATTCATTGTATTGGATTGGCTTTTATTTTATACAGTTGAATAAATCTCCGTTCCACCAGGATGAGAAGCCAAGTCTTTTAATAAAAATACAAATCGACCATAAGCGCTTTCATCTGCTACAAGGCAAACTTCCTCAGATAAAATCCCACTGGTACAGATAGTTTTTATTTTATACAGCTCCCTACCACTGAAGCCATTCAGTTTATTTTGTTTTTTAGTGTTACCAGTTTGTAATAAAAGTACATGTATCATAAAGCTTGACAAGAGGCTGGGGGTAGTCCTGATGGCCAGATTTTTATTTTTATCCCAGATGCTTGAGTTTCTTAACAATGGAGATTTCTTTACGGAAGTCTCAGTTAATTAAATCAATATTGCCTATCATGGCATTGACTTGAACATAGAAGATATGTTTATCACCTATGACTTGGATATCAAAACTCAAGATTATGTCACTGCGAACCATCTAGGGATCCAAGTGATTTTTGGGATCTTAAAAATATAAAAATCCCATATGGACCCCCCCCCCCTTAGTCCAAATGTGGCTTCGGCAGGATCTAAGACAGCGCCACTAACTAAATTTGTGGATTTCAAATTAAAACATTTTTATAACCACAGGGGACATCTGCTTAAAGATTCCTGGCACTTTCTGGAGACTATGTCTAGATTACCTTTTTTACCTTAGAGTTTGTTCATGACCATAGACATTAAGGACCTTTCTTCTGTTATCCCCCATGACCAAGGGCTAGAATGTTTTTTGAAATCTGTGGTGAAGGGATCGGACCTGAAAAGTAACAATATAAGTTTGGTGTGTCAGTGTACAGAAACAGTCCTGACAAACAATTTTGTATATTTCAAAGGTGAGTACTATAAGCAGTACAAAGGTGTTGCAATAGGGGCAGCTTCAGCTGCCATCTTCACCAACATGGTACCGTGGAACTGGGAAACCAACACTGTGTTCAACTCTCCATTTTTCTTTCATGTGGAAAGGTATGTCATGTACATGGATGATATATTTATTTTGTGGAAAGGAAGTCTTGGCGAGCTTTTAGTTTTTATTGAATTCTTAAACCAATCAACCAACTTCCTTCAGTTTACCCATCAACACCATAAGGATTCCATTAACTTTTTGGATGTCACCATTTACAAGAATTTAAACACCTTTATTGAATTATCACTTTACAAGAATTTAAATGAAAATAAGTATGAGTATAATATTTTCAGAAAATTGACTTACTCCAGTGCATACCTACATTGTGACAGCCAGCAACCCCTTTGGGAGAAAAAGAACAGAGGGCAATTAATTCAGCTGAGTAGGTTGGTGACTGATGACCATATATTACAGGATGAAGCAGGTTTTATGATTAATCTTTTTATTCAGCATGGTTATCCATTTAGGGTGGTGGATGACATCTTTAAATGGGTTTGTGGACATAGGAACACAAAATATGGGGCACTTTTAAGTTGCCCGCATGCATCGGAGAACAATGAGTCTATGACCAAATGTGAGAATTCGACTCACGTTTTTGTAGTTGAATATAGTAGTGTTTGAAACAAACTATAAATAACCACTGGAACATGATTTTCAGAACCTTTGGGTTGCTTGACCTGGTTGGTGAGCAACCCAGATTTGTTAACAAAACTAGTAAGAATCTTAAACTCCTTTAAAAAATAACAAGGATGTTGATGACGCTATGATAAGGAATGCTGACATGAAATGCTGTGGGACTTGCAGACAATGTAGATTTTTTTCACAGGGCACCCACTATATGGTGGCAGGCTACCTACCCCAAACTGTTAACAGTAAGAGGAAATTATAATTGTGAAACTAATGGGGTAGTGCATATTGCCTTATGTTCTTGATGGCCTGCCTTCTATATTGGCAAGACCATCACGCCCAATGAGAAAAAGAATTCACCAGCATATTTAATTGCCATTAAAAAGGCACAAAGCATCAATGCCTTATACAAGCATTCCATTAAATGCACAGACTTTAAAAGTTGTTTTCTCTATTCTTGAGAAGGTTCCAGTGCCTATTAAAGGAGGTGACTGGGAACTGTGGTTGGAGCAACGTGAACTGTTTTGGCAGCTGCTCTTAAATGCAGGGACTTTTCCTGGATTGAATGAATTTGTGCCAATTAAACCTATTTTAGGAATTAAGTCAGCTAGCATTTAACACTACCCCTTGTATTATTTCAGGTTTATGAAACGTTTCACAAAGTTTTGAGTCTTTTAGGAATTATTTTAATAACTTAATAGATGATCACATATATTTTTGAGTCCTGTGCTGACTATATTTGATGTATTTTATATTCTGCATTTTATATTTAACACTTTTGAATAATGTTTTTCAAAGTTTCCTATTATGTTTTCTTTATTTCTCCACGTGTCAGCTTGTGCCTTTTAATCGTCGTGGGTTGTACTTTTACAATGCCTGGCACCTTTAAGGTTTTTTAAGTTATGCAGAAAGTTGTTGCAATGTTTCTGAGAAAGTTCCTGTCTATTGGAATGAAAGGAAAGTGCTTAAACATATTAAATCTTTTGTGTGCTATGACTTTTCTGGTCAGCGTTTCTTATTTTAATTAAGTTTTGTGTATGGTGGTTCATGGTGTTTTTGGTTGTAAGTATCTTTCCTCTTTTTTTTATTTGAATGTTCATGTTCTAATGTCTGGGGAAAAAAGGACAGAGCAAGAAAGTTCTTTGTAGCACTTCTGAATAGTTGCTATAGTAATGTTACCCCAGTTTAAAAATAAAATAAAAGAAAAAAGAACGTATTGGCTAAGATGCAGATAGTACAAGACAGAGGTCTATCAAATTGGAAGGTGTGACACAAGCAGCTAAAAGAATAGCAAAACTGATTGCACAGTTTTTTATTAAAGCTAACAGATAACAGAAAAAAAGTGTCTTTTAGATCCACTTGAGTTCAAGGAAGGTATAAAGCCGAGTATATAGAGAAAAGATGTATACTTCCCCACCTGATATGACTGTTTCTATTTTGATGAATTTCAAAAGTGACTCCTTATAGTAGTAAGTGTAATTGTCTGTAAATAAGCAGTCTTATTTGGAACAATGTACTGTACTGTACTGGTGAGTTGTTTATTGCCCTTTCCCTATAAATAAACATTTTTAAGCTTTGAGAGGGCCATTTTTACAAAACCTGGATTTAGATCAGAAACACATTTTAGGTAGTGTATGAAAATAATTCAAAAGTTTTGAAGACCATATGCCTTGGTTTGGTGTTTGGGTTGTGAATCAGGAGAGGGTTGACCTTATGATGGCCAGATCAGACAATGAAGAGTATCTATGAGGTTTCCTTTCCTTTAAATAAGAACCGCTACTGTTTTAGATATCTCTTAATACATCACTCAGAATCTGTTCTATTTATATTTCTACAATATGTACAATATTTTTTTAAATTTATATCTTCAGTTTTACAAACATTAGCATTTCATTCTGCCCCATCATTTTCTTATCAACTATTTCTGTATAAACCAGTATGTCTTCATCATTCCGATTTTTGCTATACGAGCAGCACCAAATCATCACATAATTTTTCCCCATAACACCTATTCTGTTACCAACAGTAATCTATCCCATTTATAAACTTGCATGTTTTTCTTTTTCATATTTCCCATGCAATAGTATATTCATGTTTATATTTTGAAAAAATTCCCATTTATACTCATTTTGAACATTTTCCAAAATTCTTCATTCTTTTTCAATAAAAATAAATAATGCTTTGTTGTTTCTTCTTTATTACAACCTTTACATTTTCTCTCTTCCTTTGAATTATATTTCATACTATGTTTTACAGGGGTCTGTATTAGTTCACCAAAACTCATCTTCAGCGAACACCTTTTCATCGACATGTATTCAACGAAAATCACTTCTGCGATTCAATGAATTTTCCAAGGACAATGAAACAATTGCCATGCAGCACAATGGAACCCACAAGTAACTAAATCAAACCCCCACATCCCCAATGTGGGGGGCTGCACCCCCCAACTATATATACCAACTGTGAGATTGCACTACAGTGGGGAAAAGGAAAAATTGTGTAGTTGGCGAACTACTTCTTTGCCCTTGGAAAAGTCAGTAAATCCCAGAAGTGATTTTTGCTGAATATGTGTCGATGAAGAGGTGTTCGCTGAAGATAAGTTTCAGTGAACTAATATAGACCCATTTTATAGGTGACACGTCCAATAGTAATCTTCTCAAAAACTCTCCAACCTCATAAAACTCATCAAATTTTTCATAGTATTTTTAAAGGCAACTTTTCCAATAATAACTTCCACAAATATTTCCAACCACCTAAAATTTTTCAACTCTTTCCCTTCTAGTTTTTATTACTTTTTTAACTTAATCCTTATGATCCCACTATGGATGTATTAAATAATATTCTCCATTATCATGTTATACAATTTATTTCTATCTTTTTAACTTCATAATCTTCTACAACTCCATCTTATCATATTATTTTTCTCATCATCTCTTTTCTTTCCCCATTTCATTTTCAAGTCTCACCATATTTCACACACAATATTTTTCTCTCTCACACTTCATTCCTTCTCCTTCCTATTTTTAATGCCAAAAAGGTGTACGGATTTTTAAAGTTAAATCTCCTCCTTTCTCGTTATATACAATTATCTGTCTAAATGGATTTAGTTTTAATACTCAAATACAGCTGAAAAATTCTTTAGCAATTCTTTCTCCATGTAACATATATATATATATATATATATATATATATATATATATATATATCTACATACACTCCCTAAATAGCCTCTCTTTCCCAATATATACATATTTAACATGTGTATCTTCTAAAAGATAAATAGAACATTTTCGTCTAGCTAACATCTTTATTCCATCCAGACTTTATTCTTCTGCTTTCACCAAAATTAATTCCTAACATGTTTATCTAATTTATAGTAAAACATATTCCATTTATTATTTTTACAATATCCTTTGTCATTTGACCTATTTAACCATAATCCAGATTTACCTATCCCTCTTTCCATCCTTGTCACAACTTCCATCATCCATACTATATTTTTTGTTACAATAACTAAACCATCTACATGGGAAAGACACAGTTGTTTTATTATACCTTTTTCATTTCCTATCTTGCTTCACTCATTTCACCAATACATGTCTGTACTATTGCATTCGTCACTAACACAAATACATGCATACTCATGGGACAGCCCCATTATAAGATCACAGGAGGTTACTAGGCTAATGCCTCTGAGGCCCTTATAAACTTAGCCAAGAGTTTATCCCCCAGAAAAGCAACCTCAGTCAGCACCTGTCACCCCTGTCAATGAGGGACACAGGTGATATCCCTGGGAAAATATGTGGTTTTCCATCCTTTCATCAAAGTTGTGCTTGAAGAGGATAAGCGAGGTACTCTGATGTGTATGGGAAGTATATTTCAGAGATGGGGCAGCCTCTGGCAAACAAACCTGTCTCTCCAGCAGGTTTTGTTGATGTTGCATATTAGACTTAGACCTTTTGAGTGGGTAATGTGCGAGAAGTTAGACTTGTGGATAAGGAGCATCTCTAATAGGGCAGGGTCCAAAATTGCCGTGTAGGTGAGACACAGATCACCTGTGAGCAATCTGTATGATACCGAGTAGAGTGATAGTGATTTAAGCCTGTCCACATAGAACACATGTTGGAGGCCATGGATTCTCTTTGTGAGGTATTTCTGTGGTCTTTCCAGTTGGTGCAAGTGTTTGGGGAGGTACATACCAAATGGGACATTATACTCAATTATAGGCCTAATGAGGCTGGAGTACAGAGAGGTAATTACCTCCTTTTTTCTGAATGCAATCCCTTTACTTATGAGATGAACCAAGTAAAAGACTTTTCTGACCACTGCCACCACATGATGGTCGAATGTGAGATTATTGTCAACCTAGGTACCCAGATCTCTCACCACAGGTTGTGTGCTTTGAAACCAGTCAGTTGGTGCTTTGAGACCATCTTGCAGTATAACATCATTTGGGGAGTCAGTGATAGCATCCAACTTACAGTCGTCTGTAAACTTGGTCCGTCACAGGCCACTTGTCTTTGCCTGGCCCTCTGAGAAGTTGATGCCAAACAGTACGGGTCCCAGGGCATATCCCTGAGGAACACCACTAGTAACAGGTCTACTGTCAGAGGTGGAGGCACCTGCTTTGACCTTTGGGTCCTATCGGTGAGCCAGTTGGCCACCCACCTAATGAGATAGGGATTTATGCCAAGTTGTGTTAGCTTTTTGATGATGCCTGAGTGGGAGATTGTGTCGAAGGCCTCGACCAAGTTAAGGTAAGCTGTGTGTACTGACTTTCCCTTATCCAGGGTCTTGGTGACAGTCTCAAAGAAGTCAACCAGGTTTAACAAGCAAGATCTGCCCTTGACAAATCTGAACTGGGTGGAGTCAAGTACTTGAAGATTGACTATGTCCTTGTTTAAGAGGTCCATATTAATACGCCCCATGGCTTTACAGATTCGACTAGTCAAGCTAATGGGGTGATAGTTTCCAGGGTCAGCAGTGGCACTATCTTTGTGCAAAGGGATGACAATGGCAGTTCTCCACTCTGTTGAAATGAAGCCTGAACTTAGGCTGTGGTTGAATGGGGTGCTCAATGGCGAAGCAAGTTCTTGCTGGAGATGGTGCAGAATACAGCTTGGGATACTATCAGGTCCCATGGAAGCTGTGTTCTTTGCCTTGGATAGGGCCTTTAACATTGGATCTATGGAGATGTGAGGTGTTGGACAAATATCAGGGATACTGAATGGGCCTTTGGTCAGGGACAGGGGGGGTGAAGTTTGTGCTGTACCTATCTGCTAGCAGGTTGGCTAAATCAACAGGATCAGTGTAAGTGATGCTGTTAAGTACTAATTTGGAAGAAATCTGGGCAGTTACAGTTTTCACTTTGAAAAATGGACTTTTCAAACAAAAACTGTAACCCCATCATATATAATACATCCTCATTTTTCTTATTATAATATTAAACAACCATTAAACCTCTCACTTTATTTCTTATACTATTCACATTTACTCCTAAAATACTTAATCACTTGAATCATCCCTTTCCCTTTTTACATCTTTCTCCTATTCTAACTTTTCAGTTTCTCCTTCTCACCCTCCCTCCAATAGATTTGACTTCTTCTTGCTCATGCTCTTCCTCTGTTTCTGAGTCACCGTCTTCCTCATCCTTCCTTGCCAGCCTATCATTAATTATTTTCCATTTGTATCTGAATCTCTACCATCAGTCCTCTCCTTGCTGGTCATCTCCACCTTGCGTCTAATTTCTTTGACTTTCTTCCTCATTTACATCAGCCATTTCACTTTGTTCCTGAGTATTGTTTTCTACACATTGTCTTTCCTCCCTCTCAGTTTCTTTTTAAATGTACACTTTCTTTTTCCAGCACTGGTCATTCAAAGCAAAAATGGCCAGACTCACTACAATTCCTACAATATTGTCTGTAGCTTGTAGCAGTATGGCATTGTCCACATCTTTTTGTGCATTGCTGAGCTGAATGTTTTTCATCTCCAGAATAGAAACAAGCCCTCAGTCCTCCCCAATGCTTAATAGTTGCTGCTTTCCCAGTCACTATTATATTATTTGAAATATGCTGTAATTTTCTATTGTGCATATACAGTCATCTATACTTCCCATTCCCCTATCCATCATCCATTTTCTTTGTCATGAACTTTATCACACATTATCAGAAAAGGTTTTAAGTTGAAATTCCTTCATTTCTGAAGGTCTTAATTGCAGTTTTCTTTTTAAATGAAAACCGAAGTTCTGAAAAATAGTCTTTTCAATGTGATCTATTATTTATTTTTACTGTATCACCCATACATTTTTCTGCACCTGAAAAAGTCTGAAACATTGCTTCACAAAATTCTTCTGACCCCAAATGTATCAGTCATGCCTCTTAAGGTAAACCTAATGGCAGTATAATATTGCCCATAATGTCATACCTGTCAGTTGTTGCACCAGTTTTGCTTCTTATTCTTACCTCCAGTCTTTTTTCTGAAGCTGCTTCCCTTCTGCCTCTCTTACTGATTCTTGTTCCTTGACTTGTACTATCTGCATATGTTTTTTTTTTTTTTTTAATCATAGGGTCACAGGTACGTACTTCGCTATTTATCTGCTATGATTTTAAGAAGCCTAACTTTACATTCCCATGGTAGTCCTTATATTTTGTGTATGAATAACCCAGAGATGGGCATAATAAGAATACGTTGGGACATTCTTTTCAACCCTTTCTGTGAAGGACTTTAGTGCTAAACCTAGACTGAGTTTACATTTTCATATCCAGTCATCCAAAAATATGAATAGTATAAGAGAAGCACTTTGCTTTATGTAGAGTAGAAGATGGTTGCATAGACGTGGATACATACCTATCCCTTTCCACATTTCCTTTTTATCTTGCAAAGGATATTGAGATCACTTGATTGTGTGTTTACAGTACCAGTGGATTTGTGAACGTGTAATGCAGCTGATATAAGGTCTACTGAAGCTCTATATATGAGGCAGAGGTCTTCTAGTAACCTGTATGATACCATGAAGATGGACCATTGATATGGTCTGCATAGTTTTTGTGATTTAGGCTCTCAATTTTTTAGTGAGAAAGCATTGTGATTATTTCTGTTGCGACAAGTGTTTGGACAGGAATGTACTGAAAGTGCCATTATAGCCAATGAGCAATCTAATTAGAGCTGAGTATGGTGGAATGCTTACATCCCTGGACATGTATGCCATATCTTTATATATAAGCTTTGTGATGAAAAAGGTCTTCCTTACAGTAATGGATACAAAGTGATTAAAGGAAAGTTGCTTGTTGTCATAGGTTGCTAGATCCAGATCCCGGACTATGGAAGCAACTTTCAGGGGTGTGTTGTCAATGTAATAGTTACAAGGGACATTGTGCTTGCCAAGGGATGCTATTATATATTTCTTGACATTTAGTTTTAGTCCATGGTTTTGACACCATGTACTTGTTTGGGAATGGCCCTCTTAGAGTATCTTGCTGTCCTCCAAGGAGCTTATGAACTTGGTCAGCAATAAACCCTTAAAGTATGCTTTGACCTTCTAGAAGAAAATGCCTGAACCTTGGGGAACACTGTTCGTGACAAGTCTTTTGGAGGAGGTAGAGCCTCTTCTACCAGTTTCTGAGTTCTGTTTGTGAATCAGTGGGCTATGCAATGAGTTACACAGGGATTTGCATTTAACTTGTACATATTATCTATGATGCTGAATGTGGATGGTACTGAATGCCTCTGCAAGATCTAGAAATATAGTATTTATTGATTTGCCCTCATCTATTGCTTCATTGACTTTTTCAACAATGTCATATAGGTTATGGAGGCAGGATCTGTCCTTAATGAATCTAAACTGGCAAGGGTCAAGAGGTTGTAGGTTGCCTGTGCCCTGATTTGTTAATTCATGATAATTTCCATAGCCTTACAGATGAGATAGGTCAGGGTAATATGTCTATAATTCCCTGGGTCCATTGGCATCCCAACTTTGTGCATGTGGGATGATTGTTTCTGCCTTCTATTTGTCAGGCATGAAGCCTGTTTGGAGGCTGATTTTGAATAGCCCCTGTAGGCAGGGCTGTAACAAGCAAATTCCATTTTGTACTCACAAGCTCTTAGTGCTACCCCCTTGGACATCTATCACTTAAAAATGGGCAGGTCTCTCAAATTACTGCCCCAAAGAACTTAATAAATGTAAGTAACAATTTCAGCTGTTCCCCCTAAAACTATTAAAAATATTGTTTTTAGATTATCAGTATTACATCTGTTGTTAAAGGCATTCCTCCTATCTCCTATCTCCTATCTCCTCTTTCCAAAATAATGGAACGCTGCATTCACCATCAACTTCTACATTACCTCTTAAGCAACAATTTGCTTGTAGACTCACAACATGGTTTTAGACCCTACCACAGTACTTCAACTGCCCTTCTCTCCTTCACTGACTCTATCAATAGAAACCGCAACAACAACCTGTTCACCTCTGCAATATTCTTAGACCTCTCTAAAGCATTCGATATGGTCAACCATAAACTTCTCCTCGATACCCTACAATCCCTCTCACTAGACTCACAGGCATTACAGTGGTTCAACTCTTACCTGACTAATAGAAAACAAGCAGTCCTCTGGGACAGTCATCTATCCTCTCAACTCCCAATTACTATTGGCGTTCCACAAGGATCCATCCTAGGTCCCCTACTTTTCTCTATTTTCATAAATAACCTGTCCGCTTCCCTCCCTACATCCACTTGTATTCAGTAGGCAGATGATTCCACTCTCATCTGCTCTGCTTCATCACCAGCACAACTCCACTCCGCTACCCAGGTGGTTTTCACTGCAGCAGAAAAATGGTTCCAACATATCTGTCTCCTCCTAAACCCCAAAAAAACCAAACTACTACTTTTCACCCCTACCTCTAAATCCACCCCTATCACTTTTTCCATTGTATCATGCAATGGCACTGTCATCCAACCTGACTCGTCCACTAAGCTGCTAGGTATAACCATAGACAATCAGCTAAATTTTGACTATCACATTGACTTAACTATCAAGTCAGTCAATAAAAGATGGGTGCCCTTTACAGACTTAAGCCCTTCCTTACTACTACTACCCGAGTGACTCTAGCCCAAACTCACCTCATTTCTACATTATTGTATGCCTCTCCTTCCTTTATCAATATTTCTAAAGCTAATCTTCAAAAACTGAATACCGCCTACCACAGTATAGCCAGATTTGCCACTGGCTCTCTATTCCAAACTCATCACTGTCTTAACTTAAAGAAACTAAACTGGCTTGAACTTCTCAACCTAATACTACTACAGCAGCTAATCATCACTTTTAAAATTCTACATCACCCTTCCAACACACCCATACTAAATAAACTCATCACTCCTTATAAAAATCTCACTTCACTCAGATCAGCTAACAAGGTACTAGTTACTACTGTGAAATCTCACAATAAATCAGGAGATTCCTTATTTGCAAACATTGTTGGTTCTTACTGGAATAAACTCCCCACAGAACTGACCTCCCTAGACTCATGTCAGCTTTTCAAAAAACAGATGAAAACGCACCTAATAACTCACTGGCTATGCCCTTGCTCCAATCCTGACTGACCCCAGCAAACTTACTACTCTCTTCAGTCTGCACATGTGCACTTTTGCTCTTCTGTTCTAACTTAAACTGACTTCCACAGTCCCTTTATTTATCTCTATTCTTCTGTTCTCAGTTCTGTTTGACTCCCCTCTGACCTCTTTGATTGTCTGTCTCCTGCTTCTTTTAGCTGACCTCCTATAATCCTGTTTTACCTCTTACATTTCCTCTCTAACTTTTATTTTCCCCTCTCCTTTTCCTACTGCTTGTTCCTAACCTCACTAAGTCCAGAATTCCTGTACCTAACAGTAGCCGTACTTTATTTTTCCCTTCTCTTTACGTCATTCTTGCCTTTATACTTTCTTTAGCCTCTTAAAATCTTTTACACTACTAACCTGCATGTTTAACACTATATATTTAACCACTTTTATACTTACAACTAATACCTACTTGTTGTTCATGATTAACTACTATGGATATTTTTCTACTTTAAATTGTTTTGTTGACACTGAAACTTTTCTCCTCAGTCTCCGACTGAATTTTAATTGTCATCTACTCAGGTTTTTACATCAAAAACGTATTTGTACTTGTATGTAGCCGTATTATACTATATTAGTTTAGTTTTATTTGTATAGTTAGTATTACTAGTGACTTTATAAACTGTAGTGTATTTTAGTTTCTGATAGTGGAGCTTTTCTCCTCGGGCCTCTGCTGAAAATGGACATGTATCCAGACAGACTAGCCCGGTTAACAAATGTAAAATAAAATAAATAAAAAAATAAAAATAATTCAATCTGTTGTTAAGGGCATTTGTTTAGACAGTTGTATATGTAATATGACCTGAAAAAAAGCCATGTTGTTATGATGCTGAGAAAAAAATGTACTCAGTAGAGTACAAAGAGTATGCTTGGCTATACCCTTGCCTGTATGAGGTCTGAAAGGTCTTGTTAGACTGACTAGCAGGCAGCCAGGTATCTTATTCAGTCCCATATAAGAAGTAGTGTTCTTAGCCTTGTACACCATCTTAAGGACTTGTTTTGAGAGATCTGAGGGTGAGGTATGAATATGGGTATATGATCTGTGAATATAGAAAGGGAGAGAGGGTAAAGTGAAATTTGAGCTAAATATGTCTGATAGTATATTGGCTATGTCCTCTGGGTCTGGGTATGTGATATAATTTGCTATTTACCTCTTTAAGGTGTTGTGCACTGTTTCTGAAGTTTCTAGCACAGTCAAAGAAGGCTTTGTGGTTGTCCTTCACTTGGATGGCTATTCTTAACTCCTATCTGGCTTTGGTTGATTACAACAAGGTCAGGAGTTCCCTGTTACATTTATCAAGATAATTTTTAGTATCGTGAGAGTTTATTTTTTCATGCAATGAGTTTTTGCTATGGCTTGTTTCCACCACAGGGGTTTATTCTTAGATTTGACAGTGTTTTTACTTCAAAGGGAGACAGACACATCTATGCAGCTATTTACATGCACATAGAGTTTTGCAGTAAAGAATTCACGTAAGTAATGGAGTCATCATGTTGGAGGTGGATTTTGAATTTTGTCAGGACATCTCTCAGTTATAGTCAATTAGCCTTACCATAGTCTCTGAAAACCACAGTATTGAAACAGAGGTGCCAGAAGATGCTGAAGGCTGGGTGGGGGTCAAGAGGGGCATGAAGTGACCTGAAAAGGGCATTTTTTACTTTTTTCTTCTACTTTTAACTGTGATAAATGATGTACACAGATGACTTGTTGAATAGCTGCATATACAGTCAACTGTTGTTGCATTAAGAATAATTCTACATAAATTTCATAGTAAAATGATAAATTAAACTACTGGCTCATATCACCCCATTCCGAGTGTAAATGGGACATGTATTTTTACCTGAATGCCTGGCCTTTGAGTATACCATTCAAAAAGACTGCCTGTGTGTTAAAACCTGAATAAGTAAGTGAAAGGAGGACAGAAGTTTAAAGACGCAATGTTAAACTCTGGCATCTGTGTGTTATTTGAGCATTGCAACACTTAAACTACATAGTGGTGAGCAACAATTATAATTGCTATATGGCATAGACTCTATGGTTTCAGTCTGTTTCTGGCTATAGTCCCGACAGCCTAGTGTACACTTTATATTGTGAACATGGATTTAGTGAAGACAGATTAGCAATTTCAAAATTCAGAATAAAAATTGCACACTGAGCTGTCAGCACTATAGTCAGAGATAGACTCAAACCACAGTTCATGCTTCTGTTTCCTCTGGTATGTCCTAGAGTGTTGGGTACAACAAATGCTGGTTTCTGAGTTTTATTAAAATAACACATATACACACACATAGGTACAGCCACAGACTTTGTACTTAAATCTGTGTGATGCTCACCACTGCTACCAATATGTGATGGCCAACAATATATGTTATCCCCCACGCTGGGCCAGTAATCAAGGAGCCTGAATCCTCACCATTGACACTGGAGAGGGATGTGCACTTGGAATACAAATAGATACACTCAGCATTTCCAGATGCAGACCTCACTGAATCAAGTACATTTTCCTTTAAGATCACACAGGGAACACACTCAGCCTGGGGTCTGGATGTCTCTATATCTGTCTCATTTCAAATCCCCAGTAAGACTCCCCACTGGTATAGCTGTAGGGATAGACCCTTAGCTGAATGTCCAAGCCAAGTCCTCCAGCACCCTCTCTGTAACCCCAGTGCTTCATGTCCCTGCTCCAAGTAGCTGACACACACACACACTCTTAAGATTTAATTTTCACACACACACACACACACACACACACACACACACACACACACACACACACACACACACACACACACCTAGAAATGACTGGCACAGATTACACACTCTACCAACTTTGCCCAGACTATAAGGTAGTTACCACTGCCACCAGCCAGTTACTATAAGGCTCTTAAAAGGGTATCCAATTATACTGTGTAATATTAATACTAGTACAAATGGTAGTAGTTCATCAAGATGGCTAGGCCTTCTGGAATGGCCCTCACAGTGTCACCAAATAAATATAAGCACTCTCCAAGGTTAGATACTTTGTACAAGGACCAGCCACACCACAATATATTTTTAAATATATTTAATAATAAAACTACATGAAAATACAGAGTCTATATTCACAGTAAACCACAGAGTTCAGAACACAGGAAATATTAAAATAACATTGATGGAAAGACTCAGACAAATAAAGAAAAACAATATCTAAACTAAGCTTCACTATATTCTGGAGTGAATCTAGGAGAATTACTGCTCCCTAGTTAAGTTACTTACTACTGCAAGACAAGATGCTGTGGGTGAAGTTCTTTCTAGTCAGGCTTTCCAAACAGAATACTCAATACTCTGAGATTCTCTTTGTAATGTCTAAAATATAATTACCAAGACAGCTGGCAGAATGACCTCATCTGGTCACCTGACTCTAGGTTCTCACAGTATTCCCCTTTGAAATTGAGCACAGACAGCCACAATACACATCCAGATGTTTATGGCATTGCCAGGATCTAATAGACAAAGGCTCTTCCCCAGACCCAGCAACTCTGGTCCTATTCAGCACTGTGGGGTGCCTTTTAATGGCTTAACAGCTCAGTTATATTTCCCATATTTTTCTTAAAGTTAAACTCTGCTGTGCCAGTATCCTGTACTAAAACATATACATTTAATTCATCTACAAAAATACAGGTACATTTCTCTTCATTTCAGCAGGGTGCACTGTTGATACATTTCAACACAAGCAAAGCTCACAAATACATTTTCAGCACAAGCATCTGTACAAAATCAGTTTGATATACAAATGACATACAGTTGTAATACATTTGTAACACAAACATCTTGTATAAATCAATTTGATATTCAAGGGATATATCATTCTTTACCAAAACCCAACTAGTTATGCTGGCACTTGCCCATATCATCACAGTCTGCATTATGAGTTTTCAGTCCAAAAAAACACTTCAGCTGTAGAAAATAATATTGAAATAAAATGCAAATTTGCATGTAATCATTTTGGGTTGTAGAAAAGTGCAACTGTTTAGGCAAATTTACTATAAAAGTAGATGTTCAAATAATCCCTGCTGCAGTAGCCTAAGCTATACATTTTATAGCCTGCAAAGCTTCAGGGCACCTTCCACTCACCCAGCCATTAGCATGAGCTGAGCTGGCTAAAAAGACAGGTTTGGGTACCAAGGCCTTCAAAGCCTTCATGTCATCTGAGAGAGGGAGGCGAAGCCCTGAGAACACATTACTAGGAATAACAAAAAAAAAAAAAAATGCCCACACAATGAAATAAAAACACACAAAAAAAAAAAAAAAAAAAACAAGGAGGGTGGGGAGGATGGAGGTAGTAGCTTCATGCAGCAGTGATCATTCAAATATCTGCTGCCATGGTAAATTGATTTACATAATTGTGTTATGTTCTCCATATTGATAATTGCTGTGATAGCCTAAGCTGTATGGGTAGATTACCATAGCTTAGAACAATGTGGAGGTAGAAGAAGAAGGGTCCAGGAAGACCTTATGAATGGTCCTAGCAAAACTTAACCTAGACTTGGAGAAGGGATCTGGCTTGTTATGCTTTGGAAAGTATATAAATAGGGACCAAGTTGCTGCTTCTAAAATACTTCTACAATTCAACCCTTCCCAAAAAGCCATAGATGAAACCAAGGCAGGATAGAATATGGCCCTGCCTGGAATAGTTTTGTTGCAGTGGGAATAACAAAAGGTAATAGCCCGAGATTTCCATTTGGAAATGGTCTCTTCGACACAGGTTGTCCCTTCTCCTTACCTTAACAGAAAATGAACAAGTGAGCGAAGGTCTGAAAATTTTCATAATGTCAAGGTAGTACCTAAACTGTCTGTGGCTAGCCAAGGTATGAAGTATCCTTTCTTCCTCTTGTTGGGGCTCAGAGAATATCACAGGTATATGGATAGTTTGGCTTTAAGTAATGCCACTTTAAGAATAATAGAAGGATTAGTTTTCAAGGAAACCCTGTCCTGTGGAAAATGAAATAAGGTTGACCTACTATAAGAGCTTACAACTCAGATGTACTTCTTGCAGAGGTCAGAGCAGGGAGTAAAACTATTTTCCATATTAAGAACCTCAAGTAAGCCAGATGAGCTGGTTCAAATTGAGCAAGTATTAGCTTCACTATCATAAAATGAATGTCCCAAGTAGGAGCCACTGGTTTTCTTGGAGGTCTCTTATGCAAAACCCCTTTTAAAATATTTTGACATGGGAATGCCTTGAAAAAGGGGAATTTATGAGAAGGCATGCTGAAATGAGCCTTGACAGAGGTGTAAGACAGGCAAATATTAAAGGAACTCACACAAGTATTACAAAACAAGTGAAACACTACTCTAAATGGGTTTAGCACCAACTAGAAAACATTTTCCCTTTGCTAATATATGATGGCTTTCTTGTTCCCATTAGTACCTCCTGCACATCTTCATTAAATAAGTTCCTAAAAGGTACTAAGAAAGGTCCAGGCAGACAGTTAAAGATGTTTGGGGTTGGGATGTATAAAATGTCCCTGTTTTTTTTTTAAACAAGAAACTTCTTTATTAAATTATTACTTATGAGATAGGCAATCATACATTAATACAAATGAAAACAAACCATACTGACATTTTTTTCAGTTACAAACGTTATACATCACTTATAATCTATCCAGTCATTGTCAGTCAAACATTACAAAGCTCATTAAATTTCTGTCTTCCCTTAAACCTTATTCCTCCTTCAAAACATTTTTCTGCATGTATTGTTCTCACAATTCCTATTTTTTTCATGTAATTTGCTCCTACCCTTTTCTAAAGCTGCCCACTTCCAGTTGCTGTATCTTTGTTACTATGCACTACTTCTAGTACTGTTGGTTTAGACTTTGATTTCCATTTTCTAGTAAATGCATTTTGGCAGCCACCAGAATTAAATACAGCAGGGTCTTATTATGTCTAGGCAATTCCAATTTTGTACCACAAACCAAAATAATAATTTCCTTAGTTACACCAATTAACTTACTTGGTATTTCTGATAGAGAAGTCTGCAGGGGAATTTTTAAAGTCTGCCAGCTCATTGCAATCCAAAAAAAAATGTTTCCAATTACCTCTTTTGCCTCTATTCTTGTCTGACTAGATCCATTCTGTGAGGAAACTTGTGGTATTTGCCCCTGGCCAATTCCAAAAGAAGGGATAAACACTGTTGCCTGAGTTAGAAGAGAGTCTTCACAATGGTCTTGGGGGATTCCTTCTGAATCTTCAGAATTATCTTGACTATCAAAAAGGGTAGAAAATCATACAGGAATATTCCTGTCCAAGGAAAGGAAAAGGCATGTGTCTTCCAGGCCTTCTTGAATGAAGTCTTGGAGCATAATTTTGCCAGCTGATTGTTCATTGGGAAGGCAAAAAGGCCTACTTGAGGAACTCCCACAGATGGATCAGATCTTGTTTCCATTTATGAAAGTCTGCCTTTGCCCTGCCCAGCTTGTCTGCCACACAAATTTTCTCTGACCGAATGTAGGAAGTAGAGTGAGATTCTGCTGTAAAGCTATACCCCGTGATAACATGTCTAGTCTGTAAAGAAGGTAAGACCTGGTTCTCCCTTGCTTTTTTATGTACCACATCACCGTGGTATTGTCTGTAACATCTTGAAGTGGTACTGGGGGCCAAAGGTGATTTAAAGAGTTGAGTGCCTTGATAAGGGTAAACTGCTCCTCTCCATTTATGTGCTTGTGTCTGTGTTTGTTGTCCTCCTTTACATTTATGTGGTTGGGTCTGTGTTCTCCTTTACATTTATGTGCTTGTGTCTGTGTTTGTTGGCCTTCTTTACATTTATGTGCTTGTGTCTGTGTTTGTTGTCCTCCTTTACATTTATGTGCTTGTGTCTGTGTTTGTTGTCCTCCTTTACATTTATGTGCTTGTGTCTGTGTTTGTTGTCCTCCTTTACATTTATGTGCTTGTGTCTGTGTTTGTTGTCCTCCTTTATATTTATGTGCTTGTGTCTGTCTTTATTGTCCTTCTTTACATTTATGTGCTTGTGTCTGTGTTTGTTGTCCTCCTTTACATTTATGTGCTTGTGTCTGTCTTTATTGTCCTTCTTTACATTTATGTGCTTGTGTCTGTGTTTGTTGTTCCAGATAACTTGCACTTTTATCCCCCTAGAAAAGTGCAAGGTAACTGTGGTGACTGACTGTTTGGAGCAGGAGGGGAGAGGGACAGACCTAGATTCAGGGTACTTGATGTCTCCACCAAGTGATTTCTCTTCTCACACATCCAAGAACTGGAATCTGAAAAGATAATGGATATTGGTGCTGGGACCAAAGAGACTTCAGATACCATTATATCTTTCTCATATGGAGTATTCTCAGGGGTATTATGAGAATCATAGATGCCATGAGACTCAGAATCCTGAGGTATTACCTCCCTTTAAAGGGACTCCACCGGTTGCAGAAGACACTGCAGAGGGATCAGCGGAAAACCCTTGAATGGATCTAAATGTAGATATATATTTTCCAGTGGAAGAAACGCTCTTTGTACTGAGGTTCTCTTGGAATCCCAACCTGCATATAAGATCTCTCACGAAAGAGAGAGGTTCCTGACACTTTGAAAAAGAGTCTGCATAGATAAGCAAGACATTTAAATACAGAAAAATATGGATGCCATGTAGCCTGCAATGTGCTATAACTGGAGCTAGACATTTTGTGAACACTGTTGGGGCAGTGGATAGCACAAAGGGTAAGGCAGAGAACGAATAATGTGATCCAGATACATAAAACCTTAAGAAACATCTGAAGCTTTAATGGACAGGAATGTAATGATAAGCATTTTTTAAATCTAAGGTTACCAGAAAATCTCAAATGGGGAAGAAGGGGCAAGAGATTGTGTTGTGAAAGGATTTCGAACTTAGGCATTATCACAAACTGGTTTAAGAAAAAGGTCCATAACTGATCTCCAAGCATTTTTGTTTTTTGGCATCAAAAACGTTCTTGAATGAAAACCTCTTCTCCACTGGGAAAAAGGAATTACTTCTATTACCCCCCCCCTCCTGATAAAGTGTGTGCTGTATGACAGGAGGGAACATAGGGTTTTGGTCTGGGGATGTGGAATAATTCCCTGCAAAGAAGGGATCTCTTCCCACTGAGTCAGTCTCAGAACCCATTTATCTGAAACAACCTGTTGCCAAAGAGAAAAATGGAGAATCTGACTTTCTGGAAGTGATAAAAGACTGCCAGGGTGGGAGGTGGGACAAGGCTCCTTACATACTCATTCTGACTTTTTTTTTTTTTTTTTTTTTTTTTTACTTTCCTTTGTTCTGGGGGATTCCTGCTTTTTTTTTACAGAACCTCCCCACCACTGTTTTTTATGTCCACTTACCATATTTCTGAGACTGTTTTGTTTTGTTTCTTGCAGCATTTGGAGAAGGGAACAAAATAACCTTTGGAAAATTTAGAGCGGAAGGGATAAAATAACATCTGAGAGATTCCCTGTATATCAGCTTAACCCTCTCATCACATTTTTGGTAACCTTTGCAGCAGTGGGACCAAAATCTCTATCCAAAGGTGAATTTAAAAGCTCATTTTTACATCCTCTTGGAGGTTCTGAGAATGAAGCCAAGCAGACCTCCTCAACACAGTACCAGTGGCAACCTCACTGGATATAGTATCTACTGTTACAAACACTTTAAATGACTAGTGACCTGAAAGATAAAAGAAACCAAACCACACAAAATGGATTTTTCCTCGCAGGGAGGAACTGCATATTTTCACAGTTAGTCACATTAACTTTAACATATGAGCCTGACAACTCAAAAATTTAAAAATTAAAGTTGCAGAACCAAACACTTTTCCCCAAACTTAAAGATTGCTTTACTAGCCTTGTCAAAAGGGGAAAGATTAGAGTTAAAATTTTTGGCAGCAGCTGGATTAACTAAAGCTATAGCTGCAGGGTCATGTTTGGGAAGATTGTATGAAAACTTAAAAAGACTGAGGAACTTTGTACATTCTATTTGCCTTTTTTAGGGGCAGTAGGCTGAGTATCAGGAAAATTGTAGGCAGTGACACACACTTCCTCCAGAGCCAACAGAACTGGGGAAATGAGTAAAGGGGAAATTCCTTCTGTAACAGCTGGTGGTATTTTCTGGGGACTGAGAAACCTCAGTGTTCTCCCACTGAATACACTTGCACAATCTGGAAATAGTCTTGGAGAAAGCAAATCACTAATAGGGAGATTCAGGTAGCATGCTCTCCACTGAGTCTGAATCAGAATTCTGTGGGGAAAAATGCATCTGTTCTATCACATTCCCTTCTAGATTTAATTTCTTGAATCTCTTCAGGAAAAGAGAAATTACTTTTTCCTTTACCAAAAAACACCTGATAAGAAAGGTCAGCAGCCTGTACAGACCCTAAGCCAGACTTAATAAATTACACCTGTCCAGTGACAGTTTAAGTTTAGTTTTCTGTTTCTTTTTGACAAGAAAATTAAAGCAAACACATTTTTTTATGGCACCAATAGCTTCTTCGTGAAAGGACACAACATTCTGGTTAAGCAGGGATACCTTCCCTGTCCCTGCTTGCAACACCAACAAAAGTGGTTCTCCCTTGTACATTAAGGGGATCCTAATAGCTGCAGAAGACATTGCTAACCCCCAGTGCATATTGGCTGTATTTGTCACACAGAGGGATCTTGGGAAAAGGAGAGTCATCTGAGGAACCAGCTTGGCCACAGCAGAGCCCCTCACCTGCATCTGAGGCAAATTACCAGCCTGCTGTGGTGGCAAACAGCGTTACTGAATTATCACTTAAGACATAGGCAAAGATACATTTATATAAAACAAACCATGTCAGTATGAGTAATGATCTTTGAGATATAACAAAAGATTTATTGACAATTACTCAGATAAACTGTGTTGCCCGAGCAGCGCTAAGCAGTCCAAAATGTTGCTTCTTTGAGGTCAAAACCACCACACCTCCCATGCACTGGTGAATTACAATCACTTGAAGTTGCTGCTTCACAATAAAAAAGAGCTGGTTTCCTGATAGGATGAATTTGCACAGAAATGCCTCCTGCTGCAATAAAATAGCTAAATTTGCCACCAGTCTTGCTCATACAATTAAACTGGCTTGAACTGCACAGCTGCCTAACATACTCATAACTAACTAGAGCACACAAACTCATTCATCATCCAGAAAAATGCCCTGCACTACAAAACGTATTACTGCCCTACTGTCTAGCAAGGGGTCACTGTTCTAGTAACAAACTCTTATTACTTACAAATAAGTCAAATAATGTTGCAGGAGACTCGCTCTACTCCCAATGTGTTGCTAAACTCTGGAATAGTATCCCCATGTAAATAAAACTCTCCAACAAACTCAGTAGTTTTAAACCACTGCTTAAACAACATCTTAACCAATCTTGGTCCTGCATGTGCTCATCACAAGGTTAAGACTTTGTGTTCACCATATGATACTGTCCAATTACCCTCAAACAGAATGCACTCAACCTCTCATTGAAATGAGAAAACAATTTTTATATGTAACTGCTGCCTGCAGTCCACTAAGTTGCATGCAGGCTTTCTCTTTAGTAACTTCCACCTCTGCAAAATCTTAGAAGCTATAAATGTAACAACTGTGTATAAATGTAAATAGAAATACCAATAACTACTCTGTGTTTAACTGGAACTTAGTATAATGCAATGTAAGCAAATGGAGCTTTTCATCCTGGCCTCTGCTGAAAATGGATATTACCCAGTTGGACTTTCCCGGTAAACAAAGGCAAAATAAATAAATAATCTATTTGTTGAGTAATATTTGCTGATGTTTACATTTGCAGCTTTTCTTTTTAACTGAAAAAAAGGAATATCGCAATAAGATTAATTAATTATTTTCCTTGAATAGCTGTGACTACCTCCCAACTTCTTAGTGCAAGAAATCTGGTTAAAGCCAGAAATATTGGTGGAACAAAGGGCCAAAGGTAGGGACAGATTTTAAATATTGCTCTTATAAACTTAAAACATTGCTAGAATAACATGATTTGTGTTAGCATGCATTTTCCAAAGGAAATGAAGTCTGAAACTCAAATGCATGTCATTATTTAAGGATTTCAATCCTCAATGATTTGCCAGAAAATGAGGAGAACAGACCAAAAAATATGAGGCAAAAATCTGTACAGTTGAGAGGTATGAATGCTTTAAAGTAAAAAAAAAAAATGTTCTCTGGAGCAACCTCCCTTATGTAGGAGTCTGATTTTGAACCCTCTTCACACTCATGCATGTTCACAAGTACTCACACATACTCACATACAGGCACTTGTTCACACTCACATATACACATGTATTGCGTACAGTCATGCACACATTCTCATACACTTGCATGCACACACATGCACACTCGCATACACGCACTCGCATAGACTCACATATAGTTATGCACTCGCATACAGTCACATACAAACACTGGCATACATGCACTCACAGACACTCGCAGACAACTGGACTCACACACGCACACACAACACACACACACTTTCTCTTTCTCTGATGTCCTTTTTCTCTGGCACAGCTTTCTTTCTTTCTTTATTTGCATTTGTTTACCGGGATAGTCCACTGGGGCAAGGTGAGCCCATTTTCAGTGGAGGCCCAGGGAGAAAAGCTCCATAAAAATAGTACAAGTGTTACAGAGTACATATAGTGTAATATGCGATAAACAATTACATAAGTATAAGGATACATAAGTGAGCAGCATAGTACAAGTTCAGTACAGCACCATACAGTGGAGAACTAATAGACAATGTGTTCTGAAAAACATACTGTATTTCAATACAAAGCCATATACACGTACTATAGGGATACATTACAAGAGTGCAGCATAGTACAGATTCAATACAACACCATAAACTGACGAACTAATAGATAGCACATTCTGAAAGACATACAGTAGTTTAATGTAAAAACTAGTCATCATTTGAGAGGTAGATCATGGCTTTACCAGTACCAGATGCCTAATATGCAGTGGATCCAGGTGGAGATAGGATGAGCTAGGTGAGAAATTTATGCAAGATAAAAGATGAAAGATAGTTCTATCTAGGTAGAGTTTAGGGTTAGAGCTATTGCCAGGAAGGGTAATAGGGGTATTGATGAAGTTTAAACTATAACAAAGTTTAGGAGTGTAGGAACAGTCTGGTGCTAAGAGCAGTTAAAGGTACAGCTTTAACACTGTGAGTGAGTGAGTGAGTGAGTGAGTGAGTGAGTGAGTGAGTGAGTGAGTGAGTGAGTGAGTGAGTGAGTGAGCGAGTGAAAAAGAGGAGTCCATCAGAGCAGTTAGATACATGTGTTGGGATATATAGAGCAGGAGGGGATGGGTGGAGAGAGGGTTCACGTTATAGGAAGTACAGCCTTTGTGCAGTTGTACTGCCATAGTGAGGAAAGGTGTTGTTTCAGGGATTTCTTGAAGGGACAGCACTGCTGATAGACCTGATAGATGGTGGGAGAGTATTCCAGAGTTTAGCTACAGTGAAGGAGTAACGCATTTGTCCTGCTGCACTGGTAGGTATCACTACATTTAGGAGCAGTTGGTTATTGAATCTGAGAGGTCTGCTTGGATGATATTGTGTGAGTAGAGAAGACAAGGAAGGACAGTCAGATAGCTTATAAATAAATTTGTGCACAGTGGTTAATTGAATAAGTGAGAGATAGTGTGATCGTTCCAGCCAATTTAGTAGATGTAAAGATGAGCAGTGGTGAGAAAAAGAATAAGAAGTCACATTTGTTTCAAATGTAGTAATTTTTATTGTAGCATTCGGCTAGTTTGTGTTTTAGAGAGGCCTGAATTTTTGTCAGGAGAGATGCTTTGTAAAGAAGTGATGGTAGAAGGAAGGAAGAGGCGAGAGATGGTGTGGAATGATTGAGGAAGTATTTATGTCTATAGACAGTGCCTAATTTTCATTGTGTGTTTTTTTTTTAATATTGGTTTGAATGTGCAGGTCAAATGTCAGATTTTCATGTATGATAATGCCTAACAGTTTGGTAAATGGTACGACTGTTTTGGGCTTGGATGGTGACATTTTCCTTGTTTAATGGAATGGATTTTTTTGGTCAAAATAGAACCTGTCTAGTTTTATTAGGGTTTAGGGTGAGATGGTTATTGGACATCTGTAACTCTGTAGTAGTGACGGCATCTTGTGTGAGTTGGCAGTGCAGATGATTGAAGAATCATCTGCACATTGGATGACAGTACTTTGTGCGAGAGAGGTGTAGAAATTATTGATAAAGATGCTGAACAAAAGGGGCCCTAGTATGGAACCTTGTGGAACCCCTGTTGTGTCCAGGAAAGGGCAGAATGAGTTTTGCCATTTGGTTTATTATTGCCTGTTAGTGAGGTAGTATGAGAACAAGTCAAGAGATGGGGATGAGATGCCTATGTTGGCCAGTTTAGTGATAAGGAGAGGGTGGGAGACTATCAAAGGCTTTCAAGAGGTCTAAGAAGAGAGAGATCAGACAATGTTTCCATCTTCTCAGGCCTGGTTAGTGGTTTCGGTGAAGGATATGAGAGCCGTTACAGTGCTATGACCTGGTCAAAATCCATGCTGAGTGGGAGAGAGGATGTGGTTGTGGAGCACATAGTGAAGAAGTTGGGTGTGGATACATTTTTCCAGAATCTTAGTGATGGGTTAGAGGATAGTGATGGGACAGAAGTTGGAGATGTCTGTGTTAGCACCACATTTATGTAGTGGCAGAATGTATGCCTTTTTCCAGATGATGGGTATGCAGAACAGATCTGTTAATAAGTATGCTGATGGGATAGGCTATAGAATTGGCAGCGATTTGTAGGAACTTGGGAGGTAGATTGTCTTGGGCGTTGGTGCAAACTTTGAGTTTTTGAAGTAGTTTTTTTTTTATTGTGTTGGTAGGGATAGGTGACAGAGAGCAGTTGGTGGAAGGGGGAGTAGGGGTATGTTGAGAGGGAGGGTGGGGAGGAAAGGTGGCAGGTTTGTAATAGTGTTGATGAAATAAAAGTTAAAGAGTATTGCTATTTCTGTGGGTGTTTTGTCAGGGTTTGGGCAAGGATTTTATTTGACCCTGGGTTTAGTAATGAATTGATGGAGCTCCAGAACTTTTTAGGGTTCTGTTTATGGTGGTTTTGTAGGGTAAGGTATTGATTTTTTTTTGTCTTTTATAACTAGTTGCTTTACTTGATTATGGAGGTGTTTGTATTTTATCAGGTCGGAGGCATTTTTGCTTTTTTGCCATTGTTTCCAAGCTTTATCCCTTGTGGTCATGACCTGTTTAGTGAGTTTTGTGAGCCAAGTGGCATGGTTAGTTTTTACCCTCCTTAAAATAAGTGGGCTTGGTTGTTTAGTACCTTGAGAAATGTAGAGTTAAAGAGTTCAACAGGGGAAGGAAGATGTTCTAACCAATACATTCTAGAGTGTTGTTAAATGTGGTGGGGCAGAAGTGGGACAGGTCCCTAGATTGTTTGTAGTGGTGTTTGCTAAGTGATGGTGTGGTTTTTCTAAGTATGAAGACAGGCAAGTGATCATTTATGCTATTGGGGATAGTTCCTGTGGATGCAGTCTTGTTTGGGTCAGAGACAAAAATCAATCCAAGATAGATCCACACTTGTTTTTGTTTGGTATAGTTATGTCATTAATTAGTTGGGTGAAGGTGTATAGGTTGATATTGGAGGTGGGATTTTGGTGGGAGATGTCTAACCAATTAATATTATTGTCTCTTAAGATGATGGTTTCATTTTTTTATATTGTTTGATGCCCATGCAAGAATTTCCGCAAAGATAGGAATGCTATTGCTGGATGGAATATATAATACAATAATACATATACTTTTGCAATTGTTTATTTTGAGGAAGGACACTATATTTCAGCTGAGGAGAATTGTGGAATAGGCTTGGAGTATAGTATAATATAATGGAGAAGGTACTAGGATAGAACAGACAGACTCCTCCACCTTTTTTATGTGGTCGGTCAGATCTAAGACATGCAAAGCGTGCAGGAAGGAATTCTGTATCTTTAATATAAGGCTTTAGCCATGTCTCAGTAGCAGCTATGTCAGGTTTGTTATGAGCTATCCAGAATGGAATTCAGGTATTTTGTTCCTGATACTTTGGACGTTAATGGTTGTAAAGTTTAATGTTTTATAGGAGTTGGGAGGGATTGGAAGAGTTGGGCTTGGCCCAGAGTTGGGGTGTATGACCCCACACTAGGAGAGTGCAGAGTTTATGGTTGGAAAATAATTAGGTTCCTGTCTTCTTTTTGCCTTTGATAGATAATTTAGAGCTAAGGTAGTGTAGTTGGAGTAGGGATGAAGGAGTGTGGGAAGAATTTTTAATCTTGAGCATAGTATTAAGTCTGTGGTATATAGGGTAGAGGAGACATTTGAGAAGCTGGTAGGTGATGGTGTTTGATGTGATATAATGGCTGTAGGATGGTAGCTGAAGAAGGTATTTTGTAGTGAGGTTATTTGTAATAGGAGTAAGAAAGATAGAGACAGTGTAAAGAGTAAGAGTATAGTGTTAGAGGTTAGTGTCATAGTGTAGGAGTTGGAGTGGAGGTAGTGTGGTGGCTTAGGGAGGTATTAAAGTTGTAGAGGATGGGGGAGTGGTAGATAGGAGGAGTGCAGAAGTGGTTGTTAAGATGACATTGACAATTAGTTTATGAGTTCCCTCTTTTTTAATTTCTCCAAGGCTTTTGGGTTTCTAATACCGGGAATGGACCTCATTCCCAAGTCAAAGTATGATTAAAGTTCATGAAATTAGTATTGTTTCACTCTTTGATGTTAGCCAAAAGTGCTCTTTGCAGCACCTGCAATGTGCCCAGTAATGACTGACTCCTCCTGCAATTCGTATGGTGTTACATGAATTGGTAACATATCTAAATACGATTGCAAATTCTTTTTTATAGGACCAGTTGCTCCTACTACTATTGGAACTGTCTGGGTATCTTTCTTCCACATGACTCTTGTTTCTGCCTGCAGATCAAGGTATTTTATGACTTTGTGTCTCTCTGTACGCAAGACACTGTAGTCACTAGGTGTGGCAATTTCAATGATTGATGCTACTTTTGTCTTCTTTTCTTGGACCACTATATCCAGTTTTCTAGCATCTGTCTTTTGAACTATTCATATTGGGTGATCCCATGTGATATAAACTTAATCATTTTCTATGATTCTTTGTGGCTCATGTTTCCAGTGTTTTTCAGCCACTTCAATGCCATAATGGTTGCACAATTTCCAGTGTAACAGTCTCACCACATTATTATGCTTTTCAGTATACAGTCCCTCTGCCATTAGTGCGTCACAAAGAACAACAAGGTGTGTGACTGTTTCCAATTCAGTTTGACAAAATCTACATATGTCTGTTTCTCCCACATGTTCAATGGACTTTGTAAACCAGTGTGTATGTAGCCTACTATCTTGGGCTCCCAATACTGACCTTTCATTTCTTGATGTGAATTCACCTTTCCTTAACCATTCCTGCATTCATTCTTGATCAACATGAGGCTCTTACAGAAGTTTTCTATACTTGCAAATATATTTATGTTTTTTCCACATTTCTTACCTTCTCATCTGGTCCTTCACCTTATATTCTTTCTTTTGTTTTTTAGCACATTTAGTTGCTGCCTGGTTTTTATCTACTTCTGGTTTGATTTCCATTCCTGCTTGATGTCGATATGCTTCTGCTAAATTAAGCACAGATGTCATCTTAGATTTATCCTCCTCATGTTTCAAAACTTTCACTACATTTGGAGCCTGTGAGGTCAGCAGATATGTGTAGAGTCCCACGATTGCAGATCTATACATGTAATCAATTTCAAGGAGGCCCATCCCTCCTTTGGAACGGGGAATATATAATCTTGGTATACACTGATTTTTATAAATCATTTGGTGAGCATGAAGCATCCCTCTTATTTTAATATTCAATCTATCCAACACATTTTGGGGCCTGTCAATCACTGCAAAACTATAAGTTAGGACAGGAACAGCAAATTGATTTATGGCTTGGATCTTATTCTTAGATGTCAATGCTGTTTTCAGGATTAATTTAAGTCTTCTAAAGTACTCCGTACTGAGCTTTATTCACATTTGTTCATGTTTTATTGCTAATCCTTCATCAGTTCCCAAGTATTTATACACTCCCTCTTGCTCAGGTTCTTTTATATCACATTCTTGTGCTAAACTGATGTTTTTCTGGTGCTGCAGTTTTCCTTTTTTAAAGGTTGCTTTTGCACATTTATCAAGACCAAATGCCATTCCAATATCATCTGAAAAAGTTTTGACAACCTGCAGCTGTGCTTTCAATTCCTCGTCTGATGAGCTATACAGTTTTAAATCATTGACAAAGAGAAGATGAGAAGTCATTAGGCTTTGCTGTTTTATAGAAGCCAAATTGTAGCTATGGCCTAAGCTGTTAAGTAAACAGCTTAATGGATTAATGGCAAGGCAGAATAGCAACGGTGACAGAGAGTCACCCTGGAATATCCCCCTTTGGATTTTTATCCCTGGGATAATAATCTGACCTTTATTATGGCTTAATTGCAAAGTGGTCTGCCACTGTTTCATGGTTATTGTAATGTAGTCAATTAGTGTAGGGTATATCTTATACATTTTTAAGCACTCTTTTATCCATGAATGTGAGTTACTATCAAATGCTTTTTTGTAGTCAATCCATGCCATACTTAGATTCTTTCCCTTTTTACAGTTCTCCACTATAACTTTGTTTAACAACAAATGATCCTTTGTTCCATATGACTTTCTTTTATTGCCCTTTTGTTCTACTGCCATAATTGAGTTTTCTTCTAAAGGAATATAAACTCTGTCGACGTCAATTCCCGTGTATAGTTTATATGTCATCAGAAGACAAGTTATTGGTCTGCAATTTTTAGGATAGCTTGCAGGTTCACTCTTAAGTAAGAGCATTGTTTTTCCTCTTGTTAACCAGTGTGGTATCTGTTTGGGGTGTGCATATAAATAGTTCTTACTCATGGCTATATCCTCGTGCAAAGAAGTTAATACTTTAAGGCAAAAGTTAGGTACTGCATGTGGGCCACGGGTTTTCCAGTTAGAGGCTTTTCTTAACTTTGTTTCAATCTCTCTGGCTGTTATTTCATCCCATGTCATATCCTGTACCTTTAAACATCTTATTCTTTCTTTTACGTCTATCCATTTATCATCTTTGTTATGTTTCACAGGATCTTCATAGATACTTCTCCAAAATGTATCTACTTCCTCTTTTTTTGGCAGTCTTTCAATTCCCTTTACCTTATTTCCCAATTCTATATAAAACTTTTTTGGGTCATCAATAAATTGCTTATTTTGTGCTTTTCCCTTATATTTATCTTCAAATCTTCTAACTCTTTCTACCTGTTTTGAAATTTTTAGTTTGTTATCTCCAATAGTGCATAATAGATTCTGGTCTCTTCTAATACTGCACATTGCTTTTATCACATCTATCTTTCTTAGTATTTTTGTTGATCTGTTCCCTCTTCTGTAGTCTTCTAACAATGACACTTCTTGTCTTAGCTGCTTTATAGTTTTTTCTATTCGATATTTCCATTATAGTATTCGCTTTCGCCCCCTCTTTTTCCTTGCTACACTGTGTTCCTGTGGTAGAACTTTATCAGTTATTAATTTAGCAGCACAGTAATATATTCTGTTTACTTCTGTTATATTGCATGGATCTCTATGGACAGTCCTAATTACTGTGTTCTTATAGGTTTATAGGTTTATAGGTTAGTACTAAGCTAACTGCCCTTGCGAGCCATTTTAAGCCTAGCCAATTATCCCTTGTGAGACTCAAACCCTGCACTTTGTGTTTGTAAGGCAAACACCTTAACCATTAGGCCACACTCCCTTCCTAAATAGTTCATTTGTTTTATCAAGCTTCTGACTTTTGGGGTTTTATTAACCTTCTGCAGTCTATTTTTTCTCATTGATTTTGATATATCTGTCTTTGTCTATTAAATCAAGCAACTCTTCTCTTAACTCATTCTCTTCCATACTGAGGTTACATCCCTTGTTTTCTGTTTCCTGCAGGCATTCTATAGAAAGTTCTATAGCATCTTCCTGTGGCAAATTCTCTTCAATTTCATCCTTTGTCATATGGAAAATCACTGTCCTATCACTCCTCAACATTGACTGCATCAGAGTTTCCACAGTTTCCTGTTCCTTTCCTTGCTGTCTAGCTTCAAATTAATGTTTTATACTGGTTTCCTGTGGAAGGCTCCAAAAATATCTTGATGTGGCACCTGACCATTTGCTTCCTGTTCTACTGGTTTTCTCTTAATTTGTATATCCATTGCTCTATCCTGTTGTGGTGCTTTCTGAATTTGATTTTCTACACTGAATCCTTCTCTTTGCAGCTGTTCCAGTACCTCAATTTCTATTTTCTGACTTCTCCATTACTAATCTATTTTTCTACTTTTCCTCTTAATCTTCTTATTTTTTGTATTGTAAAGTTTTCCATATCCGGATTCCTTTGCCTATATTTTTCTTCAAATATCTTTGGTACTGCTCTTTTTGTATTAGTTAGTTTTGATTTCTCATTTGCATAAATATTACACCATATTAAATCTCTTTTCCTTTCCAATGTCCATATTTTTTCTTCACATGTCTCCTGATCTTCTTGGTTTTCCTTATTCTGGGAACTCATCCATCATGCTGTGAGGTAGTCTGTTTTAGACCTTCTACATTAAATCCTTCACTTCACAGGCACTCCATAATGTCAATTTCTATTTCTTTAACTTCTACTTTACTAATCATCTTTTCTACATCTTTGCACTATTAATCTTTTTATTGTGAAAATTTCCATATCTGGATGCCTTTGCCTGTATTTTTCTTTGAATATCTTTGAGACTGCCTTCTCTATATTAGTTAACTTGGCTTTCTCCTTTGCATAAATATTGCACCATATCAAATCTCTCTTTTTTTCCCATGTCCATATTTCTTTTTTATATTTTTCAAATATCTCTTGGTTTTGTTCTTCATATTTTCTCACTTCCTCAAAGGCTTCTTTTTCCAAAGAGATCAAAGTTTCTTGATCTATATACTGTTTTTCAAAAGTCTGTTGTATTAATAAACAGAATTTTTTATGTGAAGCTTGTGACAGTTTTTCCTGTGGAAATATGTTTCTTTCCTCTAATTTCTTAATCATTTTGTATATCTTGTGTCTGGAAATTATGGGCTTTTTACATAATAGTAACAATACATAATTTCTTTCTTCTCCTCAATAGTTCACTCTATTGTCTTTATGGCTCTTCTTTGGCCAATCAATTTTTGTCATTTTTGTGGACTGCTACTTCCTTCTACAACAGTGGGGTCATCCTCCCCTGAGCCTGACCTGGCCCCTTGTAGGAATGTTTCTGTATTTTGAGGATTCTACACTGTCATTTTTTCCAGTCCTGGCACCTGTGCGCCTACCAGGATTGGGCAATTTTTTATCCTAGGTCTTGTGCACCCAGCTATCTCTTTTATATTTGATTTACTTCTGTCTATGATATATGCTATATAAATACAGTCTATATATATCAATGTTGCCTTGGTGAGATTTTGTGAAAAACAGGGTCCACCTTGCGAAGGTACTCACCAAGACTTGAGGATGAATTCAGTTTCAGTACTACTACTCTCCTTTGCTTGCTGACTTTTCATCTCTCCATCAGGGTGTGTGCAAATTGATGTCTTGTTGTGGGTGTAGTTGGCAACAAAGTTTGTGTGTGTGATTGGTGAATGTGTGATGATGGGTGGAGCTTTGGTTAGTGTAAATGTAAGCAACAGGTAGGTGGATGGGAATGGGGGTAGGATAGGGGAGCAGAGTGAGCCCAAACGTAGTGAGGGCAAACGGAGCAGGATGAGCTACGGGAAACAGGTAGCTGTGAAGAAAAACAATCAGCACGTCCCAAAGTTGTGGGCCTCAGTGACTGCACGCAGGTAAAGTTGAAGTGAAAGTTTAGAAAGTATTGAGAGGAAGGTAGAGAAGGGGTAAAGAGGCAAGTCCAGCCCTATGGATCTATATTCAAGGTAAAGTTGAACTAAGCTTTACAACAACATGCTAAATTAAAGGAGGAGAAAATATATGGTGAGCAGTGAGCTAGGAATGTAATTAAAACTGGGGGGCTGAAAGTAGGCTGATGAGAAGTAGTGTGCATGCCACATTTGCTACTTTTACACAAGAATTTGAGACACAGTTAAACCAAGCAGAGAAAAATGAGTTTGTTATTTCCATTAGCAGGAGATGTACACTAAGCATTCAGTAGTTTTGGGACACTCCGCATGGATCACTTTCATCTTAGAGGGGCAGGATTCCAGCCGAAAGTTAACAAGGAGGGAAATGATAGTATGTTCTTTCTTCAGTTAAGGAACGTTAAGCATTCAGTATTTTTGGAACACCCTGCATGTGTCACTTTCGCCCTAGAGGGACAGGATTCCAGCCAAAAGTTAACAAGGATGGATATGATAGTATGCTGTTTCTTCATTTAGGGAAAGTAGCGGGCACACCGTTTCTTGGGAGACCAGGGTGGGGCTGCTGCTGGGTCAGAGGCTAGTTGAGCAGTAAAAATGAAAAAAAAATGTGAGCCAGGAGCTGAAGGTATGCTTCATGTCTTTATTTAAAGTGTGTGTGTGTGGTTGTGGTCGGCAGGGGCGTTCTGACTTACAACAAGGTGCAACTGCAGAGGCTCAACTTTGATGCATATTTCAAAATTGGTGTGGTCACTAGAGGACTGCACATCCTTAAAATGCCTATATATGGATGTGGGGGTGGGTTTGGGACTATTAAGTTATTTAGCTCATAAACTCAAGATAAAGGATTTGATTTTGACCTCGGGATATTGGCTATACTTAAAATAGCCCTTAAGGGCAATGTATTCACCTATGAACCTATCAACAAGCCCAAAATTGTTACAAAAATTTGTAAAAGTTAAAAACTTGAAGCTAAGTATGCAGTATCTGAAGATTGTAAATGACTATTTTACTGATTGTTCTTAGCTGATAAATGTCATGTATTAACTGTTGTTTTATAATCAAAGTATAACTGGTGCTAAAACTTCTTTGAAGTGAAACCGTTTTTGAAAGTTACTATCATTTGCTTTCATTACAGGAAAAGCAACTCACTGCAATTAAAAAATAAGTTATAATGACGTGGTTTTAACTTAGGGAATGTTGTTAGGTAACCCAAGCTTACTTCTAATGTTGACATCATGAGGAGAAATGACGAAGATCAGAACACTGTGTTAATGTCACGAGTACAGATTGAGATAACTGGATTTGGCTGCAGTCTCTGAAATATGACAACATAATACTGGTGGAGAGGAGAGGAGAGATCCCATCAGACTTTAAGCACCCACTCACTAACACATGCTTCAAATTTAAATGCACAGTTGCCAGTTCATCCTTCAGCATCCAAACAGTTACAGGAGCAAAATTATAAGCCACCCTTACATATGTAAGGAAACAAAACAACTTTTCATTTAATACACACGATTTTCCTTTTCTTCTATAACCTCTGTCCCTACTATTACCACCATAAAGCGAGAACAGCTACGGAAGAGAAAAATGAAATAACAGAAAATGCACTGGACTTGCACCGCACACCAAATCCAAAATGAAAAGGTAAATGGACTTTAGTATAACCTATTTAGTGCTATTTTAGATGAAAATGAACATATAGGTAGATAAATTATAATTATATGTTAAATGAAAATGAACTTACGCTATTAAGTAAGGGTTAAGCTTTGTATCGTCCACTAAGGGAAGTCTGACTAATTTCATTACTGAACTTAAAAATTTTACAAGAGAATTAAACCTGAAAATTTTGTTTCCAAATGAGACTGCATGCCGTCATAAACTTGAGGCTTAGTGCTTTTACACCTAATTGCTATCCAGTTATTTATGCATATGTACAGACTTTTGAAAATGATATTTATGAGTTGTAAAGCAATGATAACAAACATAAAAAGCACTGGATAGTTTAATGATGAGATGATTTTAGAAAAAGCTGATAAAGATGGAGTGATAGTTATTATGGAAAAAGACAAGTACATTCACTTGTTAACATGGATAAAGATAAATATATGCAAACTGTTCATTTGTTAGTGAATGATACCAGTTCTTATAAGCTGATTAGTAGCCATGAAATAAATCAGATTATTATTATGAGTCGCAGATACCATCTATGAAATGAGTGTTATACTGAAGATTGATGACAATATGATAGCATGTTTTTCTACAATACCCCACAACCCCTATGTACTACATTTGAATGTACTACTACACCTTACCAAAGATACACAAATCACTGACTGATTTACCAGTGGGACCTATTCTGTCAGCTAGGGACTGGATTACTGAACACACTTCTGTATATCTAAAGCGTAATCTAAAGGGATTAATGAAAATCATCAATAACTTTATTAGGGACAGTGATTTTTTTTACAGCTGTCAAACTGAGGAAACCAAAATGTGCCTAAGAATTTTTATTTTGTTACTAAAGATGTAAACTCTCTATTTACAAAAATACTTAATGATTATGGTTTTGGAGCTCAGTGGCTGAGCATATGTTATAATGTTGTTTTTACTCGCACAGAAATTAATATTTTATGTGAATTAATATCTCGTTTTAAAAAATAGTATATTAATTTTCCAAGAAAAGTTTCCTAGACAATTTTCAGGGGTAGCTGTATGCTTCTCTGTTGCTACTACTTGTGCAAACATTGTTTTAGTGAACTGGGAGCACAAGTTTGTTTTTAATGAATGTTTATTTAAATCCAGTGTTATGTTATGGTTGTTTTATTGATGACATAGTCACTATTATATTGGAGGGGGCCACAACAATTCTTAATTCTTTTTAGATTTTTAGCCTCTGCTGCCACTTTTTATGCTTTAAGGCACATTTATTTGATAAGAGTACAGGTTTTCTAGACATTCATCTATATTGTGATGAAAATGGACAGTTAGCCATCAGTATTTATGAGAATGATGTTCAAGTTAATAGCTACCTGCATTTAAGAGCACACATCCCAGATACATAGTCATAGCCTTAAAGTCAGATGATTAGGGCATCAAAATGAAATACTGATAAGCAAGCAGATGAAACTTTAAAAAGGTTGAGTAAGGAACTGAAAGACAGAGGCTATTAGGAATAGATTTTGGCAGAAGCAAGGGACAGAGAGGAAAGAGTGAGAGAATAACTAGGGTGAAGCCAGTCCTTCATGAGACATCTGAGAGAATAGATACTAAAGTAATAGAAAAAAGGAATGCAGCTACAGCTTGCATTTCATATAATAAAGGCTTGAGGAGATTATGAATAGACACTGGGTATAACATCCTTTGAAGTATTGAATGGAATCATAGATGAAAGACCTATCTTTAACTTTGAATGTGAGAGAAACTTGAAGCAAGCAATCATTCTGCAAAGAAATGGACACTAACAAAAGGGGCCAATGTTAGATGGAAGGGAGCATTCCCTTATTGGAAATGCTCACAGTGCATGTATATAGACACCAAAGGAAAGTTCAATCATCATAGCACTCCAGCTCACCTATTGGCCTTCATTTGGTTTTCTTTCCTTCATTAAATTCTCTAATATTTCTGCATCCAGAGCTCTGCTCTCCAACTCCTTAACTAGCATTTTCTCTCTCCAAAAATTCTCCAACAATAATGTGTACTCCTTTCTCCATCTTGGAATTCTCAAGCAATAGTGACAGTCCTCAGGACCACATAGTTCTTGAAAAGAGTGAGGGAAATTTTCCAGCAGCTAGTCAAATTTGCCCTAGTCAGTATGAATACCACCTTGGATCTGCCCTGAAAAAATGACTGTTGACCAAGTGGGCCTGACCTGGCCAACAAAGTGTAAATAAATACATTTTATTTGTTTGTGTTTGCATTTATATTTGTTAACTGGGATAGGAAACTCATCCTCACGGATATTTTCAGGCTTGGTCTGGGAGCACTGCCTGGCTAAGTGACTTGTTCAGAGTCGCAGAGTAGGTAGATGGAAACTGAGGGAATCAAAGCCTGGATTACAGGAAGCAGCTCATTAACAGAGCTCATAGCCTTAATCCTTTACGCAACTACAAGATAGTAACCATATTTCAGGATGTGGCCTTGGAGAGGGAAAATGTTGGATGTTTTGTGTACAATGTCTAATATAGTTCCACATTTTTGTGAATGTAAATATTAAAGTGCTTTTTACTCTTTGAAATGCGCAGGATGATGGTGTCATGCTTAGGGTCAAAACTGGCACAGGAGACAGCTGTGGGGATTCTGTCTGCTCATGGGGGGGGGGTTCTTGTTTAGTAAAGTTACTTATGATCTAGTCATACAAATGGAGGAGAAAGATAAGTGCTGTCTAGTATGGTACATGTGGTCCTTGAATTATAATCTCAGGGCATGCACGGTGAGAAACTTTCCTTCTGTAATGTACTTGGCTGTAGCAAATGTCTTCCCTACAGATTTAAGCTGCAATGATTAGATTCCCTGAAAGTGTAGATTGCCCACTGGAGGGAATTTTACATCCAATTCTTCTCCAAATTCATTATGTCTTTGTCATGGAAAAGAATCCATCTAGTAAATGTGTTTGATGACAGCCGTGTTTTGATAAGGCAGGTGGAGCTGTTTGTCTCCTCAGCCTCCCTAGTAATCAGGTTTCACTTGATTTTGTTCGATCCTGAAATTTAAGGTTGCTCCGGAAAAGAGGTGGACTAGTGACTTTGGGAAAGCTATCAAAGTATCAAACATGCTGAGGTGTTCTTCTAAACTTGGGTGTAGAGCAGAATGCACGGTGTCTTTAAAAAGCATAGCAAGTGATCAACGTGCATATATAAATACCGGGCAAGTGCTGTACCTAGTGCCATTTTGAAATTGCAAGTAAACATGTGAGAATACATGTAGTTATAAAGTTAATAAGATACAATTGTGATGTGTTTGTACATAATAAAGCTGCTGGAACAGAGCCCACAAAGACCCGTTTATTACATCATAACTAGACAAGCGACATAGTGTCAGAACCGGGACTCCAGAGATTGATATTTTGAGCCATGAGGTGCAGAGATAGCAGTGAAGATAAACTAAGAGAAATGAGCACAAAAAAGAGCCAGAAAAGAACCAAAGGTAATGAAAACTTGCAAAGTTTACTTTATAAAAAAAATAAAACAGAGCATTACAAGGGCACAAACCACATTATTAAACAAGCAAGAGGCACAAAAGGTTTGTTAATTAACTGAAATGATTAAGATATTTGATATCACGACTAGCAAAACGAGTATGTTTAAAGCGAAATGAGTGCATTTAAAGCAAAATGGGCATGTTTAGAGTAAAACAAGCACAAGAAAAGTACACTGGGCATGGAAAGAGATTAAATGAGCAAAATGAATATAAAAAGGGCACATTAAGCATAAATAAAGCAAGGCAACTGGATGTTTTTTTTTGGCAAAATGCTGTGTTTTATCATAACTATGACTTTGTATTGTATCAGGGGCATAACTAGAGTTATTCGAAGTATCTCAAAGTGTGCAAAAGTACTTACAGTGTGTGCCTATTACTGTGCAAATAAGAGTTTATTTGTGTGCAAAGTGCAACTATTTCATAAAGTACAGTCAAACTACAGCCATTTCAAAGCAAAAATATCAAAAATTTTCTTGTGCTGGGTGTGTCTATTCACAAAGTACCACCATTACAGAGTGTTTCTTGCACTGTAAAGAATTATCTAGCAAAGCACCACCATTTCGGAGAACTTTCAGTGTGCCGTGTACTGTTTATTCACAAAGTGCAGTTACTTCAAAATGTTTCTTACTCTGAGCTTTTTCTGCCCAGTTCATTCACACAGTGCAGTTTCTTGATAAGTGGTGATTTCTTGCTGTACAGCAATTTTGAGAGTGTTACAGTGCCCGAGAGACTTATTTCAAAAAGTCCAGTTATTCAGAGGCTTGTTGTACCAATGGGCAAAATTACAAATACTGGCATAATTTTTTGGCATATGTGTATGTTTGTGTATTCGTGCATATGCGCAAAACCCTTCACTGGTATGTGTTCATATGACAGATGGATTTGAAAGCCCTCACCACTTGTATTTGATCAGATTATTGCAAAGAACTGGGGAATATTTGAGCAAGAGTACAATATTTTTATAAGAGCAGCTTATTATGACAAAGATGCACACACTAGGGCATTCATTTTGCTAAACCTAGCTGAGTTAGAGGCCATTGAAAGAGAGTGTTCATTTGTGTATGCGTCAGCAGTATATGAGGGAGAAGGTGAAAATCATCATATTGTTGTACAGGCTGAATCCAGGGAAGACCCCGAGTGTTTGAAGTGCAAATTCAGGGAGATGTGCAACCCCAGACAAATTTAGAGAGGCATTTGTTTTACACAAGAGATCAGAAACCAGGGGAAACTTTTGCAGCTTGTATTACTGACCTAAGAAACAAAGCTAAAATGTGTCAGTTTGGTGACTTAAAAGATGAGTTAATAAAGGACAAGCTTGTGTATGGCATTAATAGTGCTGCTGTGAGAAAGATTTTGCTTTCGTGACAGTGATTTAATGTTGAGTAAAGCCATTGAGATTTGTCAAATCCATGAAGTTACAGAAAGACACGCAAGTATGCTCGCACATATGCTTGCAAGTGATAAGAGCATGGTTTCAGCAGGCTCCAGAGCAAATGTAGATAGCATGCAACACATGGCAAACAGAAGCAGGCCTAAGCACATAGCAGTCACAGCTCCTGCTGGTTCACCAGGGAAACCGCATAGTTTTCCAGCATGTTCTAAGTAAGGAGCATGCTCAGTGCAGTACAAGTGTGAGTCAGCAAAACCCAAATCCAGCTTTATTGTTAACTGTCACAATTCTGGTGCCAATCTTGAGTCTACAAGAGAAAAATGCTTAGCATTTGGTCAGCAATGCCACAAGTGTAAAAAATGGAACCGTTTTCAAAAGTTTTTCAAATCAAGTAAGTCTCTCATAGTTATAAAGAAGGGTCACTCAAAAACACAAATTGATCAAGTAGAATTGCATCAGTCTACTTTCTAAATAGATAGTGTATCAGTAACTGGTGAAAAGGTTGATGCAGGGAATTTGTTAGCAAAGAATGAAGTGTTTTGTACTGTCTAGATTAATGGTAAATCCACCAAGCTAAAAGTAGACACTGGTTCAAAGTGCAATGTTATATCAGCAGACACATTTGCTAAGGTGAGAACTAATGAGCAACTCAGTGTGGCTAGTAGTGCGAAACTTGTTCCTTAGGAGTTGAAGAAATTTAAACCAAAGGCTCAGTAGTACTTTCATGTTATTTGGTTAAGAACTGTTACATCTTGTTATTTTATGTAGTTCGAAGATCTGTGCAGTCATTATTGGGTCTCAGAGACAGTTTGAAAATGAATCTGCTTTCTTTTACCAAAGAGGCTCATCATATAAGTGCATATCCTAGTTCCAATTTTTCTGAAGCCATTTTCTTAGAGTATGTTGATGTTTTCGATGACAAGTTGGACAAACTTCCAGTTGTGTATTCTATGAAGTTAGACCCAGAAATCAGTCCAGGAGTCAGACCAGCGAAGAAAGTTCCAAAAGCTATGTAAGATAAAGTCAAAGCTCAGTTGGATAAAATGGTGCAGCAAGGTGTAATTTGTTCAGTTACAGAAACAACTGAATAGGTGTCGTCCATGGTAGCAGCCCACAAGAAAGGCTCAGATGAAATCAGAATATGTATTGATCCAAGAGATTTGAAAAAAGCATTAAAGAGACTGCATCATCCAATGCGTACAGTTGAAGAGGTCACATCCCTAATACCAAATGCCATTGCTTTTTCTGTCTTGGATGCAAAACGTTCATTTTGGCAAGTGATGTTTGATCACAAATCCTCATTACTGACCACTTTTGGTACTCTGTTTGGCAGATATAGATTCCTGAGGATGCCATTTGGAATAAATTCTGCAAGTGAAGTCTTCCAACGTGCAATGGAGCAAATTTTTTCAAGTTATCCTTGTGCCATAATAGTAGATGACTTTTTGGTTGGAGACAATGGGGAAGCAGAACATGACAGAAACCTTAAGAGAGTTGTAGACAGAGCACGTGAAGTGAACTTAAAGCTCAATCCTCTATAGTGCAAATTCAGGCTACCAGATATTACATATGTAGGTCATTTATTTACCAGCATTGGCTTAAGACCAGACCCATCTAAGCAAGCTATTCTTGAGATGTCAGCACGAGATAATATGCAAGCTCTACATTTCCTTTGCATGGTCGACTATTTACACAAGTTTATACCAGACATCAGTGAGTTTACAGCACCTTTAAGAGAGCTAAAGTGCAAAAATGTTACATGGTCTTGGTTGGAACAACACCAGAAGGCATTTGAAGACCTTAAGCAGAAAATTGCTAACCTACCTACATTAAGATACTATGATGAAAATAAACCAGTCCCTCTTTCCGGTGATGCTTCAAAATTTGGTCTTGGTGCAGTTATTCTTCAGGAAGGCAGACCAGTACCCTATGCATCTAGAACACTTACCCAAACTGAGATGCAGTATGCTCAAATTGAGAAAGAACTTTTGGCAATAATATTTGCATGTTCAGAGTTTCATGATTATATCTATGGTTGAGCTATTCAGATTGAAACTGATCACCAACCTCTATTATTCTAAAGAAGCCTATACACCACATTGCCACAACAGTCAGGAAATCCTTCTATGTGGCACACATCATCACGAAGGGCTTTTCATCCAGAAAAAAGGAGGTCATTGTCCCACTGTACTCATCCCTCATTAGACCCATTATAGAATACAACGCCCCATTTGGTATGTACCTCTCAAGACATCTGCAACAATTGGAAAGGCCTCAGAAATACCTCACTAAAAGAATCACAGGCCTAAAGCAGATGCCCTACGCTGACCGCCTTAAAAAACTCCAGCTATACTCTGTCGCATATCGTCTACTCAGAGGCGATCTCTGCTTAACATACAAGGCCATGTCAAACCCAGAGCTGTTGGACATGCTACACTTAAAGAAATCCCAATCCCTCAGAGCTACACGCTCCATGGATCTAAACCTTGTCATCACAATAAACAAAACATGCTGGAGGGATAGGTTCCTGACCCAGAGACTCCCCAGACTCTGGAATAGATTGCCCATACATGTCAAGCAGAGTGCCTCTTTGGACCTCTTCAAGAGGAACCTTGATGATTGGATGGGAGAAAGGAAATTCACCCCAGGGATCACATCAGTTGCCCTGCTAGACAGGGGTCCAGGAAAGTAAATAATGTGGGAAGAAATAGCCAGGGAATTGTTATGGCTAGGCTTGTATAGGTCCTAGGGCTGATAGCCTAGTACCAACCTATGAACCTATGAACCATTCAGCTCCTGCGAGATTACAAAGAATGATGCTCAAATTGCAAAAGTACAATTTCAGTGTGGTCTATACAAAAGGCAAACTTCTTCATCTGGCTGATACCTTATCCAGATCACCCAAAAATACAATGGAACAGCTTGATGTAGAGAATTTTGATTTGGCGTAATGGCAGTGCATAATTTTTCTACCACGCGACTTGATGAGCTGAGAGATCATACAAAGACTGATCCAATTTTGCAAAAGCAAAACCACTACATTAATGTTGGATGGCCGTCAAAGCAATCTAGTGTACCACCTGAAATGCAAATCTATTTTCCTTACAGAGATGAGATGTTGATAGAAGATGGCATTAGTTTGAAAGGTCCTAAAATTGTTGTTCCTGCTTCCTTACAACATGAATATATCCAGATTTTGCATCGTGGTTACCCAAGGTCTGAATCTACCAAAAGAAGGGCGAGAGAACTAGTATTTTGGCCTTCACTAGAGAAATACATTGATGAAGTACTTTATTCTTGTTCAGTATGCAATAGTACTAAACCGCATTTGCAAAGAGCACCACTTCAACTAAATCAAGTTCTTGAACTACCTTGGTCAACAGTAGCCACTGACATATTCGAGTAGAACAATCAGCATTACTTAGTACTGGTAGACTCTTATTTGAACTAGTTTGAGATTGACTTACTACCTAATCTAACATCCACTACTGTTGTTACCAAACTGAAATGTCATTTCTCAGTCCATGGTAGTTCACACAAAGTTATTTCTGACAATGGTACTCAATTTAGTAGTTATTTCAGAGATTTGCAAGAGAATGGGACTTTGTACATGTTACTAGTAGCCCAGAATATCCACAGTCAAATGTACTAACAGAACGTGCAGTGCAGAGTGCAAAGCAATTACTTCAAAGGTCAAAGCATGACAATACTGATGTCTTTTTGAATTTACTTAATCTTAGAAACATACCCTGTGATGATATACTTGGCTTGCCTGCTCAGAAACTTCTATCCAGGCAAACCAGAACAACATTGCCTATTAGTTCCAGTTTACTGAGGCTTAAAGCCAAAAAAAGAAACAGAACCATTACAGCCCAATTATTCAAGAAGCATTCTATCTAGAAGTCAAGTTATGATAAATCGAGCAGATTTCATCTTCCATTGAAAGAAGGAGAGACAGTGAGGATACAAACAGCAAAAGGTTTTGACTGGAATGGTCAAGTAAGAGGTGTATGGAGCTGAGACCCTATTTTGTAGAATCTGAGGGTATGGAGGACAGGAGAAATCGCAGACTTCTCCTTTCTGTACCGGGATCGTTATCACAGCATTGTTCCTGTGATACTGACTCTAGATCTCAGAGAAATCCAAACAATGTTCCTGTTCCAGAACATGTCTTACCTTCTGATTCCATTCCTGAGGATGTTCCTAATATTCCTAAGGTTGAACATTTAGCAGAGACAGTTCCAGTTGCTAAGTCTAATTTTCAGTTTTATGTCACATGATTTGTTCGCACGTCCAGACCTGGTGTGAAATACACAGCGACTTGGACATAACTGTATATACGTACATAGTTCTGTATAAATGCATGACAAAAAAGCTATTGTATTATTTGCATGTCAACTTATATTCTCAATGTCACATGATCTATTTCTCAAAGAGGGAGGATGTAGAACAGAGTTTGTGATATTTCTTTAAGAAGCATATCAAGTGATGAACGTGCATATATAAATAGCAGGCATGTGCTGTACCAGTGCCATTTTGAAAGTGCAGCCAGAGAGTGAGCATGTGAGTATGAATGTAGTTAGATATATATGTTACCTAAGTTAAAGTTAATAAGCTACAATCGTAATGTTTTGTACATAATAAAGATGCTTGAGCAGAATCCACCAAGACTTGTCTATTACATCCTGACTAGACGAATGATATTGGGGATGCAAAGCATCCTGGTGACTGATACAGGATAGAATTTATTTCCTTGTCCAGCTACACACAGTTTCCAGTGGGACCTTTTGCAACTAGCTGACAGAACAAGACCCCTGTTGAAGGAGATGGTAGGGGAAAGAGGCCACTGAGAAGGTTTATTCTTATTCTCTAAGAGCAGGAACTTGTTCTTGGTTCTTTCTGGCATTGAAGAAAGAAAATGTAATTGAAGTTCATGCATCCATTTTTAACTTACCATCCGACCATTTTCAGCCATAACATAGGCAAAAATGATAAGGGTAAATGCAGTATCTATCTATGTATCTGTTTATATAGTTTAGTGTAGCTAATCAAACAGCATGTTTTTTGGGATGTGGGCGGAAACTGGAGTGCCTGAAAAAATACCCTCACAGAAATTGTGAAAACATGCAGGCTCAATGCAGAGGTTAGGATTGAACTCCAGATCCTGTGAAGCAAAGCTCTTAACCTTTGGAGCCATAGGTTCTTAGGTTCATAGGTAGGCACTAGGCTTTCTGCCCGAAGGCATTTATAAGCCTAGCTGGAATGTGTTGGCTTTTGCCGCCCTCTTAGATTAGTTCCCTGTGCCTCATTCCAGCAGAGCCATTGAAGTGATCCCTGGGGTAAACTTTCTGTTTCCCATCCATCATCAAGGTTTCTCTTGAAGAGGGTTAGCGAAGAGCTCTGCCTAATGTAGATTGGAATGTTGTTCCAGAGCATGGGAAGTCTCTGGGACAGGAATCTATCCCTCCAGCACGTCCTATTTATTGTTGCGGTGAGGTTTAGATCCCTGGAGCGTGTGGCTCGAGGGGATATGGTTTTCTTTAGGTGGAGCATGTCCATCAGTTCTGGGTTGGACATGGCCTTGTGTGTCAGGCAGAGATCACCTCTGAGTAGGTGGTATCAACTGAGTACAACTGGAGTTTCTTCAGTCAAGCTGCATAGGGCATCTGCTTGAGGCCAGTGATCCTGTTGGTGAGGTACTTCTGTGGTCTTTCCAGTTGTTGCAGGTGTCTTGTAAGGTACATTCCAAATGGGGCATTGTACTCTATGATGGGTCAGCTGAGTGATGTGTATTGGGGACCAATTACCTCTTTCGATCTCGATGCAAGCTCTTTTGTGATTAGGTGGGCCACATAGAAGGATTTTCTAACCAATTTGGCAATGTGATTATCAAAGGAGAGGTTACTATCTACTTGGGTCCCCAGATCCCTTATTACGTCTTCCGTATTTAGGGGGCTATCACCTATGTGGTAGTTTGTGGGTACTTTGTTTTTTCCAAAGGGGATGACTATGCACGTTTTGGCATTTAGCTTGAGGCCATGGTTTTGACACCAGATATCTGTCTCAGTGAGACCCTTTTGGAGAATGTCTGTGTCAGCCGGAGAGTCAATTATAGCCCCTAGTTTGCAGTTGTCTGCGAACTTGGTCAGCCATAGTCCTCCTGTGCTTGCCTGTACCTCTGAGAAGTATATGCCGAACAAGAGGGGTCCTAGGACTGAGCCCTGGGGAACTCCACTTGTAACCAGTTTAGAGTCAGACCTAGCTCCAGCAACTCTTACCATGTGGGTTCTGTCCGTGAGCCAGTTTACAACCCATCTCGTGACCTAGGGGTTTATGTTCAGGCTGGTGAGCTTGTCTATAATTCCTGAGTGGGGAATGGTGTTGAAGGTCTTTGCAAGGTCTAGGTAGGCTGTGTGAACAACCTTTCCCTCATCTATAGCCTTGGTAACTGTGTCAAAGAAGTCCACCAGGTTTAGGAGGCATGATCTTGCCCTTAAAAAAGCCAAACTGGGTAGGGTCCAGTGTTTGGAGGTTTCCAATGTCTCTGCTAATGAGATCCATGATGATGCGCTCCATAGCTTTGCAGACCAAGCTAGTCAGGCTTATAGGGCAATAGTTCCTGGGGTCCGTTGTGGCACCACCTTTATGGAGTGGAATAACTGTTGCTGTGCACCACTCTGTGAGCATGTAGCCTGTGGAGAGGCTGAATTTAAACAGTGTGTTTATGTGAGGAGTTAGTTCATCTTTGAGCTCATGTAGGACACAGCCTGGGACACCGTCCGGTCTCACTGATGCTGTGTTTTTGGCTTTGGAGAGCTGTTTTAAACTGAGTGTCTGTAATTTCAGGGGCACTACATTCTTCTGGTATAGTTATGGGCCCTTTTGGGGGTGGGGGGGTGAAGTTTGCACTGAACCTGCCTGCCAGGATGTTGGCTATATCGGTCAGTTCAGTGTATTTTGTGCCATTCTGCACTAACTCTGTTAAGATCTGAGAATTGTCACTTAGATTCTTGACATAGCTAAATAATGCCTTGTGGTTATCTTTGTGGAGTCCATGGCAATTTTTCTTTCAAAGCTAGCCTTGGATGATTTTATGAGGGAAAGTAGTCTCTTGCTGATACTGATCAGGGATGTCTTCTCTTCTTGGGATTTTACTCTTTTCTGTACTAGTTTCCTCCTTCTATTGTATAACTTGTTTATGGCAGGGGTCCACCAGACTGGTTTCCTTTTCTTGGAGGAGTGAGTCTTGGTTTTGTTTGGGATAGCATGATCCATGCATTCTTGTAGGTGCCCATAGAGTGCATTAGTAAAGGATTTTGCAGCTTGGACAGCGTTATCCTTTAGCATAGGGGCTTTGAAACTTCCCACCTCGGTCTTAAGTAACGTGAAGTTTGCTTTTGAAAAGTTTTTCCCTGTGGTTTCTTTGACCAGGGGTGGTGGCGGAATGTGGATATCCAGAGTGATTAGTTTATGATCAGATCTAACCAGCGAGGGGTTGACCTCCGGTGTGGAACACTGGTCGCCCATGTTGGTGATAACCAGGTCCAATATGTTATCACCTCTGGTGGGGATATTGACCATTTGATCCAGGGTGTTTGAGTTTATAAATTCTAGGAAATGTTGAGCAAGGGAGTTTGTACTTGAGTAGTTCTCCCAGTTAATGTTTGGGTAATTGAAATCACCCAATATCAGGGTGTTTGGTAGGACCTTTATGTTTCCCAGTGTTTCCAGGAATGCGGACTGGGGGTCTTGGAACATGGGTGGGTGATCTGTAGCAAGCTATAATTTGAATAGCAGTTTTGTCCGTTGTTAACTGCACGTGGATGATCTCTGAAGCATCGTGCTGTGCCACTAACCTGGAGGTGTGGGTATCCCTGATGAATATGGATACATTTCTACATAGTCTACATTTGTCTCAGTTGTGCAAGTTTTACAAAGTAATGACATCTGGGATACTATGTTTTCATTCCCTCCATTTCCTGTTACTGAATGGGGAATAGATGGCAACTTCATATTTAATGGACACTTTTTGGCAGTACACAAGCCACACTGGAGATTTCTTTGATTATAAGTGGGGAGCCAACCCCCTTGCATGGACAAGTAACAGGCACCCGACACAAGTCATAGTAGTATTATAACTGAGGGATAGTCATTGTTTCTCCTTCCTGGGTAGCTACTTGCTGACAGTTTAATGTTAGGATTAGATTCTGGTGTATATACATGTGATCAACTTTCTAAATTCCTTCAGTTATTTACAGTTGATTTTAGCAAGAAAAAGTTGGAACTGTGCTCAGCTGAGATGGGACTCCTCCTGGAAACAGTTTTAATCACTGAAATGTAAAGTATTTTTGTCATTAAAAACTGCTTAAAACATATTAGTTTGTTTGCACTCAATGTTGTTTTAGAAACAGGTGTCAGCAAGAGAACTCTTGAAGGTTCTGGGCCATATATCATTCAGCTGTTGTCCTTCAATGAATGTGAGTAGGGCCTCTATCCAGTTATAGATCTACTGTAGAGGCAAGAATGGCTGAGGAGACATGTTACAGTTGTGTGAAATGTTCAGCAAAGAAATAAATATATAAAGGATCTAGGGCTTCATATGAAGAAACTTCAGTGGTGTCTCATGAGCCTCTGGGAACTGCAGAAAGACCCATGTTTGAGGCTATTTTGATTCCTGTTTTCATTAAGGAGATTCAGTTTAGGATAGCAACAGTGCAGAAGAATTAGGGCAGGCTTTTTAGGACTCCCCAGTTGTTAATGTATTAATGGGAGTTGTGTCTGACCAATGTTGGGGAGCTCATCATGAGTCTTTGCTGGTGCAGTGAATGTGGCCTCAGCATTGGTGAAACTTCATATAAACTCGAATGCTGCTGGCTGCAGCAATTGATGTTTGTTTTCTACAGAATTCTGTGATTGCAGGTTCTCCAAGTCGTATCAGACAGTACCATGATGGGCTGGTACATACCAGACAGGCATCCAGTCTTATTTGTACAGGCTGACCATGAAACTTTGGAGGTGATGCTTACTTTGCACCCAGGTTTAGTAGTCAAATAGTAGTGATATGGTTTCCAGAGGATAAGGATGTTTCACAGACAGATTGTGTAAATTAATGGTGACAGATCATTTGTGGCAACTCAAGATCTTCATCTTTTTACTGATTTATGGGGTCCAAGGGGAGAGAGAGAGAGTTACTTGCCGTTTCACAAAATGCTTCTGATAATGATTTTTTGGGGTCTCAGGGGGTGTAGCTGTTTGCAACTTCACAAAATTCTTCAGTCGGAAGGGTTCTCTTTTCTAGTGCCAGAAGGAATTGGAAGAAATATTTGAAGGCAAGTCATGTCAGTTTGCATGTGTTTTAATGCATTTAGTATAGCTGTTGTGATGAAACATATCATATTCTTCTACAAAGGTATATTTTTCAGTTTTGCCGTTATGCCTGCCTTGGTCGATGACTTTACCATTTCTTCTTATTTTAAAACTTTTCTTTGCATCATTACTGGTGCCAGAGTGGGGTATCTGCTTTGTTCTAGAGAGGCTCATTAAAACCCTTTCTGAATTAGTAGTCAGTAGTCCTAAAGTTTTTAACATGGAAGACCATATTTTTTCTCTAAATATTTTATTGGTTTTAATTCTCATATTATTATTGATTATTTTTAAAAAGATTTTTATATGGTAGAAAACATGACAAAGAAATGGTCTGCTGAAAATTTAAATCAATCCATAAATATTAAAGTGGAAGTGTCTTGGTTTTTTTAAGCATATCTTCAAAGATCCTTGGATGCATCTTATTAAGCTAATGTTCCCTTTTTTTATATATGGGGTACACTGGAAAAATCATATTTGGAGTGAATAGTAAGGTAGTAAATGTTAAACACTATTACTGAGCCCAATCCGTGTCTTGATATTTAAATGTAAACATACAGGGCTTGTTCTTGCTAGTACTTCAAATGTCCTCTATTAGAAACTACCTTAAATGGTTTTGTTATTTTAAATATGTGTTATACCCCCTTTTCTATTACATTTGTCATTAGAGTTGCTCAGAGCCAGTTTGGTTTTAGTTAATCTACTCTAGGACACACATTAGATAGTTTTCGATGTTAATTGTACTCATTAAGTATCACTTGTATAGGTAGAATTGTAGAATTGTTGAACTGATCAGCTTCGAAGTGCCTTTTCTTATCCTGTGGAATGCTTTTAAGCATATCTGGAGCAGCCTTTCCATAAAATTTATCTTGCTTGCGATCTGCAATTTTCTGTCTTACTCTAACCATAATATCATGCAATTCAGAACTAGTAGTTTGATCCAATTCTAACATTAGCATACTACTTTGAAAGACCTGCATAACATTCTGTAAGAAACAGCAGTATAGTCTAGGTATGGACTCACTTTCTTCATCTCTAAAGGCATCCCAAATTACTTTGTGGCATTCTTCTTCTCCCTATGAACCAAAGTAAGACTGCAAAACAGGTCATACTAGAAGTATTCTTTCAAGTGCTGGAAGTAATGAAAACCATCTCGTTGGTACATGATGAAGAATGTCTTGATACTCAAGTTAAACAAACTTGAAAAATGACTGGAGCTGTGCAGTTTGTTTGGCATATTCGGAAACTTCAGCTTAAACTTTGAGAATGAGAATTGCATGCCTGTTTAACACAATTCTGCAGAATATTGCACTTGCAATTTGCTGAAATGAGTCAGAATTTCTTTTTTTCAGTTTCTCATACACAGAAATCTTCTTGCCAAAATTCACTGCAGCATTATTCCCAGAAAATGCAGACACTCGGCTTATGTCCAATCCATTTTTCTCTATCTCTTCAACTAATCTACCCATTATCACCTCACTGCTTTCATCTGAATCTTCATAAAAGTCTAGCAAGCCATGTTTTACTCCTTGTTTTGAAAAATACTGCACTTTAACTGGAAAACGTTTAACGCTTCCTTTGTTTGAAGAGTCAGTTGCTATTGAAAAGTACTTTGATTCTTGTAAGTCAGAGATCAACTGTTGTTGTGAAGCAGGAGCGAGAACATTTTCAGTTATATTAGTTGCTTTTATTATGTTTCTCCGATGTTGCATGCACTACTACTGATCTGCGTCCCTTGTAATTTACTGTAAATGTATGATGGCAAATTTTACATTCTGCTTCAGACTCTGTCTTCTTACCCAACCAATCCTTTCATCATTGAATGAATAGTAATACTTATTTTTTGACTTTCTACAACTTTCATATTCAGAATCCAAATGTTTTGATTCAGCCATTGTGACTTGCAAGGTTTTATTGAAATACAGTAGACTCTAAGTTATCCAGCTCCCATGGGGATTGGTACAGTACAGACTCTGCTTCCAGGGCAGCAGGCAGCTATAGGGTGGATCTTAAGGTGTCATACATGGATGATAGTCCAGCCACACCCAAAAACATGTAGACATAGAGCTGTTAAAATTTTTTATGGATAAGAAATTTCTCGTTTGGAAAAAATAAAACTAAGGAAATGTTTAAGCAGCTTTTTTATTCCCCTGTTCTTGGTAGATGCCGGATAAGTGTTGTTTCCGGTTGCTAGAGAGTTAACTCTAAGAACAAAAAATCTGGACAAAGCAGTAAATAATGGGCAATATTTAAAAACTGTCCCTATTTTTGGGACTTTGTCCCACTTTTATTTATGGCTTTGTCCAGATTTCTTGCTCTAAGAGGTTGAGAGGTATGGAGGGAGAGATTTTGTGTGTGTGTGTGTGTGTGTGTGTGTGTGTGTGTGTGTGAAAGAGATCGAGAGAGTGAGTGCAATGTGTGAATGAATGTGTAAGTCAAGTGGCCTACCTGTCAACCTCTTAGAGCAAGAAATCTAGACAAAGACTTAAATAAAAATGGAACAAAGACCTAAAAATAGGGACAAGTTTTAAATATTGCTCTTACAAACTTAGAAAGTTGATAGAATAATAGGTTTTGCATTAGCATGAATTTTCTGAAGGGTATGACGTCTGAAACTCAAATGTCTGTCATTATTTTCTAACTTCAGTCTTTAATTATTTGCCACTAATATGCAAGAAAACCACAATTTTCTGACAAGCAAACCAAAAATTTGAGGCAAAAATTTGGACATTCTGCGAAACTCTGTACAGTTGACAGGTAAGTGGGTGTGTGGCTGTGTGCGTGTGTGTGAGAGAGAGAGAGAGAGACAGCGATGCATGAATGAATGCGTAAGTGGCTGTGTGGCATGTGCATGTGACAGACAGTGAGAGCGATGTGTCAATGAATGCAGGTATGAATGAGGAAGTGACTGTGTGTATGTTTCTGAGATTGGGAGACTGTGATGTGTGAATGAATGCAGATATGAATAAAGAAGTGACTGTGCGTGTGTGTGTGTGTGTGTGTGTGTGTGTGTGTGTGTGTGTGTGTGTGTGTGTGTGTGTGTGTGTGTGTGTGTGAGAGAGAGAATTTGGGAGAGAGAGAGTGAGCATGATCATGTGTGAGTGAATGCCGGTTGCTTGAATTCCAGTTAAGCGAAAGTGTAATGTCATTATTCCTGGACATTTCAGAATTTTTTGAATTACTTCCAGGAGACGGGAGATGTTATAAAAATCCTGGAGACTCCAGGGCAATCCTGGAGAGGTGGCAACCCTAGTTTACAATCTGTTTAAAAGTGAACAATATCTGCTAGATGAGAGTCTAATAACACGTTATAGTGGTAATAGCAAATGTAAGTTCTATTATGCTTACTTAAACAAATTTTACTGAGCAATATTTTGGATTCTAAACAGAATACATATTTTACGAAAATGTGAACTTTTTCTACTAGCTGTTTTTCTGCTCACAAGTACAAATAATCCCAGCAACATGCATGCTGACTGATCTGTGGTCACAGTGGGGAAACAAACTTCTGTTCTTGTTTTCTGTTGCAGCAACAAAAAGAACACTTGCTCGCTCCTTTGAGGTGTTCCTAAAGGGAGAGGTTGCTGCTTCTCCCTTTTCAATGGTGCTTTTTCTGGCAGGATTTGTGTGGTGGGCAATTGATCTCTCATCCATACTTCCTGCAGACATTAGAAGTTAGACTGACATTCAAAGATAAGAGGATTTGATAAAATGGTCTTTTAGGGAATACCGAATGGGTATTCATTCAGCTGTAGGTCTATGGCTTGGTATTCAGTCTTTCTACCATTAGCGAAGAGATCAAAATGGGTGAAAAAAAAACACAATTCCACTGTGTGACAAGCTCAGTGTAATAGTAAATCTCTGAATTTATCACTGCCTCTATAAGGTTCTATGTCACGGTCCCGCTGCAAGATTATTTCATGTTCAGGTTTATGCTTTCCATCAAGTGTTTTTGTACCAATCTATGCATCTTATTGGTGTTTAACTGACTGAGGATTGAATAGCTGACTGATACTTATTCAGCCTGTTAGGTTTCCTATCTGCTGGGGATACTGAAAGGAATTATGTAGAGCAGCAGTGTAAGTGCACAACATAGGCCCGCAGTAATGACGAGTTATTTTGAGGCATCTGTTTTTTATTTATGGTGATGAAACACTGAAAGAGTGTAGTAGATGAGGACAATACATGTTCATAGTTTCCTGCATGGTGTTCCTGTCAACACAGTACCAGTCCACTATGTCTGTATCATGGAGGGCATGAAATGTTAACTGTAGTTGGATGATGCTGTGCATGGCTTGCACTGTCATGTAATGCAACTGCAATTAAAGCTTCCTGTAGATACACTTTTACAATGGCTGTGGCAACTCCAAGCATATTTGCATGATTATACACTCCTTGAAAGTGGGCATATGGCCAAATTCAAATCTAAGGTGAGTGTAGTGTCTCTGTGTGACATTTAAATGTTTCTGAATCACCTTGCCATGTTTTTTTGACTCATCAGCATATGTGATGCTTCATTATATAGTCATTATAATGAACCACAGCCAGCCACTTTATCTTACCTGGCTACAATGTGTAGGTGTGCTTTTTTGAATCATACCTACCCTGCACATAGCTGCTTATCTCACAAATTTACTTACTACAGCATCGCAAAGTATTCTGATCTGGGTTCAGAATCTATGCTATTTTTAAAGACGGTCATAGCATTAAGTTGTAGTGCTTGATATAATAGTTTATTCTGCAACCACATTAAACTATGGGTGTGTAGTATTTATTCTTCATAAATGTATGATTGCTTACTGCTAACATTTAGTTACAAGACCTCGTACTAGGGATTGGGTAGTGACAATTTAGGGAGAGTGAAAGAGAGAGCAAGATTTCAAAAACAACTGTACTTATTTTAGTTGTTATGCACAGAGTGCCTTAAGAACAAGTGTTTTGACATAGAATTTAGATTGCATTTAAACTATTCCTGTATGCTAACATTTTCTAGTTTTAACATATTTTTGTAAAGCCTTTGTATTTTGAATATGTTTTAACTTTATGATGTGTTTCCTTCTTTGGGCAGATGAAGCAAACACCATGTCCAGGATAGAACTTACTAGACGCATACTTATTTTAATTGTTTATTTACTCTTGAGTAGGTTGATGGAGCCAGAAGGATCAACCATAACATTGTTACAAATAACCAGGAACATAAATAACTAAAATGACTTCTTACATATAAGTAAAAAAACTTAAAATCAAAGCATTTACAATAAAATAGTTTACAGAGTTGGAGTTGATCATTTAATAAGGGAAACACACTGAGATTGGAATTTTCCATAAATTAAATTAAAATAACATGGAGGGAATATGTAAATAAAAGAAATACATAATTTACTGACTTAAGTAGTGGTGCACTGAGCCAATTTGTTCTGAGCTGTGTGAGCACCTGGAAGCTGGCAACATGCTGGATGCCTGACCAGTAAGTCGCCCACTTGTTTGTCCATTTCTTTGTATGTTAGTTAGTTTTAGGCCTGTATTCAAAGTCTGGGGCTCCTCAAATGACTTATGGTTATCTGTGAATAGCAGTGCTACACGGATATATAAATAAGGTCAGAGAAAGTCATTTTTGATGAATAGGGAAAAACAAAATATTTTTTTAAAAACACGCCTACTTCTCGAAAAAGAGTAATTTGTATAAAGTTTAGCATTGCAAAGCTGTGGATTACTTTGCAAAAGTGTGAGGACTCATAATTTTTTTCACATTACACAGACAAGAGTGGCTAAGGGCAGTTATGCTTAAAACATTTAAAAAAAGCTGCAGACTATGCAGCACTTAAAATTGATCTTTAAAAAAGAAAAGAGGTTCATAACGTTTTATGTAGGGGCATGCTTTTGTGGATATCCTGATGGTTTCATTAAAAAATAGAAAAGGAGAGATAGGAAAGATTGAAAAAGGGGAGGCAAACAAAGAGAGGAACACATAAGGGGAACATCAAGAGAGTTTGTGCTGGAGGAGATGGGAAAGGATGGGAACTATGTTTTTATCAGGGGATAGTCCCCTATTTTCTCAATTATTTTATTATATTAGAGTGTATTGTGGGTGGGAACTAGGTAAGAGGGAAGAGAAGAAGGGATAAGGGAAAAGGGGCTGAGGAAGTGCCAGCTGGAGTCCCATTCCACAAAGCCTCAAACATATCCACTGCCTGCGGTGGTCAGCACCAATTGGGAGAGCATGTTTTCTACATACTATAGAGATTCTTCGACTGTTTGAATTTTCCTATCTACTACCTACACCAATACATTCTCTACTAAGCTCTGAAGCCCTCTTTTGGTGAGGCTTGCAAGGCTGCCATGTGCTGAACTGCCTGGAGGACAGGTGCCTCCATCCCAGCCCTGTGAGGGTGTCTCCAGACAGGCAGAGGGTGATCTGTCCTTAGCTTGGGATCTATGTGCCTGGACTGCTACTGAGCGATTGGAAGCTATAAAACAAGGAAAAAAATGGGAGAGTAACAAAACAAAACAATAAAGGAGGAAGATGCACAATCAAAGTAAGAAAAATTGAGAAAAAAGGTGTGGGGAGAGAAAACAGAAAAAGCACAATAAATCCACACTTCATATTTACATGCCATTTCATATGCTATTGAAATATCACAGTAAAATCTTAATTGAAGTAAAACTTGCGTACATAAAGTGCTTATGCATACAATGGGAGTAGTCATTTGAGCAGTGCTCTTGTGCTAGGGAAGAATGGTATGAGTAGTGCTTATGCATACTTCAGATGAATTCATATGGCAAGTGCTTGTGGCTTCATGAAGAGGAGTATACAGCTCTCAAGTTATGCACACGCAGTACATTAGATACAGCACTAAAAATACTGTTTGTAGTTATTTACAAGTAATCAGTCAAAATAGTAGCATTAGCTTGAACTGTCATGGTTTCAGTTGCATTTCAAGCTGTAAAAATAATTTTCTTATTACGAATACAGAAAACAGTTGAAAAAGAGTCCAGCAGTTGTACATGCATATATTTCTCTTTTTTATTTTCCTGTAATGTAATGATTTTCAAATCCTTTGTCTGCTTCTTATACATATTACAAGCTAGCAAGACAGAATTCTCATGGACTTCAGTTATACTTACCAGAAGAGTCAACTAGCCCTTCTACTCTTCATCATTGATACTGGCGATCATATTCTATTTCTTCTTCAGTTGTAATTAAAAGGGAAAAGGCAATTCTTATTTACCTGTATTTGTACTTGTTTATATACAGAATATATTTTCATAGGTTCATAGGTGCTTACTAGGCTAATGACCACAAGGGCCTTTTTAAACCTAGCCATGTAACCCAAATCTCTGACAAGTTCTTGTATCCTTGATAAGTGTAAGCAGAGGCTTGGGAGATGAACCAATTACCTCCTGCCAGAGTCCATTTGAGATATAGGTGCCAAACCAGGGATGAATTTCCTGTTCCCCATCAATTGTTCAAGTTACGGAGGAACTCCTCTTCACATGGATGGGGAACCTGTTCCAGAGAAGGGGTAGTCTCTGGGATAAATACCTGTCTCTCTAGCAGGTCCTGTTTATATCACAGGCAAGGGTTAAGTCTTTATAATGGGTAACTCTGGTTCTGTTTGTTTTGTGGATATGCAGGAGGCCATCAGGGTGGGGTCTGACAATACCATGTGTATCAGGCATAGATTTCCTCTCAACAGCCTGTAGGGGACAGAACAGAGGGATAGGGCCTTGAAGTCTGCACAGGACCTGTTACTTCCACCTTGTATTCTTTTAGTGAGGAGCCTCTGTGGGAATTCCAATTGTTGGATGTCCCTGGTTAGGTATATACTAAAGGGGACATTGTAATCAATGATAGGTCTGATGAATGCCAAATATAGTGTAACAATGACTTCATTGGACCTAGATGCTATACCTTTGTTTATAAGTTGCACAATATAGAATGATTTTCTCAATACTGTTGACAAGTAATGGTCAAAGGCTAGATTGCTCTCTATGTGTGTCTTCAAGTCCCTGACTACTGTGTCAACTCTTAAGGGTGTGTTGTCAATATGATACTTACCGGGGTGGAGAACTTCCCAAAGGATACTATTTTGTATTTCTTGGCCTTTAGTTTTAGTGCATGGCTCTAACATCAGTGATTTGCCTATGTCAGCCCTTCCTGGAGAACATTTGTGTTAGTGGGGGATTCTATGACTGATTCTAATTTGCAATCATCAGCCAGAGGCCATAGATATTGGTTTTGATTTCAGAGAAGTAAATGCCAAAAAAGGAGAAGTTTCAGGATTGATCCCTGAAGGATTCCACTTGTGACTGGCCTCTTTCTAGAGGTGAACTCTTCAGTTCTAACTTCCTGGGTTCTGTCTGTGAGCCACCTGGCTATTCACTATGTGACATAAGGGTTTTTACCTAACATTGTGTTTGTTAACAATGCCCAAGTGGGGTATCATGTCAAATGCCTTGGCCAAGTCAAGGTAGGCAGTGTGAAGTGTTTTGCCCTCATCTATTGCTTTGGTGAAATTCTCAAAGAAGTTCACAAGGTTGAATAGGCATGACCTGCCATTGACAAAGCCAAATTGTGTTGGGTCCAGTGTGTGGATGTTTCCTGTATCATTATTAATCATTTCCATGATAATTTTTTCCATGAGTTTGCATATGAGACTTGTGAGACTTATGGGTCTGTACTTTCCAGGTCTATAGATGGCCCACCTTTGCACAGAGGGATTACTGTTGCTGTTCTCCATTCGTGAGATGCGAAACCTGTTTGGAGGTGACAGGTAAATAGCAATTCCAGACAGCCTGATGAGTCATGTTTCATTCTATTTAGAAGGCATCCTGGGATATTGCCTGGGCCCATTGATGCAGTGTTCTTTTCCCTAGAGAGATCATTAAAGACCTGTTCCTAAGTGATAGTAGGGGTAGTTATATTTGATGGTATTTCCTGAGTGAAGGTTGAGAGGGGATGAGAGGGGTAATGTTGATGCTGAATTTGTTGGCCAGTAGGTTTTCTATATCTTCAGTAAAGGTGGCTCCATTGGCAATGAGCTCTGAACACAATTGTGTATTGCTTTTGAGTTTGTGGACATAGCTAAGGAACACCTTGTGGTTGTCCTTGGCCTGGGAGGCCAAATTTACTTCAAATTTGGATTTGGTAGACTTTATTTGAGCTTTGAGTTGTTTGTTTAGTTTGATGATGGTGCTTTTATCCTGCTGGGTGCTGCACCTCCTAATTTTTGCCATGAATTTCTTCCTTCTCTTATACTGCCTATTGATGTTGTGATTCCACCAGGGTGGCTTGTTTTTTGAGTTACTTCTTCCTGGTGAGTACATCTGCCTCTGTGGAGCTATTAACATGCTTGTATAGGATTTCTGTGAACAGTTCCTTGCAGGCAGCATTGTTCTCAGGGTTTATGGGGCTTGAAAGTTTGCCAGGTTATCACTTAATAGTAGGAGGTTAGCCTTAGAGTAGTTCCTGAATATTCCAGGCTTAGCTGGGGTTCCAGGTTTTATTTTTACTTCAAAGGAGATCATTTTGTGGTCTGACCTTACCAGAAAAGACAATACAGTAGGGGCTGTGCATCACACTCCCATATTAGTGAGGACCAGATCCAGTATGTTTGTACCCCTGGTCGTTGTATTGACATTCTGGTCTAGGGAGTCTATGTTTACAAAATATTGGAATCTCTGTGCATGTACATTTGGTGTCATATATGATCCTCAGTTAATACTGGGATAATGAAAGTCACCCAAGAATATGGTATTGGGTTTGGATGGTGAGTGTTTCCAATAAGTTTAAATACATGTTATGGGTTTCCTGGGTCATAGAGGGGGATCTATAACTTGCAAGGAAGTGATACTGGATTTTGCCTATGGTGATTTGAACACAGAGAAGCTCAAGTGCATTGTACTGTTTGATCAGCCTTGAGGTATATTTATGTTTGATGTAAACTGAGACACCTCCACTTTTAGTCCCTGTTTGTGTTGTAGCTGGTCTAAATGTATGGAAGGCATTTTGGCCTTGCACTGCTGGTGTGTGCTCCATGGCTTTAAACCATGTCTCAGAGAACACACAGATGTCAGCATCCACTAAGGTGAGGAGAGCTTGTACAGACTGTCGTTTTTTGTTTAGCACTGAGCAGTAACACCTTTAGATTTTCTTAGTTTTGATTTGGCATGTTGGAAGTACTTTCAGTTTGGCATTACCTAAAAAGGCATTAGGGGGGAACAATGTTTTAGCTAATATTTGAGAAGTGAGAGGTGCAGACCATGCCTGGCAAAACAACATGGCCTGGTGACCATCTCCTTCCATGCTGACAAATATTGCACTCCATTAGAATGACACCAGAAACTAAGCCAATTATTAAAGTTATTCATCTTCTGCTCATATTGTGACATCATCTTTGGAGAAAGTACAATGCTGCTCAGTGCTAGGCTCATATCATCCTGGGAAACATATTCTGAGAGCTCCATGATGTCTGTCTTTAAATAGTGTAGGAGGTACATCAATTTACACCGACATAGACTATGTCATATTGGTACTTGTGGTCCAGTGACCTGAGTGCATGCATAATGTGGTTGATCCTAGCTCGTGATAAGCAACTGACTGTGTCTTTCTCCTTACTCAGCCTGGTGACAGGGACATCAGTGTGTCTCACAATGGAGTCTCTAATGACCAGAATGTTAGATTGTCTCATGAGATGTGGCAGTATGTTTTGATGTAGGTGGAGTGCATTCAGGGCTGCTGAGGGTATTTGTTATGTGTACTTCATCTAGGAGGTCTTTGGGGTCGAGGAAGCTTACATTTAAGTGCCTCAACATATGTGGGTCTATGTGTCTGCTTTGAACTGTGTGTGATGGCTGCAGGGTGTGTACTACTGACAAACCTGATTGACATTAGGACATTAGGAGTACTTTTATGTGAGAGCTTTGCCTCCAGTGATATTGTGTAAATACATCTCTGACATACCATATCATTTTTTTGAGAATTAACTCGTTGCCGGTAAATATGAGGCAATTTCTACATTGCCTTGGATACCCATATCCACCAAGCTGGTAAGAGAGATAGTTGGAAAGTTCATATCCATGGCAACAGGCATCTTTTATTGATTAGACAGATGGAGTGAGAATATAAAGTAATGTCAGGAGTACCTGGTTTGCAACTCTGGGGACAGTACTTGTCACAGCAAACTAGTTGCCCTATGTGCAACTAGGTATTGGTGATGTTTCAAGGGTGATTTTACAAGAAAAATGTCAACTCAAGGTGTTGCATCTAAACAGAGCACTGCCAAAGACTTGAGGGGAAACTGATAAGTTGACCCTGATGATTTATGGATGAAGTATTAGGGAGATAGTCTGAAGTTTGGTTAGACAGCAGTAAATCAAGCAGTACTTACTGAAAATAAAGTATTAGCTTTGTAAAGAATGAAAAAAAAGGGATTTGCCTGAATGGCTGCTATTTGGCTACTGCTAGTGCTGGTTTCAACACAGCTTCTCACTGCTGTAATACAATTCTCCTTTGCTTCTGTTCTCACCAGAAACAAAACAGTAGCATCACTCCCAAGATGAGAAGCAGGCCACATGCTCTTTGGTGATAAACAGTGTAGTTCCAGATGATGGAAGGGTCTGTAGGCCTGTTGTGCCTTGAATAACAACCAGACCAGTAGTCTCTCCTTTGATAATCACATCACCACAGTAGTCAGGAAATCCTTCTACGTGGCACACCTCATCACAAAAGGTTTCTCATCCAGGAAAAAAGAGGTCATTGTTCTCCTCTACTCATCACTTATTAGACCCATTATAGAGTACAACTCCCCTTTTGGTATGTACCTCACAAGACATCTACAACAACTGGAAAGGCCACAGAAATACCTCACAAAGAGGATTACCGGCCTCAAACAGATGCCCTACGCAGACCGTCTCAAAAAACTCCAGCTTTACTCTGTCACATATCGCCTACTCAGAGGCGATCTCTGCCTAACATACAAAGCTATATCAAACCCAGAGCTGTTGGACATGCTCCACGTAAAGAAATCCCAATCCCACCGAGCTACATGCTCTAGGGACCTAAACCTTGTCACCACAATAAACAGAACATGCTGGAGGGATAGATTCCTATCTCAGAGACTTCCTATACTCTGGAACAAACTACCTATCTATATCAAACAAAGCTCCTCATTAGCACTCTTCAAGAAAAATCTTGATGATTGGATGGGAGATAGGAAATTCATCCCGAGGATCACTTCTGTGGCTCTGCTTGACAGGGGCACACGAAAATACTTCTCTTGGGTGGCAACAGCCAGGGTACCATTTGGCTAGGCTTATATAGGCCCTAGGGCCAATAGCCTAGTAATTACCTATGAACCACGAACCAATCAGGACGGCCAACATAGACACTCACTGTCCAATCAGAAACAGTTAGGAATCAATGCAATCTGCTCCTTCTCTCACCAGGAACAAAATATAAGCACAAATTCCAAGCTGATAATTATGAAGCAGTTATTAGACTTTATAGTGATCATCAGTCTCCAGGAAATACTGTCCCTTGCTCCTTTATCACCAGGAGCAAAACAGAAGCACTAATCCCAAGATGACTAAGAGAACGTGGGCTCTCCAATAACTGGTGCTCTTAGAGTAGATGTTGCAGATTTTAAACAGAAGATGGAAAAAAATGGGTTAATATTCTAAGAGTTGCAGTATACAGTAAGCAGTTAGATATGAAAGAGTGATTAACTTAAGCTTTAGCAATCTAAGTGGGAACAACCAATTTTAAAAGAGCAGGATAGATTGGAAGGGGGTGGGCACTTTTTGTTCTGGCCCTATATAATACATTGGGATGACCTGCAAGTTTAAAGAGCTGAAGAGGAGCGATTTCACAAAAATGACAATTTTGTGCTTACAATAGTGAATGAAAGAAGAGAGTGAAGAAAATATACTGTAAATTTAACACAAGGGGTAGGTAACTAGAAAGGTAATTGAGTTTAAAGACAGACAGATATATTATAAATTTGTACAATACTGTGCCAATATTCCCTGTCATGCAAGAGAAAAAAATAACTATGAAATGTGTTGTTGTGTCTTTCGGCTTTTCCCGGTTAGGGGTCGCCACAGCGGAACTTCGGTCCACTAATGATTGGCAGTAGATTTTTACATACCGAGTTGTGGGCTCTGATGCACAGCCTTCAATGAAGGTACGCCCATTCACGCATGTCTCCACACAGATGACGCTCTAGCTGAGAATCGAATGGGACAACGTCTTACTGTGAGGCGACAACGCTACCGCAGCACCACCACAGCAGTTAAATATGAAATGTGTATGGAATTGTGTATGGAATGTTATTTTTAAAATACTATGCTGTGGATGTAACACTGGGTTCAGGTATAATTAATTTACAAACACAGAAATGTAGCAACTCGTGAACATCTGCATTACTTTTGCTGTGCAAATGTGTCTGATTTGATAGGTTGAACTGAAGCAAAACAGCATTCCTCAGTAAAGTAAAAAAACATGTAACAAAGATGGCAACATGTTTATAGTAATACTCGATGTATGAGCTAAGGATATTCCTAGTCTTACCTTTATGCATTGATACTTATATATCTGTTTGATGACTATAGCCTCAGAGCTATAGTGAATCATGTAAAGAGAGAATTAAGAACCCTGCTGGTTCCATTTGTGGTGTTAACCTGATGTGACTAAACTCATTTAAAGTGATATAACACAATTCAAATATTCAGCTGAAGCGCATATGTATATATGAGTGTCTTTTCAATTTTTAACTTTTATTAAGTCATTATTGATTTATGTGACATTATATATTAGATATTTAGTATATCTCAGTGTTTTTAATGAAAGGATGAGAGATGTTTGTCCATATTGTTCACTGTATCTGTTGAGAGAGGTGACATAAATTGGTGGTTACTTTAACTGCACTGATTTTGTTTTAATTAATTAGATAATTGAAGACTGCTTTTATATATAAATGGGAAGTCTCTATGTGAAAATTGTAACCTGAGGAAGCGCACCTGTGTGCGTGAAAGCGCTTGTTTTTTATAAATAAAACCAGACTTATATTTTATCGTGGTGGTTCCTAGCAGTATTTTTTCATTTTACTCCCTTCGTTTGGTGTGAGGAACCTTTGGATGATCGGCTTGTGTTTCTTGCTGTTGGTTTTCATTTTATTGTGCCTAGCCGATCTTCACACGATGGACATGCCGAATATTGAATTGGACTACAATCCAACAGGTAATACGAGAACCGATGGTTGGAATTGTTTATTCTACCAGAAAGATAACCCGCTTCTACGCATGGATACTAATTATGATGTCTCTGACAATGTTTCGACCAACAATGAGAACCTACATGACTTTTTTGGTTATTTGAGGTCTCTGGAAAATGACTTATATCGCCTGCATAGGCTTGTTTGGCAAAGAAGACATCTTCAAGCGTGCCTACACTTCAAGGTTATCCCCCGTGGCATGCGTGTTCTATGCATGCCGAGCTACGGGGATAGCCACCCAGAATTGCTCCGGAAATGGCAGCAGCTCAATATCGAGTTTGGTAACCAGTATCTGCAACTGCTGCTGGAACATTTTGCACCTATCGAAGCGGAGCTTCTGGTTAAGGTAGAGGAACAATACAAATATCTCACCATTAATTACCAGACAGAGTTTTGTGTCTCTAAAATACAAACAATGAACAAACAGTTAGCACTGTATAGCAACAAGTTAGAACAAATTAAATCTAAGAAATTAAAGCGTGACTGTGAAGACTTTCAGTTGGGCCGTATTTTTGTTTGGCCGAGAACTAACATGCAGACTAGTTCTCAGACGGCCCAGTTACCGGCAGCTGTAAGTGTACCTAACAGTGGTTCAGCGGGTACACTGACTGAGCCATTGGATATTAGATCAACAGCCGTAAATCAAATAGATGATACAAGTCACAGAGAGTCTAGCACACCCAATACGCTAAATCTATCCTTACCCTGTAATCAGCAAGGTCTGAATAACATTAATAATCCAGGAGCGAAACCCAAAGCCAATGGCCTGAACAGTGCTTTTGTTGCACCTATACCTTTAAACTTCCCTCTCCCCTACAAGGGCGCAGCACGTACGCGCTCGGTCAGTCGGGGGAGAGGAAAAAGGAAATTATCGGGAGAGACACCAGAGCGGAGAAGGAGGATGAAGAACTGAGCTCTTTGTTCTTCAATTTGGCGACAAGGACTTTTTCATCGGAAGAACAATTTATATTAAATAAGGGTCTATCCTTTATACCCTCTAAGCATAGTATACTATCAGATACTCTTATAGGTTTACGCCTGTTTACGAGAAAATTGTCTCTCAAAGTGCTGTTCACTGACGGCTCACCTGGCAATACTGAATTTGATTGCAAAATTGCAACTTGTAAAAGGAAAAGTTCCTTTATACCTCCACTAACTCCATCTATTGAATGTTTTATGCGAACATGTGAACATGACTTTTACAGTTATTATGAACATGACAAGCTCAGAAATAATTTTGTAAACCTGAATTATACACTAAAAAATTCTTTAGATGGCTTGTGTAATGATGTGAGCATAGTATTCAAACCAGCTGACAAGGGAGGAGGAATTGTTGCCTTAGACACATGCTTTTATAAACAACTGATGAGGGAGATGTTAAGTGAAGACAAGGCATACAAAATAATAGAAAAATCGAAGGTTGCGTCAATAGTGAAATACGTACATGACACTTTATATGATTTGCTCATGACGAGATCTATAGAGAAGTCGTTGTATGACTTTTTAATGATAGAATCACCCCTCATTCCTGTGATTAAGGGTTTGCCCAAGTTGCATAAAGATGAATATCCTCCCCCATTACGACCCATAGTATCAGGTGACCATTGGGTCACTGAAAATGCCTCCTTATATATACAATCAAAACTTGGCTTAATGGTAAAAGAAATACCAACCATTTTGAGGAACTCATATCAATTACTAGATGACCTTAAGCAAGAATTAGTGACTAACAACCTAAATGTGAATACATTATTAGTTACACTAGACATAAAAAGTCTTTTCACAAGCATCCCCAATGAATATGGCCTTGATGCTATTAGGCTTCATTTAGTTGAGTTAGGAACATTGGACAGCAATGAGATTATGAATGTCTGCTGCCTTTTGGACTTGGTCCTAAACAATAATGTTTTCTTGTTTGATTATTCTGTATATGCGCAGACGTGGGGAGTAGCCATGGGCACTCCCTGCGCCAACGCATATGCTAACCTAGTAGTTTATAGATGGGAGAAAGAGAATATCTTCAGTGACCCCAGATTCAATAATGTGATCCTATATAGACGTTTCGTAGATGACGTCATAATGCTATGGAATGGGGACGTAGATATGTTAGAGGATTTCATTCGTTACATGAATGATACCACCTCGTTTTTTACATTCACCTATGAATACTCTTTGGTAAGTGTTGATTTTTTGGATATCACTCTAACAAAAGGAAACAACAATGACTTGGCCACTACCCTATACAGGAAGTCATGCTGGAGGAACAGTATCCTCCACTATGACAGTCTGCATCCACGGCACATATTTCGCAACATTATAAAAGGTCAAATAAGCAGAATACTAGGAATATGCAGTGATAGATTGGATGCCTTACGATTGATTGAGCAACAAAAACATTATTTTATGGACAGAGGTTATCCAGTAAAATTGGTTAATGAAGTAACTGAATCCATGCTAGGGAACCCAAACTCATGGAGAAAAGCAGGTCAAATTGTGGACAGAAGGGAGAAAGGCAACAGCATTAAATATGACATCAAATATACTAGTGACGTTGAGTATTTGACTAGGATCATCAGTGAGAACTGGAAAATTCTGCTTTCAGATCCATCTCTCCTGCAATTAGCAGGGAACAAACCTAGCTTTAGATTCAATAACTGCATGAACCTGAAAAGACTACTATGTAAAGAGAAGCTAGATGTCGGTCCTGTTGATATCAGAGCCCAAATAAAAACAGGCACCTATGCATGTGGTAGATGTTCTGTATGTAAGTTTATTAATAAAACGCAAGGCTTTAGGCTTCCAGGTATCAATATAATTTTTGAACCTACTTTCTATGCCACATGCAATACGCAAAATGTTATTTACCTTGCTACTTGCAATCAATGTAATAGCCATTATGTAGGCATGACATCACGTAGACTCAGAGATCGAGTCTACAACCATGTCTACGACATAAAGAAGAACAATCCCACTAGTGCGTTGGCTATGCACTGTGCTGATAGGCCCCGGCATAATTTTAGTTTCCAGGTCTTGCAAATTATAAATCCCAATAGGAGAGAAGGTGATCATATAGGCACAATAGAGATGTTTGAACTTAAGTGGATCCTAAGGTTAAAGGCACACATACCACCTGGGCTTAATACTGTTGTCAACATTCGCCCTGCCCTGCTAGGATCCTTATGACATAGCAACTGTATATATATTTTGATGTCCCAATTATGAGCTTGGAGTCAGCATTGCAGATGTTTGCTACATCTTGTCATACCATGATATGTCGTCTATGATATGTCTGTTTCGTATATTTCTTTATATCATTTCTTATCAATAATATAAATCGCCGTATTGGTTTAAGACGGTGCATAATGTTTTTTGATTTTGTTGACTCTTTGAGGTCTTTTGACTTCAACTGAGTACTTGTACAGCATCACATATCAACATCTGCTCTGCCCTGCTAGGATCTTTATGATATAGCAATTGTATATATATATCTTGATGTACTATTTATGAGTTTGGAGTCAGCATCGAAGACTCCCATTATGTTTTGTTATCTTATGACACATCGTATATGATATGCTTGTAATAAATATTTCTTTATATTATTTTTATTAATAATATAAATAGCCGTATTAGTTAAAGACGGTGAATAGTGTTTTTTGACTTTTGGACTTTTCTGACTCTTTGAGGTTTCTGACCTCTATTGAGTGCTTGCATAGCATCATATGTACCCGACATCAGCTATGGGAACATAAATGCTATGATATGCGCATATATTAGGAATGCTATATATAATGCTCCGGCTCTACACTGTCGCAATGACCTGTGAGAACAGTATTGGAACATTCACGTTATATATCTTATAGCTGCTCTGATTTGAGTGACTTTGGATATTGGGTATCAAGATGAAGGTCTGTCGGCCATATTACATTTGGCCGATGTATATATAAAAATGTTAAAAAAACATGTAACAAAGATGGCAACATGTTTATAGTAATACTCGATGTATGAGCTAAGGATATTCCTAGTCTTACCTTTATGCATTGATACTTATATATCTGTTTGATGACTATAGCCTCAGAGCTATAGTGAATCATGTAAAGAGAGAATTAAGAACCCTGCTGGTTCCATTTGCGGTGTTAACCTGATGTGACTAAACTCATTTAAAGTGATATAACACAATTCAAATATTCAGCTGAAGCGCATATGTATATATGAGTGTCTTTTCAATTTTTAACTTTTATTAAGTCATTATTGATTTATGTGACATTATATATTAAATATTTAGTATATCTCAGTGTTTTTAATGAAAGGATGAGAGATGTTTGTCCATATTGTTCACTGTATCTGTTGAGAGAGGTGACATAAATTGGCGGTTACTTTAACTGCACTGATTTTGTTTTAATTAATTAGATAATTGAAGACTGCTTTTATATATAAATGGGAAGTCTCTATGTGAAAATTGTAACCTGAGGAAGCGCACCTGTGTGCGTGAAAGCGCTTGTTTTTTATAAATAAAACCAGACTTATATTTTATCGTGGTGGTTCCTAGCAGTATTTTTTCATTTTACTATGCTGTGGATGTAACACTGGGTTCAGGTATAATTAATTTACAAACACAGAAATGTAGCAACTCGTGAACATCTGCATTACTTTTGCTGTGGTGTCTGATTTGATAGGTTGAACTGAAGCAAAACAGCATTCCTCAGTAAAGTTTTTGCTGGTGAGTCATTTAGCACAATAACCCCCAGCATCCTCCCCACATCAATCTAAATAGGGTGTGGTGTCTGGGACTTCAGCCATGTTGTTTGTGCAGGTAGAAATACTTCTAAATAAAATGTTAAACAACTGTGTTAATTGCATATTTCTATGGCCTATGCATAACTGGCTTGATATAATGTAACTATTATGTTATTTTATGTAACAGTAGTAAATTTTAATGTGTAATTTTATTTCATTATTTATAAATTCATTAACAGATACTTCACAGTACATAATTTAGATATACAGATTATTTTAATAAACGTAAGTCACATTTGTATATATTATTAAAATATGTTAACATGTTACTCATGCATCTTTTTTAAAATGAAGCATTAAATGATTGCAAACCTGTGTTCTGAGAGACTGCTTTTCAATCTATCTGGAAATATACAGAGCTAAATATTATTTTTTTGGTTTTAGAGTTTTGTACTGTTAATTGTTGCTTATAGTTTTTCAGATCTCTGCTGAAAGTGTTTTCCCCACCTCCCCCTATTTTCTGACATGTCTTCAGTTGGTATAACATTTTTTTACAGCTTGTGTGTTATCTAACTCAAGGATCACTTGCATAAAATTAGACCTGTTAGTAACAGCCTGCATTTCATTGCTGGAACCTGTGTTCTGAGAGACTGTTTTTCAATCTATCTGGAAATATACAGAACTAAGTATATTTTTTTGGTTTTAGAGTCTGTACTGTTAATTGTTGCTTATAGTTTTTCAGATCTCTGCTGAAAGTGTTTTCCCCACCTCCCCCTATTTTCTGCTGTGTCTTCAGTTGGTATAACTGTTTTTTACAGCTTGTGTGTTATCTAACTCAAGGATCACTTGCATAAAATTAGACCTGTTAGTAACAGCCTGCATTTCATTGCTGGAACCTGTGTTCTGAGAGATTGCTTTTCAATCCATCTGGAAATATACAGAGCTAAGTATATTTTTTTGGTTTTAGAGTTCGTATTGTTAATTGTCACTTATAGTTTTTCAGATCTCTGCTGAAAGTGTTTTGTTCCACCCACCCTCCCTATTTCTGGCTCATAGTTTAAATTTGGTGGCTTTTGCAGTTGCCCGCCCCACTGTAGATTTAATCTGGGTCACTCCCCCAGTCCCATCTCTTTACCACATTCTACCTAATAAACTCTATCTGCACTTGCTTTTAGTCCTTTTTAATTTAATTGGATTTTTTTAAACTGTGTTTGGTCTAATATTGCTACATACTCAAGTGTGCTAGCTTGCACTGCATGTAAATTGTTTTTACTGCTGTTTTAGCTACTTTTCTGTAAAAAAAAAAAAAAAAAAAAGATTTGCTGTATCCAGGACTGTATGTAAGCTTCTGAGTCCCCCAAACCTTTCTGTGTTGGAAGGAAGCCTTCTAGCTTATCAGTGGGAGTGGTAAGCTCTAGGTAACCTGTCTACCACATAAGGAATGGTTCTGGCCCAGAAATTGTAGTTATTGGCCGTTTGGGCGATCTTTTCCATCTCTCTCAACTTTCTGATTTGAAAGCCTGTATTTGCACTTATTTCTGTCCTGTGACTTGTCTAGTACAGATACAGATTCTCAGTTTTAGCACTTATATTTGCTTATTCATGCTCAGTACTTGTTCAGAAGTTGTGAGCACTAAATAAGCTACTAATTACTATAGCACTCAACCTTCCTCATTACTTAGAGGAAAACAGTTTTTGTACTTACTTTTCTCTCTTGCTTAGAGAAAACAGCTCTTGTACTCACTTTCCTCACTTATCTAGAGGAAAATAGTTTTTTATTCAGGCATATCCAAGGGTCAGCTCTCAGTGTTCTCTCCTGTCTATCTGATGAATTTGGGCATCTTGAGGCAATGTAGAAATCGCCTCATGTACACAGAAAACCCTCCCCTCCTACCACCCAACATTGTAACCTGTGAGAGATGCACTTATCTAGCCAAACTGGAGGTAAAGCTCTCTCCAACCAAGACTGAACTTGACAGTCAAGAGGAGAAGGTAAACATTTGCACCACGCCACACTCATCCCATAGTCTCACTCAATCTACACCACCAAAATCCACACATAGTAACACAAAAACATTCGCGGAGGCTCTCAGTAATAATCTGTCTAAGCAACAGAGATCTCCAAAGCAGAAACGCAAGCACCCTCCATCCCCCAACACAACCCAAATGGCACATAGCCCACAGACTCAGTGTGCCACTCAACCACAGCCAATAAGGCAAAACAACGTTCCCAACACACTAGTCATAGGTGACTCTATAGTCAGGCACACTGATGTCTCACTCACCAGGCTAAACAAGGAGAAGGTTACTGTCAGCTGCCTGTTGGGTGCCAGGATCCACCACATAACCCATGCATTCAGGTCACTCTACAACAAGTACAAATATGACTCTGTCATTGTCCATGTTGGTGTGAATGACCTGAGACGTACCTCCATGGACTACATGAAAAGAGACATGGAAGAGCTCTTTGATCTTGTAGCCCAGGCAGGTATGACCCTAGCCCTGATTAGCATTCTGCCATTGCCCAGAATGATACTGCAGTACAAGGACAAAATGATTGACTTCAACAATTGGCTACGCTTCTGGTGTCATTCTAAGGGGATCCAGTATCTGTCTGCTTGGGATGACATGGTTGACAGACCACGATGCTTTGCCAGAGGTGTCCTGCACCTGTCGGCTCTGGGATTCTGGATACTGGCTAAGGCTGTTGCCGCCCCTATAGTGCCTTTTATAGGCAAGGTTCAAATGACAAATTTACCACCATAACAGGAACAGGCAAGCAAAACTGAGGGTAATGCTACTCAATGCTTGAAGTCTAAATCTCAAAATGCACTCACTTGAGGCACTCCTTAAAATGGAGAACATCGATATCTGTGCAGTGACTGAGACCTGGTTCAAGGCTCCAGAGAGCACCCCTGCACTACCAGGCTATAACTCATACCACACGTTTTGGCCATGTAACCTGGACTGAAACACCAAAGGTGGAGGTGTGTCCATATTCATTAAGGATATCCACACCTCCAGGCTAGTTGCTCAGCATAATGCATCCGAGGTTATCCAAGTGCAACTAACTCTGGGCAAAACTGCAATCCAAATTGTAGCTTGCTACAGATCCCCCACCATGCCCCAGGATTCCCACTGCTCTTTTCTTGATGTACTGGAAAATATTATGGTTCAACCAAACACCCTAATAATTGGCGACTTCAACTACCCCACCATTAACTTGGAAAACTACTCGTGTACCAACTCCTTAGCTCAACGATTTCTGGAATTCATAAACTCCAATGCCTTGGATCAACTTATCCACACCCCCACCAGAGGCAACAATATCCTAGACCTAGTCATTACCAACATGACTGACCAGTGTTCCACACCTGAAGTCAACTCCTCGTTGGTCCGATCTGACCATAAGCTAATCACCCTTGATATCCACATCCCGCCCCCACCCTCCATTAAGGAAACCATGGTAAAATGTTTCTCCGAAGCCAACTTCATGCTTCTTAAGACAGAAGTGGTGAACTTCATGACACCCATGCATATGGACAATACAGTTACAACTGCTGAATCCTACACAAATGCACTCTATAAGCACTTACACGAGTGCATGGATTGTGCTATCCCAAACAGAACCAAGACACTATCCTCCAAAAAAAGGAAGCCAATCTGGTGGTCCCCTGCCATAAACAAACTGTACAACAGAAGGAAGAAACTGTTGTAACAGAGAGTAAAATCCCAGGAGTGGATGAGCTCCCTGGTCAGCCTTACTAAGAAGCTGAGATCCCTTATAAGATCCTCCAAAGCTAGCTACGAAAACAAAATTGCCACTGATTCTAAGGACAACCACAAAGCATTTTATAGCTATGTCAAGAATCTTGATGACAACACCCAGATCTGCTCTGAGTTACAGCACAATGGCATGAAAATTACAGAACCAACTGATATTGCTAACATCCTGGCAGATAGGTTCAGTGCTAACTTTAGCCCCCCTCACCTCCTTAAGGGTCCATATCTATACAGGAAGAATGCAGAGTCCCTGTAATCGCAACTACGCAGGTAAAAGCTGCACTCTCTAAAGCCAAAAACACAGCATCCATGGGACCAGACAACATCCCTGGCTGCGTTTTACATGAACTTCAGAACGAACTGGCTCCCCACCTAAGCACCATGCTCAATAATAGCCTTGCATCAGGCTTTGTGCCCACTGAAAGGCACACAGCAACAGTTATCCCATTCCACAAAGGGGGAGCTACCACTGATCCCGGGAACTATCACCCTATTAGCCTGACTAGCCTGGTCTGCAAGGCCATGGAACGTATCATCATGGAACTCATAAACAAAGACATTGGTAACTTCAAAACTCTGGATCCCACCCAGTTCGGATTTGTGAAAGGCAGATCATGCCTCCTGAACCTGATCGTCTTTTTTGAGGCAGTCACCGAAGCCGTAGATGAGGGTAAGGTGGTTCACACAGCCTATCTTGACCTCGCCAAGGCTTTCGACACCATCCCCTATTCTGGAATTATAGCTAAACTCACTAAACTTGGTATAAATCCCTACATCACAAGATGGGTTGCCAACTGGCTCACTGACAAACCCACACTGTAAAAGTTGCAGACTCCAAATCTGACCTCAAACCAGTGACAAGTGGAGTACCACAGGATTCAGCCCTGGGACCTCTCCTGTTTGGTATCTACTTTTCTGAAGTACAGGCTAACATAGAAGGCCTCTGGCTAATGAAGTTCGCAGATGACTGCAAACTAGGAGCCATAGTCAAGTCCCCAAATGATGTGGACATCCTACAGAAGGGCCACACTGAGACATGCCTGGTGCCAGAGCCATGGCCTCAAGCTCAATGCCAAAAAGTGCAGTGTCATCTCCTTTGGTAAAAACTCTGTACCCATGAACTACCACATAGGCAGCAATCTACTTAACACTGAATGTGTGATAAGAGACCTTGAGACCCAGGTGGACAGTAGTCTCTCCTTTGATAGTCACATTGCCACAGTAGTCAGGAAGTCCTTCTAAGTGGCACACCTCATCATAAAAGGGTTCTCATCCAGGAAAAAAGAGGTCATTGTTCCCCTCTACTCGACACTCATTAGACCCATTATAGAGTACAGTGCCCCTTTTGGAATGTACCTCAGAAGACATCTGCAGCAGCTGGAAAGGCCACAGAAGTACCTCACAAAGAGGATTACTGGCTTCAAACAAATGCCCTACACTGACCATCTCAAAGAACTCCAGCTTTACTCTGTAGCATATCGCCTACTCCAAGGTGATCTCTGCCGAACATATAAACTACGTCAAACCCACAGCTGTTGGACATGCTACACCTAAAGAAATCCCAATCCCTCTGAGCTACACGCTCTAGGGACCTAAACCTTGTCACCACAATAAACAGGACATGCTGGAGGGATAGATTCCTGTCCCAGAGACTTCCCATACTCTGGAACAGGCTACCCATCTATGTCAAGAAAAGTTCTTCATTAGCACTCTTCAAGAAAAATCTTGATGAGTGGATGGGAAATAGGAAATACACCTCAGGGATCACTTCTGTGTCTCTGCTCGACAGTGGCACAGGAATATAACTTTATTGGGTGGCATAAGCCAGGGAACCTTGTTGGCTAGGCTTACGTAGGCCCTTGGGCCGATAGCCTAGTACCTACTTATGAACCTATAAACATGCTCAGTATTTGTTCTGCATTTCATATTAGCATTATGAGTAATATTTTCAGGTACACATATCTTTCTTAAGAAATAGCTGTAGTTATGCCAACTTGTTAAACTTTTTTAATCTTTAATATGACTCAATGTAATTGTGAACATTTAAGCAACAATTTTTTTACTTATTATAGAACCCCTTCTCTCCGCTACCTGGTTTACCCACTCAGCCAGCTGTTCAGCACTGCACTTCAGCAAATCATCGTAACAATGATGACACTGCTGGTCAGAGTGGGTTATACCTGTCAGGGTTGACAGATGTTCACCCATCATCTGGTAGATAATGATTTTTTTTTCATATACTGAGTCTTGTACACACCTTGACCTTATCCTGATAAGAATAATTGAGAAGGTAGAGCATTATCATGATCTCCTTGTCAGACCAGCTAGGAGTGCAGCCTTGTGCCTTCACAGGTGCTGCTATCTTTCAAAGTGTACTAATCAGGTTTAGAACCACTCCCTTTGGAGTGTGACATTACATTACATTACATTAACCAATCCCTTTTTACCAGCAGGAACATTACAACAGCTATTCATATTACTGGCAAGCTTGGCTTAACAAAAACGGCTTTGTCACATATTTTTTTCTTAAAGGAAGTTAGTTACCTTTCCCTTCTATGATTGATTAAAATGTAAATGTATGATTAATAACCCTAACACCAGTATGTCTCAGGTATTACAGAATTTTTTTTTGGGGGGGTGAAATAAATGTCATCACGTGTGTTATTTTTACGTTTTAGGAAGTTATGACTTTTTTGAGGTGCTAGGGTGTGGCAAACAATGTTGGATGGGGAAGAATTACACTTCAGATTGTTGCAAACTTGACATTCAGATTTTTTTATTGTTTTTTAATTACATTCTGATTTGGTTAGTCTAGGGCCATTTGCACATTTCTGCGGCAGGCTTGAGACAGCTATGGAGTGCTGCTGACTGTGGAACCATCAGCAGTGCATTCATGTCAGTCTGATGTGTGGTCATGTTACTTTGGCCGCATGTTCATGATCGGTGAAAAGTTATAATTCGCAGCTACATCTCGGGACATATTTGTGTACTACTACAATTCATCAAGATGAAAGTAAATTAGCCTAATTTGCATATTGCATGAGTTAATGGCCTTGCATTTTTGTCAGTAAGTTGAACAGCATCATATTAATTTGCCAATAGCTGACATAGGCAGCAAATGCATTAGGATATTGCAGACTTACTACAGTAAGGAAATAGTTTTAAAAATATCATTTAATAAAAGACACTTAAAAATAGTATTTCATTATTGAATTAAACATTGCTTGTAATGAATTTACATATATGATGCGTGGCATGATAGCATTGGCTGATTGCTAGATTTCTGTCATTTTGAAAATGGATTTTGGTGACAGTAGCAGTGGAAATGATTATTAATGACGTAAAATGATCATTACTGTGGTATAATTTACTGATTGTGCATACATAGGTATAAATGTAGTAATTTACTACATTAGTTCCGTAGTGCTAAGGATATCAACAGGCATTTATGATGAATTTGATATTTTTGGAGTGACAGTGAGGAATAAAGAAAATGGCAGTATTATGACTAAATGACAGTGGCAGTAGGTATGGCAATGGTGTTTTTGTGACAAAAGTGATTGCATTTATAACCTGAATGAACTGTAGGTAATATATTGCAATTTTATGTGCCTATATTGAGATTTCCATATGTAATTATGTGTTTTTGTTAAGTAACATTTTTATTTAATGTGGGTGGCAGGAAGACTTGACCAATGTTTTGTAATTTTAAATGCTGATTATATCCAAACATTATTGCCACACTTTCTGACTGTAGCCCTTTCTTTTTTTGCATGTGTAGTACTGATGGAAAATAAGGGATCAAAGCAGGGAAAGGATAACTTCAGCCATAAGTAAAATCGTAGCATAATGGCAGTACTTAGGACATATGAGGAAACTTCTTTTTGGTAAGGGGGGGTGCAGACAAGCCAAGAGGAATAAGGCCTGGCCTGGAGTCAGGCAGCTGTTGAAATTATTGCAGTGGGTGTCAGTAATTGAACTTTAGCACAGTGCAAAATGAGGGCAAATTATATGGTGGAGATTGAATTTATAATTATGTATATTGTTGTTTTGTCATTAAAGTGGCTTTTCCTTTTGGATTGTCTGCTTGCAGTACTTTGGCACTTTTGATATTGGCAAATTATATGGTAGCATGTGCTAGAAACAAGGCCAGGCAGAATGCAATATATTATACCACTACAGTGGGGGCCTCCTAGTCTTATTCAGTTAACCCCAGATGAGGAATACCACCTATCCATCTCTGGGGATAACTATGCTACACAGGATGGTGGAGCAGGAATAATCAAAGGTGGTGTGGACACTGCTCCATCCTCCATCTTACTAATGTCTGCAGCAGCAGCAACACTCATCTGCTAATGAAGGTCGACTTAAAATCAGTAACACACATTTATTACAGTTAATTATTATCAGGTGAACTTTGTGCATCAGCAAAGAATGGAAATTAAGGCAGTGTGCTTGGTAAGTGTCTCACTCACTGCATTGTTAACATACTTAACTATATGCTATTGTATTATTATTAATGCCTTCAAATATTTTTACAGGGTCATCATCATAAACAGCTCAACTATACCAATAAATTTTATGATATGACTGAAGGATGGGTGTAGCTGCATCTGCTGCTCATGATAACATAGTTATATTTTTGGGGCAGCCTGAGGAAATTGACAGGCAGTCCCCAAGTTTAATGGTAGGATCTCTTACCCCACAGCATGTTAGTAATTGCAGAAAGTGACAGTGCAAGTCAAAGTGAAGCACAAGCTTACATACCACTCATGCTTGTACAGGAGGAACACCCCTGCACCTCTATACCAGTTTCTCCAAACCCAGCAAACACTTCTAGGATGATGGCAGACATTCATTGATAACAATATCCACAGTGATGCCTGTACAAAGGGCAGCCAGGCCCTCCTTTACCAAAAAGAAGTTTCCGGATATGCCCTAAGTGCTACCATTATGACATGATTTTCCTCATTGCTGAAATAAACCTTTCCCTTGCTTTGATCCCTTATTTTCCAACACCATTTTTTACAGCTACTTTAGAAAAAAACATAAAGAATTGGTTGCCCAACAGGGAATGTGCATGACATTGTTAGGGATCAGAGCCACAGAAAGTTGGCTGGAAATGGTCAGAGTCCTCCAAGGTTTGCATGATGATTTCTAGCACTACTGAGAAATGGCATAGAATAGGGATATTGCCCTGGTCATACTGATGTGTAGTATGGTAGCACACCAATCACAGGTGGCTGCCTCTATTTGTACACTGGTTAGGACATACCAGATTCAAGCTGGAGTCAGTCTTGCAACAGGCAGAGGATTGGGTACTGTCCGCACATGAGAAGAGAGATCCCATGATAGTGCCGCTGCTCCTCTGGACAGTAATGTCAGTAGTCAAAGTGAACAAGCACAACACATTGCACATAGGCCATGACAACATTCATCTATGCCTAGCTGAACCTCACATTCGAGGTTACAGTTATGGTCACACAGCACTGTCAGGTCAGTGACAGCAGGTTTGCCTTTTTCAAGTAGATCACTACATCATACCAACTCACCTTACAGTTCTCATGGTAGTCCCTCCACAAAATCAGTTGCACCATCACCTAGCCTATCAATAGGAGAGTTGTATGACTCATTTGATCTTGAACTACAGTGGATCAACATCAAAGACACAACTCTCTATTATCTGTAAAGGGGGTTTTGGGGGGGGCAAGTTTGCAAATATATACATTCCTTGTAAACTAGTATGTACACATCAATAAAAGGCAGACAAAAATAAATGCTACATTGATTACCATTCACACTGGTGGCAGGTACCTGCAACATAAATGTTGTAATGCTAAAACACGTTCAGGAGAAATTTATCAAAAGCAAATGACACATTAAAATGAGTATCCTGCATTGTGAACTTACATTGTTGCCATTTCATCTCCCCACTGCACAAATGCTAATAGCTTTTTATGTTTCTGAAGTTAGAATTTATTGTCTATGACAGCAAAAATGTATTCTGATGTGTAGTACAGCAGAATAATCTAGAAAGAACTGGCTTGGTATAAACAAAGCAGTATACGTTGTTTTCCTTACATTTGCAATGCATTAACTCAGAACATATTTTGCTGTTGACAATACTCATTACTTTTGTATAATTAAGTGATCATTAACCAAAACCTATTCATGAAAGCAGACAGAAATGTGAATTAATTTTTATACAATGCCTTTTGACATCAGTAAAAGGAGTCAGTGAGCACTCAGGCATGACAAGAAAAGAAAATACAAATTGATCATCGATCCTCGAAAGCCTCATAGCAGCATACTCTTCCATCACTGTAAAGCTCTGAGGGGCTCTGGCCACTGGTACTGTTTTGAAGAGGTTTGCATGGCTGCATTCTCAGATGTTAAAAATTAGATTTTAAATTCTGCTTTGGAGAGAGATTTAGTTTGTGGCCCATCTGCTGCAGAAGTGATCAAAAAGTGTGATGAAATGGACAAACTGATCCAGTGAGTCTGTAAGAGTTTTCAGCTGTTCTTTTCATCTTTATCTAATTTTGGTAAGAAGCATAAAAACAATCTCAATAAAATGAAGGTAAAGCAACATTTAAGAAGAAATAGCAATGGGGCTCCAAGAGAAATTCTGGAAACTCCCCAAAGCAAGGGCACTTCAATAAGTCAGAATGACTATTTAAGATGCCCCTCCCTGTTACATTATTTATAATGGCAGAGTAACCAGACATACAATGCACTGCTGTTTTCGTTATAGTTTAATATATCCAGGCAGTTACACTGCCTGAGTTATTTAAATTTTTTTATAACATAGCTAGAAAAAAGTCTTTGCTTTTTACGAACTGTGTTGTGCCTAGGATCAATGCATACTTGATCAAGACAGATCTAAAAAAGAGCAAGCAATGTTTAGCTTATATAGTCTTTTTTTGACAGCAGCAGATGTTATTTTTTAGTTCCCTTGTGGTTTGAATGACTGATTTTTGTTATATGTCATCTTTGCTTTAGTTGAAGTGTCTGTATTTTATGTTTTTTATTTTTGCATCTGAAAGCTCACAAAATGTCTGTGTTAAAAATAAAGCAAACTTGCTCAAAGGAGCATGTACACATAAAACAAAAAAGAAAAAAGTGTCAAAACGCTGAGTAATCCACAAACTGGTAGGAAGGAGAACAAAAGAACTGTTTATTCACAGCCTAAGCACTTTCACCCTATGTCCATAGGGCATCATCAGAGTGAATTAACACAAAAAACTCTACATTTATACAACTCTAAAATACAACACACCCACTACTAATTATAAAAATGCTGTGCCAATTAATTCTTAAAGAAATATAGTTAAAAACAATCAAACACATTAATAAATGTACCATAACATTTAATAACTGGATGACTAAATAAAAATATATATAACCTCCCTGTTAAAATATCAAATGCCTCTATATATGTTTTAGTTAGTCATAACAGGATGCCATTTTACTGTATCAGTTCAAGCCTAAGCCCACAACCACATGTCTTCACAAACAAGCTAAACTAGACATGTTTTTCTTTTTGTGAACCAGTTTTAAACCACATACATTCACAGCTAAGCATGTTTTTCAGAAATTGCAGTAACATGTGTCTGACATATAGTTGCTTGCTTAAGAACATTGTACTTTCCATATCTATTTTAAACTTTGCAGTCCAAGCCTTGCAGTTACATTTTTGCTTTTTAGAAAGAGAACATTTATTTCAAACCTTGTATCAAGTTAACCCTTGCTTTAGAATATTTTAAAACCTTGTGTTAATAAAAAGCATACTTTTTTTTTTGCATTATAACAAACATTTTTTTAATTTCATTATTGCTTTGGGGAAAATATTTTACTTTATATAATATCTATCAATTCCCCCTTTTTGATTTAATTAGCCAAAGAAAAATGCAATTTACAGAAAAATACGATCCTCTGTATTTTGACCCATTTCATCCACTGCACTTAATACCATTTTTTTTGTTGTTAATGACCGTTACTTGATTAATAGCTTTATTAATACAAATTTTAACACACATACAAATTGTCATAGATAAAAAGATAATGACAATGAAGGAAATCAATACTGTGATTAGAAGAAACAATGTCCTTTAACAGACGAATTGTTGGTGGAACATCATTGGACAGATGCAACGGCAAACTCAGCTACTACCTACGAGAAGCACTGGAATAATCCGCCTGTTGAACTCACATGGAAATTAGGGTGCCAAATGAACAATAACTGCTGCAAACGGATATTAAAGGTCACAGTCGAGCTGACTCACCATTGTTAAATTATTTATAATGGCAGAGTAACCAGACTTACAATGTACTGCTGTTTTCGTTATAGTTTAATATATCCAAGCAGTTACACTGTCTGAGTTATTTTAATTTTATTATAACATAGCTAGAAAAACGTCTTTGCTTTTTACAAACTGTGTTGTGCCTAGGATCAATACATATTTGATCAAGATGGCTCTAAAAAAGGGCAAGCAATGTTTAGCTTATATATTCTTTTCTGATAGCAGCAGATGTTATTTTTTAATGTCCTTGTGGTTTGCATGACTGATTTTTGTTTTATGTCATCTTTGCATTAGTTGAAGTGTCTGTATTTTATTTTTTCATTTTTGCATCTGAAAGCTCAGAAAAAGTCTCTGTTAAAAATATCAAATGTCTCTCTGTATGTTTTAGTCAGTCATAACAGGATGCCATTTTACTGTATCAGTTTACGCCTAAGCCCACAACCATGTCTTCATAAACAAGCTAAACTAGACATGTTTTTCTTTTTGTAAACCAATTTTATACCACATATATTTACAGCTAAGCTAAACGAAGCATGTTTTTCAAAAATTGCTATAACAGGTGTCTGATATATAGTTGCTTGCTTAAGCACATTGTACTTTCCGTGTTTATTTTAAACTTTGCAGTCCAAGCCTTGCAGTTACATTTTTGCTTTTTAGAAAGAGAATATTTATTTCAAACCTTGTATCAAATTAACCCTTGCTTTAGAAGTAAATATTTTAAAATGTTGTGTTAATAAAAAGTGTACTTTTTTGCATTATAATAAACATTTTTTATTTCATTATTGCTTTGGGGAAAATATACTTTACATAATATCTATCACCCCCAATCCTTGCAGCCCCTTTTTTCTTCCAGAAAGACTGAATCTCCACATTTTTCTTTGGCAACAGATAGTTTCTGACCAGTGGGTTCTGAATATCATTCATCAATATTACAGATGGCAGTGGGAGGAAAATCTTCGTTTCCAGGGTGCAGTTCCTCATCCTCCAGACTGGAAACTTTTGTTTTCACCTTTCCTTCATCATATTATGTCCCAGGGAGGGTTAGAACCAGTTATTCTATCCCAGGTGGGAAAGAGATTTTATTTATGGATGTTTTTAGTGTCAAACAAATAAAATGCTTGTTTCCTAAACCTGTTTGTGATAGTGCCTACATTCAAAATGATGTCACTTCATAACATATAACTTCCTCTTATTCATTCAGTTTTACTGGTAACACTAGATTTAAAAGATGCTTATCACCACTTTCCTCTTCATTCAGACTTAAGGTGTTTCCTAATGTTTTGTGTGTTTGCATCACATTATCAGTCCTCTGCCTTACCCTTTGGAATATCTACTGCACCAGTGGTGTTCTCAGTGTCTAGCTACAGTTACAGCTAGTAGCAGGCTACAGGGTGTCCACATTTTTCCATATTTAGATGACTTGCTTATCGTTGTAGAGTCTTTTTCAAAGTGTCTGGAGTTTCTATCGCTCTTGGATGAGAAATCTTTTACACAAGTTGGGATTCCAAGAAAACATTTCAAAGTCTTTCTTGACTATTTATCACAGGATTGTATTTCTGAGATGTCAGTTAGATACCATAGTTTAAAGAGCTTTTCTTCCTCAGGAAAAATAGATCTATATCTAGATTTATTTCTAGGGTTTTTCGCTCAGACGTCGGTGACTGCTAGGGAATACCTCAAGATTTTTGGGTTTCCATGGCTTCTATGATTCTCATGATACCCCTAGCAGGACTTCACATGAGAAGGATACAGTGGTATCTGAAATCTCTTTGGCCCCAACACCCCTTGTCTTTTCAGATCCCAGTGCTGGGGTTTATCAGAAGAGAAATCACTTAATGGAGATAACAGATATCCCTAAATCCAGGTTTTCCCTTCTCCCTCCCTGTTCCAAATCAGTCAAGTCACCATAGATGCCTCAGACTTTGCTTAGGGAGCAGTTTCAGAAGGGATGAAAGTGAAAGGTTTGTGGGACACCAAGGACAGATGCAAGCACATAAATATAGAAGAGATGTTTGCCCTGATCAAAGCACTCCACTCTCTGATCATCTTTGGTCACCAGGCTCTCTTCAGGTTATTACAGACAGTACCCAGTCATGTGGTACATCAACAAGCAAGGAGGAACCAGGTCATACTCCATCAGCAGACTAGCTATATATATAGCTTCATAACACAATCTCACTCTAAAGGCATCCAACATTCTGTCAGAGCAAAATGTTTTGGCAGACAAGCTGAGCAGGATATGAGAAGACACTCACAAATGTCAACTAGATCAGGTTGGTCTTCCAAGATTTGATTCATCTCTGGGGAGTGTGATACATGCCAACACCAATCAGCTTCAATTGACTGCCTGGATGGTAGTGTCTCAATTACTTTTAGGCACCTGTTTACTGTAAACATGCAGCAGGGACTAATGAAAGTAAGAAAGCCTGCTACTGAAAAAAATCATTTGTTAGCAGCTGAAAACGGTTTTCTGGTTGGTGACAACAACATAACCAGTACCCAATTCAGGATTAGTTGTTCTCTGGTTTTACAATATTTGCATGAGTTACTACCCTATGGCCTTTCTTACTGCTCTTGCTAAGGTTAATTTATCAGCCATTTCAGCATATCTGCCCATGGATCCTCCTCTTTCAATGTATTATCATATCAAAATGTTTTTGAAAGGAGTTTTGCATAAGAGGCCTCCGAGAAAACAATTTGCACCCCTAAGATCTTAATTTTGTGTTAGAGAAACTCACACCTTCTCCATTTGAATCAGCTAACCTGGTTGACTTGGGGTTCTTAACATGGATTGCAAGAAAAGCTCCACAAACAGCAAGCTAGGCAAATCCAATAACAGACATGCAAGGTCGGTGAAAAGCAGACTCCCATGCATGGCTTACAAAGTATACACCTGATATAGTTGCTCTAACAAAAACCTGGCTCAAATCCCAGATATCTGACTCAGAAATAGATCCTCCCGGATATCAAATATTACAAAAAGATAGACTTCATAAGAAAGGGGGAGGCCTGGGATTAATATATCGTAACCACTTAAACATAGTACTCCACCCAAAAATCATTCCTGCTTTCAATAATATGGAAATCCTATTACCATCACTATTTTTCAACAACCATAAACAAATATCTATTGCCACCATCTATATTCCGCCAGGTTCCAATATCCCAACACTGAAAGACTTCCTATCATGGTTTAACCACTACATCTCAAATGAAACCATCATCCTCGGTGACACTAATATAAATTGGCTTAAACTAACACAAACAACTCCACAAACTCCATCAATCTGTTCAAATTTACACAAATTATACAAACCCCAACACACACAACAAACAATCACCCTGAATCCACTCTAAACTGGATATTAGTATCCCTCCCACAGTACTACTCCAGTCCCAACACCCTTCCCAACACCCTAAGTGACCACTTACCAGCCCTGATACACAGACTATCAACCTTCACTCCAAGCATTCATTCATACAAATAAACCAACATTGGTCGCAAATAATAAAAACTACCATAAGCGCAAAAGGTTTCTCATTGGTTCTTGATAGCATACGGAAGTTCAATCTGCTCCGGGTGCTCCTAATGCCATGTTCCAGTGGATCGCGAACTCATAAATAAAAATAAAAACTCGTGGGATTAGTAGTAACGAATGTCTGTATCCCAGTAAGAAACATTAACAATAATGAAATTCAGATACGGTTACGAGAAACACGCATAGATAACATTCAAACCTCAGGGCATCAAATAATAAAAATACAAGCTTAGATTGTGTTGCCAATTCACTTGGCTTCCAGGTATCATGGATAAAAACAGCACATTACATAAGTAAAGTGCTTCCATACTAATACTGAATAACTCCACCCATTAAAAAACAATTAAAACAACTATTATTAAAAATATCACTACTCAAATGCAAAATCAAACACAAATCAAATCACTACTCAGTAGATTCAATACAAATATCCACAGCTAAACAACAATATCAAGCAATAATATTAATCACTAGAATGTAGTAAAAAGTTCACATAGTGTCAATACAACATATAAAATTTATAAAACTTTGAATGCTATAAAAATACTATAAAAAAAAAAACAGCATTAAAATAATAAAAACTGAAAAAAAGAAATCACAAAAACATAAAAAAAACAACATTACATATCAGATATAAAACTTAAAACCCTCTAAAATGCAAAAATGTTTAAGTCCATTTTCATCCTCGAAACAGTTTTAACTGGGCTGGGGGTGATCTGAGTATGGCTTGATTGTATCTACATGTTCTCACCCTGTATCTCTTCCCCTTCTGTATAATATCCTATATCACACTTGCAATCTCTCTAAAATCCCTGCTCTAAAAGAGTGTGAGTCAGTTTCTCTGGTCAGTCATAGCGCATTACTATCTATTTGCATCCTATCCGCATTGCAGTATTCGTGATTCTATCCTCTCGAAGATATCCTTCTATTCTCCTTAATATAAAATGATGAATATGATGATGAACATGTCCCCAATGTACACCACAGACACATTTAGGCTTTCAAATTATAAGTATACTGCGGAACTTGATGAACAAATGTATAACTGGATGAAATGAATGAACAATAGAATGATTTACCACCAATATTTGAGCGCCCAAATTTTTGAGTCAGTAGAGATCTTTCAGTAGATGGCTTTCTTTCTTTCTTATCTACAAGTATCCTCTTTGGGCTTTTCTTATTTTTTGTAATAAAAAGGAGTACCAAATCCCCTTTCCTTTAACATGGGTGTCAACTGTGAGAACATCAATGTGTTTTCCTGCCCTTTCCGCTGATCGGTGGGTGGTATAAAACATGGTGAATGCCCCCACGTGATGTGTGGGTGTTAGGTACTGTAACATACAAATAAACCAGAAATCTAGCCAATTTTAGCCAGTCTCACTTTTGCAACCTATTACAAACACTAAACTGGTACCCATTGAAATATCTTCCCTTAGATGAAGCAGTACATTATTTCAATACTGTCTTCCTAGATACCCTTAACTCCATAGCCCCCATAAGAAAAAAAGAGAGTTAAACATAACCATGCTCCGTGGCTATCTAAATCAACCAAAAAACTACTGATTAATAGAGACCGAGTATGGCACAAATGGAGAAAAGATAAGGCCCCACCCAACAAAACCATCTTCAAAATACTTAGAAACAAAGCAAAACAGGCCATTAATCAGGACAGAAAGACTTACTTCTCCCAAAAATAAACACCCACAATAACAATCCCCGACTTTTCTGGAAATCTGTCAACTCATTACTAAATCCTGGCAGCACCCAAAACCCATCTCCATTTCCATACAAAAGCCCAGTTGAAATCAGTGAAATATTTAATAAAACGTTTATTGATATTATCCTTACATAAGTAAATGCAGGCAATACCCCAACCCACATTAACCCATCCATCATACCTCAAAGCAATATCAGCTCCATACCATCTTTTAACTTCCAGCCTGTAGCAACCTCTCAAATACAAACATTACTTGGCAAATTGAAACCAGGCTCCTTATCCGCTGATAATCTCCCCCCAGAATACCTCAAAATTAGTGCTAAGGCAATATGTTTCCCAGTAAGTATCCTTATAAACTGATCACTTGTAGAACACACAGTCCCCAGCTCTGGAAAAAAATCAGTAATCACCTCACTTCATAAAGGTGGAAACCCTCATGACCTATCTAATTTTAGACCTATTTCCATACTGTCCCCTCTATCTAAAATAATGGAAAAATGCATCCACAAACAACTGGTTGAATATCTAACCACCAACAATCTACTATCCCCTTCACAACATGGTTTTCGACCATCCCACAGTACCATTACTGCCCTAGTCTCCTTCACAAATCATATCTATAAAGCCCTAGATAGTAACCTACTTACATCAGTCCTGTTATTGGATCTCTCAAAAGCATTTGACACAGTCTCCCACATCAAACTTATCCAGCAACTGCAATCACTAGGATGCTCTGATGCCACCCTAACCTGGTTCAGTAGTTACTTGGAAAACTGACAGCAATCTGTAAAATGGCTGAATAACCTCTCTAGTTTTCTCCCAAATAACACAGGAGTGCCCCAGGGGTCAGTTTTGGGACCCCTACTATTTAACATTGTTATAAATGACCTAAATAAAGTTCCCATTGACTGTACTACCATACAATATGCAAACGATTCAACCATAATCTGTACCTCCAATAACTTCTCTGACCTCCAGAAGTTTACACAAAAGGCCTTTACATCCATAGAACTCTGGCTAAACCAATCACAGCTATTACTTAACCCTAATAAATTTAAACTACTTATCTTTGCATCTAAACCTTTTCCCACAGACTTTACGATATTCTCCATAAACAAAACCCCAACAGAGTTAGTAAATCAGGCCAAACTGCTAGGAATTACTAGACAGCAAACTTAGCTTTGACTTGCATATTAATAACGCAGTAAAAAAGACTCACTTCAAATTAGGCAAACTTTACAGAAACAAACAATACTTAGGCAAATCCATCCGAATAAAACTTTCAAAAATTTTTCTCCTTCCAACCTTACTATATGGGTCTCCTATCTTCACCAATCTCCACAGCTCTTTGCAACACAAACTACAGTCTTGCTATTATAAGACTGTAAAATTCGCATCAACCCAACCAAATCGCACCCACCATTGCCAGACCACTAAAGAACTAAACTGGCTAGAATTTGGACATTACCTACATTACACACAACTTACCTTTGCCCATAAACTCATTTATAAACCCAAGTGTTGCCCTTCCCTGAAAAATATTGAACTTTACATCCTATCCAAAAATCAACGCTCTAACAACAAACCTACTTAAAGTATCAAAACCTAGTAAAAGAGCAGGTAGCTGCCTCTATTCCCATTCCATAACTAAGCTGTGGAACACCCTCCCATCATCAGTTACAGAATTAGACAACATAATCTCCTTTAAAAGAAAACTAAAGCAACATGTCACTGATAACTCCAGCTGCACATGCAACACATATCCACAGCCTCCCTAATCTAGCAAAACTGTTTCACATAGCAAGTATACTTGTATATCTGCCATACTGTTACACCATATGAGTTATCCCTAATCTTTAGTATCTTAGTCCACACGTCTGTACAACTATCTTAACACATTTTCTCTTCTCTGTCACTTTCTACCATTAAATACATGCCACCTATAATCTACATATTCCCACCACCTAGCTATAAGATTCTAGTTATATCTATCCTACCTTTAAGTTTAACTCTCTAATTCTACCTTCCCACTATGCTTACCTTTCCCTTTTCCTACTCCCCCCAAATAAAAATTGAGCTGTATTGTTAAATATTTCTAACTGTATAATTTTCCTACATGTTAATGTTCCATTGTTACTGTATTGTGCTTTTTTACAACATATGTACTGTTTAGATAGTTTTTTTATTATTTCACTTGCTTTATAAGTAATTGTTTCCTTACAAATTCATGTAATGATTTTCATGTAACTTGGAGCTTTTCTCCCTGGGCCTCCACTAAAATAAATAAATAAATAAATAAACAAATAAATAAATAAATAAATAAATAATTTTACTCCACAAAGCTTTCAGGATTGTTTGAATGTGCTTTTCTATTGGGCTGTTGTATTTTTGAGTTATATAAAGTGACTGTTGATTTTAACTACTGCATACACACTGAAGAAGGAACTTTTCCGGAAAGCTTTGTGGAGTAATAAACTTGTTTTTTTACTGACCTTGTGTGTCCGTTATTGGATGTTCTTTACATGGAAACAGTTTTACTGATTGCTCTGACCTCTGCAAGAAGGGCATCTGAGTTTCAAATTCTTATGGTGACTCAACTCTATCTCATTGTCTACACAGACCGGGTTTCTTTGAGAACTAATTCTTCTTTTACATCTAAAATGGTATCCAAGTTTACCTTAAGCCAAAGCATCCATCTCCCTGTTTTCTTTTCTGAGTCAAAAAATGAGGTAGAAGGGATACTCCACACCATGGATGTCCACAGACAACTCGGGTACTATGTTGATAGATCTAAATTTTTCAGATCTTTGGACTGATTTTTCATTTCTTGTGAAGGTATGAAGAAGGGACAGCCTGTGTCAAAATAAACTATTTCCAAATGGTTCTCTAATGCTATTATCTTATACTCACCACAACAAAACTATTCCTGGCAGGGTCAAGACCCCACTCTGCCAAGGCCTTGACTTCATCTGTGGCTGTTTGAAAAGGGTTAGATTTTAGAAGTATTATAGAATCTGTAACTTTGTCCTTTGTCCATACTTTTACAAAGCACTATAAACTTGAGTCCTTCTCTAGCTGTAGATCAGCCATTGCAAGGACTATTTTTCAGGGGCTCCTGGACTCTTCTTCTTCAACCTCTCAAATTTAGTAAGGTAGGATAACCTAACTATATAGCTGAGGCTGCTGCAGCAGTGATCAATATGACGAACATAGTTCAGTTGTATAAGTAAATTTACTATACAGTAGATGTTTGAATGATCACTGCTCAGTAGCTGTTCCCTTCCTCCATTCCCCTTGTTTTTAGTGTGTTCTTTATGCAAGGATATGATTATTTATTTTTTGTTCTTCCTGGCATTGTCCTTTCTGGGCTCAGCCTCCCTCTGTCTCTCAGCAGTAAAGCTCTGAAGAGCTTGGCACCCAAACTTGTCTTTTGGTCAGCTCAGCTCGAGCCACCTGACAGTTTGAGAGTGTGGAAGGTGGCCTGAAACTTTGGAAGCTGTCTGGCTGTTATATCTTTGGCAGACTATAACATATATAGCTAAAGGTACTGCAGCGATGATAATTTGAACATTTCCTGTTATGGTAAGTTTACTTATACAACTGCACTTTTTGCATGTGGCAAGAGCTGAGGATGCCAGGAATCTAATTTTTCTTTTATCAGCCATTTCAGCATGTCTGCTATTGGATCCTGCTCTTTTAATGCATTCTCATGTTTAACAAGCAACATTGGTGTTACTTGTGGTATGCATTGATCTCACTAACCATCCAGGACTGAGAGTGAGACTTTACTAAAATTTTTACTTGGGTGCTGTACATTAATGTTAGATTAGTTCTTTCTGCAGTAAGATTACTGCTTTGTCAGACCTGCTGCTTGATGTGGATTTGACATTTATTACTGGTTAGATGAGAGCTTCAGACCATTTTGACGTCTTTGATCCCCCCCCCCTTTGCTTCACAGTTATTCAGCATCCAGGGCTTAATTGGATTGTGTATCAGACTGCTGTTGCTGTTGTTTGTTGGGCCATTGCAATAGATCAAGGCTAGCTCTTCGAATTATTAAGTCATGGGTACAGGAACATCCTGTGGATGCTTCATCCTCTACAGTCTACCTGGTAGTGTCCCCACATTCCAGCAGGAGTTTACCAACTTCCTTGTCTCTTCTGTATTGTTATTCTCCCAGTGTTTAGTTATGCAGGACTTCAGTATGAGATCTGACGAGGATTTGGTGGCTTTTGTTAAAGAATTTCTTTGTATTGTGAAGCAATTCAGATTCACCAAGGTTGTCTTATATGCTATCCATGCACTTAGTTTTAATCAGGACTTGATCTTCCAGCTTGGTGTAATGGGCATTAAGTCAATTTTAGAGCCAATACATTTTCTATTTATCTGTATACTTACCCAATTTTCATATCAATATCATACTTATTTATAATGAAGTCTGAAGTAAGTCACTTTCCTCCATTTATCATCTGATACCAAAAAATTCGAAGTTTTGATTTTTTAAATGCAATATATAGTGAAGTAAAGGCTACAGAAAGTATTGAAAGGAACCAAGCTTTCGAATCAGGATTTTTCAAAATAAAGTTTCTAAATGCAATTAAAATATTATTTGTATAGCATGAATCACATGGTGTATTACTATTTCTACTAACATATCTTTTTAGTAACCATTTTAAAGTTATTTCCAGAAATCTGATTATGTTGTCTAGTTATACTATTATTATCATTTACCCAGATAGTCTCACAAAGTTTTTTTTTCCATTTGGCTGAATAATTAGGGTTTAACAATAATGCTGCAGTTTTGGTGATAGAAGATAAAGCATATAATTCTATATCAGGAAATCCCACTCCACCATTTATCCAATCTCTTATATGATGATGTAATGCCAGTCTTAGTTTATTTGGGAACCACATACATTTTAAAAGTGGACTATTAAGCTGTTTAATTAACTCTTTAGAGGGGAAAAGAGAAGCTGACTGAATTATATATTTTATCTCATTTTATTGCATTTGTTATTATCTCTCTCCTGAGTCTGAATCCACACCTATAAATTGATTTGGGTTTTACAGTATCCATTGTTATTTTTCTGAGCTATTAAGTAGATTATCATCATTGCTCATCTAATTCTGTGTTTAGTCACTTTCAGTCAGTGTCCATTGTTCTTTTCCTTAAGTGGATTACCAGCATTGCTCATCTAATTCTGTGCTGTAGTCACTTTTCAGTGTCCATTGTTCTTTTCCTTAAGTGGATTGCCAGCATTACTCATCTAATTCTGTGTTTTAGTCACTTTTCAATCAGTGTCCATTGTTCTTTTCCTTAAGTGGATTGCCAGCATTGCTCATCTAATTCTGTGTTTTAGTCACTTTTCAATCAATGTCCATTGTTCTTTTCCTTAAGTGGATTGCCAGAATTGCTCATCTAATTCTGTGTTTTAGTCACTTTTCAATCAGTGTCCATTGTTCTTTTCCTTAAGTGGATTGCCAGCATTGCTCATCTAATTCTGTGTTTTAGTCACTTTTCAATCAGTGTCCATTGTTCTTTTCCTTAAGTGGATTGCCAGAATTGCTCATCTAATTCTGTGCTGTAGTCACTTTTCAGTCAATGTCCATTGTTCTTTTCTTTAAGTGGATTACCAGCATTGCTCATCTAATTCTGTGTTTTAGTCACTTTTCAGTCAGTGTCCATTGTTCTTTTCCTTAAGTGGATTGCCAGCATTGCTCATCTAATTCTGTGTTTTAGTCACTTTTCAATCAGTGTCCATTGTTCTTTTCCTTAAGTGGATTACCAGCATTGCTCATCTAATTTTGTGCTGTAGTCACTTTTCAAACTTAAAACAGAAAGCCAGCTTCGGCCAGTTGTTTGAGATGTAATTAGAGTCTGTGGTAATTAAACCCAGCCCTGGTATTTCACATTACACACACAGCTATCCACCTTGATCTTGGGACTTTGGATACAAAGCATTTGGAATATATTTTGTATCCAGGGAAGTACATTTAAACTACATTTAAAATATTACACATGCTACCATTTAAATCATTTTTTTCTGTTTTCCTGTTTGTGTTTGTTCTAAATCTGAAGTCAAAACTATTAATTGAAGACTTTTTAAAGTTGCAGTGCTTTATGCAGTCTACAGTGCTTTCCAATTGGTTTATGTGTTGTGTCTAGGTGTTTAAATCAGTCCTGAGTATGCTCTCATATAATTGCATTTTTACTGTCTCTCTTCTGAATTTGTTTCCCACTTAACCACCCCTTTCCTGTTTTGCTTTTAAACTTTGAGGCTTTTGAGCTGCACACTCCTGCTGTATATGTGACTTTGGAAGCTCCTCCCAGGTTCATCTCCATTATACCTGTCCCTAGAAGCTCCTCCCAGTCTTATCTCGTGTTCATCTGACTGGGTACTGACAGATGAAACTGGGAAGACCCTCACCTTAGATTATTAATGTGCTTTGAAATGGACTTAAAATGTATGTGTTCCTCATTGCTGGCTTGTCTACCTTTGAATCACTTTACAGTTACTTGTAGCTAGTTATTAGATCTGTTTCTGGTACCTTTTTAGTTTGTCTAAGTAACGTCTTTCGGATTTACCCGGTTAGGGGTCGCCACAGCAGAACGCCGGTCTGCTTATGATTGGCAGTAGATTTTTATGGTGCCGAGTTGCCAGCCCGATGCCCAACCTTTAACGAAGACACACCCATTCACGCACGCACCTACCTGCATGTCTTTAAACATCACTCGACCATGGGGAGGACATGCAGTCTCCACACAGAAGGGACTCCAGTCGAGAATCGAACCAGAGAACCTCTTGCTGTGAGGTGAAAATGCTAACCGCTGCACCACAGCGGCCTTCTCCACCACTGCAGTCTTCTCTTTTTACTTTGTCTAAGTAAAGTGCATTTTTACATTAAGAAGAATGGAACTAGAATTCTAGTGGCAGTAGAAAGGTAGCCTGGTCTGTCAGAGTTCAAAAATACACAGGGAGGCCTAAAGGGAGATTGTTTTATCAGCCAGAGGTCTTTTAGTTGGTTTAGTCACTTTTCTTTGTCTACAAATTCGGTGTGCTTTGAGCTCTTGGCTGAGTTCCACAGAGCTCAGATGCTTGACTTGTATCTGATTCCATACAGGCTGAGATAAGTACTTAAACTGAAATATTGCACAATTCTAAGCTATTTATAAAGACTGCTAATGCATTTTCAAATTATTTGTTGCATTTTTCTGCATTTCATTAATGTAAAGTGTATTTGTTTTTTCCTTGATTTAGCTGCTGCTAGTGTGATTTCAAAGCACACTAGTAGCAGCTAGACCAAGTGTGTTTACTTTTCCTTGGTCTAAATGCTGCTAGTGAGCTTTGAAATCATCTTAAGGTATATGTTTATCATAGCTGACCTGTCTGCCTTAGAATTACCTTGTAATTACTTGCTGTAACTAGTTGTTTGGTACCCTTTCACTTTTGACCAATTAATGTGTTTTTACATTAAGAAGAATGGGACTTTAATTCTAGTAGCAGTAGAAAGTTAGCCTGGTCTGTCACAGTTGGGCAACACATACGGAGGCTTGAAGTGAGAAAATTTCATTGGTCAGGGAGCTTTTTAGTTGGTTTAGTCACTTTTCTTTGAGTCTATAAATTATGCTGCTCATGGCACATTTGTGTTTAGCTCTGCCTTCTATAGACATAGGCAACATGTAAACCTATAAAACTTCCTCTGTAACTTTACCTAGTACTCCATTGTCCAAACAGCAACTTGTTTGTATGCTGAGGATCACTGCGACACAACTTCAGTTATAAGTAACCTAGTTATAGTTTCTACCCTTCCAGTGCCCAAGTTAGCCTACTGTAACACCCCTTTATAGTTCACCAAAAAAAGACCTGACACCATTGATGGGCACTTTCCTAATTTATTTGCCAACAGCTTGGTAAATATGGGCATCCCAAGACACCACAGGAATTGTCTTATGTTCACCGACAGCCAACTAATCCTTAGAGCAACAAGTACAATATGTGAGAGATGTAATTACACAGTATCATGGGAGGGGAGACTCTCACAAAAAAGCACTTAAAATAACAATCAGGTTGTCAGTAACATAAGCATTACACCCATTACATAACTCATAGACCAGTGTATGCTAAGGCACTTAAAAGAACATTCATAAATCCCAAGGACCTCCTAGACATTCATCCTACAAAAAAAAATCACCTCAAAAACACTCCACCAGAACAAAACTCAACATAACACATACAGCCACACCCTGTGGTGCATCAACTGCAAAACACATAAGGCAAGCCAACACACTACCCAATATTTTAACCATAGGAGACTCCATTATGAGTCAAAATCATAGTCTGTTGTCTATCAAGGGCCAGGATCCATCAAATACCTCAAGTCATTAGAACACAAGTATCAGTATGACTTGATCATAGACCATGTGGGTGTAAATGACTTGAACTATATAAAGGGAGAGATTATGGAGCTCTTGGACTATATGTTCCAGGCTGGAGTGTACCTAGCATTCAGCGGCATTCCACCTTCACCAAAGATGATGTCACAATATAAACAAAGTAAATGACTGACTTCAATAATTTGCTCAGGTTCTGGTGTCATTCCAAGGGGGTACAATATTTGTCAGCATAGGAGGATATGGTCAACAGACCACACTGATTTGCCTCTGGTGTTTTGAATATTGGCTAAAATACTGTCCTCCCCCATAATACCTTTATTAGGCAATGACAAACTGTCAAATCTTCTGATGTAGCAAAACCACAAAAGGGAATCGAAAGGTGTTACTACTCAATGTCAGGAGCCTAAACAAGAAACTCAACCCCTTCCAGACTCTCTCAACCCTGGAAAATGTGGATATATGTGCAATAAGTGAGACATGGTTTAAAACCATGGAAAACTCCCTGGCAGTGCAGGCTACAATGACTCCCAAACATTCAGGCCAGCTACTGCACAGGTAGTGACCAAAGGTGGAAGTGGCTCGGTCTATTTCAACAAGTTAATCTCAAAACTAGTTAAACATATTAATAACAAGGTCATAAGAACTCAATTAGTTGTGAGGGACTTGGGCACCCGGGTTGATAGCAAATTGAAGTTTGACCACCATATTGCCTCCATTGCAGGGAAAGCTTTCTACATGGCCATCCTCATTAACAAAGGTATCTCATCCAGGTACAAAGAGGTCATAACATCTCTGTATTCTTCCCTTATAAGACCCCTTATTGAGTACAATGCCCCTTTCAGCATGTACCTCATAAAGCACATGCAGCAGATGGAGAGACCACAGAGGTTCCTCACCAGGAGAATTCAGGGCCTCAAACATCTACCCCGTACAGATAGGCTAAAAGTCCTGTCCCTCTAAGTCTCATACAGACTCCTCAGAGGTGACCTGTATCTGGCATACAAAGCAATCTCAGCCCCCTTGATGGGACTGCTGCATATCCACAAGTCAAGCTCCACTCGAGTAACCCACACTCGCGACTTCAACCTGGTCTATGACATCAATAGGACTTGTTGGCAGGACAGATTTGTGTCCCAGAGACTCCCCCTTCTGTGGAATAGACTCACTTTCCACGCCAAGCAGAGTACCTCATTAACCCTTTTTAAGTGTAACCTGGATAACTGGATGGGGAACAGAAAATACACCCCTAGGATTCTACCTGTGTCCCTGCTGCATAAGGGCATCAGGTGCTGACTTGTTGGAACATGGGCTACATTTTTGGCTAGACTTGTAAAGTCCTCAGGGCTAATAGCCCAGTAACTTCGTATTATCCTATGATCCTAAGAGGGCAAATTAAATCTACTAAAGTTAACTATGAGGTAAAGATAACCTCTCCAGACAAAAGCTAACCACAAGGTTTTCTTTAGCTAAGTCTGAAGCCTCTATGGCAGCACACAGCAGTTTGCAGAACTGATTGTAAATGGAAACACTTTGGCTCCAATTTTACCACCTCTCTCCCCCAGACACCCCTCAGGAAATACCATCAAACAAACTCCCCAACTATCCCTAGGTAGCAGGTCCTACATGCAATCTCTAAGGCCAAAAACACTGCATTTGTGAGCCCTGATGTCATCCCAGGATGCATCCTAAATAGCCTGAAACATGACCTATCAGGACCACTGGAATAATTGTTTTACCATAGTCTCCAGACAGGCTTTGTGCCGTGAGAATGGAAAACTGCAACAATCATCCCTCTACACAAGGGTGGGCCATCAATGAACCCTGAGAACTACGGACCCATAAGTCTGACTAATCTCACATGCAAAGCCATGGAAAGAATTATCATAGAAATGATTAGTAAGGGCATTTAACCCCCTCAAACACTGGATCCAAGTCAATTTCATTTCATGAAGGGGCAATCATGCCTACTCAGTGGTAGACTTCTTTGTGAAGGTCCCCGAGGCAATGCATGAAGGAAAAATGGTACTTACTGCCTACCTTGACTTGGATAAGGTATTTGATACAGTACCCCACTCAGGAATTGTTAACAAACTCATGGATATAGGCACTAACACATATGTTACATGCTGGATAGCCATCTGGCTCTCAGATAGGACCCAGGAAGTTAAGATAGGGGAGACCAGCTCCAAAATGAGGCTGTTCAGTAGTGGAGTCCCTCAGAGCTCTGTGCTGGATCTGTTCCTTTTTGGCATTTACTTCTTAGAGGTCAAGGCCAATGTCAAGGGCCTCTGGATGACCAAGTTTGCAGATGACTGCAAACTAGGAGCAGTCACAGAATCCACCCAAGACACATTAATATCCTACAGGAAGGACTATCACAAACAAATGACTTGTGCTAAAGCCATGGCTTAAAACTCAATGCCAATAAATATATAATTATACCCTTTGAGAAGTCAGCCATCCTAGGAAATTACCTCATAGATGGCTTTTGACCAACATGTGCCTAAGGTAGTAAAACAATCATTCTAGGTTGCTCAACCTATAAGCAAGAGCATGGCATCTGCATACAAGGAAATCATTGTTCCACTGTATTTGGCCCACATGAAGCCCATCATTGAGTTCAAAGCCCCCTTCAGTATGTACCTGACCAGGCACATGCAACAACTGGAATGTCCACAGAGGTTCCTCACAAAAAGAATACAGGGCATAAACAGAATGTCCTATGCAGATTGTTTGAAAGTCCTATCTCGATACTTCGTTTCCTGCAGACTGTTTAGTGACAATCAATGGCTGGCATACAAGGCATCCTTGGATCCCACTCTGATTGACCTCACCTTTTGCATATCCTGAAAATGAATATCATCAGAATTACTCTATCTAAGGATTTAAACATTGCTTGTGACATAACTAGTGCTTGTTGGAGGGGACAGGTATGTGTCTCAGAAAATTCCGGTTCTCTAGAACAGGATTCCCATCTGCATGAAACAGAGTTCTTCCCTAACCCTGTTCAAGAGGTACATCCATCTGCATAAGGAAAATGGGAAATACACCCCGGGTCTAGCATCTATCTCTCTAATGGACAGAGGCAGCCTGTAAATCTTGTCCTAGCTTACATATACCCCTTGAAACAAACTTCTAAGGCCCATAAATTTGCAGGATACAATTGGGATGCTTGGCTAGGCTTGTAAAAGCCCCAGTAGTTGTTAGCCTAGTATACACCTATTAACAAATACAAACACTTTTTGTACATCTCCATGTGTATCATCCTGCTTTAATGAATCAGACCATAAAATAATGAACATTTCCTTTAAAACTGGTGGTACTTCTCCTGTAAATACCACTATGCTTAGGGACTTCACAAAAGTAAACCTTCTCCAGTTACTTGATTCTACTGCAATCATCCTCCATTTGATCCATTGTTAAACTACTGTCTATGCCCCTGATTTCTACTCCCACTTAAATAGCTGTATTAATAAGGCAGTGCCTATCTGCCCTAAATATAATAAAACATTTAAAAACAAGCCTCTTTGGTGGAATACTCATATACATAAATTATATAACAAGAAAAATAAATTGCTTAATACTTAGGTTGGGGGTTGGTATGATGATTAAGGTGTTTACCTTACAAACACAAGGTACAGGGCTTGATTCTCACCTTTGAGAAGGAAACTGGCTAGGTTTAAGATGGCCTACAAAGTCAGCTAGCCTGGCATGTACCTATAAACCTAAGTGCTTTCATTCTAACTCCCTTAACAGCAACCTCATACAATCTACTAGTAAAGAGCTTAAGGGAACCATTAGGAAACTCAAAGATGAATGTGAGATTAAAATATCCACAAAAAACAAACATTTATTTCATATTTGTTTACCGGGAAAGTCCGACTGGGACAGAGCCCATTTACAGGTGAGGCCCAGGAAGAAATCCTCCAGATAAATGTCTTTGGAATGTAGGAGGAATCCAGAGCACCCAGAGAAAACCCACATGAATGCAGGGAGGACATGCAGATTCTGCACAGAAGGTGCCCCAGCTGATGATCGAACCAGAGAACATCTTGCTGAGAGGTGATAACACTAACCACTGAGCCAACCAAAAAATAACCATAAATCTTTGTTTTTCTATGTCATAAAGTTAAGAACTAATACTCAACACTGCTTGGAGCTAGTCCACAATAATACCACACACTGTGTCCCAAAGTAAATAGCTAATATCCTAGCTGACAAGTTTAGTGCAAATTCTACACAACCCACAATTATACCTCTTCCACAGAGTCCACAATCCTAACCACCCTCTTTAATTGCCATGGAACAAGTTCTTTCAGCTCTCTCAAAGCTAAGAACACCTCATCCACAAGCCCTGATAATATACCAGATTGCCTGATTATCAGTACTAAATATGCCCTTTCTGACCCCCTACTTAACTTCTTTAATCAAAGTCTCTCCACATGCTACATTCCTGAAACTTAAAAAACAGCCATTGTAATGCAGTTTCACAGGGGGTGACCCAATCATGGACACTGATAACTATAGACCTATTAGTCTCTCAGCCCCATATGTAAAGCTATGGAGTATATTATCTCCAACATCATCAATCTGAACATTAAACATCTCTTATCTCCAGATCCTCATCAATTTCTTACTGATATAAAACACACATTGATGTCCTCTGACTACATGAACTACAAAACATGCAAAAATACACACTTTTATAAATAATTGTATCAGTGGTGATATGATTGTCCAAAAGAAATTCTTCCAAACAGATCAATTTGTTTGTGTCCTATATTAATTTCATTAATGGACACAGTTTCGTAATTACCAGATTCTTCTAAAATCCCAAACATTTGAATAACATAATCCAAAGTATCATATATAACCACTCTTCCCCTATTGTCGGGTTTCATAACCCTTATATTGTGATAATTTTTTAGCTGTTCCAAAATACATTGTTTCTTTTCTGATAAATTACTATGCAATCTTCTGTGTCTTAAATCTTTTGGACAATCGTATCACCACTGATACTTACAATTACTTAAAGGTTGAACATCCTATGTTAGCTACAATAGTGGGAATAACAAAGGTCCACAAGAATATAAAAAAGCCCCCCTTTTGCCCTATTGTTTCGAGAAGTCACTTTAAAACTTACCCAATAGGAGTAGCCATAGATAAATGGCTAAAGCACATTTATGTTAAAATACCACATTTGATAAAGGAATCTTGGGTCTTTTTAGGCAGCCTAACCCCCAGTATATGGAAAGAGGGCCTCATATTCATTACCATAGACGTCATTGATTTATTTTCATGTATATCTAAAACATAGGGTTTGGATGGATTTTGTAATAATGTAAGAAAATATTCTAATTTGGAATGGGATAATATCTGTCTAATTATGGAACTTATGGCAATAGTACTAGATTACAATTACATCTTTTTTGAAGGTGAATATTTCCAACAGACCAGAGGGGTGGCCACGGGGACTGCGTGTGCTCCCATGTTCGTCAACTTGGTTATGTTGGAATGGGAGACCAATTTCATATTCAAGTGTCATTATTATAAGTACATTTGCCATTATTCCAGATTTTTGGATGATATTTTTATCCTATGGGATGGTCCACAAAACATTATAGAAGAATTTATGGACTATATAAATAGTACCAGTACTTATTTAAATTTACATATTCTAGTAGTACAGAAGGCATAGCATACTTGGATACTTTTATTTCTAAAACTATTAATGGATTTAAATCCCATATTTATAGGAAAAACACTTTTTCTAATAGCTATTTGGAATATTCTAGCAATCATCCAAGGAAAATGATGACAACCATTTTTAAAGGACAGTGTATAAGAGCTGCCCGAATGACGTCTATGTATAATGATATGACTGAAGAAATGAATTATATTAAGTCCCTATTTATTTCCAGAGGGTATCCAGATGGTATGCTGGATGATGTAAAGGTTTATGTTATGAGGGAATAGGGAAGTAAATATCCTCCCTTACTTGGAAAAGAATGAATTAAAAATATGGATATAGCATCAAGTAGTAATGAAGCACATTATAGTAGGGCCTGTGTAGTGGAATATTCCCCATATGTGAATAACATAAAACATATATTATGTAGAAATTGGAATATACTAACGGTGGACAAGGAAATAAGGAAAATAATTGGAGATACACCAGTATTTGATTACAAAATGGGGGGGAAATATTAAGAGAAATTTAGAGAGAGGGTATACAATAAGGGTAATGAATGACCAGAGCAAACACACTAGGAGATGTGGTAGCTGTGGGCAGTGTCATGCCATATTAGAAGAAGAAGGTATAGTCTTAGAGAATGTTAGTAATACTAGGATAACTTTTAATCAAAGGAATTGCAACTCTAAGTACATTATATATATGGCTAAATGCATGACCTGCCCCAGCTACTATGTAGGTAAAACAGAGAGACAATTTAAGAAAATAATTTATGATCACTTATATAGCATTAGAAGGAAGGACACAAACAATGCCCTTTACAAACATGTGGACAAATATGGTGATACTCATTTTTTTAAATTTGCCATTCTTGAACAGGTTAGTTTAGGGCCACGAGGGGGTAATTATAAGGCACTTTTAGGACAGAAAGAAATTAAATGGCATATATTAACAGATGGGGCCAGTGAGCCTGGGCTAAATAAATTTATTACCATTAAACCTATATTACAGTTGCGACAATAAAAGTATGCATTTTTCTGCATTTTTTTAGAAAGATTTTTTACAAATATGAATTAGGTTTAAGCATATAATTGCTTAGATAGGTAGGAATTAATGGCATTTATATATATGTACAATGTTTCCATTTTTGTCTTGTTGCTTTTTTGTTTTTTTTATTGTTTTGCTTTTTTGCATTAATAAAGTTAATCTATTTTGTATTAGGTTGAATATAATACAATATAACATATAATATAATTGTATAAAATCTTATATATTTTAATGCAATTTTTGTAGTTCATGTAGTCAGAGGATGCCAATGTGTGTTTTATATCAGTAAGAAGGATGTATGCAGAATACTTAAATGATATCTATGAGCTTACTATAGGGTAGTATAAGCAAACAAAGCACTAGTTCACTTTAAATTGCATAACATTTTAATTATGTAATTGTTATTTAATGGAGATTTATGCCACCAAAATGAAGTATATAAGAGGGTAATTGATTGTTTATTATATTCTGATGAAGTCCACTTTGATGTGGATGAAAGCGCTAAATGAATATCATTTTTATTTTTGCTGAACATTAAAACAAGTGTGGTTTTTACGTATCCAGTTGCTGCACCGTTCCTGCTTGGACTCCGTTATTATACAGTGTATGTTACTCTTGCCCAGTACAGTACACTCTTATCAATTTTTATAATGGTGAGCAATTATGAATAGGGTAAAATACTTCAACTCCCAAAACCCCACAGAACCTTGCATCAGCAGTCAGACTATATGTGTTCTACAAAAAAACTAGAGAATAGCAGTGTTTTGTTCAACTACATGTGTTCTATGGACTACAAAAAGAAGTGCTTTCATTCCAGTGCAGTACTCCATGTTTCATTCAACTACATGTGTTCTACAGAGTGAATATTCCAAGCAGCCTTATCAGCAACACTTCAGAACATAAAACAGAAAGAGCTGCAGTAAGTAATCCTTTCAAGTACAGTTTTTAGTGCAGCAGCCAGCTTGACTTCAAGGTTTCATTAACAGTTTATAGTGACAGCAAATGTTTCATAATAGAAGTTTCAATGGCATACCAGTATTTTTCCATAAATAGAGGCTACGAACTCTATCTGTACATAATAAGCCATAAATGATGGCATTGCAATTTCTCATTACAGAGCAGACCTTTCAGTAAGACAGCACTATTTCATGCAGAAAACAGACACAGCAGACAACCTCTACATACAGTAATTACAGCTGTTAAACAAAATGCACAGCACCAGTGTTTACTTCAGAAAAAGCCTCAAAGAACTTCAGCAGACCAGCACTAAATCAACAAATTTCAGCAGTGTTCCTTCAGAACATAAAAGACATTATCCAGTTAACAGCTATCTCCTCAAGCTTTCAAGTTTCAAGTGTGACTTCACACAGCCAAGAAAAAGGTTAATACGCTATAGATGATGGACCATATTCTTCCAGGATCATAAAGTTGTATAAGACTTTATATGCACTTTTTAGTTAACAGCTCAAAAAACTTTAAATTCATCAGTAAAAGTCATTTGCATACCTGTTGTATAAAAATATTAAGTAACAATTCTACAGTTAAAACGTCAGTAAATTTTTGGTTTAATTTTAAAAATTGGCTAAAGCAGTCTAGAAAGTTTTTTTTAAGTTAAAAAAACATACAGTCCCTTAATAGCACTCCCATTCAGGTAGAATCCAGCACTAAGCTTTTAGGTGTAACCATCGACGATCAGCTTAACTTTGCCGTGCATGTTAATAACTGTATCAAAAAGACTCATTCAAAACTAGGGCTCCTTTACCGTAACAAGAAATTCCTTACCTCTGAAACCAAGAGTACTCTCTCTCTCTCTCTCTCTTACCTACCTTCTACCCAGTCTAATGTACAATTCTCAAATTCTCACAAATCTTAACTTAATCCTGACCAAACTTGAATCTACCTACAACAAGGTAGCTAGATTTGCTGCCCAACAAGCCTACAAATCCCATTACTGTCTCTCTCTAAAACACTTAAACTGGCTTAAATTACCTTACCAGTTTCTTCTGTCTCAGCTCCAGATCATCCATTCTATCCTATACTAGCCTTCCTACTGTCCAGCACTATCCCCTCTCATCTCCCATTATTCTCCCTCCAGACCTCTCCGAAGCTCTAACCAAGACCTGCTACAAATCTACAAACCCAAGTCTAAATTTGGATGCAACATGTACAGCTATCACCCCACTATTGCCTGGAATAGGCTCCCACTAGAAATCAGGATCCTTACACATCCTAAACAATTTAAGACAGCCACCAAAGAGCACTTTAAAAGTCACTGGTCCTGCCACTGCACTCTCCTTCCTTAAACATCCCCTACTTCTCATACCTTAATCTACTTTCTGCCCTTAACTCACTCTTCTCACTAGCTCTCTCTAATCTTCCTTGACTACTCTTTCTACTGTCTTCTAAAATCTATTAAGCAAATCATCTCAGAGAAACATTATAATGTAATTGTCTTGCCTTCATGCAACTACATTATGATAAAACTGAGTTTTTGTAACCACTTACCCCAAAAACTATATTCATCTTAATGATATATTTTCTTTTTATACATATTGAAATGGTTTTGCTATACTCCTTATTATTGACACTGTATAACATTGTATTGCCATTTAATGCCTTGTAATAATCCTGTAACATTGCTGTTTAATGCTAATTTATAATGAAAATTGTATAATATGTTGGAGCGTTTCTCCCCGGGCCTCCGCTGAAAAAGGGCTCTTCATCTCAGTCGGACAATCCTGGTCAACAAATGTAAAATAAAATAGATAAATAAATAATAAATTAAAGCTTATTAGTTTAAGAATGTTAAATATTTCTAAACGCAAAAGGGTTAAATCACAGAAGCAAGCTAATGACTCAGCTTCTGTCAGTATGGTTTCAGACTTAAATAATTCTTGTGTAAATGCTTCAGCACATACAATTAAAAATACAGCATTATGTTGCAGTATTAAATATACAAATGTCAACACAGTCAATGTACATAACATGCAGGCAAGTCTTAAGTTCAGACTACTTCATCTAGTTTCTTATTTTCAGAATCAAGTGTAAACATTGCACTGAGGGGGGGTGGGGGTGATAGGAGGAATCAGTACAAATTTTGATAAAGTAAATTCCAGTATAACTGAAAAACAGACTTCAGTGCAATGCAAAGTAAGATTGCTACCAATTCAGAACTAAATAAAGAATGCATTCCATAGCTATCTGTAAAGGGTGCAGCAGTCTGGCACCAAATCTGAGCATTAATCTGTCGTTGTTTAAGGTTAAAAGAAATGACAATATTTCATTGTTTGCAATAGAATCAACTTCAGTTACAAATAGGTATTTATTAGAGGACACAAATGCAGTTTTGTCAGGATATAAAGGGTCAAAGATTACAGCAGCTAACAGTTCAAAGTATAACAGCTCTATACTAGGTATGAACATGTCATTAGAGTTATATGCTGTTTTAGACTTCAGTGACAAGATTTGTGCAAATGTACAGATTTTAAAGAATTGGTTATAATAGGAACATGCAGATGTATGGGTTGAAGATAAAATAAACTCTAGTTCAGCTGACACAGCTAAGGTGCTCAGAAAGACATATTGGGTGTGGCCGTTAGGAAAAAAGGGTAACTGTATACATCTACTTCAGTTACAAATAGACCTTTATTAGAAGATCAGAAATGACAGTCAAATTAATTCACAGAATAAAAGGTTTAAAGTTACAGATTTGGCAAATTAATTTTTGGTGTTATTGTTTTGTTTAGCAGTCATTAGTTAAGAGCTTTGTATTAAAGTGTTGCAATGCATAAACAATATCTTAATATAGACAGAGACAAAAATAAGGTTTTGCTAGTTTACAGAATGTAAAATTTAAAGTCAATGCTACATTGTAAAAGTGACAGTACAGTTAAGAGTTCTGATCCTATGCATAAAATGAGTACATTATGAAATCAATTTAAGACTGTACATATTTCATACAAAAATGGCAGTTTATCAAGCACACCAGATCAGATTACAGCCAGTTTAGCAAGCTGAATTAAAGACAGTACTGTATGCCATAATGCAGTAGGATTAAGATCAATTTAATGCATTTACAGTTTTTACTATTCATCCAAGAAAATTGTAGACAGTAATGATAAATGCTTGCAGCATTCAGTACTATTGAAAAGTTAAATGATGTCAGCTAAAGAAACGGTTATGGTGAGACAGTGGGTGGAGTTTCACTCACAGAACAGCATGCTGAAATCTAAGGGTCATGAGAGAAAATGTAAAACGTTCAACAGTTAAAATTAATTTTATATAGGTGCAGGAGTGCACATTGTTACATTACTATTTTATTTTAATTTGAAGTTATCAGTTTGTTTACAGACTTGCAAGACTTTATTAGCAGCAAATGTTTATTTCATGCAGAAAAATGTAAATAAGGTCAGGACAATAAGCAATAATATCAGTTTATAATTGTTAAAGATGCAAATGTTATTTTAAGGACCTGATACTAAATACAGTCAAGAACTTTAGTCACCCAGCCTTGCCCAAAAAATGAAAAGAAGAGGTTTAAAGGCCCAACTATAAAAATAGACACTTCAACATTAAAGCAGGCCTTCCTTTACCTCATCAGTGGCTGGGACAATGCAGAGAGTTGACTGTCTATGTGTTTCTGTTATTTCTTCAATGTTTGTTTAAAGTTAAAATGTATGAGTTAAAGCAAGTACGCATGTTTTAGACAGTTATTTAACAGTACTAGTTTTCAATTTATCAGTTAAAGCAAGTATGTATGTTTCAGACAGTCATATTAACAGTACCAGTTTTCAGTTTATCTATGTTCAGACAACACTGACAGGAAAACAGATTTCAGTTAATTTTTTATCTGTGTTCATCTAACACTGTCAAAATGTTCTCATGTTTTCAGACAATTATACAACAGTACTAGTTTTCACTTTATGTTCAGACAATACTGTCAGGAAAACAGATTTGTCAAAATGTTCTCATGTTTTCAGACAACTGTACAACAGTTCTACTTTTCAGTCTATGTTCAGACAATACTGACAGAAAAAGGTACTAATAGTTTAGTTTTCAGAATATAACATTTACCAGTTTCAGTTATGCTTTTACCTGTGTTCAGTTAACACTGGCAAAATATATTTTTAGTATTAGTTTAGTTAGTTTCCAGAAAATACACAGCTATTTTAAATGTTCAGTATACACTAATATAAATTTCAGTCATGATTCAGAATATGACATTCATACTCAGTTATGTGTTCAGCATAGTATATTTCAGTCAAATCTCAGAATATAAAAATAATACTGTTACCGCACATTATTCAGTCATTAGTTTTAAGGGTAAAGTAACAGAATTACATTATTTAGTCATTAGTTAAGGGTAAAGTGACAGAATTATTTTTTACAGGCTTATTAAAATAAGTTATCTAAATAATAGGTGGTAAGAGTTATTCAGTATACTCAAGCTATAACATGGCAGGCTTAATTTGTTAATTAATTTACAGATTACAGTACACTTTACATAATTATTGTATATTAGTCAGAAAGTTAAAAAAGACACTAACAGAAAATGTAAAGGTATAGACCTGAAATGCAGAACCCATAAGTCTAGTAAACTATTAAGATAAGTTTTCTAAAGACTAGGTAATAATAATTGTTCAATGCACTTAAGGCATAACAGGGCAGGCTTAATTTGTTAATTAGCTTACAGATTACGTGCACTTTACATAATTATTGTACATTAGTCAGAAAATTAAAAGGACACTAACAGACAATGCAAATATATAGACTTTAAATACAGAAAGTATAGGTTGTAGTATACTATTATAACCCATAAATATCCATAAAATATTTCAGACACAAATTTAGGAAGCAGACATCTATTACAGCACATAAAAGTTAAAAAGTAAGTAGCATTATAGAGCAAATTTAAATGAAAATTTATAGACATAAGTTAACACAGGATATGGTAATTCTGCTTCAAGACCACTTTAAGTTATCTCTTTAGTGCAGATTTCAATTAGTCTTCAGAAAATAGCCATCATGCTTGATAGGCTATACAATAAAAAGAAACAGTACAATGTTTAAATATTTAAATCTTTAAACAACAGAAAAATGTTTAATTTGCTATAAGAGAGAGACATCATAGTATACTAAGCCACCAGTTCATAAGGTAAAAAAAAAACATAGGCAATAAACAGTGTAACTTTATCATTACAGCATATATAGATATGGAAGAAAAATAGGAAGGGTTAACAGTTCATACTCTAACTTAAATAAAGATTCAGAAAGACAGGTTAATCAGCTTTAAAAGCCAAAGAATTAAAAAAAAATACTCATTTTCAGAATAACATACACGTTTTGAATATATCACTCATACATCAGAACGTAGGCTTAAAGACTCTAAAGACTATGAATCTAGGTATTATGAACATCAAATCATAAATTCAACAGACTTCAAGCCTGGTGGTCAAAATTACAATTGCAAGTTTATTCACCAAATAAAGAAAAACAAGTGCCTACTTATAATTAAATCATAAAGTTAAGAGACTTCAATCTAAGCAGGCCATAAATGCTCAAGTGACACCTAGTGGTAAAAAATAAAATTTCAGGTTTATTTACAAATAAAGAACATTTATCTTCAGATTACGAGTCAGGTAGCATAAATCTGTATAGAGTATTTAGCAATACAGATGTAAGGTAACTTCAAAAGTAGGTCCCTGTAGACTTTCATCAGGGACTTCAGGGGGCAACTTTTAGAGTTAGAGTATTCTCAGTAAATTCACTATAGTACATTTAGGAAGAATAAGGCCTGAAATATGGAGTCAGACATCTATGCATTCAGTTTCAGAGAAAGACAGTTTATTAGAAAGGAAAGATAAGCATAAAGTGTGCAGGAAATACAGAAATACAGAATGTTCTTTTCTCAAGGGAAAGATACAATCTTGCCAGCTACAGAATGTTCCTTAATGGAATGGTAGATTAAGATTAGGCCTGCAAACCAAGGAAACCAAGGCTAAGAGGGTGTGAAGCATTACAGAGTTTTGGTATTATTAAAGTATACTTCAGATACACTTAGGAAGCCACAGTGGTGCAGCGGTAGCGTTGTTGCCTCACAGCAAGAGGTTCTCCTGTTCGATTCTCAGCTGGAGTGCCTTCTGTGTGGACTCTGCATGTCCTCCCTGCGGTCGAGTGGTGTTCGAAAGACATGTGTGAATGGGCGTGCCTTCGTTGAAGGTTGGGCATCGGGCTTACAACTCGGCACCATAAAAATCTACTGCCAATCATTAGCAGACTAGAATTCTGCTGTGGCGACTCCTAACCGGGAAAAGCTGAAAAGACAAACAACTTTAGATACGCTTAGGGAAGTCAGTTAAGGATAGTTAGGTCATTCGACCTGTCATTATAGAGAAGATTAAGTTACAATACAGACACTCGAGCCTGAGTAAAGAAGACAGGTCAAATAAAGACTATTTTAGTTGACGTTGTTCTGGACAATCGGAATATGATGTGCAGTAACTTTGGATACTAATCAGCACCCTAGCAGTTTTAAGGCTATTATTGTTTATCAGCACTGTTAATGAAGACAGTATTCGGATATTGTAAACATCTTAATAAAGTCTTATTAAATGAATTGCAGTGTTTGGAGAATTCATTCTGAAAAGTACACAAGACTTGGCCCGTAAAGGAGAGACTGGCACTTGTTCAGCATGAGTTTGGGTAATTAACAGATAAAGACTTTTGTTTCAATCTCATTTCAGTTGTTTCCAGTTCATTCCAGTACAGTACAGTCTTATCAATTTTTACACACACCATGCTAAAAAGAAAGGATATGGAGCTGCTGTAGATTTCCCTTCTTTAGTAATTTTAAAGGGATCTGCATTTTGGTATCAACTATTCTGTGCCCTGTATGTGCCTGAATAACTGCTTTTTCACTGCTAGTAGCAGTTGTCAGACTGAGTCTTGATTCTCTTGAACTATCTCCCTTACCCTCTAAACTAATTTTCTATCCTTCCATATTAACATCGGATACATTTTTGGTTGTTATAATCAAGCAAGCCTCTAAATTATTCATATTATTATCAAAATGCACTTTTTCAGTCCAGTGCTGAAAATATTTTGAAATGATTTTTTGCCTTGTCCAACTATGGGATGTTAATAACTTAGCTGACTTTACTACATAAGTACTAAAAACTAAAACGCCTCGCAAGTATGGTGTGCTCGGCCATACCATAACATAGTAAGACACCAGTGGCCAGCATTTGCAGCATATAAACACCTCCAAACCAAAAATAATAAAATAAATATTTATTTAAGCATAAATGCAACAAAGTGCACTGATATCAATTCAAACCGGTTTCGGCTATCCAGCCTTCATCAGTGAAAAAGCATTTGTGGTTCAAAATGATTCATGAATATTAATAGAAACCACCAACCAATGGAAACATGGTTTAGTTCATCCCAAACTCAAAATGACTGTCACATTCAAATCACTGTTTACCCTTAGTATAATAGAGGCATTATAAACATAGTGATACTATATGAATATCTGATACAGATTATATCAAAAATACAGCATATAATAATATTTCTTGTTATACACAAAATACTCCTGATGAAAAAATCTTTAAATTTGCATACAGAGTGTTGTCATGTATTATCAGTAGAATATAAGATCAAATCAACATGGGGTTTGTTAGTATACAGTCTATTATCAAAATAACACTGAAGTATGAATATATGATATAATTGTGTCACAAAAGTATATAATGTATTATTAAAGCATTCAATATTCATAAACAGATACATAACCATACAAAATAGATAGTCTCAACACAAAAAAAAACTTTTTTTAAGTAAGCCAGTAGGGTTTAACAATGGTACATAATATTGAAACCCACTTGATAATCTTACAAAAACATTAAAAGATAATATGATATTATAATACATAAGCGTATGGCAAAATATAATAGCCTTATAACTAGATTCTGTTGCCATACACCAGTAAGCTTTGACAATGGCAGCATACATATATAAGGCCCTCATTGTTATTTTGCACATATGTACAAATATTTTTTTTTAAAATGTTCCAACACGTATATATAGGTCATGAACAATGTTAGTTGTATAATAAACCACATAGATGAACGACCCATATCATAGGTTTATTGATATAATTCTTAACTATATCATGCATATAGGAATATAAATATTTTTTCTTTCCTAGGTTTTAAACATATCCTATATGTGTTGTGGTTACAGCATGTGTTATACCATTTACCTTTCATATGTTATAGGTGGTCATTAAGACCCGGGGGAAATAGAGCTCCAAGGTGAATTATCCAATATTTTTCTTTATGGTTCAAAATACTATGCCAGCCCTGTTGATTGCTCCTATTGCCAGTAATTTTATCAATAATCGTGAACATAAATCGAGCATTGGTATGTTTCAAAGTGTGTCTATAGAGAGCATTAGTCTCTTTTTTTGTTTTTGATGTCAGTTTTATGTTCATTCATTCTTACTCTGAGTGATCTTGATGTTTGCCCTACATAGAATGCTGAACATTGACAAGTGGCTAAATAGACAACCCAGCTACTGCTGCAGTTACCGAAGACTCTTAGATCATATACTCTACTTGTATTGGCACTAGTGAATTGTTTCAATTTACTAACCTGGTTACAAGATCCACAATGCCCACATGGAATGAATGTGACAGTCATTTTGAGTTTGGGATGGACTAAACCATGTTTCCATTGGTTGTTGGTTTCTATAAATATTCATGAATCATTTTGAACCACAAATGCTTTTTCACTGATGAAGGCTGGATAGCCGAAACCAGTTTGAATTGATATCAGTGCACTTTGTTGCATTTATGCTTAAATAAATATTTATTTTATTATTTTTGGTTTGGAGGTGTTTATATGCTGCAAATGCTGGCCACTGGTGTTTTACTACATAAGTAGCAGCTACTGAAGCTGGCATAACGCTTCTTTTTTCAGCGTATTGGCTGGTAGTGGGTGCCATAGTAGTTTTACCTAGTGGCTACAGCCTTTCCTGAAATTCCATTTTTGAAATGCCAGCAAGAAGCTTTTGCAGTGTATCTTGAAAATCCTCCTAATTCTCTCAACAACACATCATTTATATAATTCTACAGTCTCCTTTTTATCTTCTAAAAGTGGCATGTCTATGTCACCACATGGTTTCTGTAGTAATTTCATTATTTCACATTTCTGCAAATCTTGAAGTAGTTTTTCTAGTCCTTTTCTTAGTTGTGCCTTATTAAATACTTTGACAGTGGACATAGTCCCTGTTGCCTTTTAAACAGTTTAATCTTTTCATCGAACCTCAACATTATCTTACTGAGAATGTGAAATGTTACAGCATCCATACAAAACATTATTTTTGTCAACATCTTTGAGTTCATCTAACATTCATATGAAACAGTCTGTCCATATGAATAATAAATCAGCCTCTTGAGGAGACTGTTTGGATTTCACTTTTTCTGCACTTTCTTTAGCCATTCCATGTTAAATATGTACTTAAAGCCGCCAGGTATAAGTCTTTTTGCTTGCCTAGAATTCTCAGTGTCTGTTCAGTGAAGTAGTCTGTAATACCAAACCTCCCAAAACTCACACTTAGTCCCACTGTCTGACCACGGAGCAGCAGTGAGGAAGACTCTGCTATCAGAATTAACTTTGGGGTTACTTCCTAGATCTAGACTTGCTTAAAATGACCGTAGTTCTTCACAGCTCCTTTCCTTTTCAAAATACTCTAGGTTCTTAGTCATTAGAATGTAATCCTGAGTCAGTCATTCAACCTCACCCTCTAACATGAAGAATTACCCTACTTTTGACTCTGCTCCTTTTATGAATGAGGCTGCCATGCCAGTTGTAAAATTGAGCAAAGCTACAAAACACTAGTTTAAGAAAGCAAGCAGACCTTGATAACTAATAAATCAACAAAACAGCACAATATGCACAAATATTGGAAATATGAAAAAGAAATAACAGAATTAAAATTTCTACAGAATGGAGGCCATTGCTCTTGTCCGGAGCAATGATAATTGTTAATGGTTAGTACAGAGCTTTCAGTTTATATTTTTTTAAACCCAGAACTTCTGTAAGGACTGTGATGCAATTTGTACAGTTTCCTGAGAAAAAACAGAACAACAGAAAATATTTTGGTTCTCATGATCTAACTGAAGCTTAGAACATCCTGTTCCCAAAGTTTCTGGCCTTTTCTTAACAACCTGGCCTTGGTTTTATCTTGAGATAAGAGAAAGTGAACTCAGTGCTTCTCAGTGATTCACTAACTGCAGCTGTGAACCATATCCCCTGTAGCACACATAATCATGACACTTTTTTCTAATTTCATTAGGCATGTCAGAAATAATTTAATACACTGCCAAGCAACGCTGTCAGGGTGGTGGTTGGAATGCAGTGGAGCCAATCCGATCTGCTTAAGGATGACCTAGTTCTGGACTCTCCTTTAGCTGTTTTCCTGGCAGTGATCCAAGTATCTGTCTTCAGAGATTTCTGTTATGGAAAATCATTTGCCTGTCTTAATCCATGTGGTAAGGTGACCATATAGTGCTGGTTGTATTTTCACATGGAAACTTTTATAATCTCAAGAAGGACACCCAGGAGCCCCATTATTTGCCATCAAGTAAGTCCCCATCAGCTTATTGATCTCACAAACTGCCAGTCTAGGCACACTGAATGCATCTTGGCTAGTGTCTTGTCAGTCTTGACTATGATAATCTTTTATCTCTATGATTTCCAGTATGCATACAGTTACATGTTTTGTAAACATGTCCTGTTAAACTTGTCATGCTAAGATGCCATAGGTCTACATCTTCTTTCAGACTGCTGCTTTCTTACATGAGATGGAAATATTATCTTTACAACTGAAGTTTAGGGGTTAGTATAAGGGTTAAGACATTTACTTCTCAGACACAAGGGTTTGGTTCTCACCTTTGAGGAAGTTGTCTAGGTTTAAAATGGCCAGTAAATGAATACATAAAGGAGGCTCTCATTATTCCCATCCACAAAATGGCAGGCCTAAATTTCTAGAAAGCCATCATCTTGTCTCAAACTTTCCCTTTGTCACTAAGTTTCTGTAGAAAGTTGTGTACCTTCAGGTCAAATCATATTTATGAAACAGTCATATCAATGACCCTTTCTAGTCTGCATTTAGAGCTAGATATAGTACTGAGACAAATCTCAATGTAGTCCTTAATGAACTCCTTGTTGCAAGGGGTCAACACCGTTATCCTAATCTGGTCTGTCTTGATCTGTCTACTGCATTTGGTATGAGGGATGAGTCACCTCTGACTGATCAACCTGAGAAGTATTACAGTATTTTCAATGTTTGCCATATATTGGTTTACCTCTTGTCTCTCTGAGCACACCCATAGAGTGGCATCTGGGATGTATATTATCATTCTCCTACCTTTAGGATTGGGTACCATAGAGTGCCTTTCTAGTTTTTTCTTTTCACCTTATAGTCTTAATCTGAGAGGTATAAACAGTCACTGCTATGCTAATGACCCAGGGCTGGTGTTAGCATTTGGGAGCCCCCGGACACTCAGTCTAAGTATCACCCTGTCACTGCCATTCCTCTGAAGGAACCTTTTAGTTCATGCTACACAGTTTTATGAGTAGTACACACAAACTGAAATGTAGCTACAATCCACTTACATGAGAACAGGCCTGTGTACCACACTATGTTGGCTCATCCCAAAGCGGGACATTTGCAGTTAGTGGCATTTAGTTGCAACTGTAATACACTGCAACAAGTGTAGGTTCAGGGCTGGACTTAAGTGAAATGGTACCCTAGGCACTATCTACTGTTTCAACACCCTCCCCCACACACACTTCCTCTAGTGCTCCTCCCTCTTTTTCCTGTATCTCTGGTTCCCCACACCATGCACATTATATTTCTTCTTCCTTTTCTAACATTTAATCTTACTGTTCAGATTTTTCAAGAAGCCATGACTTTCTATAAGTTTTGAACTGTATTTTAGTTTTTTTTTCTTTTTACATGAACTTTTCACCCAGTGTTGGCTTGAACGGAAATTATGATTAACAAAGGAAATTCAGTGTTGCTGTTCAGCTTTAGCTTTTCTTACATCCTTTCTACACACCTTTCCTGACATCACAGTAATAACCATTTAGAAAATTATATATATATATATATATATATATATATATATATATATATATATATATATATATATATATATATATATATTTATTTATTTCAGTTTGATGACCGGGGGGGGGGTCCACTGGGCTCAGGAGCCTGTTTTCAGTGGAGGCCCGGGGAGAAAAGCTCCACATTACATAGTAAACATTACATTTTTCAGATAAAAGTTACAATTTAAGATGCCGATGCATTAAGCTAAGCAAATTAAAGTTAATGTTAAGGATGCAGGTACATTATAAAATCAGAGACATGAACTGGTACATTGGTTACTTAGCATATGAGTAATTTGTTGAGATTAATTTTTCAATGGTTACATAGAATATGAGTCTTGTTAAGGCAGTTATGGCAGAACAAGTACAAATGATAGGGAGGGGAGAAAAGGGAGAGCAAACTATTTACAATATAGACATAATGTACACAAGATAACACTGAAGAATGAGTCGTTTCCAGGGGAGTTAAGTAGTAAGGAAAAGAGAAGTAAGGAAAATACAATTTAGAGCGGAGAGAGAAGTAGGGAAAGTGCACTTGCACTTCCATTTAGAGAAAAAGTAGGAATGGAGGTGGGTTTTGAAGTTATCAAAGTTTTTTATAGTTCGTAGAGAAGGAGGGAGAGAGTTCCATTTTTTGGCTAAGGAGAAGGACAGAAGGTGCCGTCCAGCAGGGCGGTATGGTTTGTAGACAGTGATAAGGTTTAGGTGAGCAGATCTAAGTGGCCTGTTAGGGGTGTATGGTTGTAGGATGTTGGAAAGAGCAGGGCATATATAGGGTTAAATAATAGCCTATGGGCAGTAATAAGTTGGAGGTAGTCGAGATGGATGGTAAGTTCTAGCCAGTTAAGTAAATGGAGGGCAGAGCAATGGTGGGAGGAGTATTTGGCTTTTATGGCAAATTTAGAGATTTTAGTGTAACAACTTTCCATTTTGGAAGAGATGGAGCCAGATAAGTTAGTTAGTCGACGGGCACCATACAATAGAGAGGGGAGAAGGTAGGTAGTGGTGAGGGTTTGTCTAGTAGAAGGTGAGAGATAGTGGATGTTTCTGTATAGAAGGCCAAGTTTTTGGTGTGTTTTCTTGATGTTTAGTTGAATATGGGTGTCAAAGTTTAGGTGTTCATAGGTTCATTCATCTATAGTAACCCCAAGTAGTTTGGCATAGGGAACAATTTCTATAGTAGAATTGTTGTGACTTCTAATTTAGAAATAATTTTTATCAAGAGGGGAGGATTTTGAGGGTGGGAAGAGTAGTATTTTGGATTTGTTAGCATTTAGAGATAGATGGTTTTGGAGCATCCAGTTCTCAGTGGTGGAGAAGGCAGTTTGAGTGTATGATTAAAGTTTTGGGAGGTTGGTGACATAGCAGATTAAAGTGGAGTCTTCAGCATATTGTACCATTTTAGTATTTGGAATGGCAGAGTGGAAGTCTTTGACAAAGCTGTTAAACAGCATTGGGCCAAGAATGGATCCTTGGGGAACTCTAGTAGGAGTGGGAAGGAGGTTTGAGGTGCCTTTCCTCCATTTTACAGACTGAGAGCTGTCTGATAGGTAACTTGAAAACTAGGACAGGTTATTGTGAGAAAGGTTTAGATTAGCAAGGTGACTGAAGAGATGGGTATGGGAGATTGTACTGAAAGCCTTGGAGAGGTCTAATAGAACTGTAGAAACTATTTTTCCAGAGTCATGGGCGTGGTTGACTATATCTAGGAAAGAGAGAAGAGCAGTCATAGTGCTATGGCCAGGGCGGAAGCCGTGTTGAGTTTTTGAGAGATAAGATGGTTTATGGTTAGGAAGGGCATTAATTGGGTATGAATGCATTTTTCCAAGAGCCAAGAAGAGGAAAATTCTGCAAGACAAACAATCAGTGAGAGAGGCTATGGACAATAGCTGGTCCTGTTGTACTGGGGTAAGTGTCGAGCTAGGGGAAAACTAAGGGCCAAGCTAGCAGGCACAGAATGTGACTGGTTGGGTAACTGGAGATTTAGGATACTAGCTCTTGCGATGTAATTAAGAAATTAGGATAAGTGGAATACTTTTTCTGGGCAGTGCTGCCATCTAGTGTCAGAAATGGGGTAATAGCTGGTTGCTAAAAAGTGGAATATACCTGTGGGATACAGGGAGCTTTAAAGGAGGGGAGCGGGGGATAAATGGTTGCAGAAGGCAGCAAGCACACACGGGAGGTCAGGTATACAGGGAGACAACTGTTATAGTCACAGTTCCAAGTTTATTTAATCTACCTACACAGTGGGTTGCTGACTGAGTTTCCAAAAGGCAGGTAGGTCACAGTATAACAAAACGAGCAGTTCAGGGCATCCTTTTGGAGATGGCAGGAGAACTTTCTTTGCAGTTTAGTAGCAGAGAGGGCAGCTGAGGAGGTTGGCTGTAATGAAAGAGAGAATAGAATTAGACACTTTAAGAGGAGAGGGGAGGGAAGTTCAGGATAGAAAGAGTGATGAGAGTATATTGCTGAGAGGAGGAGGATGAGGGGGCAGGGGTGAGAGAGAGAACAAGGAATAGTGAGGAAGGTAAAGATCAAGGAAAATCAATAATGGTAGCAAGTGAAGACACATTAACAAATAAGATATACATTTACATTTTTAAAAACACTGCTAAGGAAAAATAACATTTCTTCAGATAAATGCAGGATCTGGTCGCTATGCAAACACAGAAAACAGCTGGAATAAAGCCGCAGTGAGTAGCACACTGGAAAACTAAACACGTCTTCAGAATATTGCAGGTTCCAGCTGTTATGCAAGCACAGCAAACCGGTGTATAAAGACACTATTGGTAACACGCTGATGATGTTGTTGTTTATCTTTTGGCTTTTCCTGGTTAGGGGTTGCCACAGCGGAACTCTGGTCCGCTAATGATTGGCAGTAGATTTTAACGAAAGCCAAGGTGCCAGCTCGACGTCCAACCTTCAACGAAGGCATGCCCATTTACACATTTCTTTCGGCTGCCCATCCAACCATGGGGAGGGCATGCAGACTCCACACAGAAGGCACTCCCCGCACTCCAGCCGAGAGTCGAACGGGAGAACCTCTTGCTGTGAGGCAACGACGCTACTGCTGCACCACCGCGACGGTAACACGCTGGTGATATCTAGCAAAATTAATAGCAAATCTGGAGTATAAAGACACTATTGGTACAACTTAGGAAATATCTAGTCACAATGATGGCATAAAATCATATAACAGTTCTGAAACTAAGCGCTACCATGAGCAGAGCCAGCAGTTACAAAACGCTAGAGATATCTAGCTACAATAATGGTGTAAGATTATATACCGATTTTAAAACTAAGCGATACACTTGAGGAGAGCAGTGGTTGCAAAACTAATGTTTTAATGTTAATGGAAGCTGTGTCGTATACTCTAGATAGCACACGGACATGATATAGTGTGCTTTGAGTCTGCTTAACATGCTGCAGCTCTAAATAACACTGAGAAAATTTACGCTAAAAAGTAATTAGGTAAGCAGGAGAGAATAAGCACACAGATGCATGGAGCTAGGCTCTAGTTTCAATTTAAAAACGAGCTGTATGTCTGAAGTCACAGTTGTAACTATTATAAACATAACATTTTAGGAGAATAGACTTGGCCAAAGTTTCAGAGTGCACACAAGCAGCAAAATAAGCCATGGATTCTCAAAGCACATGAACGACAGATAAATAAACCATGGATTCTCAAAGCACATGGACATAGTTGAGCCTGCCATTGCACTCGTAGTATAGCTTAATTGAGGACAGGATCGCTGGTATCTACAGCCTTGGCCATTTCTACTTAAGCATATATTCAGAGCAAAACAAATGAAAAACAGAAGTACAATATCTATACAGTTTTGCATCACAACCTTATAACCTACCAGTGAGACGAGCAGCCAGCCGCAAGACCGTATTAGGGGTTGTGGATGCTATGGGGTAAAATTCAAAAATGGCACCACTAACACAGCCAACTATAAGTAAAATCTGAAATAACTCAATTAAGATGGGGTCTCTAAAAACCATAGGGTTATAGATGTCATGGGATGCATTTTAGAGCATTTTCCCAACTATTTAATCCAATGGTGGCCTGAACAAAAATCATGAATAAGAAAAGAATTTCAGTCTTACTTTTTTCTTTCAAGGAAGACATAAGTTGTACCCAGGACTGAATGTTGAAGGCTTACAAAATAGTAACTCACAATAAATTAACAAATAAATGAATTGCTTATTTGAACTGTTTCTTTCTGAAATTGGTGCGCCTTGTTTGCTGCAGCATAGACTAGATTCAGGCATCCTGAATCTAGCTTTGTTTGTGTAACTTGAGCACTAATACAGGCCATTTTTTCCTGCAGAAGTTTCCCCTGCACCCTAATGGGAGGAGTGTGCAGTTAGAACTTGTCTTTAGTTTTAGCACTCAAATTTGTTTCTTTGAGCTTAGCACTTGTTCAGAACTCGTTGTAAGCATTAACTAAGCTACAAATTACTAGAGCACTCAACTTTCCTCACTTGTCTAGAGGAAAACAGTTTTTAGTACTTAATAAAAAAAAAACACCTATCCAGGCATGGGTCAGCTCCCGACACATAACCCACAAACTCAGTGTGCCACTCAACCACAGCCCATAAGGCATAACAACATACCCAATACTCTAGTCATAGGTGACTCTATATCAGGTACACTGATGTTCCACTCACCAGACTAAACAAAGAAAGTTACTCTCAGCTGCCTGTTGGGTGCCAGGATCTGCCACATAACGCACGCACTTAGGTCACTCCACAGCAAGTATAAATATGACTCTGCCATTGTCCATGTTGATGTGAATTAAAGGAGATGTACCTCCCTGGACTACATGAAAAGAGACATGGAGGAGCTCTCTGATCTTGTAGCCCAGGCAGGTATGACCCTAGCCCTGAGTAGCATCCTTCCATCACCGAAAATGATACCACAGTACAAGGACAAAATGATTGACTTCAACAATTGGCTAAGCTTCTGGTGTCATTCTAAGGGGATCCAGTATCTGTCTGCCTGGGATGACATGATCAACAGACCACGATGCTTTGCCAGAGATGGCCTGCACCTGTCACCCTTGCGATTCCGGATACTGGCTTAGGATCTTGCCACCCATATAGTGCTTTTTTAGGCAAGGTTCAAATGACAAATTCACTACTGTAACAGGTACAAGCAAGCAAAATATGAGGGTAATGCTACTCAGTGCTAGAAGTCTAAACCTCAAAATGCCTTCACTCGAGGCACTCCTTAAAATGGAGAACATCAACATCTGTGCAGTGACAGATACCTGGTTCAAGGCTCCAGAGACAGCACCTCTGTATTACCAGGCTATAATTCATACCACACCTTTCGGCCACCTAACTTGGACTGAAACACTAAGGCAGAGGTGTGTCCATATTCTTTAAGGATATCCACACTTCCAGGCTAGTTGCTCAGCATAATGCATCTGAGATTATCCAAGTGCAACTAACTCTGGGCAAGACCGCAATCCAAATTGTAACTTGCTACAGATCCCCCACCATGCCCCAGGATTCCCACTCCTCATTTCTTGATATGCTGGAAAATATTAGGGTACAACCCAACACCCTAATAATGGGCGATTTCAACTACCCCACCATTAACTGGGAAAACTACTCATGTACCAACTCTTTTGCTCAATGTTTTCTGGAATTCATAAATTCCAACACCTTGGATCAACTTATCCGCACCCACACCAGGGGCAGCAATATCCTAGACCTGGTCATTACCAACATGGGTGACTGGTGTTCCCCACCAGAGGTCAATTCCTCGTTGGTCAGATCTGACCACAAGCTAATCACCCTAGACATCCACATCCCGCCCCCACCCCCATTAGGGAAAATACTGTAAAATATTTCTCCAAAGCCAACTTCATGCTTCTTAAGACAGAAGTGACAAACTTCACAACACCCATGCAGATGGGGAATAAAGGTACGACTGCTGAATCCTACACAAATGCACTTTATAAGCACTTACACGAGTGCATGGCTCATGCTATCCCTAACAGAACCAAGATGCTATCCTTCAAAAAAAGGAAGCCAATCTGGTGGTCCCCTGCCATAAACAAATTCTACAACAGAAGAAAGAAATTGTTGCAAAAAAGAGTAAAATCCCATGACTGGAGGAACTCCCTGGTCAGCCTCAGTAAGAAGCTGAGATCCCTCATAAAATTCTCCAAAGCTTGTTACGAAAACAAAATCGCCACTTATTCTAAAGACAACCACATAGCATTCTATAGCTATGTCAAGAATCTCAATGGCAACACTCAGATCTCCTCTGAGTTACAGCACAATGGCACTAAATACACAGAACCAACTGATATTGCCAACATCCTGGCAGATAGGTTCAGTGCTAACTTTACCCCCCCCTCACCCCTAAAGGGCCCATTTTTATACTGGAAGAATGCAAAGTTCCTGTAGTCACGGCTGCACAGATAAAAAACACATTCTCCAAAGCCAAGAACACATCCATGGGACCTGACAACATCCCAGGCTGCATTTTACACAAACTACAGAATGAACTGGCACCCCACCTAAGCACCATGTTCAATCATAGCCTCACCTCAGGCTTTGTGCCCATTGAATGGCACACAGCGATGGTTATCCCACTCCACAAAGGAGGAGCCATCATGGACCCCAGGAACTACCACCCCATTAGCCTAACGAGCCTGGTCTGCAAGGCCATGGAACGTATCATCATGGAACTTATAAACAAAGACATTGGTAATCTCCAAACTCTGGACCCCACCCAGTTCGGATTTGTAAAAGGCAGACCATGTCTCCTAAACCTGATAGACTTCTTTGAAGCAGTCACCAAAGCTGTAGACGAGGGTAAGGTGGTTCACACAGCCTATCTAGGTCTTGCCAAGGCTTTTGACACCATCCCCCACTCTGGAATTATAGATAAACTCACTAAACTAGGTATAAATCCCTATGTCACAAGATGGGTTGCCAACTGGCTCACTGACAGAACCCACACTGTGAAAGTAGCAGACTCCAAATCTGACTTCAGAACAGTGACAAGTGGAGTACTACAGGGTTCAGTCCTGGGTCCTCTCCTGTTTGGTATCTACTTTTCTGAAGTACAGGCTAACACAGAAGGTCTTTTGCTAATGAAGTTCACAGATGACTGCAAACTAGGAGCCATAATCAAAACTCCTAACGATGTGAACATCCTACAAAAGGGCCTCACTGAGACAGATGCCTGGTGTCAAAGCCATGGCCTCAAGCTCAATGCCAAAAAATGCATTGTCATCCCCTTTGGTAAAAATTCTGTACCCATGAGCTACCACATAGGTGGTAATCTACTTAACACCGAAGGTGTGATAAGAGACCTTGGTACGGAGGTGGACAGTAGTCTCTCCTTTGATAATCACATCAGCACAGTAGTCAGGAAATCCTTCTTTGTGGCACACCTCATCACAAAAGGTTTCTCATCCAGGAAAAAATAGGTCATTGTTCCCCTCTACTCATCACTCATTAGACCCATTATAGAGTACAATGCCCGTTTTGGTATGTACCTCACGAGACATCTACAACAACTGGAAAGGCTGCAGAAATACCTCACAAAGAGGATTACTGGCCTTAGACAGATGCCCTATGCAGACCATCTCAAAAAACTCCAGCTTTACTCTGTTGCATATCGCCTACTCAGAGGTGATCTCTGCCTAACATACAGAGCTGTATCAAACCCAGAGCTGTTGGACATGCTCCACTTAAAGAAATCCCAATCCCTGTGAGCTACACACTCTAGGGGCCTAAACCTTGTCACCACATTAAACAGAACATGCTGGAGGGATAGATTCCTGTCCCAGAGACTTCCCATACTCTGGAACAAACTACCTGTCTATATCAAACAAAGCTCCTCATTAGCACTTTTCAAGAAAAATCTTGATGATTGGATGGGAAATAGGAAATTCACCCCGGGGATCACCTCTGTGGCTCTGCTCAACAGGGGCACAGTAGAATAATTTTCTTGGGTGGCAAAAGCCAGGGTACCTTTTTGACTAGGCTTATATAGGCCCTAGGGCTAATAGCCTAGTACCTACCTATGAACCTGTAAGGCAATTGTTGTGAGAATATACAAATCTTCTCTGGGAATACTGCCTACCTTCCTACCCATCACCCAAAAAAGACAGTCACTGCTTCTGCATTCCTTTGGTGTTAGACTGGGATGAAAGCAAAGATTCAAATGACCATAATAATGTATTTCACATGACTGCTGTCATACATATATATAGCATGCCTCCTTACTCCTCACCCTTATACCTGAAAGTCAGTCACCTGTATGTGTGCTTGATATGTGATTGTGAGGAAAATGAAAAAAATAATGATTACAGTAATGCATTCCACTTTGTTGTTCATAGATAGTACACTGCCTTTACATTAGCTATAGTAGCCTTCTTTGTACTCTTCTGAGATCTGTGAGAAAAGTAAAATAATTAATTACCACATTGTCCCCAGTCCAAACACAAAATTGTGATGAAATTTAAAGAAGTAATGACCACAGTATCCCCAGCCCCCCCACCACCACACACACAATCTGCATTTAGTACACACCTCTAAGTAGGGCTGGTTTTAGAATGGGTGTGACTGAGGGCAGAGGCCACCACTAGGTCCCTGTCAAAATCCATTTATGCGGGTTTGGATGTGGTGGACCACCAGACTCCAAGAAGCTCTAAGTGTCTGAATGTTCTGGGATGTACTTTATGAAATACTTTTGAAATACAACTACTTGTTAACTGCATTTTTAACTGCTACTCAGAAGAGTTACGTATATGCCCAACATTGTATGTGCATAGATAAAAATCAGCAATGTGTTTTACACAGACACATACACACACATACAAACATTACATGTTCACCTTTAGGGAAAAGGGAAGAATTCCATCTTACCTGCTGTATGTTTTTGAAGTCTGGGGTTAACTAGAGCACATATATAGATGTACATACAGACAGAGCCAGTTTGCAGACTCCACATAGAAAAAAAAAAGCCAAGAACTCAACCAGAGCAAAACACTGTGAAACGGCAGTGCTACTCACTGCACCATAGTGGCAATGAACAATTACTTTCACATATGTCCTCTTCCTGCCAAACCACCAAATATAGCCACCTATCATGTGCAAGGTCTACGATTGTGATGGTAAATGAAAAAAAAAATATGGCCAGCTTGTTACTCTTAAATACAATGTAAACACATCCCAACCCCACACAAATGCAATGACAATGCTGATGATGTTTGTGCTAGAATGTGAAAGTAATTATATCCAGTTTGTTAGTCTTACACTGCAACACACACACACACACACACACACACACACACACACACACACACACACACACACACACACACACACACACACACACATGAATAAGCCATAGCAATACTAGTTTTGCACTTATTTCAGCAAATAGCAATACATTGTACAGTACAGGTACACACCATACCTCTCAACCTGGAAACATCAAAAATCTGGACAAGGCCCATGAAAAATAGGTACAAATATGTATGCTGATTAACATCTAATTTGAATACATAATTACGTAGCCCCACCCACTCCAATGGAATTGTGGGATACCAACTTTCAAATGCAAACTGAAGAACAGACAACCAAAATATGGCACCAGAGTCCCCCTGCAGCCAATCCAATGTCTCATTACCTGGCGATTTTTCCCCATTTACCATAAACACTAATGTGTGCACACTGCTTTACTTCCACAATGATTATTTGGATTTTATTTTTACATTTTGCTGCACAACAATGCACAAACACTAACAGACTTCTGCTAAACAAAGCAATGCTGTCTCACAATGAAAATAGACTTGGCATTAAAAATTCTCTTCCCTTGAAACTCACATTCATTGAAATAGCATTGAAACCCACACCACATCCAAAGAAAATGCTTCTGGCCAGTGGTGGATAAAGATTGCCTTTGGGCTGTTTTCAAATCATTGGCCCCTTGCACACAAAACAAGAAAAATACATGTGTTCTTTTCCTTGATACACCTTCCTGACTTTATTAAGTTATATTCCTTGTATATTACAGCACACTTGTTAGACAGAGTGCATTTTAAATTTATTGTTTGAACATTTTTCCAGTAGGCTGTACTGTAGGCAATGAAACAAAATGCATGAACCAATAATGACAAAACTGCCCAGTTCAGAACATTTCCATCATAAAAGTCTACTTCCTCACCCACACTATAAATAGAATGACAGTAGTGTAAGCCATAGGCATCTTGTACAGCTTCTCACACTTATTTTCAATTTCAGTTTTTTTTTGGGGGGGGTGCAAAAGGTCAAAAACCAGGGACACATTTTAAACATTGCTTGTATAATTTTGGAAAGTTGCTAGAATAAAATGTTGTGTTACCACCATGCATGTTACTAGCAAGTCTTGAACCCAGGACCCTATACACTACAGTCAGAGCAACATACCACTATGCCAAATCAGCAGTTTCCTGAAAAAAAGGAAGACTGAAACTTAATGGCTATTATTTAGTGAATTCAGTTCTCACTTATCACCATAGCTCTCAACCTCTTAGCAGAAAAACATGGACAAAGTCAATTATGGGGGAATACAAATTCAGTTCTCACTTCTCAACATAGCTCTCAACTCTTAGAACAAAAAACCTGGACAAAGCTCACAAGTGGCAGTGGCTAGGGACTTACCAATGACACATTTTAAACATTGCTTGTATAATTTTGGAAAGTTGCTAGAATAAAATGTTGTGTTACCTCCATGCAATTTACTGGCAAGTCTTGAACCCAGGACCCTATGCACTACAGTCAGAGCAACATACCACTATGCCAAATCAGCTGTTTCCTAAAATATAGGAAGACTGAAACTTAATGGCTAACATTTAGTAAATTCAGTTCTCACTTCTTACCATAGTTCTCAACCTCTTAGCACAAAAAACCTGGACAAAGCCAATAATGGGGGAATACAAATTCCATTCTCACTTCTCACTCACCATAGCTCTCAACTCTTAGCACAAAAAACCTGGAGAAACAACAAAGCCAATAATGGGGGAATACAAATTCTGTTCTCATTTCTCACCATAGCTCTCAACTCTTAGCACAAAAACTCTGGACAAAGCTCAGAAATGGTGGTGGCTAGGAACTTTAGGCTATTTTTACCCTGAATACCTCTAGCCACCAGGTGTATTACATGGTGGCGTTTTCACACACACACACACACACACACACACACACACACACACACACACACACACACACACACACACACACGTGCACACTCCTTACTTGAGTCCAAAACAAGTCACGTTCCTGCTTGCATTTGCACTACATTCCCACTTGCATTTGCAGCCAGACCAGCCAGAAATGACAACGTGAGCTCAATTACAACTGGTTGGTAGCCCTGATGGAGCTGACGTCATCACGCACATGATGATGTCAGCTCTGACAGTGTGATATTTGAAAAAATTAAAAAAACAAAAGAAAAAATTTGGAAATGAAGGGGTGCCACTCGAGAATCGTGGCACCCCTTCATTTGGACTGCAAAACTCGGTAAAAAATGAGTAATTCGGTATATTTGGGAGGTATGGTAAAGACACCAGGTCAGTGACTGTTGTTTAGCAGTTGTCAGACAACAGCAGGGGTAAGTCACTTTTATTTACCTCATTAGGGATTTACCATCGCTGAAGGTAAGAATCATCAACTCTTCTTAAAATCAAATGTATGAACCAAGATTGACCACTCTGGGCTGATGATCTGTAGCGCTTACCTTGGTCATGTTCATTCACTGATTATCAGCTTTATTTTAACAGGGTTATATCACATCCCTGTTTTGGATAAAGAGCATAATTGGAAAATTAACATTTTTATCCTCTTCATTTTTCACCAGCCAGTAGCAGCTTTTCGGGAGGCCCACACAGTCAAGGATTATTAAGAGAGGCCCTCTACAGCTCTGCAAACATGTGTATTCCAGGTACTTACAGCTGGCTATGATGTTAGTTTTAGCAAAGAAAATTTAATTATGTCAAGGACATTATATCAGTGGTAATACATTTAATGAAATTGTGACACATGCTATTTGACAAAATACTGTTAATATAACAAGAGATATCTTTGAATTTTAAAAGAAATTATTATTATTATTCACCTGGTTTATTAACTGCAGAAGATAACTGTACCAGCTTTTATTGGTTTGACAAACACGTGACAAAATGTCAAAATAAGATAACTTGCTGTGGTTGGGGGCTCCCCAGGACCAGGAGGCCCACAGTGATCACAGGGTTCACTGTTGCCTAAAGCCAACTATGGCTCTACCTCTCATTTCCTTCAAGATTCTATATCTACTATAAATCATCTTGCAAATGACTTGAAATGTATCTATGATTGGATGATTAGTAATCAGCGTAATGTAACATGACAAAGGTGGTGGCAATGGTTATTTGTGCAAGTTCTTGGTTGTGCTTTGCCAGTCTTGTCCTTGTAGATTTTCAGTTGTGGAAACAAGCTGTGCTTTGTGTCCAAGGTGTGTGACCCAGACGTGATCGCTGATGATAGGCTGACATTGAAGGACCAGATTATAGCCATCATTATTGTGTCTTGCTTCTATCTTCAGAATATCTTCTTTATCAATAACATCATTCCATCTTCTGACTTTCTTATTGTAGTGCATATGCTTGTCTCCCCCTAGCCAGACTACTGCAATGCCAATATTGGGTGCTTCCCCTGATGGAACTTGTTCAGTTGTAGGTAGTGCAGAACTCCATAGCCCAGTTACTACCTGGAATAGCAAACTGCCAGCACATTATGCCACTTATGCAGAGTTTGCATTGGGTGATGATGAAACAGTGAACTTAGTTTAAAGTTCTTCAATTGGTATATTTATTAATTTACACTTGTTAACCACTATAGTCTGGCTGGGTCAGCAAAAGCAAATCCATTTTCAGCAGAGGCCTGGGTGGAAAAGCTTCATACATCAAAATGAAAAAGACAAAGTGCACAAAAGAGAAAAAGGCTTCAGGAATTTTCCTAGTAGAAAAACACAATACTGTGTAAGCTTATTAACAAATAGTAGCAAAACCAGGAGATAATCCTACAAATGTGTAATTGCATTGGTAATTTTTCACATTTACATATACAAAGCAGATTCACAGTAGACCAGTTTTAAAAAAATAAATTTTAATTTAGCCATGCATAGCTCAGGTTCCCTTCTTTTGGTGAGATCCATTCTCTTGGTACTTATTGACTCACTCCCTATGGTCTGCCTCCAGGGGCTGCCGACTATTTCCTGTTTTCAGCCTAATTTTTTTAGAAATTGGGTTTTCAATTATCAAGGTCCTATTTTTGGAACTTGTTACCTGGTTGACTGAGGGAGGCCCCAGCTCTTGCTGGGTTTAGATGCACCCTTAAAACTCATCTGTTCAAATAGGCTTACAGCTACTGTATCCAACAATTTTAATAAGCTAACTCTGCATAATTTTGTCTGTCTTACAGTTTACTCTTTCTTTTTTGGCTATACTTTTAAGATGCTTAGTTCATAATATGCTTGCAATTTATTTGTTTTATTTCTGTATTTCTTTTATTGTTTTTTTTTGTTATGGTTTGGCTCTCATTTGATGTTTTTGTCTTATGTACTGTCATTAGTTATAGACACTCATTGAAATTAGTGATTCTTACATCATACTGTGAATTGTGAATGATTTAGAAAAGAGGTATAATTAGGGGAGAAGTGAAAGCCTTAAATATTAAGGAACCATAGAGTAGTAACATTTATTAAACGTTTGTTCATTGAGTACACTGGATGGAGTGTCATAACCATAGATCCAGCTTCTCACATTCCTTTTCATTGTGAGCCCAAAGTTATGGAACTCTCCCCAGCATCACAAATATTCCCTCCTATACCTCCTTCAAGAAGTCTTTGAAATCCCATCTGTTTTTCCTAACTACATGTGCTTGATTTAATTTCCTGTCAAGGACATGTAGCTGGGATAAATCAATATTTTTTTTTTGCTGTCTTTTTTCTCCAAAATTAAAGACTTCTTTCATGGTTGTTGTGGGAGTTGTACCCCAATCTTATGTAAATAAACTCCAGGTCACACAACATGCAGGGACGAGGATAAAACAGACCATGAAAACTGATCAATATAATAAGTTGTGGCTTTAATGATGAGTCATTAGGTTTCTATAATGAGATACAAGGATTTTGTAAAATGAAACAAATTGGTACCATTTCATTTCCTTAGATGATCTGGAGCCAAGTATGCTAGCATTGCTTCTTTTGGAGTGTTATGGTATGCATTACATTTGGCACAGCTGTAATGCTTTCTGTATGGGATGCCATTCCTGTTTAAATTATTAGATATCTTGCTCTTTTTTAGTGAAATAAGTTGAGTTTCTCCACTGAAATTCCTTTACTTTTTCTGTCATTAGTAACTGTGGTTTTTCTTAGAGAATCTCTAGTTCTTTCCCTAGCAGTGCATGCATCACTGCATCTTTTTTCAACATAACTTCCACATGTTTTTCCCTGCCTGGTCTGTACTTTTTTCTGACCATAATTTAGTATATTAGGTAACATCTTCTGCAGTCTCTGTGGTATCTTGTACAAAGACTTTCTGAATATGCTTTGCATGTGTTTGTGATATATGCATATGAACCTGCCTACCAGAGACATATTCAGGAATTTCTCTCATCCATGCATTGTAGTTACTTTTCTATCTGAACAAATATTTTTTGTGCACCTGTAAATGCTTTTGACTCTTATGCAACTGGCCAGTTCTGTCTTTCTTAGGATCACAGTTTTTATACTGTTCTCATTGGACGCTACTTACAACACTACTGTGTTGTTAGCATTGTAGTACTTAATGTATGAGCATTAACAACAATTTTAAGTATATCAAAACTCTTATTTTGTTCATAACCCCTTTCCCAGGTTGCATCTTGTCCTAACACTTTCTTGGAGGCATAGACATCTCAGATATATTAGGTAAAAATGTTGCAAGATATTGCATTATTCATGGACGCTTCTGTAATCCTGCTTGTCCTCTGGCATTCACATTTGCACAGTTGGTGAGATTTTTTCTGACTCAGGCTTCAAATCTTCTGACATTAAAATATGGTTCTTGTATTTTACAGTTGCTGCACTTTTATTTTTTACTGTTATTAATCTTGAAATTATACAATCTTAATCAAATCAGCAGCTGTATCAATATGTGATCTTCTCTCCTTGTATTTGACCCCACAGCAATAAATAATCAAATATGTTTTCAAAACTTTCCATGTTCTCAGATACTGGGCAACAGCTCTCTAAAGCACCTCTAGGGCTGACAAAATGGCATATGGGAGTCTAAGGAATCTGTACATTCCTAGTATCATTATGCATGTATACAGTCTGGAACTTTCTTGATCTTGTGTTGTCTGCCAGAAACCATGATTTGTATAGAATACTGAAAAAATAGCATTTGACATTCTTGATGCCTCATCTTCATCTATAAGTAATGGGTAGTGTTCTGTCTTAATTACTTTAGTCAGTGCAAGCATGTTGATTCAAATCTGAATTTTATCTTTCCCCAACATTGATGATATTATTCTCCTATTCTTTTGGCCATAATACTTTCTTGACAGGCACCTAAGCTATCCATTCTGTTTGTTTATTTAATTTGTTAATTGGGGTAAAGCAGTAAACACCACAGACCAGTTTCAGGCTTAGTCTGGATTTATACAGAAAGTCAACGATAGTTTATATTTGTGTTATATGTGGTAGGAATACAAAAGAACAATTTCAAACTATTTATATACAATAAAAATATGTAGAAGTTTAAAACACTGCTATTGTTTCAATGACTACCTTGAAGGGTAAAGTAGAAATGAAATGTTGCAGGAGGTAAAGAATTTAGAGAAGTGGTAGAGATTTGTTCCTGTTCTACTTTACTTCTGCTAATTACAGGTACATTTTAGGAGTGTAAATCCCTTACTTGCCTCAAGTCAGGTCTTATTTGTATGTGATATTCTCCTGGCAATCTTCTTAAGCCTGTGAATAAATCAGCACAAACATGTTGACTATTAACAATGTGGTTCCGTATAGTTTATAAAATGTCTCTCTGCTAGTGTGATTGATTTTGAACACATACAGTCTTTGTTTTTATATTGTACATTCTATTTTAACATTCATAGCTTCATCTAAGCCACATGATCCAAAGTATTATGAAAATATACTTTCTACGAGTGATTATTTGAAAAAAAAACACTGACATTTTTAGTACTGATATGTCAGCAGTGTCTAATCTAATGGTGGCACCTGGTGGCTATAATAGGCGGAATAGGTTTACAGCACATACATAGCACAGACCTATAACTTTAAACAATTTATTACAGTATGTCCAGGTATCTAATTTAAATTCCATCCTGTGCCCCCCCCAGGCTGGTAGCATTTCTTTCCAACAGTTCACCTTGCACTCCTGTTTTACTGTTTTAGATGTATTTTCACATTTCGGAGTATCACGTTTTAAATCTTTTTTCATTTTAATGGTTCCCATAAACAGTTCATTATCATACTTTTGCATCAGTATGAAATTGTTGTGAACGCACTTGTCTTTGCTTTTATGCATCTTTACAAAATGCTTTTTCTTTAATACAGAGTCTACAGAACTGTTTACGAAAAAGGGTATTCTTTCTGGTAAAAGTATAGCCACACCTACTGCAAGTTTGAAGTTTAATGATGTTAGCACCTTCACCTTAAATCCTTTCTTGTTACAGTACATTACTTTATGGCTTTTTCTCAAATGTCCATTACATTACTACATCCTGACTTTATTTTTGATTTTTGTCTATCCTTAATCTCTCTCACATATGCAGTTACTCTAAATCTTTGTTGCACTTCATGCTGTTGTTAAAAAACAAAAACAAAACAAATAAGTAATAAAAGACAGAGTCATTCTAGACTGACAGATTGGTAATAATTACTGTTTTTGTCTAAATACTGCTATTCTGTCTTTGCTTTTATCAAGAAATGTAAGAGTTAATTACATTCATGGCATCTTCCCCAGCTTCATGCAGGAATGCTGCAAGCTGAACAATCTCTAACCCACTAAGGGTCAGCCATCCAAGTAATTGTACAATTTCTATACAGTAATGATATTTTGTATATTTATTATTTATGACTATACATTATTGGGTAATCTATTCAGAGGTAATGAAACTTTGAAGGTATTGTTTGAATATAATAATGTAGCGATATTGCAACTAGCAGTTACGCATCAAAAATGAAGAAGCATGCTGAAATGGTTTACTATTGGAAGACTGAGCCTTCCATTGCTGAAATCCAGAATCTCAGACAAAAACTCAGATCTCCATAAACCTACAATTGTGAATTACACAGAATCCCAGAATTCCCCATTGCTTCAAACCCAGGAACAAGTGCTAACATGTATTCTGCCTGGAGGGAGGAGGAGTCTAGAGTTCTGTTTGTGTCTTTCGGCTTTTTCCAGTTAGGGGTTGCCACAGCGGAATGCCGGTCTGCTAATGATTGGCAGTTGATTTTTACGTACCGGCTTGCCAGACCTGACGCACAACCTTCAACGAATGTACGCCCATTCACGCATGTCTCCACGCAGAAGACGCTCTAGCTGAGAATCAAAGCGGACAGCGTCTTACTGTGAGGTGACAACGCTACCGTAGCACCAGTCTAGAGTTCTGTATTGTCTGTTTATGATGATCTGAGCTGTGGTATTTTGCAGTGGATATTCTGGGTTTCGATGTTGGAAGGATCAATCTCAAAATAAACCATTGAAAACATAACTAATTAATTTTGCCCAAGGCTCCAAAACAGTGTTATTGTTAGTATTTAGGGTTCCCTAAAAAAGAAAACTGCAAGGACAGCTCAGGCACACCGTAAATACAATTTTTCTTCACCATAGAATGCATTTTCTTTCCTAAAAACAATCCCAATTTTGCAGTCTATAAAGTATGACTTAGCAGTTTTTCTATTTATATGACATTGCTGCTGGATTCTTTTGCACACACTTTGTTGGATTTGCATGAAATGTCCCCATGTATTCTTTAGAGATTATGTCACTGCCCCTTACACTGAGTACTGATCATCTGATGTCAATGTTTTGGCCAATGAAGAGCTCACAAATGAAGGTGTTTGCATCTTTCTTCCTTCCTTTTCACTACCATAAACCTGGACTTCTGGAGACTGACAGCTGTTTTACTGGGTAGTGTCAATCAAAGATAACAGAACATCTGATGCTGATGTGTCAGGATGGTGATTAAAGGAAACAAAGGGTTTACTGTTATTTGCTCTCAGTGAATGCCTTCTCAGTGCTACTACCCAAAGGTAAGGGTCACCCTGCTTACAATTTCTCCTTGTCATCTTTCTTTCTCTGCCCAAGTTGCATAGTTAAGCAAACAGTAAACAGTGAGCATCAGGATATCACTTAATGGAACCTCAGTGATTGTTAAAGAGACTGCTGTGAACTTTGTAGTAGCTAGCAGAAGTTCTGTAATTACATGGTAATGGTGTAACCCTTGATAAATTTGCTTTTTGTAAAATAAATATCTTGCAAGGTATAGTGTCTAGGGTTAGAAGAGGTCATTTGGATTAGAGGTCAGGATATAGTGCTATAGGAAATAATCCTATACCTTTTTGGCTAACAAAATTTGTTTTTAAAGAAAAGAATAATTTGTGGGAATTGCACTTTGTAGATATGCAGGAATTGGGGAAAAGAGAGACATCCTGCTTACGTTTAGTCTTTTCAGAGAAATGGAATCGGATGCTGAAAGTGTAGACACAGAGCTATCAAAGGACAAAAATCAACCATTCAAAAGAGAAAATACACATAAAAGGACTTACATATGCATTAATAAGGGTTGGACGTAGAATACCAGTAATTCTGTGGAGGTGGTAGTTAATAAATCCCAATGTACTAGAGACAGAAAAAAGCCATGCACACAGAACAGTTACAGGGAAGATGTTAATGATTACAAATCAGTGAGGTACGCAGGACCACTAGGGGAGATGCTATCTGACAGAAGTGACTGATTTTCTTAGTTGCCTGTCCAGAGCAGCAGAACAGTCTGTGGACATAGTCTATTAAACTTTGATAGAATGCTATATAAGATTTGGCTGCCCCTTGACATAACTACAGCTCTGATTGCAGAGGTACCAGTTCTTTCAGGCACAGTCCTCTGCTTTGGGATTGTTAGAGGCATAGAGCAACCAGCATTTTATAAAGTGGCACTTATGGAGGATAGGGACAGATAACATTCTGACAGCTATTGTCAGTAGTCAGTCTTGCTTGATGTTGTATATTAACATTTAGAAATGTTGCAAGGTAAAACAATCTCCTGTGAATGAAGGTGGGATTCGAACACTACTTTTTTGTAGGAGTTGATGTGGCTGACAATTGAGTATTTGTTATTTTTTTAGACAGAGGGCAATGCAATGCCACTGCTCAATGGATGCAGCTCGGTGGCTGTCACTGGTGTGCAGTGCATGACTTGGCTCTCACTACTTTCCTGCAGAGATAGTTTCACTGTTGTCACTCCCTTTTCAAGTCTGCTGAGGTGGTTTTGTTTTCATGGAGTGTCATTTGCATGATTTGGGGTAAAATTAATGATAGGTAAACTGCACAATTAAAATAGTCTTGACAGAAAAGCACTTTAGGTATTAACTATTCCTTTTTTCTACAAACTTGCTTCATAGTATATTGATCAAATTTCCATTTGTATTTAACACCAAAACTTCTATTTTTCTTTAAAAAAAATCACAGGAGAGGCAGACTAGTCCTGTGTTGGAGTCTATGCTGTTTTCATTGTCCTGCTGTTGAGGTCACTTAATTGTTTAGAGGCTAAAGTGAGGGTCGCGTGAATATAAGATGTATTCAGTTTCCTGCAAAAAGCTATGGTAATCTACCCAAACAGCTTTGGCTATTGCAACTGTAACGTAAAGTTGAACATAGTAAAGTTGCATAAGTAAAAGTACCATAAGGCTTATAAATGCCCTGATGGTCATTAGCCTGGTACATACCTATATATATATATATATATATATATATATATATATATATATATATATATATATATAAATATATATAGGTGTATAAAATAGTAGATGTTCTGGTATATCACTGTTGCAATAGCCGTTCCCTCCCTCTATTCCCCTTGTTATGTTTTGTTGTATTGCCAGAGTGCTGATGCATATACCCTGTGTAATTAGTCACATATTTTTTTTTCTATTATTGAAATTTCGTTTCCTTTCATAGCATTTTCCTTTCAGGTCTGTTACCTCCTTCTTGTGGCAAGAAAGCTCTGAAGTTTTTAGTGCTGTAACTGTCTATTGTGTGGAGATCTGACCGAGCTCCTGGCAGTTAGAGCATGTGGAAGGTGCACTTAAGCTTTGAAAAGCTGGCTGGTTGATCTTGCCCTGGGCATGATATAACCCAAATATCTGAGGGTACAGAAACAGTGATCTATTAGAACATCTTTTGTTATTGCAAGTTTTCTCTCTAGAGCATTTGACACTGTACATCATAGAAAATTGCTTAAGCATCTTCAAACTTACTGTCAGCTAACGTATACTGTACTTGGATGGTTTACTTCTTAACTTTTGGGTCACACTTATTCAGTGGTTTCTGGATTGAACTCTTCCACTTATCCTACTAGTCCTGGCACTGATGTTGTTTGTCATTTATATGTGGCACTATATGAGGACATGAATGGTAATGTATTATATAACTCTAATTAAGATGACTGAAGCTGAACTCAATAAAGGTAGAAATGATGCTTGCGCATGCTGCCATTTGCCCTTTACGTGTTCCTTTTTTCCTTCTTTGATTTTTTTTTCTGGGAGAATCATCTGGAGTTTTCTTGTTCTCTGCAAGATCTTGGAATAATTTTTTTTGACAGGGAGGTTGCAGGATCTGCAAATTGGATACCACCTTCCTAAAATCAACTGACCCATGCAATTCTCCATCAGAACAAGAATCCTCCAGCCCATTCTAGCCCTGATGAGGCATAAGTTAGGAGAGCAGGCCAGTCTGCTGATCTGCATCACCTCGGTAACTTGCTTGCTGGTGCATGCATTCTTCTATATGAATGAGCAAAGTCTTGACTAAGCAGTGCACCTCTATAAGGCATGGGCATGCTAGTCTCCTTGATAGAGGTGGTACAGCTGCAGTCCTGCTCACTTGGGCAGAGTTAGGGCTTTATCCGTCTGTGCCACTGGCTTGAGCTAAGATCTTAGTATGTTTCTTGATGATCAGCTTATACTTAAGAACCATGTGTCAGTCACAGTTAAGGCATATTATTTCCATTGACAAACATTGCCAAGATCAAGTGCCTTATGCCAGCTATGTGCCTGCTGCTGTATTTAGTGGCTTTGCATTTTCACATCTGACATAGTGTAATACCTTTTACTTCAGAGGTAAATGAAATACTGTGGCTGCAGTATGTACAGAATTCTGCAGGTAGGCTGATTCAGACAGGTTACCCCTTTCCTTTGGGATCTGTACTGGCTGTCATTTACTGCTCGATGATATATAAAAGCATGGTTTTATCTTTTTGTGCCATATGTTATCTGGGTCCTATCTACCTTAAAGAGCTGCAAGACTTCTATTACCTAAGTGTCATATTTAATCATAGCCTCATCTCAGGCTTCGTGCCCACTGAGTGGAGCACAGCTACAGTTATCCCACTCCCATCAGTCTGATGAGCCTGATCTGCAAGGCCATGGAACGTATTATCATGGAACTTAAAAACAAAGACATTGGCAACCTTCAAACACTGGACCCCACGCAGTTTGGGTTCGTGAAGGGCCGATCTTGTCTCCTGAACCTGACTTACTTCTTCGAATCAGTCTCCAGAGCCGTGGACAAGGGTAAGGTGGTCCACACAGCCTATCGGGACCTCGCCAAGGCCTTCAACACCATCTCCCACTTTGGAATCATAGATACACTTACTAAGCTGGGCATTAATCCCTACGTCACTCGATGGGTTGCCATCTGGCTTACTGACAGAACCCACACTGTAAAAGTAGCTGACTCCAAATCCAGCTCCAGACAAGTGACAAGTGGAGAACCTCAGGGTTCAGTCCTGGGATCACTCTTGTTTGGCATCAACTTCTCTGAAGTACAGGCCAACACTAAGGAACTCTGGCTAACAAAGTTCGCAGATGACTGCAAACTGGGAGCCACTATTGAATCCCCAAATGATGTGGATATTCTACAAAAGGAATTTACAGAAACAGATACTTGGTGCCACAGCCATGGGCTCAAGCTCAATGCCAAGAAATGTATAGTTATCCCCTTTGGGAAAAAAACATGTACCTGTGAATTACCACATAGGTGGCAGTACACTAAACACCAAAAGTGTGATAAGAGACTTAGGGACACAGGTGGACAGTGGTCTCACCTTCGATAACCACATTGCTACAACAGTCAGGAAATCCTTCTATGTGGCACACCTCATCACTAAGGGCTTTTCATCCAGAAAAAAGGAGGTCATTGTCCCACTGTACTCATCCCTCATTAGACCCATTATAGAATACAATTCCCCGTTTGGTATGTACCTCTCAAGACATCTGCAACAACTGGAAAGGCCGAAGAAATACCTCACTAAAAGAATCACAGGCCTAAAGCAGATGCCCTATGCTGACCGACTAAACAAACTCCACCTATACTCTGTCACATATCGTCTACTCAGAGGCGATCTCTGTTTAACACACAAGGCCATGTCAAACCCAGAGCTGTTGGACATACTACACTTAATGAAATCCCAATCCCTCAGAGACACACACTCCAGGGATCTAATCCTTGTCATCACAATGAACAAAACATGCTGGAGGGATTGGTTCCTGACCCAGAGACTCCCCAGACTCTGGAATAGACTGCCCATACATGTCAAGCAGAGCGCCTCTTTGGCCCTCTTCAAAAGGAACCTTGATGATTGGATGGGAGATAGAAAATTCACCCTGGGGAATCACGTCAGTTGCCCTGCTAGACAGGGGTCCAGGGAAGTAAATACTGTGGGAAGAAATAGCCAGGGAATTGTTATGGCTAGGCTTGTATAGGCCCTAGGGCCGATAGCCTAGTACCAACCTATGAACCTGCGAACCTTATTTGTCCTCTATGATCACTGGGAGTAAGGAAGCTGGTTGTTCTTAAAAATCATCTTGAGACTTTAGGTAGATTATCTTTTGCTATCTTCTTTAGTTTTCTGAAATCAGCTACCTTTCCTTTCTAAGGTCATGCGATTCTGAGACTGCTTTTCAAAGGTCCCTAGAATATATATTTTTGGGAGAGTCAATTTAAATCCTAATATAGCTTTTGTTCATAATTTGCCCTTACCCCTTATCATTTTCTATTATTTCTTTAGTCAGTTATTGCATTTTTATATAGAATCTAATATAGAATCTATCTTTTTCTTATTTTATATTTTTGTGTTCAGTACCTAGTTACTTAAATGGTGAAAAAAGTAAATCAATAATTGTTGTGCTCGCTTCATTGTCATTTAGGTCATATTATTACCAGCAGTCCAGGTAACTACTCAATAGTTTCTGATTCAAACTCTGTACGTAGAGTTTTTTTTATTTGGTTAAGTTAAGTACATGTAAAGTTTCCTGAGAAAAGTCACCAACAAGTGCTGTTGTGGTTGACTGATCCTTTCTAATGATATTCATCTTCAGTGTTTTTTCCCCTGGTGGAAGCATGATTTTCAGTCTTGTACAATGTGCTTTTTTAACACTAATACTGATGCTAGTATTACGACTAGTGCTACTACTAATAATAATACTAATAATAATTAATATGGAAAGGATGTTTGAAAATCCAGTTAGCATTCACTGAAAATAAAAAAAAACTGCAGGGTTAGTAAAGCATTTAGCTCATCTAATTCAGATATGGAGTGTAGTGTAGAAAGACTAATTATTAATCAAATAACTGTTTACATACTTATGTATGCATGAGTATTGCACAAGTATGCAATTTACTATGTTTAATAAAGTTGTTAAAAATACAACAAAGCACCATATCTATAAAAATGATGGGGATTAGATGGGGTATGTACCAGATGGGTTAGGAAGTGGCACAAAACTGCATTGGTACTAGGTAACTATAGACGAGGAAAAAATGTAATATGGCACCATTCAGAGATCCTCAGTATTGTGACAAGGATAGTGAGGGATAAGTGGAAAAAATATGCAAGAATAGATGGGAAGAGACTAAACAAAAGATAATACAAAAACTGATAAATTGGAAGCTCTGTTATATGCATATGGATAGAAGATAAAAGCAGTTAAAATATTTTTAGTCCCTTTAGTTTTATACACAGATCATGCATATTTTTATCAATCAGAGGAGAAGTTCTGGATAGCAATTAATAAAGAGCTGAAGGATTTTATCTGGGAGGGGAAGACAGCAAGAGTCAGGAGGGATAAGCTAATTCTTCCAATTGAACAAGGTGGTTTGGGATTGCCTGATTTTAAGGGGTATTTTAGGCTATACAGTTTAGGCGTCTATACATAGTGATAATGATGAAACAGGGGAAAGCTCAAGAAACAAAGAGAGATTGGGATTTTGGATGCAAATCCTTAAGTAAAATAACAAAAAAACATGTAGAATATTATATTCATAAAGAATCAGAAAGTATTCTAAGAACTAGAACAACACGAGAATGGAGAAAGGAGATTCTGATGATAGGGATGACTGCAATTAGTTATACAGACAATTGGCAAGAGGGGCTGGAATTTATTGGAGAAAACTGGTAAAAGAACCAAGGTAATAGGAGCAGATAATTAGAGAAGGAAAGGCAATAGAATGGGAAGAGGCCAACAATTTATTTGGACTGCAGGATAAAAATTGCCTTCCCTATCAAGGATTGATATCAGAGTACAGGCAAAGAGAAAGAAATAGGGGGATACTAAGTAAAAGACCAACACTGATAGAGTTTTTAGTAGAATCTAGAATAGAAGCTGCTATTATAAAAGGAATAATTAATAGAGCATACAAAATATTGCATGATAATTATACAAATCAATCAGAGGAGGTAAGAAAAGATTGGAAAGAGGGACTAGTTAAGCAATTCACAAAGAAACAGATAACCAAACACAAAGGAAGGTGCTTGAGTTACTAATAAACAAAAGAAAGGCACCAGTTAAACAACGAAGGTGCAAAAAGTTTATTGGGCATACACAGAGTCCACCACAGCAATCCACAGTACGCAGTGTAAAACACATCAACGTTTCGTCAATCCTTCTTCAGACAATACAAAAACACACATTGCCCACAAATCTAATACTTAAATACACTTAATAAAATTCAAATCAGCCAATAGCCATAGTGAATTAATTAACCACAAAATTAATTACTAAATTAATAGTAAACCACATTAAAAAGTGCAAATCCAGGTTTTAAAAAACTGATACATGTAATATATAAAATTTCCTATCTAAGTGATAAATATAAAAATGGAAGTAGTGAATGTATATTAACATAAGTTTTAAAACAGGTTATAAAATACATTTTATAAAATACATTCAGAAATAGTCTAAATAAATGATTAAAACAGTAATTAAAACAATACTACACTCTGCTGGTAAAAGGTGGTATTTCACCACAACTCATGGTCATCATGTAATGAATAGTATTAAAATTATTATAATTTTTATAATTTAGCTGCTCTTAGTTTCAAAACAGGTGCTAAAGAAACCATGTCATTAATTCCTGGATATTTGTTGGATTCTAAAATTATTTGCCAATATAATTCTCTGTATTCTAGGAGTGTTTCCCACATTCCCCCTCTTGGATCAATAGGGACCACTTCCAACACAAAAAATTCAAAACTAGAATCATTACAAATTAAAGTGTGTTTGTACAGAGAGTTATTGGCACATGATGTTCTAATGTCGTATATGTGTTCATAAATCCTTTGTTTAATTCTCCTTTCGCTTTTTCCGACATAAAATGCCTCACATTTCTTACACAAAGCGACATAAATTATCCCTTTTGTGTTACAATTGACAAAAGATTTCAATGTCACAGTTTTCTTCCTAGCACCTAAATAGCAGCTATTCCCTGTTTTTAGGTATGTACAATACCCACAGGCTCCACATTTAAAAACCCCAGTTTTTTTCGTTCTTTTGTCAGTCACACCCCTAGAACCCCTCTCTATAATTCCTTTTATGTTGTTGCCCTTCTTATAAATAAATTTGATCTCATTTTCAAAAATGTGACTGAGGTCAGATACTTTGGCAAAGTTACTCCATATACTTTTGTTTATTAGTAACTCAAGCACCTTCCTTTGTGTTTGGTTATCTGTTTCGTTATGGATGATTCAACAATGAGTGCACATGAAGTTGAGGGCAGGAGAAATGAAATTGGTGAGCTTCGGAAGCTCATCGGACAGCTTACACAGTTAGTTGGTCTTTTGACGCCTGTCAGCCAATCCGTGGCGACGCTATTGAGCTCTATCTCACTACCTGGGAACCAGGAAGCATTGAGGCGTATTGCTTCGAACGAAGATACGCCTGCACACACGGAAAATGGTATTAATAACGCTAATGAGCGAGAGGAAACTAATGTGGATTTATTAAATGATTTTCCGCGTTTTTCGTTTGATGAAACTCAAGATAGGCGTCCATTGCAACAGCGGCGTTCTACTAGTAAAACTAAAGACTCAACCCGTGCCTTTGGGTCAAAACAAGGTACTGACACTCTTTTTAGTGACGTGGTTAATGTCAAGTTTGACTTTTCTAACAAAAGGAATGTGCCTATTGCTAAAGGCACCTATAGTCAAATGACAAATGAACTGCATTTTTATTTAAATAAGTTCAAGATGTTAGAAATGGATAATGCTTACCTCAAACATTGTTTAAAGTTAGAAATAGTGCCCAAAGGTTTAAGGGTAAGCAAGTATCCAAACAATGTCTATGAAGGGACTGATTTCTATAACAACTTGATTGAGGCTTTTGATAATTGTGGTTTTGCAATTATGCAAGCCATTATTTTAAATAATGAATGTGAAATGGCAAAACTTTCTAAGATTATTGACGACATTAATAAGGCAGTGGTCAACGACCTCTTGTTCACAGTAGAAGAACATAGAGGTAAGTATAAAAGACTACTGAAAGACATTGAGTTACAGTGTGTTGAAGTGCAAAACAGGAAATTTAGTAAGATAGACAGGGATATATATGAGTATAAAAATAAGATACAATACCCCAAACCCAAATTTTGGGGTAGGAAAGCGAATTTTGATTCACACAATGTTAATGATGGTACTGTAGCGCAAGCTAGTTCTCCACATGTTGATGAAGATATAGACTTAGAAGAGTTTCCCCCTTTGCGTAGATCAGAAAGGTTGATGCACAAGGAACCTGTTAATTATAACTCAAAAAACTTCAAAGGGAAGGGGGGGACACTCAGCCTGGAGGCACGAGCAGTGGAACCATTATTAGAAATTATGAATAATGGAAACAAATGGACTTTTAATGATTTTAATATTTTCAATTATTCAAATACTACACTTACTAGGACACATTTTGAAGTTTTTTCTAAGGGTTTTGGTTTTATACCACAAGTTAGGACCAACATGTTTAAACTATTGGTTGACATAAAACTATTTATTAGAAAGAAAAACCTAGAATTATTTTTCAAGGACAAGTGTACTACAGTCACATGTGACAAACTTAGACGAAAGAGTACTTTCAATCCCCCACTACATCCCCAGTTGAAAAATTTTGAATTAACAATAGAACAAGAATTAAGGAAATCTTTGCGTAAACAGTATTTCCGCCCTAATCTCACAGATAGTGAAGAAGAAATTTTGGACAACTTGAGTAAAGACAAGTTTATTAGGGTTATGAAACCTGACAAGGGTGGGGGCGTTGTTTTTATGGACCATATTGTCTACGAAGGGAAGATGTTGAATATATTAAACAACACTGACAAATATAGTAGGACATCCTTAAATGAAATTCATATAGCATACAACAGGATACGGGGACTATTGCAGGATTTACTACTAGAAGGATCTATTGACTTAAAAACTTACAACTTCTTGAACGTCTCAAAACCTAAAATACCTTCTATCTTTGGGATTCCAAAGGTACATAAGGATATCAATGACCCACCTTTAAGAGTCATTGTTTCCTCGGAAGGATCTATAACAGCACCCCTTGCAAAGTACATTGACGTCAAGATAAAGCAACTAGTAAATGAAAACAAAAATATTTTAAAAGACTCATGGGACTTTCTTAGAAAAATAGAGACTTCCTTACACAAAGAAACAACAGGGTTTGGTACCCTTGATGTTGTCGATTTATTTACTAGCATTCCTCACGAAGTGGGATTAATGTGGTTTGAAGAAATGCTGGTGCCTTTCAAAAACATTTCTCAAAGTGATTTTACTACTATTCTTGTCCTGATGGAAGTTGTCCTTAAATACAATTTTTTATTTTTTGAAGGTGAATACTACAGGCAAACTAGTGGAGTAGCTATGGGTGCTCATTGCGCACCCACGTATGCAAACATCATAATGGCATACTGGGAGAATAAGTATATTTTAACTCCTAAGTTTATGGATAAGTGGACATTGTACTGTAGATTCTTGGACGACTTATGTTTCTTTTGGAAGGGCACTAATGATGACTTTGACACATTTGTAGAATACATCAATGGGACAACCCACTTTCTCAAATTCACAAAGAAATTTGACACACGGCAGGTAGTTTATTTAGATGTCAACATTATTAAGACTGACGATAAATTTGTTTCGAAGGTACATAGAAAAGAGACATTTTCAAATACATATTTACATTTTTCTAGTTCCCACCCGTTTCATCAGAAAAAAAGTGTTTTGAAAGGGCAATTAGTCAGAATTTGTAGGATGACCTCAGATGATGAAACTTTCATTAAAGAATGTGACATTCTGAGTAAGATGTTTACGAAAAGAGGTTACCCAAAGGAATTGTTTGAAGACATAATGCAAGAAGTATTGGCTGGGAGGAAAACCAGATTTGAACCAATATTGGGCAAGCATGAGATAGTGGAAACGGTAATATTGCCAGAAGTTTCTTCCAATGAAGGATTTGTATCTGGTCTCATCACTACTTATGATGGACAATCTAGTATTGTCAAAAAAATTTTGGAAAAAGAATGGAGTAACTTTGCCAAAGTATCTGACCTCAGTCACATTTTTGAAAATGAGATCAAATTTATTTATAAGAAGGGCAACAACATAAAAGGAATTATAGAGAGGGGTTCTAGGGGTGTGACTGACAAAAGTATGAAAAAAACTGGGGTTTTTAAATGTGGAGCCTGTAGGTATTGTACATACCTAAAAACAGGGAATAGCTGCTATTTAGGTGCTAGGAAGAAAACTGTGACATTGAAATATTTTGTCAATTGTAACACAAAAGGGATAATTTATGTCGCTTTGTGTAAGAAATATGAGGCATTTTATGTCAGAAAAAGCGAAAGGAGAATTAAACAAAGGATTTATGAACACATATACGACATTAGAACATCATGTGCCAATAACTCTCACACTTTAATTTGTAATGATTCTAGTTTTGAATTTTTTGTGTTGGAAGTGGTCCCTATTGATCCAAGAGGGGGAATGTGGGAAACACTCCTAGAATACAGAGAATTATATTGGCAAATAATTTTAGAATCCAACAAATATCCAGGAATTAATGACATGGTTTCTTTAGCACCTGTTTTGAAACTAAGAGCAGCTAAATTATAAAGATTATAATAATTTTAATACTATTCATTACATGATGACCATGAGTTGTGGTGAAATACCACCTTTTACCAGCAGAGTGTAGTATTGTTTTAATTACTGTTTTAATCATTTATTTAGACTATTTCTGAATGTATTTTATAAAATGTATTTTATAACCTGTTTTAAAACTTATGTTAATATACATTCACTACTTCCATTTTTATATTTATCACTTAGATAGGAAATTTTATATATTACATGTATCAGTTTTTTAAAACCTGGATTTGCACTTTTTAATGTGGTTTACTATTAATTTAGTAATTAATTTTGTGGTTAATTAATTCACTATGGCTATTGGCTGATTTGAATTTTATTAAGTGTATTTAAGTATTAGATTTGTGGGCAATGTGTGTTTTTGTATTGTCTGAAGAAGGATTGACGAAACGTTGATGTGTTTTACACTGCGTATTGTGGATTGCTGTGGTGGACTCTATGTATGCCCAATAAACTTTTTGCACCTTCGTTGTTGAACTGGTGCCTTTCTTTTGTTTATTAATTCACAAAGAAACAATGGAGGTAAATATGTATGTTTCTCGAATATGCAACAAAGTCTAGAAGATTTAGGATCTTTGCTTTGAAGTGTTTACATAGGTATTTTTATACCCTAAGTAGACTTCAAAGGATTTTTCCTTGGATAGACAGCAAATGTTGGAGGTGTGATGGGGAAGAAAGAGATAACTGGGAAAATATTTTCTGGGAGTTTAATGAGTTGGCAGACTTTGAAGATTCCCTACAGACTGCTCTGTCAGAGGCTCTGAATAAGCAAATTGGTGTAACTAAGGAAATTATTGGAATTGCCTAGACATACTGAGGCCCTGTTTAGTCTAATTATGGTAGTACCAAAAACACAACTACAAATAATGGAAATCAAAGTCTAAACCAACTTTACTAGAAGTAGCGAATATAGTAACAGAGATTAAAATGGATTTTTTTTAGAAAAGGGTAGCAGCAAATTACACAGGAAAAAAATGGAAATTGTGGGAAGAATCATAAGTGCAGAGGAGGAATGAGGTTTAAAAGAAGGTAGGATTTGAATGAGCTATGTAATGTTTGACTGACAATGACTGGATAGATTATAAGTGATATATATAGTGTTTGAAACTACAATTATGTCAATGTGGTTTGTGATGCATGTTTGCAACCAAAATTATGTCAATATGGTTTGTTTTCATGTGTATAAATGTATGCTTGCCTATGTCATACGTGATCATTTAATAAAGATGTTTCTTGTTTAAAAAGAAATATGTAAGAATAGGATCACATTATGCTAAAATATGTGGCAGGTATGGAGAAATATAAATAATCTGATAAGATGGAAATGAGATATTGAGTAAAAAAATGAGTGGTTTATTTATGAAATAATAAAATGTAAAGGAAGAATATCAGAAGGAAAAACTAAGAAAGGATTAAATGACATGCCATGGAGGAAATGCATATGAATAAAAATGAGTAGAGTAGGATTAATATAAAGAGATTTATGGTGCTAGAGAAGAAAAGGAGTACAACTGAGTGTTTTAGGTTCTGGTTGCAGAAAGAAAGTGTGGTATTATCAGTGGAAGAGTGGGCTGAGGCATGGTGTGGAGTGAGATGTTTAACTAGATGGTTTAGATACTATAATCAACAAATGTGATTAATCTGTAATTGGAATGATCTGACACCAAAAGGACTGCTTAGTGAAAAAGGAGGGTGAGTGTTGGATAGGTGGAGTAGCTGCAGTAGGGATTTTGCACATCTTTTGGCACTACTGAATGGCATAAAAATGTTGGTAGCATCTGATTAATTTATTGGAAGGAATATATGGTTGTAAGCTTCCATTTTTTGGGAATTTTGGGTATTGGGTATATGTCCTAAAAGTGATAAAAACTACCAGAAAACAATACTAGCCTGATAAAATTATTACTGGCTAGAGAATGGAAAACAAGGGGAAGATCATGGGAGGTAGGGCTGTTAGGAAGAATGTGGTTTTAAAGTCAATGACCCAGTTCATACAATTGCAAAGGAATGGGGGGATTGGGTCCACTATGGGTACAGGTTATGGAAGGGAATGTTGAAGTTAGAACTGTTCGTGGGACAAGACTTTAGAAGAATGTTGTAATTTTAATAGTATGTAATTAATAGCTGAACCTTGTATACAGTGTACATAGATTTATGGGAAATTGAGAGGGAAATGTTGTGATTCATTTTATTGCGTTGTTCAGTTGGGTAAAGTATTTTCTTTTTCTTTTTTGTGTTCTTATTCTAAGAAGGAACTATATTTTGGATGTAATATGTATGTAAACAATAAGTGAGTCCAACAGAACACAGCCACAAAGTAAAATCCAAGATCCTTTACTTGTAAACGTTTTCGTGTACAGGAATACATACACTTCTTCAGACAAGTAACTCTGGAACCTCTTGTGAGTTTAAATATACTCACATACCCTAATAATTGTTTAATTTTAATTAATTTACTAAACAATCTATCAATCAAACAATTAACATGTACATTCACATTCATTCAGCCCTTTTAAAACGCAGCTATTTCAACATTAAATATATTTAAACTAATAATAATATTTACATACAAGTTAAGTATTGACAAAAATGTAAACATATTACTCAAGAAAGTTTGTTTTTACAAAAATATATAAAATATTCACTTAGGAAAAATACTTCTAGTGAAAAACTCCATTATAAAATAAATTCATTAATAATTATACCAAACAATAAACACATATTAATTAATAATGAATAGTATAAGGAAAAAATAGATTCAGCGGGTTGAAAGAAAAAATACACCCATATATCAAGTTTATACATACTTGAATATTAGATAATATAAATAAATAAATTGGTAAAATATAAATTTACCTATTAAGAGCTTTTTGCTTTAAAAGGCATTTAATAGAACACGTCCCATTAATCCCTGGGTGGGCATAGGCATTTGTTTTAAGTTGCCATAGCAACTCACTTTCTTCCAATTTAAGGTGCCATGGCCCACCCCTAGGGTTAATATCTATTTTTTGAACCACATTGAACAAAAAACCATGATTGTTGTTTTCCATAATATGTTTTGCTAGTGCATTCGTTATAACTCCTTTCGAGATTGCATACATATGTTCATAGATGCGTTGTTTCAAATGACGTTCAGTTTTTCCAAAATAGAAGGCAGGGCATAGTGTACAGGTGGCAAGGTACACTACGCCCTGAGTGAAACAGTCGCATCTTTGGTTAATGTAATATCTCACTCCTCTAATGGAGAAAGTAGTTCCTGTTTTGATGTACTTGCAATAAGCACAACGCCCACATTTAAACATGCCTTTGTTAGCCCTATATGTTCTAAGAGGGAATTCAAGTAATGTTTTTAATGAAGGCGCCTTTTTATATACTACCACTGGTTTCCTTCCTAAGTTGTTATTTAAATGTAGACTCTGTGTTAAAAATTCCCAGTTATTATTCAATATACTACGGGTATAATAATAGATGAAAGTCTATTTTGCTATAGTGCTACTGCAAAGCTAATTAAGTATTTTTTAAAATTTGATGGGCAGGAACTTTAAGAGCTCTTAGATGAGCACCCTAGTGAAAGCTCAATATATTTGTCATAAAATAGGCCCACCTCCCCAAGGTCCACAGAAGATATATGAATTCACAGGGAGAGAAAACATTACCTAGTCACCCAGGTGGAAATATCTATTATTTATTGACATTTGTTTACTGGGAAAGTCCGACTGGATAACTTTATCTGTTTCAGGCCCTGGGAGAAAAACACCACAAACAAAGGAGCAGAAAATACACATACATAGGTGAAAAACAGACATCATACTACACTATACTGTAAATACATAGATCAATAGAAATATCAATATGCATATGATATATAGAATAATACAAATATACCATCATTAAAACAAGATAAATAATAGAAATATACCATCATTAAAACAAGATAAATACACTGTCATGTAACACTGAAACATGTTGACATAAGTGTCTGAGTTTATTACTCACTCATAAAGCAAACATCAGAGTGGAACATTCAGACAGAGGATAAGGAGGAGGAGAGAAAGAGAGGTAAGGGTGATGTTCCTGATAACTGTCACATCAATAGCCACACCTTAAGTACGCACTCAGGGTGAGAGACCTGGGCACACAGGTTGACAGCAACCTCACCTTTGACCACCATGTCTCCACAGTGGTAAGAAAGGCATTGTACATTATTAATCTCATAAGGGCATTGCTCCAGAAAAAAATAAGTTATAACCTTCCTGTACTTTTCCCTCATCAGGCCAATAATTGAGTACAATGCCCCTTTTTGTATGTACTTTTCCAAGCACCTGCAGCAATTAGAGAGACCACAAAGGTTCCTCACAAGGAAAATTCTAGGTCTTCAACATCTGTCCTGTGCGGATCATCTGAAATTATTGTCATTTTATTTTATTTCATACAGACTTCTCAGAGGTAATCTCTGCCTTGCATACAAGGCAATCTCTGACCCTGCTTTATTGGAAATACTGCATCTCCATAAGTCAAATGGTACATGGGTTACTTGCTCTAAGGATCTTATCCTGGTATGTGACAATAATAGAACTTGCTTGAGGGACAGATTTGTCTCCCAGAGTTTTCCACATCTTTGGAACAGGCTTCCACTTCATGTCAGAACACCTGAATCTCTTCAAATGCAATCTGGACAATTGGATGGGAAGCCATAAATGTACCCCGGGGGTTCCACATGTGTCCCTCTTGGACAGGGGCAATAGGTGCTGATCATGGAAATAAGGGTAGAACTTGGCTATGCTTGTAAGGACCCTAGGGCCATTAGCCTAGTAACTTCCTATGATCCTATGAGAGTGAGACATATTTGTTATCCGTAATAAGTGAAGTATATATGGGAGACAGGACAAATAAAGAGTAAAATCAAGATTAAGAGTAACAGAAATAAGAGTAAGAGAAACAAAAACAAAAAAATGAGAGTGGTAGGGTGTATACAGTTATTAGAGGAGAAGGAGCTGCCACTATTAGCCAAGTGAGCACCATATCCTCATCTTTCCCACACCCAGTTTGAGAAACTTCTCCCATTGGCAATAGTACTCTATCTCATCCATGGCATGATCATTTGGATGGATTTTCAATTCAAGGCCCTTTGGAGGTGTTGGGAGGGGGACAACTTTAAGGGCCTTGGAGACAGCACAGTTGTGGAACCAAAATATTTCATTTGTTTGCAAGACACTGACAATGTACCATTCCAGCAGACAATGGTTATAGAGGCAATGTGAAGCCCAGTGCTACTATAGAAGGTCATGGGGAGACTAAAGTATTGATAAATCTAACCAGGGATATAGAGAACCCTTGCCTGTATAACAAAGAGAAACTTGACAAAGGTACAGCAAAGAAAACAGTCAAGGAAGAGACAAGGCCTAGGAACTTGGGACTAGGAAAATGTCAGAGGAGGAAACTAAGGAAGGGCAGAAGTCCCAGAAAGATAGGGATCCCAGAAATTCTAAGCAAAAATGGCTCAAGAAGTAGAAAAACCCTTAGAGTGAAAGCATCTTCAAACCAAAGGGAAGATAGGGAAGATTATGTGGAGTATTGGAGCAATGTACCCTTCCTCTTAGAGGAAAGAGACTTAGAGAGCCCCATGCCTGGTTTTGTAAGGGAAGAGCTGGAGACCTCTGTCTCTCAAGATATAACCAGTGAAAGAGATCACAGTGTATTTGAACTTCCAGTAAACTGTGTGAACTTTAAGAAGACCCATTGGGAAGATGAAACACTAAGCTAGGTCAGGGTTATGAAGACAGGCTGCAGATATGTCTTGGGTGGTTCCATGGGCATAGACTAGACTAAGGTGAAGATCCTGCCTAGGTCTTATTTGCTCAGTATAATGAGCAAGATTGAAAACTAATGTACTAGGTGTCCTGAGTATGTTAAAAGACAACCCAAATCCAGGATTTAAAAATCAAATCACCTGATAACTATACCTATACTAAGACAAGCTAATTAGAAGGAGACATATAACAGAAGTACCTGGGATCAGGAATTCCAAGTAGGTGACCATGTGTTAGTTCTCACAAGTGGGAATAAGTTCCTTGCCAAATGGCAAGGACTCTATAAGGCCAATAAGTCACTGAGCAAGATAAACTATAATGTGGGGCAGGTAAGGAAAAGGTGCTTTGAAAATATCTATCGGGGGGGGGGGGTGCATGGCCAGCATGTGAACTGAGTGGTATCATCTTTCTTCAGCTCTGTCCTTAAAATCTATTTCTGACAGGAAAAATTAAAAAATATTGACCATGGACAGTTTAACTTTGCTGGAATATCACAACCAGTGGTATAAGATGTCTACATAAAAAAATGTTGGCATTTTCTACAAATATTTTGTCAAAAACCTGAAGTGAAAGCATCAGGACCAGAGAAAAACAAAAAACACTATGTCTGACCAAACAGTGAATAAAGATTTGCAATCATTATGACATGTCACTGAACTTTTATAACATGAACAAGAAACTGGATACTTTTGAAGAGAATAGTAAAAAGCAAATCCAACAACTACAGAAATTGACAAAGTAACAGAACTTGAAGATAGAAAATATGGAAGAAACATCAAATGATGTAGAAAACAGAATTTCTGACTATGAAAAACATATTGACACACTAAATAGACAAAACATTTCACTAATGGCCAAAACTGAAGATCTAGAAACTAGATCCAGACGCAACAGTCTCCAGATTTATGGAATACCAGAAGGAACTGAGGGTAGTAAAATGGTAAACTTTCTTAATACATGGCTTCCAGACATTCTAAAGCTTCCAGAGGCTATCTGCTATGGGATTGAAAGAGCTCACAGATCCTTAAAGCCAGTCTCGGCATCAAACAAAACAACAAACAGTCCCAGGTCAGTCATAGTCAAACTCTTTTCACTTCAAGATAAGGAACTTATATTAAAACCTGCCTGGTCTAATTCCCCGGTCAAATTTGGAGAGCACATAATCCAGTTTGATAATGATTATTCATCTGGGGTGATGGCCAAAAGAAAAAAAGTTGTTGTATCTTTTGGCTTTTCCCGGTTTGGGGTCGCCACAGCGGAACTCCGGTCCGCTAATGATTGGCAGTAGATTTTTACATACCGAGTTGCCAGCCCTGACGTACAACCTTCAACGAAGGTATGCCCATTCGCGCATGTCTCCACACAGAAGACGTTTTAGCTGAGAATCGAACAGGACAACGTCTTACTGTGAGGTGACAACGCTACCGCAGCACCACCACCGCAGGGCCAAAAGAAAAAAGTGTTTACCACTAATAAAAGAACTTAAAAAAGCCAACTCAAAGTACATCTACTTTTTCCAGCAAGAATTAAAATCTTCTTCGGTGATGGCCCAAAAATATTTGACTCAATAGAAACTGCAGTGACTCATCTATCAACTAATAAAGTCTTAGACAAGATAGAAGAAATGGATTGGAGTTCTTTTGGTTTGAAACACCATGCTTAGAAAAATGAATGCAAAACAAATGACAAGAAGAAGCTGAGAGGCAAAGGTGAAAATCTAAAGATGTTTAAACAAATATTAGAGTAGAAGTACTTACTCAAATGTTTAACTAGTTAGATAGATCCAGATTTTACAACAAAACCACCATGGAATATAAAGATGAACTGGGTGACATATACTGTTTGAAAACAATCTCATTTAGAAGGTAAATGCCTTTTGTTTATACTAATGCAATATTAAACATCTAAAATAATTCAAATACCAAAGAACTGCTTTAATATGTAGAACAAGTATTACTAACTTGCTATGTCTTAATATATGAAAAATTAAATTACCATACATGCTTTTAAACTTTAATAGTTTAATAACACAATACTATACTGCTTTTGACTCTGGTATGAATGACAAGGTAAATGCCTTTTATTGGTTATACTATTGCAGCATTAAAGATATAAAGTAAGACAAATATCAAAAAACTGCTTTAATATCTAGAACAAGTAGTACTAATTTGCCATGTCTTATATGACATATGGAATTGCCATACATGCTTTCAGGCTTTAATAGTTTGATAACAAAATGCTATACTGCTTTTGACTCTAGTGTGAATGGTCTAGGAAATATAAAATGATATACCTTTAAAAACCAAATGTTTATGATTTGTTTCTTTGTAAACTATGCGCTAATAGTTAAACAATTGCTATCAATATTAAAAATATTGTTTGGGGCACTTTTCTGTAGTGCAGTGGGTCCTGGTAGTCATTTTAAATGAATTAGAAGAAAGTGAAAGTAAAAACTGCTTTCTGAGGTCACGACCTATTCTAGAACTCTAAAAGCTTCACTTACAGTTCTTGGCTTTCTCATCGAAGCCACAAGTTGGTAAAATATGTTTTAAATCCATCTCGAGGTATTACAATAAAAAAAGCTGTTTGAGTCCATTAGAGTCATTTCCATATTCATAAATGGCCCAAAACGAAAGTACTTGATTACAGAGAGTGACTAGCACTTGAAGCAAAGCAGTATGGGGCTTAATTTAAACCAAAAGGCTCTTAAAGTGATAAGTACATATTTTCACCAAAATACAAGTGCTTCAAAGCATTATTTAGTATGTACATATACATATCATATATTTAATAATTTTAAAAGGAAATAAGAGAAATTACCATAAAAGTACCATAATATATGCAGAAAAATGAAATCAAGAACAAGATAGAAGCAATTGATGTAAACAGTTAATGACTCATATGTATGCATACTAGGACACATAGCTATAAAAAAGTATGATTACTTATAACAACAAAAGTAATAATTTAACAGCTAAGAAACCAATAAATAAATAAATATCTACACAAATTTATTCAGGAAGAAGCTGAACCAGATATAATAAAGAACTAGTATGGTAGGATATAAATGTGATGAAAGCATTATAAGAATCACCATACTTAACAAGACTGGTAAATAAGAAATGACACTCAGATGTGCTAAATATGAACAAGTCTAATGTCAGTCCACAGTTAGTCATTAACTATGAAAATGAATAGATTAAGTTCAGTTGTTAAACAAGACATACAGCAATACTGATATGTTTAATATACTAAAAGCAGTTAAGATATTATTTATGAAATGCTTAGGATTCTCTTGTGTTTCATAGAGAAAAACAAGGCAGAAGAAAATTTAAAAGTAAGAGATTACATGAATCAGATGAAGCTTTAATAAATTCATATTAATTGCTGATACTATGTAAAGTATAAAATATTTAAAAATTGCATATAACTTATCTATTAAACAAGAACATTATGAAAGTCTATAATATGAACACAAAGAAACCTAAATCCAAAGATGTAAAGAATTCAACTCAACAGATGCATGTACTATATAAAAGTGCTGTTTATTTTATACATAGAGATTACATTTGAAGCCAAAATGTTATTATATATTAAAATCTACAGTTTATAACAACAATAATAATGTTTTTATTAACCTGACTGGATGTTGAAAGAAATAAGTTTCATAAGGCTCTGTTGTCTTAACAGTAGGAAATATGAACCTACTTGGACTGTGTACACATAGGGTTTGCAACAAATACTAACAGTCATCTTAGTTATATATTAAATCTGGCATAAAGAAACACTAAAAATAAAATGGTTTCTAGAAATATACATATGGGCAAAAGGATATATATGTATACATTGGTGATAAATGAAGCAAGACATGCATTTATAATAAAGCGTTGTCTAAATAAAATGTTGACACTATACAATGGATACTGTTACACTGAAAACAGATGTCAGTTGAAGGACATTAAATAATACAGTGAGATAAAATATAAGATGTATATACTAAAACAATGTTGTATTTAAAGTTGATTACACTATTTTATTTAACTACGGACAGTAATATCATATAACAATCCCTGTAATTGTGTTTAATTGAATATTATGCAGTTCGATAGTTGAAGTTTGATAGCACACAAGCAATAAGAATTTGATGCTTTTAGTTATATTTGTTGTTGGGAAAGCTGAGAGAAGATGTTGAATGGGGATAAGAGGGGTCACTTGAATAGCAAACTTATTCAAGGATGGGATGTTTTCTGCCATGAAGGGAATGATTGGTTGTTTATATTTTGAAAAACACTTTTTACGTAGACTGTTTTTATTTGTAATTTTTAAATGGATGTCTATGCAATGCATTTATAACCTATATGAAAAGAATGGTAACAAGTTTTCAGCACACATACAAGGTTATGTACAAACACAAAAACAGGACAATGGTTAAATGCAAAGGTATAGTTAGTCCAACTGTGAAATGCATTTCTAGCAATGTCAATGGCTTAAATAAGAGCTGTAAAAGAGGAAGCTTACAACGACATCTTAAGCTATGTAAAGCACAAGTAGTATTTTACAAGAAACACATCTTATACAGCAAAACATTAATAAGATTAATATGCATAATTACTCATTACTAGCAAGTTCAAAATATAATAAAAAGCAATGAGGTGTAACAGTATTACGGAGAAAGACTACCTTGATGCCCAAGATCATAAATACAGTCAATGATAACTCAGGAAGGTTTTTTAGTGTCAGTATTAATAAATGGCTGGTAAACAACTATTGGATACCAGGACTGGGTGTCATGGCAGTCAAACAACATTTACAGAACATAATACAACATTCCAAAGGTGGAGATTTTAATTGTATAATGAAAGAAGAGGACACAAATGTTAAAAACATATGCAAGAACTCTCCACTATTGAAAGTTTACTGACTCATATAACTTAATGGACATTAATACATATGCTGAACAAGATTCATTGATATTTACACATTACTCACACAGACATAACACATTTTCCAGAATAGATAGAGTGTATATAACAAAAGATCTTACCACAAAAATATGTAAAGTCAAAACAATCACCTGCCCCTTCTCAGACCATAATGCAATAACTTTTGAAATAGATTTTAACTTTAAGAGAAAACTTGCAATCATAAGAATTCCAGCCTATATAACAAAACTTAAGGAGTTTAAACAATATTATACTCTTGAGATGCAAACATTTCTAGATTTAAGCCTCACAGATGAGGTAGCAAATGCACACGCACACACACACACACACACACACACACACACACACATATATATATATATATATATATATATATATATATATATATGAATGATGCAATGAAAGCACATTTATATGGGAAGGCGGTAGCCTGGTATAAAAACAAACAAAAGCATTGGAATAAAGAACTGGCAGAACTACAAACTAAAATAGAGAAAATTAAATTAGATATTCATAAAGGCAACTTAGCTTCAGAAAAAGAATTAGAAGACCTCAACAAAAAATACTTAGAGATATTGAACCATAAAACAATGATTAATCGAGACACGGTCAAACTATGGCCTTACTCTATGAATCCAAAAAATCAAAGGAGAATAGCTAACAGGATGAAAAGAATGATAAAAGCAAATCAGATAAAATAAATATACAATACAGACAAAAAAGAAAACTATCAGACTTAGAAGTATTCTAGAAGCCTTTAGAGTGTATTTTAAAAAACTCAATAGTCAAGAAAATAAAGTAGAAACATGTGAAGCACTTAGAAAATTTCTTAAGGAAAATATAAGACTGAGACCATCAGATGAACACAGAACAATAATAGAATCTATTACTAAGTGTGTTCACATCAGTTAAATAAGGTAATAAATGTCCTCCTTCTTGGAAATACAGTCAAGTATCACCAATTTTGAAACAAGATAAAAAAACCTGATGAGTGCACCTCATATAGACCAATAAGTTTATTAAATATAGATTATAAAATATTTATGACAGTTCATGGAATTCATAGAGAATGATCAAATAGGATTCATTAAATACAGAAATATAAATGACAATATAAAGAGAATTTTTGTCCTTTATTGATTTCATTAAAAAAAAAAAAATGAATGCTATTTGCGTAGATATTAACAGTGCATTTGATTCTTTGGCTTGCACTGTTGGAGTATGGATTTTCAAAAAAATTTACTTCACTAATAAGGTCTCTTTATGATAAATCTTTGGTGTACATAAAAATAGGATCCTGTTTGTGAGAGCCTATTACCATTACAAAAGGTACAAAACAGGGTTGTCCACTTTCTACTTTGTTATTCACATTAGTAATAGAACCATTAGCAAACTTCATACATGCAAACCCAAAAATTCAAGGAATTCAACTAGATACTGACCTTGAGTTAAAGATGTAACTATTTGCAAACAACATTAAATTGGCTTTAAAAGAAGATAAAAACATACTAGAAGAACTATGGAAAGCAACAAAACAATTTAAGAAGATTTCTGGACTATCATTTAATGAAAATAAAACCAATATGTTACTAATAAATATGAGCAAAGAAGCATTAAATAAAAATATCATAAATATCTATCTAGAAATGATACAAATACTTAGGAGTTAAAATTATAAATGACATAGCTACAAAAGAACATTTAAACTATAAAGAGGTAGTTTAAAGAACTCATACAAAATGGAAAAAGCTGTTTTTTACCATGGAGGAAAGACCATATATAATTAAAATGATTATATTCCCAAAAATTCTGTATTTTATACAAGCTTGCTCACTACCTCCACCTAAATCATATTTAAAACAATTTGAAGGGTTAATAATGAAATTCTTATGGTACCCTAAAAAACTTAGAGTCACCCTAAGACATCATTTTGGCAAATGGGAAGAAGGTGGAATAGGCCTACCAGACTTAGAAGGACATATACAATTGTCAGCTTTAAAATCAGTTTCTCTATGGTTAAACAAAGAATATACTTCCAAATGGAAATTAATACATGAAACAATCTGGTTAATAAACACTCATGATACAATAAATAAACATATGGAAATAGTACCGAATATTTTACTTTGGTTATTGAAGGAATGTATGGCAACAGGAAACACTAAAATATAAATTCTAAATACATTAACAATACCCTAAAGTCTTTTATGCACTTTGTAAACAAAAATTCAGATATAAAAGCATGGTCTTTTTTCATATTCCCACTAGCATATATACAAAATCATATTATAACTCAGGACTCAGTAGTAGTTAAAACACTTAGTAAGAATGGTCTAATTTACTGGCATCAGTTGATAAACACTAATAAAGTACTAATGATTGAGCAAATTATTAGTGAGTTCAACCTTGAAAATAACATGTGGTTAACACTGCAGGGATTAAGACAAACAGTTTTAAACCAACAGGCAATAATGCAGAAGTCTGTTAGGGAAAAGGCTCCTAAGTTCATAGAGCAGTTAATAACACTGATGGAATTTCCCACAAATGGGAAGGGAATTTTATCAGTATTGTACAAATTAGTTAAACAAGAGTTCATAATAAACAAAATATATGGAAATACTATGAAACAGTTAATGGTAAAATGCCAGATGATAAAGATAAAAAAAAAATTCTTACATCTCCAAAACTAACATCTTTATCACTATAATGGCAACTTTTCACATGGCAATTTATACATAGAACATACTTAACACCACACAAATTAGAACTAATATATAATAAAGAAAATAGATGTTGGAGGTATAAATCAAAATCAATAGCCATTTGGCAACACATGTTCTATGAATGCCATTTACTTAAGTAATATTGGGAAAGTATTAACTATTTGTTACAGGCACTGTTCACGGATAATTTCCAACTTAAAAAATCTCTAGTTTTGTTGAATACACCTGTGCCATCTTGTGTTCCAAGGCAAAAATATGTAATTTTGTGGACCCTGCTTGCTATTGCAGGGAAAAATATTACACAGAACTGGAAAGCTGTAACTCCTCCCAGTTTTAAACATTTCAAGAAAATGGTTTTATCAGTCTCACAGTTGGAATTGGAAACAATCAAGGAAAGAACAGAAGGACCTACTTCCTTAAGCATTGGCTGGCAGAAAGTAAATCAAGTGCTGGAAACAGAAAACTGTAAGAAATTATAATCTTATTCAAAGATACATTCAAGAAAACAAAGTTTTTCAAGTATAGACATCCTATGTAAATAGTTGGTTTTACAATGTTTATTGTTGGAATTGTTTCTCCACTTTAAGCTTTGACTATGTAAATATTTCTTTGATATACATACTGCATATATTTTATGTTTCTGAAAATCAATAAAAATGTATTCAGTAAAAAAGAAAATCTCTATCATATCAGTGTGCTAAAACTCTTTGGAAAGAAGCTTAGGTAGATATGGAGACTGCTGGGCCAGAGGTTATTAACCAGGAGCAGGAAAATTGCCTGCTGTCCACTCCTAAGTTGGTAGTAGACAACACCTTTTACAAGTCACAGAGTCAGAAGGTCCAGGAATTCATTTTAAGGAATAAAACCATTCACACTCTCCTCATTACATAACACATATTAACTATTCTAGAAGAAAAAAGTCAGCTATAACATTATAGAGTTCCAGAAGTTCAAAAGCAGGCAGTTTTAGAAGACATAAAAAAATGCTAAAATTGGGACGATTGTCCAGTAAATTGAATAGCTCCATCATGCAGGTACCAAAACTGGGCAGCACTGTGTGATGTTTATAATGACTTCCATAAGTTAAACAATATCATCAAGCTCGGTAGCTACCTATGTCTATGGTAGACTAGCTAGCAGAACAGCTGAGTAACTTCCTCCTACCCTGGATCTGACTAAAGGGTATTGACAGATCCCCTTAACCAAAGAAGTTAAAGAAAACACTGCCTGTTCCACTGTGCATAATATACTACCCTTTTGTTTCCATTGCATGATGGCCACATTCCAAAGTTTGATGGCTAAAGTATTGATGCCCCATCAGTCATACACAGAGGTCAACCTGGAAAACATAGTCATCAGCTCTAAAGACTGGGACTGTCACCTTCCAAATGACATTCATGGAGTATTGGACCCCTTGAGACAGACCAGGCTTATTGTCAATCCTCCAAAATGTAATGTTGGCATGATAGAGGCTAGATATTAGGTGATAAAACAAAAAACTCACAAAGATCCTACTGCTAAAAGTATAATTTTATTAAGCGCTTCCTTCCCCAAATATAAATTTAAGACAGAAAGTTTCTCATTATTCATTTAATACAGATTTTAATATTACTAGACAGCAGAAAGCATTAATTGATAATATCAGGTATGGTACAAATATAAGACTTATAAAACCTGATAAAAGGAGTGGAATGATAGTTATGGATAAAATCGATTATATTCAAAGAATGTTTCATTTATTATTTGATGAAGCATATCAGGAAGCTCTGCTCAATAAAGTTCATATTTCACATCAAAAAATTGATATGTTATTGTATGATATACTCATGCAAGAGCATTTAACTTTTGCCCAATGTAACTGCATAATATCAAACATCCATTGATTCCAACTGTATTTAGTGTGCCAAAGATTAATAAGGACCTGTGCAATCTGCCCTCCAGACTAATTGTTGCTGCCAGTACTTCTAAAATTAATCCTATAACTAAAATGATTCATCATGACTTAAAAGAAGGCCTTTCACATATATCTTATTTATGCAAGGATTCTTGGGACTTTTTATCTAAATATAATAATATTGAATTTATGGACAAAATATTTTTTATTACAACTGATGTAAAGAATTTATTTACAGTAATACCATATGATGTGGGGTTGGAATGGTTCACTAATTTTCTAAATGAAGCAATGAGCTTTTCCCAAAATAAAATTAAATGCTTATGCTACCCTAGAATTAGTATTACAAAATCATTTTATTTATTTTGAGGGCCAGTATTTTAGACAGGCCACAGAAGTGACCATGGGGGCAGCATGTGGACAAGCTTTTGTTAATATTGTCATAATAGTGTGGGAGACTAGATTTATTTTCAACAGCCCTTTTCATTTATCATGGATTTTGTACACTATATTTTTGGGTGATATATGTATCTTTTCGAAAGGATGATTTTGGAAAAATTTCTTCATTTTATCGAACATATTAATAATACAACCAATTTTTTATCCTTCTCTCATATTGTTTCATCAGATGACTTTTTCTATTTAGATGTACATTTCAAAAAAGGATTATGTGAGAGGTGTATGGATGTCATGTATTTATTGTAAACCTATCTACTCAAATTCATTATTACATTTCACTAGTTGTCATCCCCCTGACCTAATGAAAGCTGTGGTCAAAGGGCGAATGGTAAGGGCTGTCCGCATGGTTTCTTCCTTTAACAATTTTATTTCCGAGTGTTTTATATCTGATATGTTTCACAAGAGGGGGCATCCCATTGATTTAATCCATAATATAATGTAAGAGGTAGTTGCCAAGAGACATAATGGAACTTATGTTCCATTGTTAAGACAGAGAGAGAAAATCTTATGGAATTGGTCAATGAACCACAGGCCCCCACTAATCTGTCTGGGAATGTTCATTTTATACATCAAAAATATAATAAAATGGATGTATATGTCACTACTATTTTTGTCACTTCTTTTCTATTAATAGTTGGTTTGTTGAAGAAATATTGAATAAGAACTAACCCTTACTATCATTGCATTCTCATATTCTGAATAAATTAGGGTCAAAACCTAGAATAGTTTATAAGAATGGGATGAGTTTTAAGAACTTGTTCGAAAATTTACCTGATAACATTTCTAGTGTTCCTCCCATGATGTCTGTTTGAGGCTGCTGTAAATATTGCAGATAAGTGTATAATGGAGAGGAAATCAATATTCAGCAGCAATGCATTATAACAATGGGAAAATATAATTGTAACACCTTTGGCATAATTCATGTAGCTAGCTGTCTGCCAACAATGCACTGCATTTTACATTGGCAAAACAGAGTTGAAATTAAGGGAACGCATATACGAGCATGTATAGGATATTAAAAATAAAAACAATGCTAATGCTTAATGTAAACCTATTGAACTTAATTCAGGAAATATTTTTTTTGTTATGGGTCAGGTGACACGTTATCCAGTAGAAGGTCCCTGGGGTCTGATATTAGAAAAGAGGGAGCTTTGGTGGTAACTTTTTCTTAATGCCTATACACCACCAGGCTTGAATGAGATAGTATTTGTATCTTGTTTACTTTAATTAAAGGCATGTAATAGATAAAGATAAATATAATTAATTAAGGAGATTTTAATAGGAGGATTAACTTTAGCTAATAAGTTTTTTATAGAATACTATAGTGTTTTATATGTAGCTTATTATTTATCATATTGTTTTAATGTTTATAATTGAACATGTGACCTCAAGCTGTTTATTTAAAGTTTTTTGTGCATTTTGCAATCATTCTGATGAAGTCCAGGAACATTTGGGGATGAAAGAGCTTAACAAAATTATACTTTTTGCAGCTGGATCCTCGTGACCTTTTTTGTTTTATAAGTTTGGTTTTAATGTAATTATTAGACATTTATGGACCTTATAGGACAGGGACTAATTAAACCACCAGAGAGAATAGAATAGAAGCTGTAAAAGTGTGGCCAGTACTTCAGATTTAAAAACAAGTGCACAATTTCCTGGGACCTGCTGGTTATTAGCAAATTCATCCCTGAGTTTTCTTCCATAGTCTTTCTCTTAGCTGACCTCACTAGAGGCAAAATGCAGGAAAAGGTCAGGTGGGTACCATAGTCTGACAAAGCTTTCAAAAAACTAAACAAAACCATTGTGCTTACCTAATTGTGGCATCTTCTGACTTTTCCAAGCCTTTTATGGTGTACACAGATGTCTCAGAGGTTAGGTTAGGAGCAGTGCTGACCCAAAGAGGTAAAATGAAGAGCTGTTGAAACAGAATACCTAGAGATATAGTGGGCCTTGGGGATCCCTATGATACTATCTGCTAGGAAGAGATATTGCACTAGCACAGATCACACTTCCTCTTCAGTGGCTTCACCTAAAGAAGGAAGGCAATGTTAAACGTTACCAATGAGCCCTTGCATTGCAGCTGTTCTCCTTTAGTATTCAACACTGTCCCAGTGCTCACCATTACAACGATAATGTTCTACTTAGGGCCTAAGACCATCCTGCAGGCTTGAGGGGAGGGCATCTGTAACATAGCATGATGGTTACACTGGGAATTACCTAGTGTTTTTTACTGATAGGTAAAGGCAGAATTTTAGGAAGGTTAAACTCTAGGTTATATGGAGTATGTGCAATAGAGAACAGAAGTAGCTGTGGGAAGCACTTAGAAGGTGGATTAAAGCAATTACTTTGGAATTCCATGCAATTAGAGGTAGATAGCAAATGATCCCTTTCTAAGACTTGTAGCCTATCACTATGGCAGAAGTCTGTGATTGAAAGTCCTGAGGAGTCTGGTGGGTTCTGTCTGAAGTAAGACATACCGAGGCAGGGCAGTCAGCTTGGAGATGGAGGGTCTTAACTTAATGTTGTATTGTTGACAGAGTAGGTAATAGTTGCGGGGATTCAGACCACTTGCTGTTGTAAAGGAGTGGTGAGCCAGAGACATTTATTCATATATCTACAAAGTACTACTTGAGAGACTTTGTACTATTTGTGCATGAGAATTTTTACTTGTATACCAGACTTTTATTTGAGTGCCGGAAACCTGAATTGAATACCAATACTTTATTTATATGCAGGAGAGTGTCAACCTGTTGTGCAAACTGGCACTAATAATCTGAAACTTCCTTGTTGTTTGGAAGGCAATATCATAAGAAAATTGGTATCAGCTGTCAGTATGAGACCTGGAGAAAGAGAGACTTGGTGTTAATTACTTTTGTTTGGTTTTTGAACTGTACTGTTTCATGAGCGAGATTGAGATGACTGTGCAAGAAAGACTTTGATTGAGTTATGTGACTTTACCCAGGACTGTTAACTAAACTCTGTTATAAAAGATAAAGCCACGATTGTTATTTTCGCTTGAGAAATTACCTTTTAATTAGTGCCATGGGAGCAGCTGTTAAAAAACAAAGTATCAGTTCCATAACAGAAGCTATTCTACTAAAATCAACATTTTCATTTTCTGTTTCTGTGTTTTCACTTCATAACCTGGAGAAGTTGGTTAGGCATGTGTTATTTCAATGAAATCACATTTTTAATGAGACTTTTAAAGTGTTTGTTACCTGTATTTGTCACAGCATATTAGTGTGTGTGTGTGTGTGTGTGTGTGTGTGTGTGTGTGTGTGTGTGTGTGTGTGTGTGTGTGTGTGTGTGTGTGTGGGTGTGTGAGAGAGTAGAATATAAAGATATTTTTTCTGATCTTAGCACTTTCCTACTTTGGTTGTTGAACATTTTACTCCACATTTGGCCTGTTATCTAAACCTCTTTACCCTTAGATGTCCTTCCTTAGCCAGACCAGCACAATCTTGTGGATTGCGCCTTCTTGCTCCTTGTTATTTCCTAAGTGCTGAGTGCTGCTGCATTTCCTGTATCCATGTCCCATCTAAATGTTGCATCATTTTACTTATTGCAGTAATCCAAATTTTGGTGCTCACATGTTATGCTTTCCACTCTGTCTGCCAACCTGCCCTTTCCCGAGTTGTTTGCTTTTCCTGTTTTCTGATATAAATACATTATGTACATACCTCATCCTTTCTGCAGTATTATTTTTGTAAGCTTTTCAACTACTGGAATGCAGGCCTGCTATTTTCTCTAGTATTAATCTCTTATACACACTTTCCTTTACCTTCACTATTGCCTACTCGTGGCTTCACCCAAAGAAGGAAGACAATATTTCACTGTGCCTGTGTGCCCTGGCCTTCCACCTGTCCTGCAATATGACTCAACACTGTCCCAGTGAAAGAAAGAAGACAGTATTTCACTGTACCTGTGAGCCCTGGCCTTCCACCTGTCCTGCCATAAGATTCAACACTGTCCCAGTGAAAGAAAGAAGACAATATTTCACTGTACATGTGAGCCCTGGCCTTCTGGCTGTTCTACTGTTAAGATTCAACATTGTCCCAGTGAAAGAAAGAAGACAATATTTCACTGTACATGTGAGCCCTGGCCTTCTGGCTGTTCTACTGTTAAAATTCAACATTGTCCCAGTGAAAGAAAGAAGACAATATTTCACTGTGCCTGGAACCCCTGGCCTTCCAACTATTCTGCTGTAAGACTCAACACTGTCCCGGTGTTCACCATCACAATGATGATCTGACAAACCAGAGATGCCGGGTTACAATTTCTCACAGAAGCCATTAAAAGCAGCCCAGCTATGAACACACTACTTTCCTGTCTCTGGTCTTCTTTTGCCACATGTTGTGAATTGTATGTCTCTTACTCTGAGTGTTAGCTGCTCAATTCTCAGTCCTGTTTTTCTCTCTAAGAGTGTAATGTTTAACTTTGGAATTTTTTTTTCTTTGCTTCAAAGTGAGCGAGCTTTTTATTATTTATTTTATTAGTATTATTATTTATTTGTGTTTTGCTAATAGCATCCCTGGAGAAAATGACCAAATGGTCTTCTGATCTTCAGATTCTTCCCAAGCATTTGCATCTAGTGTGTTTCACCTGAGAGAACAGCAAAATAATGCATCTAGTGGTCCCTGAGATTTGCTTAAACAAAACTCACTGGCTAGGACGTGACCAAAAATTATGAACTTTCCTAGGACATTAGAGACAGTTACATATTTCTTCTTCTATATCTAAACAATCTAAGCATTTGCACAAGAAAAGAAGAAACCTAGATAGTCGTCTGATAATTTAAAAAAAATGTGGAGTACCTTAGCCTCAGACTTTGTCAGAGGCATACATTAGCTGCAGATATGGACAACTGTTTGAGTGAAGCTTTGTCCACTCAGGCAACTGGAGTTCGGATTTACCCATCAACGACAGGAAGTTTTTATTGTTCTCATTCTACTCAAAGCTGTCAAACAGAGTTTATAGAAGGTGACTCAGTAACAGGTTATAGAGACTCCATACTTGTAAGTAATATTGAGTGACTTCTGAAAATGGCATTTCCAGCTTCAGAAAAGAAATCAGCCATCATCTGATATCATTTCCTAAGCTGCAGGGGCTGACTTTAGTTGTAATTCTAGAACATTTTGGCTAAAGAAACTTTCAGAATTTCTATTTCTCCTTCCTCAAGTGACTTTCTGCCAGTGTTGTTGAAATGATCGATGGCCATATGTTGGTGGGCAGACAGCCTTTTCTGTTCAGGCTTCTTATCATTGAGAATGGACACAAGGTACCTGTTTAGTTCAGAATTAGGCATCTGGAGATAAGATATCTGTCACCAGGCATTTCCTAGAAAAAAATTAATGGCATGGATCCTATCCCATTAAATGGCATACACGACAAAGACTTAAAGAGAGTTTATGTGGAAACAATGTAGACCAGTACAATTGCCAAGTAGTAATTTAAATGTAGTTAAGGGATCTGCATATCTAATAAATCCTGAGAGTTTATTCCATACGATAGAGATGATTGATAATAATAATAAAAATTTATCTGTTGAACCTTGTAAACATGGGAATGCTAACAAGTCTTTTGGAACAAAAAGCACAAAACAAATCTATGGTATTCAGCATACAGCGTTTAATGCTTCTGTCTTTAATGCGAATACTTCATCAGAAATGAAGCATCATCTCCTCATTTAAAAACTTTTTTCAAGAAAGTCATGTGTACATTATCCACCCTTCAAATGAATCACTTGGTAATCCTAATAAATAATTTATAACCTGGCATCTATTTTCCTTAGGATGCATTTTATGTCAACTGCATCATTTAAACCGGAGTTGGTATTTGCCTTTAAACCCAGTTGCTAGCACAATTCCTTGACCTCAAACAGGAATTCATTGTCCTTTCCCTGTGGTCTCTATCCACAAAACCAAAACGAAAAGTAGAATTTTTTAAGGTCAAGGAAACTGAAAGTTGTCTATATAGGGTATTAGTTTCCAGTCCAGTTTTAATAGAGCAAGGGTGTTCATACACTCGTTGTGAGAGCTTGTGGGTTAGCATGCAGCATAAAATGTATCACAGCTACCATGTAAGGTTAGATGAACAATAAAAGTAAAATTATAATCAAATTGTCTTTTTGCCCCAATAGTTAAATTATAATTACTCGGTGCTACATACGGGATATCCTTCATTTAACTGCTGTACTACTGAATCCACAAGAAAAAGTAACAAATGGCCTGTTTGTGCAAGTTACATGTTTATGATAATCCTTGTTCATTTCAGTGCTTTTAATTTTTTTTCTTTTATATATGAATTTTAGTTGTTGCCCAACTTTCTCAAATAAGTCACACTTATTAATTATTCAATTGCTCACTATAGTTTGTCTGATCTTAGGACTAGCTATTGAATATTCTTTGGGAAAGGCTGTATCAATATTACCATTTTTTTAATGTTCCGTAAAATAAACTGCAATTCCAATGGACAGGGACACTAAATAAGGTTAAAATTCACAACAAAAGATTTTAATATAATAAAATCTGCTCAAAAACTGATACACCAGCATAAATGATAAAACAAAGTAGCCAGGATAAGCACTTTTGGCTATGCCTTCATCAGATCCTGTTAGATGAGAATACACACCCATTTTTAACCAGTACCTAACCCAACCAGATCATCTCCTGAGTTTTCTGCTCTTTAGCTCCAGTTTTAAAGAACCACACTATTAAGTCCGGGGTTCCTATCAGCCTGTAAAACCGCTATCCATCGAGTCACTAGTACTTAACTTTTATTGATTAAATCACCTCCTCTAGCATTTACATGCACCTTTTCTAGAGATAAAAAAAGAAATTTATGACCAAGATGTTCTTGAATGTGGTGCGCTAAGACATTTGTTTGTATAGCCAATCTGATATCACTCAGATGATGTAATATCCTCTCTTTAAATAATATATTCATTTTCCTCACATAGAATGCTGGACAACAATCACATCTGGCTAAATAGATGATATTCTTAGTGATGCAATCCACGTATGGCCTTGATCTATATTCCTGGCTTGTAACTGGATGTTTAAAGCAATTACTGGTGTCAATATAAGGGCATGCTTTGCACCTTTTATAAGGAAAGGTGGCCATCCTACATGTAAGATTGCTGGAAGTGGGTGCATCTTTTTGAGATAGAATCCTTTTTAAATTCAATTTACTCCTGAATGTAAATCTAGGGGTGTCACCCACTATAGGTTTGATGTCTTCATCTGTCATTAGAATCTTCCAATTATTTTTAATAATCTGACATACCAATGAGACATCATTACTATAAGTCAGTAGACATCTCACACCATCAGTCCCATCTTGCTGTTTATTATCTAATCTGTTTTCTTCTCTTTTCCTAGAGAAATATGGTCTCCCTCTTGCTATTCTGTTTCTTAGCATCTTTTCATCCTTGGTTCACCTCAGTCTTCTTATAACCATGAGCTAATAAACACACCTTGATCTGTTTTGGCTCATCATTATGTATCTCTTCCTCGGTACATAGTCTTGAAGCACGAAGGAACTTCTGTTTAATGAGGTTAATAAGTGGAGAGACTATATTATTTACTATGGCAGATTCATTGATGATGTGTTTATTCTACAAAGTGTTACCAAAACTGAACTTTATATAGTTGTTGAGTACTTGGAATGCACTACATACCTTTTGAAGTTTGATATTCAGAGTTCTGACAAGAAGATAGATTTCCTTGCTATAACTATTCTGTTAGATAAAAATGGTAATTTTAATACACAATTACACCGGAAAGAATGCTGGAGAAATCACATTTTACATAGGACCAGTATGTATCCCACACACGTTTAAGAGACAGTTCCTTCATGCTTCAAGACTATGTACCAAGGAAGAGATACATAATAATGAGTCAGAACAGATCAGAAAGTGTTTATTAGTCCATGGTTATAAGAAGACTGAGGTAAACCAAGGATGGAAAGAAGCTAAGGAACATAGAATAGCAAGAGGGAGACTATATTTCTCTAGGAAAAGAGAAGAAGACAGATTAGATAATAACGAACAATGAGATGGGACTGATGGTGTGAGACGTCTACTGACTTATAGTAATGATGTCTCATCAGTATGTCAGATTATTAAAAATAATTGAAGATTCTAATGACAGATGAAGACATCAAACGTATAGTGGGTGATACCCCTAGTTTATGTTCAGGAATAAATTGAATTTAAAAAGGATTCTATGTCATAAAGATACACCCACTTCCAGCAATCTTACATGTAGAATGGGCACCTTTCCTTGTAAAAGGTGAAAAGCATGCCCTTACATAGACACCAGTAATTTCTTTAAACATCCAGTTACAGGCTGGGAATATAGATCAAGGGCATACGTGGATTGCATCACTAAGAATATCGTCTGTCAAGCCAGATGTGATTTTTTCTAGCATTCTATGTGCGGAAAATTAATAGATTATTTAAAGAAAGGATATTATGCCATCTGAGTGATATCAGACTGGCTATACAAACAAATTCCTTAGTGCACCACATTCAAGCATATCCTGGTCATAAATTTATTTTTTTTATCAGTAAAAATTAAGTGCTGGAGACTCGATTTATAGCAGATTTACAAGCTGATAGGAACCCTGGAATTAATAGTATGGTTCCTTTAAAACCGATGGTAAAGAGCAGAAAACTCAGGAGATGATCTGATTGGGTTAGGTACTGGTTAAAAATGGGTGTGTGTTCTCATCTAACAGGATCTGATGAAAGCATAGCCGAAAGCATTTATCCTGGCTACTTTGTTTTAGCATTTATGCTGGTTTATTAGTTTTGAGCTGGATTTTATTGTATTAAAGTATTTTGTTGAGAATTTTAACCTTATTTAGTGTCCCTCTCTGTTTGAATTGCAGTTTGTTTTATGCATCTTTGTTTTAGCCAAGTAATCCTTAGCGAGCCGATATTTTCCTGTTCTGATTTTTTTTATGTTCACCTATCTTTCCAGAGTTTTTCTTAGTATAGGAAGAAATTGTGTAGCCCTACCTGCCATAACTTCTATTAAAATGCAGTCAGCTACCTGTCATAGGCACTATCTAAAAACACAGCTTTCTACATATTGGGCTCATTAAAAAAACATATATCATCATCTGATGTCAATCTAGAGACATGTATACCTTGCCCCTATTAACATTTTTATTAATAAACCTAGAGTGGAAAATTCTTGCTTGCAAATGTTGGTAAATGTGTATCTGCCAAAAATGTGGACTTTAATGTACAAAAACATCTATCAACATTCAAAAATATATTGAATCCTTAGAACAGTGGGTAGTATATTTTCGAAAGGAAGTAGAATTATTTAAGTGCGCTACAAAGTCCATAAAACAAATTCAGTCACCTTGTCAGGTAAACAAAAATAGATCATCTATAGTAGAGACCTACATTCTAATTTACTTCCAAAAATCTTATTGATAAATCGTATTGTGTTATACAAATTCAGAACTAAATTCGGAAATGTAGGAATGAGTACAACATCCATTGTAGCCCCACAAATTTGCTGAATAAAATGTGTTGTTAAACTTAAAAAGATGTTACATAGAATAGTAAAAAAAATCATAGATCACATCAGTGTTGATAACACTGTCAAAATCAACATTGTACAAATACTGTTTGATCATTTCTACTCCTTCCTTTGTGGGATTCTAGCATTAAGTTCTGTCCTATCAGTTGATACCAATAACACATGATATTCATCATTAGATTACTGTTGCAGTAACCTAAGCTATATGGGACATCTTACAAAGGATTGGATCAGCTGTCCAGCTTCCAAAGTTTTAGTGCACCTTCCACATGCCATAGTCACAGTACAGCTTGAGGAGAGCAGTATAAAACAGGTGGCCAGCACACCAAAACTTCAGAACTTTCTTGCTGTTGAAGTGCAGTCTTCCATGCGGGCTCCAAGTGATCGATGGTCAGCTAGCATTGTTTCCTACCTTTCCTGTAACTTCCAAAGCTGGATAAATAAGTACCCAATTAGGGAATACCTTCCACTATATCATTTTTGTGAAGAAAAGATGTTCTTTTCTGTCAGAAATAATTGCTGAAGGATAGAACTGGTGTTTTATTGGTCAGCACTAAAAAATGTTTATCTCAAATCTAATTTTTTTTCTGTTCATGGTTCCCTGTGGGAAATGTTTATTTATTTTACATTTGTTTACCAGGAAAGCCAGAATGGACACAGGTCCTTTTTCAGCAAAGGCCTTGGGAGAAAAGCTCCACATACAGCATATAAATTTTACAACTGACAATTTTGTATACATAAGACATTTTTATATACATAAAGACAAAAACACTGTGATATGAAAGTACTTATCATTGTAAAACCAAAATACATTTACATGAAGTATTTCATTTGGTCTAATATTGCTGCATACTCAAGTGTGCTAGCTTGCACTGCATGTGAATTGTTTTTACTACTGTTTTTGCTACTTTTCTGTAAAAAAAAAAAAAAAAAAACTGTAAGCCTGTTTCCTACCTTTCCTGTAACTAGCATTCCAGATACAGATTTGCTGTATCCAGGACTGTATGTAAGCTTCTGAGCCCCTAAAGCCTTTCTGTGTGGGAGTGGTAAGCACTAGGTAACCTGTCTACTACATAAGGAGTGGTTCTTCTGGCCCAGAAGTTGTAGTTATTGGCTGTTTGGGCAATCTTCCATCTCTTTCAACTTTCTGATTTGAAAGCCTGCATTTGCATTTGTTTCTGTCCTCTAACTTGTCTAGTGCAGATACAGATTCTTAGTTTTAGCACTTAAATTTGCTTATTCATGCTCAGCACTTGTTCAGAACTTGTAAGCACTAAATAAGCTACTAATTACTATAGCACTCACTCTTCCTCATTACCTAGAGGAAAACAGTTTTTTACTTATTTTTCTCACTTGCTTAGAGACAAACAGCTCTTGTACTCACTTTCCTCACTTATCTAGAGGAAAACTGTTTTTTATTCAGGCATGTCCAAGGGTCAGCTCCCACTGTTCTCTCCTGTCTATCTGATGAATCTGGGCATCTTGAGGCAATGTAGAAATTGCCTCATGTACACAGACAACCCTCTCCTCCTACCACCCAAAACAACGTACCCAACACACTAGTCATAGGTGACACTATAGTCAGGCACACTGATGTCCCACTCACCAGGCTAAACAAGGAGAAGGTTACTGTCAGCTGCCTGTCGGGTGCTAGGATCCGCCACATAACTCACGCACTCAGGTCACTCCACAACAAGTACAAATATGACTCTGTCATTGTCCATGTTGGTGTGAATGACTTGAGACGTACCTCCCTGGACTACATGAGAAGAGACATGGAAGAGCTCTCCGATCTTGTAGCCCAGGCAGGAATGACCCTAGCCCTGAGTAGCATTCTGCCATCGCCCAGAATGATACTACAGTACAAAGACAAAATGATTGACTTCAACAACTGGCTAAGCTTCTGGTGTCATTCTAAGGGGATCCAGTATCTGTCTGCTTGGGATAACATGGTCAACAGACCACGATGCTTTGCCACAGATGGCCTGCACCTGTCGCCCCTGAGATTCTGGATACTGGCTAAGACTCTTGCTGCCCCTATAGTGCCTTTTTGAGGCAGGGTTCAAATAACAAATTCACCACTATAACAGGAACAGGCAAGCAAAAACTGAGGGTAATGCTACTCAATGCTAGAGGTCTAAATCTCAAAATGCACTCACTTGAGGCACTCCTTAAAATGGAGAACATCTATATCTGTGCAGTGACTGAGACCTGGTTCAAGGCTCCAGAGAGCACCCCTGCACTACCAGGCTATAACTCATACCACACTTTTCGGTCATGTAACCTGGACTGAAATACCAAAGGCGGAGGTGTGTCCATATTCATTAAGGATATCCACACCTCCAGGCTAGTTGCTCAGCATAATGCATCCGAGGTTATCCAAGAGCAACTAACTCTGGGCAAAACTGCAATCCAAATTGTAGCTTGCTACAGATCCCCCACCATGCTCCAGGATTCCCACTCCTCTTTTTTTGATGTACTGGAAAATATTAGGGTTCAACCAAACACCCTAATAATGGGTGACTTCAACTACCCCACCATTAACTGGGAAAACTACTTGTGTACCAACTCCTTAGCTCAACACTTTCTAGAATTCATAAACTCCAGTGCCCTAGATCAACTTATCCACACCCCCACCAGGGGCAGCAATATCCTAGACCCAGTCATTACCAACATGAGTGACCGGTGTTCCACACCTGAAGTCAACTGCTTGTTGGTCTGATCCGACCATAAGCTTATCACTCTTGATATCCACATCCCACCCCCACCCCCCCCCATTAAGGAAATCACAGTAAAAGATGTTTCCAAAGCCAACTTCATGCTTCTTAAGACAGAAGTGGTGAACTTCATGACACCCATGCAGATGGACAATACAGTTACAACTGCTGAATCCTACACAAATGCACTCTATAAGCACTTACACGAGTGCATTGATCATGCTATCCCAAACAGAACCAAGACGCTATCCTCCAAAAAAAGGAAGCAAATCTGGTGGTCCCCTGCCATAAACAAACTGTACAACAGAAGGAAGAAACTGTTGAAAAAAAAGAGTAAAATCCCATGAGTGGAGGACCTCCCTGGTCAGCCTCAGTAAGAAGCTGAGATCCCTTATAAGATCCTCCAACGCTAGCTACAAAAAAAAAAAATCACCACTAAATCCAAGGACAACGACAAAGCATTCTATAGCTATGCCAAGAATCTAAATGGCAACACCCAGATCTGCTATGAGTTACAGCACAAAGGCACAAAAATTACAGAACCAACTGATATTGCCAACATCCTGGCAGATAGGTTCAGTGCTAACTTTACCGCCCTTTCACCCCCTAAAAGGCCCATATCTATACAGGAAGAATGCAAAGTCCCTGTAATCACAGCTACGCAGGTAAAAGCTGCACTCTCTAAAGTCAAAAACACAGCATCCATGGGACCGGACAACATCCCAGGCTGTGTTTTACATGAACTTCAGAATGAACTGGCTCCCCACTTAAGCACCATGTTCAATAATAGCCTTGCATCAGGATTTGTGCCCACTGAATGGCGCACAGCAACAGTTATCCCACTACACAAGGGGGGAGCCACCACTGATCCCTGGAGCTATCAACCTATTAGCCTGACGAGCCCGGTCTGCAAGGCCATGGAATGTATCATAATGGAACTCATAAACAAAGACATTCGTAATCTCCAAACTCTGGATCCCACCCAGTTCGGGTTTGTGAAAGGCAGATCATGCCTCCTGAACCTGATCGACTTTTTTGAGGCAGTCACCAAAGCCGTGGATGAGGGTAAGGTGGTTCACACAGCCTATCTTGACCTCGCCAAGGCTTTCGACACCATCCCCCATTCTGGAATTATAGCTAAACTCACTAAACTAGGTATAAATCCCTACGTCACAAGATGGGTTGCCAACTAGCTCACTGACAGAACCCACACTGTAAAAGTTGCAGACTCCAAATCTGACCTTAAAGCAGTGACAAGTGGAGTATGACAGGGTTCAGTCCTAGGACCTCTCCTGTTTGGTATCTACTTCTCTGAAGTACAGGCTAACACAGAAGGCCTCTGGCTAATGAAGTTCGCAGATGACTGCAAACTAGGAGCCATAGTCAAGTCCCCAAATGATGTGGACATCCTACAGAAGGGCCTCACTGAAACAGATGCCTGGTGTCAGAGACATGGCCTCAAGTTCAATGCCAAAAAGTGTAGTATCACCCCCTTTGGTAAAAACTCTGTACCCATGAACTACCACATAGGCAGTAATCTACTTAACACCAATTGCGTGATAAGAGACCTTGGGACCCAGGTGGACAGTAGTCTTTCCTTTGATAGTCACATTGTCACAGTAGTCAGGAAGTCCTTCTACGTGGCACACCTCATCATAAAAGGGTTCTCATCCAGGAAAAAAGAGGTCATTGTTCCCCTTTACTCGTCACTCATTAGACCCATTATAGAGTGCAACATCCCTTTTGGAATGTACCTCACAAGACATCTGCAGAAGTACCTCACAAAGAGGATTACTAGTCTCAAACAAATGCCCTACACTGACCGCCTCAAAAAACTCCAGCTTTAGCATATCACCTACTCCGAGGTGATCTCTGCCTAACATATAAAGCTATGTCAAACCCAGAGCTGTTGGACATGCTACACCTAAACAAGTCCTATTCCCTCCGAGCTACACACTCTAGGGACCTAAACCTTGTCACCACAATAAACTGGACACGCTGAAGGGATAGACTCCTGTCCCAGAGACTTCTTCTACGCTGGAACAAGCTACCCATCTATGTCAAGCAAAGTTCTTCATTAGCACTCTTCAAATAAAATCTTGATGAGTGGATGGGAAATAGGAAATACACCCCAGGGATCACTTCTGTGTCTCTGCTGGACAGTGGCACAGGAAAATAACTTTCTTGGGTAGTGTAAGCTATGGAACCTTGCTGGCTAGGCTTACGTAGGCCCTTGACCTGATAGCCTAGTATCTACATATGAACCTATGAACCTCAGAACTAAACTTTTCTGTTAGGAGATAAGACTAACTCTTCAAAGCTCAGTAAACCAATTGTCAAACACCTTTTGTAATAAGGACAAGGACCTAGGTCCAGGTAATTCAATCTTTCCCTCCCTGTGCAGCAAGAACAGAAATGTTATCCAGGGGCTTTGGTTTTAACTCTGGCTCATTCACCTCATTCACTGAGGGGTAACTCTACTGTGATCATCTGTTGTTCCTCTGACTGCTCCTCACTTTCTCTTGGTCCCTCTGATGCTGCTCCTTAGGAAGCCACTAAAGGCCCAGAGGCAGATGCTTCCTCCATGACTGTTCAGCTACCCATTTTGGATAAGAGAGAACCACTCTTACTGTCACTAGGGAATGCATCTAGTGATACTTCTTTGCTAAGCTGCTCTGAGGAGCTTCCTTCAGAGAGAAGGGACAATCATTTTAAGGTTAATAAAAGCAAGGCTAATAAAAGCAAAAACTGTCTCTTGAAGATACCTCCAAAAACGCCAAGCCAATGTCAATAGGATAAATTAGAGGCAAATCACCACGATGAAAAAAGAAAGTTGTTTATTGTTGAACAAACTGAAAAACGATGAGCGCTTTCGCGTGTAACAAACCACGCTTCTTCAGATATACATTTTAAGGTGCTCTTTTTCTGGGGCTCTTCCAGGAAAAGGAGCATAATATTAGACATTTTTCCTGTCCTAAAGCAGATAAGGAGGATTGGCTTGGCTTTGCTAAAGATTTATTTAAAGCCTTTCAGACTTTGGCATCTGATGTGGAAAATCTCAGAATTTTAGGTTTCTTGGCCTCTACTTTTCTCATGATACCTTTGGCCAGACTTCACATGTGAAATATTCAGTGGTTCATCAAATTAGTTTGGCCCCAACACCAGCACCCCCCCCCCCTTCATTTCAAATTTCATTGTTGAGGTATGTGAGCATTATTCTGGTAAATAGATCAGTTGTCTTTCATCCTACATTTCCCTTTTCCTTTCAGCCAGTACTCAGTCTGTTACCATAGATACTTGAGGAACTGTGTAAAAGGGGGGTGAAATCTATGGCCTCTGGAACAAGCAAGACAAAGTAAAGTGCATAAATGCCAAAGATTTGATGGCTGTAACACCTGCTCCCTATTCTGTGAACCATCTTTGGAGTCTAGGCCCTCTGCTAGTAATCACAGTCAATACCACGGTGATGTGGTACATACATAAGAGGGAGCCAGTTTCTAACCCCTTTGCAGACTAGCTACTGTAGCCTGGGAATTAGGGACTCTGTTCAGTCTGTCCCTCCAGGCTACCTACAGTTCATCAGAGCAAAACACATTGCAGGCAAGTTAAGCAGGATTAGGATAGAGCCTCTCAAATGGACGTTGCATGCAACAGTCTTCCAGGAAGTGGTCTATCTGTGGGGAACTCATCAATTAGATCTGTTTGCCTACAGCAACAACAAATAATTAAAGAAATGCTGCTCCAGGATTCTTTGCACACAGACCTGGAAGATGGATATATTTAATTTCCATGTATATATATTCCTTTCCACCTTTCCTTTGATAACCAGGGCTCTTCTGATGGTAAAAAAGGACTCTCTAAATATAATTGTGGTAACCCACTATTGGCCCAGGCATCAATTGTTCTCCCTACTTTTCCAAATGGCCAAGGGTAATTATAACAAGCTTCCTCACACAATGACCTTTCTCATACAAGACACTGGTTGTTTGATATACCCCAACATTGAACTACTACAATTAACTGCCTAGATGATATAATTTTTTTCTATAGCATGCAGCAGGTATTTAAGGAGGCAAAGGAACCCGGCTCATATTACATTATCGAAAGATAACGTAATCGAACAATCAAAACTTCAAAATGGCAGCATTTTGAAGCTTGAATTAGCCCCCCCCACACTCCCCGCTAATATATATTCCAACTCCGAGATCACACTACAGTGAGGAAAGGGCAAATATTCCAATCCTCACTGTACTGCGATCCCAAAATGTGATCTTCGAAATGCTGCCATTTCAAAGTTTTGATCATTTGATTACGTTAACTTTCAATAACGTAATAGGGACCCAAAGGAACCTACTTCTTAACTCATACACGGGTAAGTGGAAAAAGCTTTCTTGTTGATGCCAAAAAGGGAACCTGGATGGAAAAGGCTTTCTACTTGATGCCATAAGAAGAACCAAGATCCTTTAAAGACACAGACTCATTTTGTTCTACAGTATTTGAATGAGTTCTTATCCTCTAACCTTTCCTCCTCTTCTCTTAAGATTCACCTCTCATATATCCCTGTTTGTCTGCCCTTAAATCCCCAGTTTCTACTCTACCTCAAGTGAAAAAGTTTTTGAAGGGGTTTACATATCTACCCACATATAAAACAGGTGGCTTCTTCTTGGGACCTTAATTTTGTATTGGAAAACCATTCCTTGATTTGAAGTTCTTATCTTGGAAAACAGTGTTACTCATTTCTCTGACTTTCTGCTTGAAGGCTATCAGAGTTACAGGATATTTTGGTAAGTCAGCTCTGTCTCATTTTTCTTAAAGATACAAAGTACAAAGGATTAGTCCAGATAAAAATCACTTTAGCTAGCATATTTAAGAGACTCTCTCTCTCTGATATCCTCCATCTGGGAGGAATAAAGGCGCCTTGTTGATGTTTTAAGTAGTTTATTCATTTAAGAAGATGGACAAGTGTTTTTGTTCTAATACATTACATTTAGCAGATTGGTTATTTAAAGGCAGTTATAAACAATGGTGGGAGGGTCTATGGGAGCTGACTGAAGGAAAATCTGGGAGAATGAAAAACAAGGAGCCAATCTCAAAGCATAGAGGTTAATCCCTTATTATTTGAACCAAAACCAAAATGTCGTCCAGGAAGCAGGACCATGCAAAATAAAACCCGGACTAGGGAGGCAGCAATGTAATTCATTTTGATACAACTTTTTAAGCAGATTTAATATTGAAGTAGGTGGTGAAGGATTTGGGTTTCTTACAAATGATGTTACTGACTTGTATACTCATATACCTCAAGATATTGGTTTGAACATTTTCAGTGATATCCTTCTTCCATACCCTTTTCTTACTGGCAAAGATATCAGGATTTTAACTGACATTTATTTTTTGAGGAAGAATTTTATAAACAGATTTGGGGGGGTGACTGTGGGTGCTACCTGTACCCCTACTTTTGCTAATCTTGTCCTGTACCAGTGGGAAACTTTGTTTGTATTTCATAATAATCCCTACTTCCAATTTTGTAAACTCTGTCTTCATTATCTTGATGGTATTTTTATTTTAGAGTTGACCCTGTGAAATCGTTGATCAATTTGTGGGTTATTTGAATAACACTAATTCACCTATACCTACAGGGAGGACACAGCCAGCTATTTGGATGTTACCATTTATTATAAAGATGGTAGATTCAATTCTAATATCTATCGTAAACCCATGTTTAGTAAATCTTACCTTCATTATAAGAGTTGTCACTCCCATGACCAAAAAGTTGGGTTAGTAAAAGGACAGCTTGTTAGGTTGCCCCATATGGTATCAGATGATGATGATCTTTTCCTTAATTAAATAAATATATTTAAGAGGTTGTTTTTAAATAGAGGCTATCCATGTCTACTACTTGACAAAATTATTAATGAAGCAACATAGTTCAGGGCATCTACATTTAAACAGATTTTGGGTAGCACCTTTGATGATGAAAACCCTATTGAGTCATCAGGAGATGCCAAGATTTCTACCCCTTGGGAGAGGGCACTTATTTTGAAATTTCAAGGTTATTCTCTTGCACTCTCAAACATTTTATACAATAATTGGAAGATTTTTAAAACCAGTGAAGACATTTTAGGAAGTTGAGTGAATGCCCCCTTTTTATATACAAGACTGGTAAAAACATCAATGATTTATTGGAGAAACACCCATCTCCCTATGAAGGATTGACAGAGATAAGAAAAGGCACCTCCAAATGTGAGTGTTGTGCCTATTGTACTTATATTGTAAGGATATCATATTACCTTAGACAATACTTTGAAGGACAATGTTCAGTTACGTCAAAGGAATTGCACTACCACTGAAATGATATATTTAGCCAAGTGTGCCTCCTGCCCCACCTTTCACAACAGAAAGACTGAATGGGCTGTCAAAAGGAAAATCTATGAGCATTTGTATGACATGCATTCTAAAAAATTGAACAATGCTCTATATAAACATTCTTTGTTATGTACACAGTTTCAAAAGTTCAGCTTTGGGATCCTGGATAATGTGTCTCCAGATGTTGCCTAGGAAACCCACTTGGAATATAGGGAATTTTACTGCCAAACTCAATTAGATGCAAGTAGTGACTCAGGTATTAAAGAATATATTTCTGTTTATCCTATCCTAAAGTTTAGAGCGCTAAACTCTAAGTTAATACCTATGTGGTTCCCTTTTTATGATATTGCAGCTGTTTTATTTAATATCTTTAAGTTTTGGGCAGTGTTATTTATACTGTTACAATGGGTAGAATGTTTATAATTTGAAGTCTATTTTTATACGGACATTTGTGTCGTAGATTTTTTACTGTTCTTTTTTTGTGTGTCTGTACCTTTAAATGGACTAGTTCCTTTGGTGATGCTATGATATTTAAATCTTCTTTACGTAATTGTGAGTGTTGTGATGAAGTCCATAGGAATGTTTTTGGATGAAAGCACTTAACAACACTCTGTTTTTCTTTTAATAATTTTTGGTTTGACTGGTTGAAGTTGTATTAAAGTTGACTATATTTCTGCATCCCCAGTTCAGGTTTTATTTTGTACACTCCTGCTTCCTAGACTGCATTTTAGTTTTGGTTCTAGTGTTCTTTATGTGGTTCATGCCTCTGGTTTGTGGTCCTTATGAGAATATTCCTGAATGACCCATGAGGGTTTACCAGCTCAGCAGCCTATGGAATCACATTCTTAGTTAAAATGTTTTTATTTTTATTTTTATTATTAACAAAACATGACAATACACCATGAGCTATCACTATAGAACTATCTTTAAGAAAACATTTTTGCCTGAGCTTCATCAGTGATTTACAAAAACAAAAAGGCATGGTTTGCCTAAGCTCAAAGAAGATCAGAGATTCTTTTTTATTAAAAGTTTTTTATATTCTACAGTTCACTACTTGGAGGATTTGTATTCTATGGGCACAGAAAACCTGAACAAAAGGTTCTGAGATTTTAAACTTTGCTCACATTTTTCCTACTTTTGCAGATTTATAAGCTCTGTAAAAATACGGACTGTGACTTGTTTCCACTGTAAACTATTTCTCTGGATGCATGTATTTTTCAAAAATGGAAGTCATCTGCTGTAACTCTAAGTGACTAACCTACTGCATATAAAAAGGTCTGTCTTTATCAGGAAGAAGAATGGGGACTGGCAACATTAATCATGTATGTTAACCTCATATAAGCAGGCATTGTAAACCTTATTTACCAAGCAAGAGAAGATTAGTCCTTCATAATATATTTCAGGAAATATGAGCCCTGTAAAAAAGGGCACAGCCTCTCATATTATATGTGATACAAGCATTGATGAGGACAAGTCAGACTGGAAAAAGGTCTGTAATAAAAACTTTCATAATTTGCTTCAAGTAATATGCACCCCACAAAGGGAAACACAGCCTCTCATATTATATGTGATACAAAACAGGCTAATAACGTCTGGTGATAGCTTCATAAAAACAGACATTTTCAAAAATCAGAGTGCAAACCACTCTACTAGATGGACCTGATGAAGCACAGGTGAAAGTGTTTTTTTTTTAAGATAGCTCTATAGTGGTAGCTCATGGAGTATTGTCATGTTTTGTTTGTTAAAAATAAAAAAAATAATAACTTTTAAGTAAGAATGAAGTTCCACAGGCTGCTGAGCTGGTAAACCCTCACAGGTCTTTCAGAAATATTCAAGTAAGGGGCTATGCTTTAGGATTGTTTCCTTGTTTTTCCATCTCCCAGATTTTCCTCCAATCAGCTCCCCTGGGCCCTCCCACCATTGTCTCTATCTACCTACTTAATTGAATAAACTACTTGAAACTTCAACAAGGCATCTTTATTCCTCCCAGAGAGAGGGTATCAGAGACAGAGAGAGAGAGTCTCCCTGCTAGATAAAGTGATTTTACTGGACTAAGCCTTTGTACTCTGTTCCTTGTTAGTCCTGTCACCCTGTGTCATACATGGGATACCAGACTTGACTCAAGCTGGCTGGATTACCTCTGCTTATTTTTCTTAAAAATAGAATAGTTATGAGAAAAATTCCTTCATTTATGCCAGGGTGTGGGTATTTTCTGTTTCCCTCTTTCTTACCACATACCTAGCTGGAAGGTATCTAGGTTCATAGGTGTAGACTAAGCTAACAATTACCAGGGTCTATACAACCCTAGCAGTGCAACCCAACCCACCCCCCCGAGTATTTTGGGGTGGGATATGTTAGTAAGGACGTAGCTAAGGGTTATGTAGACGAGGGTATGTTAATCGGGAATTAATTTAATTAATGTCAACCTCTGTCCATCAGAGACATGGAGGCCACACAGGGGGTGAATTTACAATTTTCCATCTAGTGATCAAAGTTTCATTTGAAAGGGGTCATGGACAAACTCTGCTTCACATAGACGGGGAGCTTGTTCCATAGTGTGGGGATTCTTTGAGGCACATATTGGTCTTTCCAGTATATTCTACTTATTTCACAAACAAAGTTCAGGTCCTTGGATCTATTGTTTCTGGTGCTGTTTATTTTGCAGACGTGCAAGAGATCCATCAGAGCTGGATCTGAGGATGCCTCTTATGCCAAGCATAGATTCCCTCTCAGTAACCTGTAGGAAACTGACTACAGAGATAGTATCTTAAGGCAATCTGTGTAGGACAAGGACTTCATAACCTGGATTCTCCTGGTGAGGAACCTTTAAGGGCATTCCAACTGTTGCAATGTACATGTGAAAGGGGGAATTACACTCAAGGATGGGTCAGATAAGGGCAGAGTAATGTGGTGATGTAACTTTCTTGGCCCTGGATGCCATACTGTTGCTTATGAGTTGGATGACATAGAATGATTTTATTACTGTTTTGGGTATATGTTGGTCGAAGGCCAGATTGCTATCTATATATGTTCCCAGATTCCTAATGAATGACTCAACTCTTAGGGTGTTTTATCGATGGAGTAATTGGTTTGGGTGGATGATTTCCAAAAGGACACTATAGTGCATTTCTTCATGTTGAGTTTTAATCCGTGGCTTTGGCACCAGTCATTTGTTTGTGTTAGAACCTCTTGTAGGAGTTTTGTGTCATGGGAGAGCATTGCTCCCCCCACCACATCACTTCCTCATTGCTGTCTCCTCAAAATAAAAGTCAACCTGGAAAACCCAACTAGACCTGTAACAATTAAGAGCTATTCTAAAGCAAACTACATCTTATTAAGTGACAGTTTGTCAAAAATCATGGTTCCCCCGAACTCTGAGATCACAACGAACTATGCAGAGTTATATACAGAAACCCTGAACAAACATGTAAATGGCTGCATTGAGGCTGCTCTACCTGCCAGAAGTATGCCCAGATCTAACCCAAAAACAAACCCCACTGATAGAATTTTTACCTTATCAGGGTATATAACAAAAGAAAAAAGTCATGAGCAGAATCTGAAAGAGCAACTCTCACAAAGACAAGAGCTCTCTGATTCAGCTAACCAAGAAGTCTAATAAAGTCCAACAAGGCCAACTGCAAGGCCAGGATAGCCTCCCAGGCTAAGGTCAATCACAAGGTCTTCTTCATTTATGTCAGGAACCTTGGAGGTATAACTCAGTTGTGTGTATAGTTGGTTGTAAATGGCACAACCTCCACTAATCAGGGTGACATAGCAAATTGGCTCAGGCTGTGGATTGTATTTCATTACTGAAACTAAGTGGAAATTCCTTAAGATTCCAAGAGCAGGATAAGTTATTTCTTACACTTATTTCACTGAACTGCACTTCTGAAATACTTATAATTGTGCTATACAGTTGATCTACTACAGTTTGCACTGTTATAAAGCTTTTTTGATTGTTTCACTGCATTTATGTACTGTTTTATACTGTTTTAACTGTATTTTTCATTGCTAGATACAGTTGCATTACTCTAATTGCATGTTTACTGAATTACTTAATTGTAAACTGCTTTTTCATACTGAGAGTTGTATTTTCTGTTTGTGAGTGCTCTATCTGATCGTTTCTGTGCATTTTTGATTTTTTGAGGTTTCTGTGTTCTACAGCTAGGAACTGTAATATTGTGCATTACTGCAATTGTTTGTTTACAATTAAAAGCATTCTTTAAAGTCTGCTTGCTCCTTGATCTTTTTAAAACTTTCATTTAGTGGCTACAGTTAGGAACTGTAATTTTTCCCACCCTAGTGTTGTGGTGTTCTTATACTTGGTGGCTTTGCAGTTGCCCACCCATACTGTATATTTGATCTGTGACACTCCTCCCAGTCTAGTGTCATTAGTTCATTCAATCTAATAGAGAACATCTGTGAAGGCCAACACACTCAGATTCTTAACGTTGAATTAACTTCTGTTCCAGATTTCCACTTTTACTGAAAAAAAAAAATTCTAAGCTTGCTTCCCCCCTTTCCTGTGGCAGGTCTTGTCCAGAAATGGATTTGCTGTGTCCAGGACATGAGCTCCTGAGCTCCCCCCCACTTAACTAGGGTTAAACTATTCCTGGCGCCATAAAGTCTGCTCTTCAAATTTCCCCTTGCAACTAGCCAGCTTTTTAGTTTTAGCACTCAAATCTGTTTCTTTGAGCTCAGCACTTGTTCAGAACTCATTGTAAGCACTAAATAAGTTACAAATTACTACAGCACTCAACTTTCCTCAATTGTCTAGAGGAAAACAGTTTTTAGTACTTAATAAATAAGCACCTATTCAAGCATGTCTAAAGGTCAGCTCCTGGTGTTTCTCCTGTCTACCTGATGAATCTGGGCATCTTGGGACAATGCAGCAATTGCCTCATGTACACAGACAACCCTCTCCTACCACTCAATACTACGACCTGTGAGAGATGCACTTATATAGCCTTCACCGAAGACTGGACTAGACAGTCAAGAGGAGAAGGTTCATAGGTTCATAGGTTCATAGGTTTATACTAGGCTATCTGCCCTAAGGCATTTATAAGCCTAGCCCAAATTATTGTGGCTTACGCCACCCCTTATATGAAAAAATACTGTGCCCATTAGTTTGTTGTGCCTCTGTCCAGCAGTGACCCAGAGATGATTCCTGGGGTAAACCTACGATCTCCCATCCACAGGTCTAGATTTCTCTTGAACAGAGTCAGCGAGGTGCTCTGCCTCACATGGACCGGGATTTTATTCCACAGCATAGGGAGTCTCTGAGTGATAAATCTATCCCTCCAGCACGTCCTATTTATATCCGTGCTAAGGTTTAAGTCGCTTGCTCTAGTGGTTTTGGTGGATTTGGATTTTTGAGGTGGAGCATGTCCATTAATTCGGGTTGGACATGGCCTTGTATGTCAGGCACATGTCACCTCTGAGCAGACGGTATGCGACTGAATAGAGCTGGAGTTTCTTCAATCTGGCAGCATATGACAGATTTTGGAGTCCCTTTATCCTTTTGGTGAGGAACTTTTGGGGTCTCTCCAATTGCTGCAGATGTCGGGTGAGATACATCCCGAATGGGGCATTGTACTCGATCATTGGTCTGATAAGTGAAGAGTACAGGGGAACAATGACCTCACTAGATCTGGATGTGAATCCCTTCATGATCAGGTGGGCAATGTAGAAGGTCTTTCTAACCACTTTAGCAATGTGAGTGTCAAAAGAAAGGCCACTGTCAACCTGGGTCATGGACAGGAGAAACACCAGGAGCTGACCTTTAGACATGCTTGAATAGGTGCTTATTTATTAAGTACTAAAAACTGTTTTCCTCTAGACAATTGAGGACCTCAAAATGCACTCATTCGAGGCACTCCTTAAAATGGAGAAGGTAAACACTTGCACCGCACCATACTCATCACATAGTCTTTCAAAACCTACACCACCAAAACACACACACAGAAGCACAAAATACACACCTACATTCACGGAGGCTTTCAGTAAAAATCTGCCCAAACAACCGAGACCTCCAAAGTAGAAATGCAAGCAACCTCCACCCTCCAACACAACCCAAATGACACATAGCCCACATACTCAGTGTGCCACTGAACTACAGCCCATAAGGCATAACGTACCCAACACTCTAGTCATAGGTGACTCTATAGTCAGGCACACTGATGTTGCACTCACCAGGCTAAACAAGGAAAAAGTTACTGTCAGCTGCCTGTCTGGTGCCAGGATCCGCCACATAACGCATGCACTCAGGTCACTCCACAACAAGTACAAATATGACTCTGTCATTGTCCATGTTGGTGTGACTGACCTGAGGCGTACCTCCCTGGACTACATGAAAAGAGACACTGAGGAGCTCTCCGATTATGTAGCCCAGGCAGGTATGACCCTAGCCCTGAGTAGCATCCTGCCATCACCCAGAATGATACCACAGTACAAGGACAAAATTATTGACTTTAACAATTGGCTAAGCTTCTGGTGTCATTCTAAGGGGATCCAGTATCTGTTTGCCTGGGATGACATGATCGACAGACCATGCTGCTTTGCCAGAGATGGGCTGCACCTGTCGTCCTTGGGATTCCAGATACTGGCAAAGGCTCTTGCCACCTTTATAGTGCCTTTTTTAGGCATGGTTCAAATGATAAATTCACCACCGTAACAGGTACAAGCAAGCAAAATCTGAGGGTAATGCTACTCTATGCTCGAAGTCTAAACCTCAAAATGCACTCATTCGAGGCACTCCTTAAAATGGAGAACATTGACATCTGTGCAGTGTCTGAGATCTGGTTCAAAGCTCCAGAGAGCACCTCTGCATTATCAGGCTCTAAGTCATACCACACCTTTTGGCCACCAAACCCGGACCAAAACACTAAAGATGGAGGCGTGTCCATATTCATTAAGGATATCCACACCTCAAAGCTAGTTGCTCAGCATAATGCATCCGAGATTATCCAAGTTCAACTAACTCTGGGCAAAACCGCAATCCAGATTGTAGCTTGCTACAGACCCCCCACCATGCCCCAGGATTCCCACTCCTCTTTTCTTGATACACTGGAAAATATTAAGGTACAACCCAACACTCTAATAATGGGTGATTTCAACTACCCTACCATTAACTGGGAAAACTACTCATGTAACAAATCCTTTGCTCAACTTTTTCTGGAAATCATCAATTCCAAAGCCTTGGATCAACTTATCCACACCCCCACCAGGGGCAGCAATATCCTAGACCTGGTCATCACCAACATGGGCAACCGGTGTTCCACACCAGTGGTCAGCTCCTCGTTGGTCAGATCCGACCACAAGCTAATCATCCTAGACATACACGTCCCGCTCCCACCCCCCATTAGGAAAACAACAGTAAAAAATTTCTCCAAAGCCAACTTCACTCTTCTTAAGACAGAAGTGGCAAACTTCACGACACCCATGCAGATGGACAATAGAGGTACGACTGCTGAATCCTACACAAATGCACTTTATAAACACTTACACGAGTGCATGGATCGTGCTATCCCTAACAGAACCAAGATGCTATCCTCCAAAAAAGGAAGACAATCTGGTGATATTCTGCCATAAACAAACTCTACAACAGAAGAAAGAAACTGTTGCAAAAAAGAGTAAAATCCCACAATTGGAGGAACTCCCTGGTCAGCCTCAGTAAGAAGCTGAGATCCCTCATAAAATCCTCCAAAGCTAGTTATGAAAACAAAATCGCCACTGATTCGAAAGACAACCACAAAGCATTCTATAGCTATGTCAAGAATCTCAATCGCAATACCCAGATCTGCTCTGAGTTACAGCGTAATGACACTAAATATACCGAACCAACTGATATTGCCAACATCCTGGCAGATAGGTTCAGTGCTAACCTTACCCCCCCTCTCACCCCCTAAAGGGCCCATCTTTATACTGGAAGAATGCAAAGTTCCTGTAATCATGGCTGCACAGGTAAAAAACCTCACTCTCCAAAGCCAAGAACACAGCATCTATGGGACTTGACAACATCACAGGCTGCCTTCTACACGAACTACAGAATGAAATGGCAACCCACCTAAGTACCATGTTCAATCATAGCCTCACCTCAGGCTTTGTGCCCATTGAATGGTGCACCATGATGGTTATCCCACTCCACAAAGGGAGTGCCACAACAGACCCCGGGAACTACCTCCCCATTAGCCTGACGAGCCTGGTCTGCAAGGCCATGGAATGTATCATCAAGGAACTCATAAACAAAGACATTGGAGATCTCCAAACTCTGGACCCCACACAGTTTGGGTTTGTAAAAGGAAGATCATGTCTCCTAAACCTGATAGACTTCTTTGAAGTAGTCACCAAAGCCATAGATGAGGGTGAGGTGGTTCACACAGCCTATCTAGATCTTGCCAAGGCGTTCAACACCACCACCCCCTCTGGAATTATAGATAAACTCACTAAACTAGGTATAAATCCCTATGTCACAAGATGAGTTGCCAACTGGCTTACTGACAGAACCCACACTGTGAAAGTAGCAGACTCCAAATCAGACTTCAGACCAGTGACAAGTGGAGTACCACAGGGTTCAGTCCTATGTCCTCTCCTGTTTGGTATCTACTTCTCTGAAGTACAGGCTAACACAGAAGGTCTTTGGCTAACTAAATTCGCAGATGACTGCAAACTAGGAGCCATAATCGAAACTTCTAACTATGTGGACATCCTACAAAAGGGCCTCACTGAGACAGATGCCTGGTGTCAAAGCCATGGTCTCAAGCTCAATGCCAAAAAGTGCATTGTCATCCCCTTTGGTAAAAACTCTGTACCCATGAACTACCACATAGTCGGTAGTCTACTTAACACCGAAAGTGTGATAAGGGACCTTGGGACACAAGTGGACAGTAGTCTCTCCTTTGATAATCACATCGCCACAGTGGTCAGGAAATCCTTCTACGTGGCACACCTCATCACAAAAGGTTTCTCATCCAGGAAAAAGATGTCATTGTTCCCCTCTACTCATCACTCATTAGAACCATTATAGAGTACAACGCCCCTTTTGGTATGTACCTCACAAGACATCTACAACTTGAAAGGCTGCAAAAATACCTCACAAAGAGGATTACTGGCCTCAAACAGATGTCTTACGCAGACCGACTCAAAAAACTCCAACTTTACTCCGTCGCATATCGCCTACTCAGAGGGGATGTCTGCCTAACATACAAAGCTATGTCAAACCCAGAGCGGTTGGACATGCTCCACTTAAAGAAATCCTAATCCCTCCGAGCTACATGCTCTAGGGACCTAAACCTTGTCACCACAATAAACAGAACATGCTGGAGGGATAGATTCCTGTCCCAGAGACTTCCCATACTCTGGAACAGACTACCTATCTCTGTCAAACGGTGCTCCTCATTAGCACTCTTCAAGAAAAATCTTGATGATTGGATGGGTAATAGAAATTCACCCCGGGGATCACTTTTGTGGTTCTGCTTGACAGGGGCACAGGAAAATAATTTTCCTGGGTGGCGAAAGCCAAGGTAGCTTTTTGGCTAGGCTTGTATAGGCCCTAGGGCCAATAGCCTAGTACCTACCTATGAACCTAAATGTACTGGCTGATAAATTTAGCTCTAACTTCACCCTCCCCAACTCCTTCCCCCAACTTACCCCATGACATCCCTTATAGCATACCCCCCCACTTGTCAACATGGAACAGGTCCCCGTGGTGGTTGCTAAGGCCAAAATCACTGCCTCAATGGGCCCAGACAATATCCCAATTTACCTCCTAAATAGCCTAAAATATGACCTAGCAGGACAACTTGAGGCAGTCTTTAACTACAGTCTCAAAACAGGTTATGTGCCAGGTGAATGGAGGGCCACAATGGTCATCCCTTTTCATAAGGGTGAAACTGACCAAAAGAACTACAGAACCATCAGTATGACAAGTCTAATATGCAAAGCCATGGAACAAATTATCATAGAAATGATCACAAAGGCATTGGAAACCTACAGACACTGGACCCATCCCAGTTTGGCTTTGTTAAGGTAAGGTCTTGTCTACTCAACCTGGTAGACTTCACCAAGGCTATGGATAAAGGGAAAATGATACATACCACCTACCTTGATCTGGCTAAGGTATTCAGTTCAATACCCCTGTCAGAACTAGGCATAAATCTATACATAACTCAATGGATTGCCATCCAGCTCACAGATAGGACCCACAAGGTCAGGATTAATGAGGCCACCTCCACCAAGAGGCAGGTCACCAGCAGGGTGCCACAAGACTCTCTGTTGGGCCCACTCTTGTTTGGCATCTATTTCTTGGAGGTCAAGGCTAATATAAAAGGTCTCTGGCTCACCAATTTTCAGATAATTGTAAATTAGGAGCTATCATAAATTCCCCTTATGACACCAACATCCTGCAAGAGCATCTAATACAGACAAATGACTGGTGCAAAAGCCAAGTATTAAAGCTCAATGCAAAGAAGTGCATTATAGTACCTTTAGGGAAAAAGTCCACCCAGGCAAATTACTCCATTGATAAGACACCCCTAAGATTTGACCTGGTAATTAGAGATCTGGAACAGATGCAGGCAATAATCTGGCCTTTGACCAACACGTAGCCAAGATAGTAAGAAAATCATTTTGTCACCCAACTTATGGCATTCAGGTCCAAAGAAGTTATAGTACCACTCTAGGTGGCCCTTATCAAACCTATTATTGAACACAGTGCCCCCTTTGGCATACACCAGACTAGGCATATGCAACAGTTAGAATGCTCACAGAGGTTCCTCACCAACAGATCCCAGGGTATTAACACATTGTCCTATACAGACTGCCTTAGAACTTTATATTGAATTTCATACAGGTTGCTGAGAGGCAATCTGTGCTTAGCATTTAAGGCATGCTCAGATCCAGGCCTGATGGAACTTATGCACATCTGCAAAAAGATCAGCACCAGAAACACTAGATCCAGGGATTTAAACTTTACCTGCAACATAAATAGAACATGCTGGTGAGACAGATAGGTGCATCAAAGGATTCCCATGCTCTGGAATAGGCTCCCCATACATTTGAAGCAGAGTCCATCCCTACCCCTATTTAAACGTAACCTTGATCATTGGATCGTAAATTGTAAATTCATCCATGGGCTGGCCACCATGTCCTATGATCAGAGGCCAACAGTAAACATTCCCTAGCTAACACTGGAGAGAAAATCATAAATTCACACCCAGGTTGGCCCCCATGTCTCCTATAGACAGAGTTCAACAGTAAAATTTCTCTAACATTCCTCCCTACATAACTTTTTTAGCAACCCTCTAACCAACTACCTTTCCTAACTAACATGTCCCTCCAGCTTAGAAGCAAATGTTTCAAGGGGATGCAATTGGATTTGATTGCATGACTAAGTTTATAAAGGCCCTGATGGTCATTAGCCTAGTATACACATATGACCCTATGAGCAGGGAACCTAGGTGACCTTTTAACACCTCATTAGCTTAACTCTATCATTAATCCTTGGCGATGGTCTCTTATTCTGTGCAATCATTTTAACATGCTTAGTTAGTCTAATAAAATTGTAGCATACTAAATTGCATCTGTATGATACATATAACATTAGAAAGCACTTTTCTGATTTAGTTCACTGTATTACTAAAACTAAACCTTGTTAAATAACAATAATAGAATGCTACTACATCCCTCAGAATTCTTCAAAGCACTACAGAGGCAGCATTTTTGTGTCTGGTGTACAATGTTCATTATCAGTGTGGACTCTTGTGTGACTAACATTGACTGACATCTCACCTATGATTTATATTCACACTCTGCATCATAGTTATTTGGACTAGATTTACCAGTTCAATAATGAACAAAGGTAGAGAAAGTTACCTGTAAACAAAACATCCTTCATCTGATTTTAGTGGCAAACTCTGATAGTTTCGGCATAGCAGGAACTCTTCCAGATTCGGTAAGTGATCACTCAAATGTATTTATATACCAAAGGAAAAAAAATGATCCACAACTCACACATGCATTTAGGTTCAAAATATGTAATAACATTGACAGTTTCCTACCATATCTTAGAATTGTTTAATGGGAACCACAAAAGTCAGTGAATATTCACTTCTTCTGTTTCACCTTTCTGAATATCTTAAACCAACTGGCTCCCGTGAGAACAAAAAAGCTTAGCTGAAGAGATTTTCCCTGTATCACCTCCAACATCAAACATGTAATGAAAAAATTCAGTGATGCATGGAAGCAATTCAGAATGGAAACAGAAGAAAACCCAAAGTTAGGTTGACAAGCAATATACTGCACAAGTAAACTTCCCAAATGCACACCCGCAAAATCGTTTGGGAAATCACTAAAGCATTTTTTCCCAAGGGGCAAACCCCCTGCATCCCCATTTGGGAAACTTCACCCCCACACTGCCTTACTTACATGTACTAACTCCAAGATTGCACAGAATCATGGAAAAGAGAAAATGCTTGTTAAGAATGAAGCATTACTCACACAACTGTAATTTCACAGTAGAGTCAAAACAAACTTAAACCATTCAAGGAGCTGTCACTGTTCCTTCAGGGAATTTGAATCAGGGAATATGTTTATGAGGGATCTATATTCAAATATATACAGTAGATCTCTTGTACAAAATAAATAACCCCCAAATGCATCAGTGCACTTAACAGATAGATCCACAACAAAATGAAAAACAATTATCTTTAATGCTAGAAAGTGACAACTGCTTCACCAGTGCAATATTCCTAGATCTATCAAAAGTCTTTGACAGTCAGCCATGATCTACTAATTTAAAATCACCATGCTTCAATCACTATTTAAAGTTTTACCAGCTCTCTCCCATTTCACCCAGAGAGTCAGATGATTTAACCATACATTACTTCCTCAGGCTGTTCAACTAAGGGGTCCCCAAAACTTCGTCTTATGTACTGTACTTGTTAATGACATTCCTGCTACATGCCAGTATATTGGCTAGTATGTAACATTCCTGTTACATACTAGCCAATATACTGGAGTGTGAATGGAGAGATGATAAAATCAGCAAGTAAAGGACAGTAATATTGCTGGAATCAAATTCATCCTCAAGTCTTGGTGAGTTTCTTCATGGGGGTGGGGGAGGGGGGGGCTGTTTTCACAAAATATCACCAAGACAGCACTAATTTATAGACTGTATTTTATATAGCATATATCATGGACAGAGGTAAGTTAAAAATAGAAAATACAGCTGGGTGTGCGTGTCCCAGCATAAAAAAACTGTCCAACCCTGGTATGCGCACTGGTGTCAGGACTGGAAAAACTGACAGTATGGAATCCCCAAGACATGGAAACATTCCTACAGTGGGGTTAGACCAGGCTCAGGGGGAGGATGGCTCCCCTGTTGTAGAAAGAAATAGTAGGCCACAAAAAACACAAATACTGACAGACTGAAAAGAGTCATGAAATGATTATGTATTGTTACTATTATGCAAGAAGATAGAAGTTATTCAAAAAACGTTAAGAGACAAATTAGAGGAAAGAAGAATACTTGCACAAGAAAAAAATGTCAAAAGCATCTGATGTAAATTTGTGTTCATTAATGCAACAAATCCAAGAAAACATTATATAGATCAGAAAACAATGGGCTGTTTGGAAAAGAGAAACATCAGAGGAAGTATAAAAATACAAAGAACAAAAGCTAGACATTTTTTAAAGGTATAACAAAGAAACATGGACATGGGAAAGAAAAAGAGATTTAATATGGTGCAATATTTATGTAAAGGAGAAGGCAAAACTAATAAACAGCATCAAAGATATTTGAAGAGAAATACAGGCAAAAGCATCCAGATATGGAAAATGTCACAAGAAAAAAGTAAGAAAACATAGCAGTAAAGTAGGAAAGATGATTAGTAATGGAGAAGTTAAAGAAATAGAAACTGATGTTATGGATTATCTGTGAAGTGAAGGATGTAGTATAGAAAATCCAAATCTGGTAATGTCACAGCATGAAGGAACAATGAGTGTCTAAATTAAGGAGAAACAGGTGGAATGGGAAGCATCAGATCACTTGCCACATGAAGATACTCTGGATAAAAGTTCAGTTGTAGTTGCACAGCAAGGAAAGGAGCAGGAAACAGTCACAACTCAGACACAATCAATGTTGTGGAAAGATAGGTCAGTGATGTACTGTATGAAGGAGCACCAGACAATGCAGGATGTAGCTGAAGAGAATATGTTACAGGAAGATGTTCTGGAATTTTCTGTAGAATGCCCCCCGGAAATGGAGAACAAAGAACATACCCTCAATTTAGAAGAAAATTATCTAAGGGAAGAGTTGCGCAGTTTAATACGGATGTCTAGACATATTAAGATCAATAAAGAAATAGATTACAGAAGTCAATAAGACCCAAAATGATAGAAGTCTGATGAACACAGTAATCAAAACTATTAACAGAAAATCATGTGATAGAAGTACATAGGATATATTATGGTGCAGCTAAATTAATAGCAGATAAAGTCTTATTCAAAAATGTAGAGCAATAAGGGAAATGAAGGGAAACATCAAATGCCATTATGGAATCACTGGATAGAGAAAACTATAAAGCAATTAAGACAAGAAGTGCCACTGTTAGATTAGTATAGAAGAGAGAATAGATCAACAAAAATACTTAGAAAGACAGACTTGATAAAAGCAATGCACAGTATCAGAACATACTAGGATCTTTCATACTTTATTGCAAATAATAAACTAAAGATATCAGCACAGGCAAAAGACTTAGAAGATATGCAGATAAATATAAAGGAAAAGTACAATATAAGCAATTCATTGATGACCCAAAAAGATTTTATAAACAATTAGGAAACAAAGCAAAAGGAAGAGAAACGTCACTAAAAAAGAAGAAATAGACACATTTTGACAAAATATCTGTGAAGACCCTCCAGAACATAACAAAGATGCTGAATGGATAGAAGACGTAAAAGAAACAGTAGAAGTTCAAATGTACAGGATATGCAATGGGATGAAGTTAACGGCCAGATAAATTGAAATAAAATTAAGAAAAGCTCCTAATTGGAAAACCCCAGGCCCAGATGAGTACTTAAGTTTTGGCTAAAAGTATTAACATCTTTACAAAGAGATTTAACCCTGAGTAAGAACTACTTATATGTGCACCCAAACAGACATCAACCTGTTTAACAGGAACAATTATATTCATCCTTAGGAGTAGACCTGCAAGCTATCCTAAAAACTATAAACCAATAACTTGCCTTCTGACAATGTATAAACTATATGCTGAAATTGAAGAAAACTCAATTGTGGTGATAGAACAAAAGGGTGATGACAGAATGTCATATAGAACAAAGGATCATTTGTTGTTAGTCATAATGGAGAATTGTAAAAAGGGAAAAAATTTAAGTATGGCATCAATGGATTACAAAAAAAGCATCTGACAGCATCCCACATTCATGGATAAATGAATATATATATATATATATATATATATATATATATATATATATATATATATACACACACCCTACATTAATCAATTGCATTACAGTGACCTTGAAACAGTGGCAAACCACTTTACAGCTAAGTAATGATAAAGGGAAAATTATTATCCCAGGGATAAATATTCAAAGGGAGATATTCCAGGCTGACTCTTTGTTACCACTGCTCTTTTTGTCTTTCCCTTAACCAATTAAGATTGGGGTTTGGTATAATGGTTAAGGTGTTTGTTTCACAAACACTAGGTGCAATGTTTGATTCTCACCTTTGGGAAAGAAATGGGTTATGCATACAATGACCTATTAAGAAGGCTAGCCTAGTAATTAGCTATGAGCTTATAAAGCCATGAATTTAAGTGGGAGGTTGGCATAATGGTTAAGGTCATTACCTTACAGACATAAGGTGCAGGGTTTGATACTTACATGGAGTAACTGACTAGGCTAAAAAAATGACTCACAAGCACAGCTAGCCCAGAATTAATCTATATTTAGACTTGTGCCATGGTGCATGCGTTGAGTACTGTGGTCTGTAGTCTGTGTACGTAGGTAGGTGTTCTATTCTTACTGCAGTCAGGATGGGGGTTGGGGGATGTGTGAGCTGTTGCCTGACATTGCAGAGTGCCTTTTAAGGGAAATTGGGTAATGATTAAGGTGTTTACCTTACAGACACAAGGTGCAGTGTTTTTTTCTCACATGGGGTAATTGGCTATGCTTAAAATCACAAGGGCAGTTAGCCTTGTACTAATCTATGAACCTATGAACCTTAAGCTGTCTACTTAACAGATTAGGTCATGCCTATAATCTGACTCCCAGAAAACAACAAGGTATAAAGACTATTCATATTCTGTGTGTGGATGATATAAAACTGTATAGTTCATCAGATGAGGAACTGAACGCAAAACTGCAAGTGGTCAAAACTTTCACAGATGGTATAAGAGTATCATTAGGTCTTGATAAATGTGCAAAAACAACATTTAAAGCAGGAAAGCTGCAGCATAAAGAAAGCATCAGTCTGGGACAGGAATGTGATATGAAGGAACTTGAGCAGGAGAGAGTGTATAAGTATTTGGGAACTGATGAAGGATCAACAATAAAACATGAACAAATGTGAGCACAATTCAGTAGGGAATATTATAGAAGACTAAAATTAATTCTGAATATAGTCTGACATCTAGGAACAAAGTCTAAGCTATAAACTGATTTGGTCTTCCTGTTCTAACTTACAGTTTTGGGGTGACTGGCCCCAAAAGGTATTGGATCAGCTGGGCAGGAAAACAAGAAAAATACTTCACGCTTATCAAACGATATATAAAAATCAGTGTATGCCAAGATTAGATATTCCTTGTTCTGAAGGAGGTATGGGCCTCTTCGAAACTGATTACATGTATAGATCTGCAGTCACAGGACTGTTTAAATATTTGCTGACTTCACCAGATCCAAACATAGTGACAATTTTAAAACAAGAGGAGAACAAGTCTAAGATGACTTCCCTGCTTAATTTAGTAGAAGCACATCTGTGTCAAGTGGGAATAGAAATCAAACCAGAAGTAGCCAAAAATCAGATGACAGTTGAATGTGCCAAAAAAACCCCAAAAAACAAAGAAAGAAGATGAGGAGAATGATCAGATGTGAAGGCAAGAAATGTGGAAGAGGCATAAATGTAGCTGCAAGTACAAAAAAACCTCTGAAACAACCTCATGTTGATCAGGATCTGATGCAGGAATGGTTAAGGAGAGGTGAATTTAAATGAAAAGATGAAAGGTTAATTCTGACAGCTCAGGATGGTGGACTACATACACGTTGGTTTACAAAGTCCACTGAATATGACAAAGAAACATACAAATGCGTGTTTTGTAAAACAGAACTGGAAACAGTCGCACATATTGTTGCTGGTTGTCATGCACTAATATCAGAGGGCCTGCATATTAAAAAGCATAATAGGGCAAGACTTTTGCATTATGGATTGTGCAAACATTACAACTTTGAAGTAGCTGAGAAGCATTGGAAACATTAGCCACAAATGAATATAGAAAATGATGAAGCTTATATCACATGGGATCACCCATTACCAATAGTTAAAAAAAAACAGATGTGAGAAAACCTGATATAGTAGATCATGAAAAGAAGACAAAAGTAGCATTGGTCATTGAAATTGCTACACCCAGGGATTATAGTGTCTTATGTACACATTGATACAAAATCATAAAATACTAGGATTTGCAGCAGAAATGAGGGCAATGTGGAAGGAGAATACCTAGACAGTTCCAATAGTTATATGAGCAATGTGTCTCATAAAAACGAATTTACAGTACTACTTAGATATGCTGCTGATACATGTAACTCTATATGAATTACAGAAAGAGTAAGTTCTGGGCACATTACGGTAACTGCGAGGAGCACTTCACCACTAGCACCAGTGAGGGATGTACACATTGGGAGGATGACAAGTACATGCACAGTAAAGTACAATTTCCCTTAAGAGCACACAGAGATCATTGGTTCATAGGTTCATAGATTAGTACTAGATTAACTGCCCTTGTGGGCCATTTTAAGCCTAGCCAATTACCCCCTGTAAGAATCAAACCCTGCACCTTGTGTCTGCAAGGTAAACACCTTAACAATTATGCCAGCCTCCCACCCCTCAGTCTGGGGCTGGTTTCTCCCTGTCTCTCCAGATCCTCAATAAGACTCCCCACTGGCACAGCTATAGGTGTAAGATCTCAGCCGAGCGGTCAAGACAAAACTTCCAGCACCCTATCTGTCCAACCAGTGCTTCGTGTTCCTGACCAAGTAGCTAACACACACTTTGACATTTGATTTATATACAAACACACACACACACACACACACACACACACACACACACACACACACACACACACACACACACACACTCATGGGAAAGGCTGGCACAGGTTTACTAGCTATGCCTCCTTCTTCCCAGACTAAAAGTTAGTCATCACTGCCACCAACCAGTACTTTATCAGCTACTATAAGACCCTTCCCAAATGGTAACCAATCCTACTGTGTGATTTTACTATTATCTAAATGGTAGGGTCTGAGAGCTGAGCCTGTCTCAACTCTCTCTTTGTAACCTTCCCAGCTCCCCTTCCACAGGAAGTCTGGCATCTTCTGACAGCGGTGCCTCACTGTCAGCCTGGGTACTACTACTCACCTCTGCCCTTGCAGTCACTCTGTCCAAGGGAACATCAGTACCCACAAACAGCTGTGGCTCACCTTCAGCCTCACTGTTACAGAGTAGCTCCCTCCCTGAAGTAACCACCTCACCAGTCCTGGCTGCAAGTGTGAGGTCTGTCTGGGTCTCCCCAGGCTACCAGACCTACATGCTTGTCTCCAAGCATGTAACTCCATGAACACATGGCACTGCATTATCAAAATCATTCCCTATCAGGTAATCTGCAGGGATATCCTCAAACACACCAACTTGCTTGCTTCCTTTTCCACCCTCCTAGTCAAGGTGAATCCTAGCCAAAGGTATTTGGAATAGGGTCCGTGCTAAAGCTCTGACTGGAGTAGTCTGCCCAAGCAAGTAGTGCTCCTCTATAACCATTGCAGGCCTCACAATTGTTAGGTCAGAGGGTGTGTGTCTCTCTTAGCCATGGCCTCTTTCCCATTCACTAAGATAGGATATAACCTCTTATGGTAGTTTGGTACCCTTGTTGTCTCGAGACAACCTGCTGTTGGCATTTTGTCATTCCCACTTACTGGCTCTCCCACCTTTTGTTCTCCACCTTGCCTCCGTGGACATCTATATGCTACATGGCCCCACTGGATGCATTTAAAACATTCACCCCTTGGTCCTGGATGTGTACCTGGACTAGTGGCTTCCCCTGCTACTGATGGACTCTGTTGGGGCAGTCTGGGCTGCCCACCATGGGTTTCCTTAAACCCATGAACAGCACTGGGTGTTCCTTTCTTGTGCAGTGATACCCTGCTTGCTAGGTATAGGTCTCCCTTCTTCCCAACTCATCTGCAGTAGTGCATTGTCTATCAGCTAACCAGATTCTCATGTCCTCAGGCAAAATGCTAAGCACTTGTTCCCTCACCAAAAGGTCTGCCAGCACTTCAGAAGTGGTGACCTGACATCCACTCACCGACCTATGAAAATAAGTGCTTAGTTCAGCAACATATTCACATGCATTTCCATCTGCCTTGTGTCTATGCTCACAAAACTTTTTTCTGTAAGCTTCAGGTGTTAACTTAAAACATTCTAGCAGACAGTTCTTTACAACATTATAATTTAAACAATCAGTATCAGACAATTTGGAGATAACAGTTACAGCTTTACCATGGAGTAAATAGGTCAGGAACCGTACACAGAACCCTTGGGCAACATTATACTGTTTACATACCCTCTCAAACATATGAATAAAACTATCAAAATTATCCCCCTCAGTAAATTGTGGAAGAAATTTACTGAACTTTGTTGCTTCTGAGGTTTAGTTTCTCCCTTCCCCATTACCTCCATGACTCTGGTGAAGAGTCAGCGTCTCCTTTTCGTATTGCCTCTGCATTGTCCTCAGCCTCCAGATGTCTCATTCTCTCTGCTGCTTCTATTTCCAAATGTTTAGGCTCAGACTCAAGCCTCTTCAACTACAGATGAATTTTAAGTCCTCTGTGGAAAGGCTGAGCTGTTAATTTTCTGAGAGTTGTACATCTCTACTGCCAGTCTGATTGTCCTCCTGGTTGCTATTCTGTGATGCAGCTGTGACTAAAGCTGCAGTCATATCTGCTTTAGTCAGGTAGGCATGCACCAGTTCTTTAGCCTGGCACATCTTAGCCAACTTGCTCCTTGTCAACTTTCCATGCTCCTCTGCTGACATGATTGCATTCTCTTCCTGACTAACTAGCTAACATCAAACAATAAAACAATTGTGATATGAACTCTGAATATTCACTGCGTGGCTGATTCAGAGTACAAGCACCTTTAGTGATCACTGTATACAGGCTACAGGAATTCAATATCCACACCACTACATGCCAATTAATATGTGATGTGGATATCCCACCACTGCCAAACAATTAATATGTGATGCCCCTGCACTGGCCCAGTAATCAAGGAGCCTCAATCCTCAGCACTAGCACCAATGAGGGACATACACATTGGGAGGATGACAAGTACATACACAGTAAAGTACAATTTATCTTAAGCGCAAACAGGGATCACAGTCAGTCTGAGGCTGGTTTCTCCCTCTCTCTCTCTCCAGATCCCCAGTAAGACTCCCCACTGGCACAGCTATATGGTTAAGATCTCAGCTGAGTGGTCATGACAAAACCTCCAGCACCCTGTCTGTCCAACCAGTGCTTCATGTCCCTGACCAAGTAGCTGGCAGACATTTTGACATTTGATTTATATACAAACACACACACACACACACACACACACACACACACACACACACACACACACACACACACACACACACACACACTCCTGAGAAAGGCTGGCACAGATTTACTAGCTATGCCCCCTTCTGCCCAGACTAAAAGGTAGTTATCACTGCCACCAACCAGCTCTTTATCAGCTACTATAAGGCCCTTCCCAAAGGGTAACCAGTCCTACTGTGTGATGTTACTATTATCCAAACTGTAAATGTGACCAAGACTAAGGCTATTTAGGTGTGGCCTATACAATGTTACCAAATACATATGCAAGTACACTAAGAGCTTAAATATCTCTAAACAAACCAGACACAATTAAAAGGTTTAATATACTTAATAATAAACAATAAAAGAACAAGACAATACTCAATCAATACAGTAAATACAGAGTTCAGCTTCACGGGAAATATTTTAAAACAACATTGCAGGACAGTCTCAAATAAATACAGAAAACATCTAAACTAATCTTCAGTATATTCCTATCTATATCTAAAAGTAATCACTTTTCCCTAGTTACTTACTATCAACAAGACGCAGGCAGAAATGCTGATGAGTGGGCTGTTTCTAGGTCAAAAGACAAATGCCCAAAATCTGTCTCTGAGAGAGTTCTTAAATTACTATCAAACATTACTGTTGGATCAGTTCAGATTACGTCACTCTTTGTCACTTGCCTTCAGTTCCCAGGCTAACAGAAACTTAAAATGTTAGCATCTATGTGTGAGAGGTACATATCTCTCAAAAGTTTGCCTAGAACTGGAAGTTGTAAAACAGTTAAACACTTTTACATTTTAAACCTAGTAATTATTTCTGTTTCAAGACAATAGAAAAACCTCTAGCTCTAGACATCCTGTCTCCTTGCATTAACTAACTTTTATAGCACAATTGTAAACAATTTCACTTATTTTCTTGAAGTTTTGTAAGTTAACTCTGTATGTTCCAGATTCTATTGTTAAAGCATACTTTTGCACAGTTACATAGTTTATAGATATTTTTGTTCTTTTCCTGTAGGGTACACTGTGTTTACATTCTATAAGCTCAATACATAACATACAGTTCAACACACACTTCTGCACCAGCAGTTTAATATACACATATATATAATTATCTTACATTTGTAAGACAAGCATATGAATCATATTAATATTCACAAATGACACATGATTATTTACAAAATTCAAGATAGCTGGGCTGGCAGTGTCACAACATCAAAGACTGAAACAATCTTAATTTCATGAACTTTAATCATACTTTGACTTAGGAATGGGGTCCATTCCCATCATGGTACTCGAAACCCAAAAGACTTGGAGAAATCAGACTGAATGACGTAGCTTTATACCACAACTCCCAATCAATCATGTATTAATCTTTATCTTCAGTGTGTCTTTAAGTCTATACATAAATGGATTGAAGACTTGAGCCTAAGATTAACTACTAAACAGTTAATCTGTTAATTCTTCTTCCGTGGCATCACTCCCCTTCAGTAGATACTATAGACCTTTTAATTACAGAGTCATTCGACCACAACTTGAATGAGCACTTACTTTCAAGCTGCTTGTTGTCCAGCATAATTTATTCCAGAAATCTGACCACCACCTCATTAGAAGAACCATAACTTTAACCATAGACTAGAATTTTTGTATCACATTAAAAGACATGTAACCAAAGTTGCAGCTGACACTGATTTTATTTTACAAATCCTCTTCTGCTGTTCACCCCTGTTTACTAAAAGTAGCACCTAATTAAGTAATAAACTCAAAGTTGTGCATTACTGTGCTTTAAACTTCATTTCTGGCCATCCAGAAAACACCACTATTTATCCCTTAGATCAAAATATTTGTTTTGGGTTTAGAAATAAACTATCATACATAGTACTGACTGCCATCCATTCAGTGCTGTGCCATCTGGTAAAATACCTTTCCTTTGATTCACCTGGCAATAGCCCCACCGACATTGCTGCCCTAAGTCCAGCCAACAAAGGAGACTTGCCTTTTTCTGTTATAGTTTTAAATCATGGTATATGCTATCTCTTTCCCAGAGAAATGTCACTAATACTCCTACATTCAGGACTACTCTTTGGAACCTAAAATTTAACTGCTATTCTTCTGTTAATAACAGATGACTGTGTTTCCATTGCGTTTGAGTTTTTTCAGTTACCTTTATCCACTGGTACCAACTGGGTAAGTGGACTGGTTGACAGTCTGTTTTCAGCCATGACCTGGGCACCATGGTGCAAATTCACAAACAGAAAATTATGCATAGAATAAATAATACACAGAGTCATACACAGTACAGTAACAAAACACAGACAATACATATATGTTATTTACAATTGTAAATGCAAATGATATTGTTTATGGTATGTACTACTAATGTAGGCATCCAATCAGTGGTCATTTACTAGAAAGACAGCATGAGCTGCAAGGACTAGCCATTGTCACAGAAGCAAGAACATTTTGTGTCCTTAAACAGTTGTTCCGTTCATTTATTTCTAAGTAATAAGCGTCTCTTGCTGCCTCACTTCTGCAGGTAGCCAATATCAAACAGCTGGACTAAGCCTAGAGAAAGCTTTTTCACCTGTGGAGGTTTAAAAACAAGGTCTAATAAGGGCAATGCAATCTTCTTGGCTGTCTCTCAGTGTGTCATTAGACTGCATAATTTGCAATTTTATTTTCATGGGAGCAGTGTCCCATTTTTAAAAGCTTGTAGATTTGACAGCAAAGTGGAACTGTTGCTCTATTATTTACAGGTAGCCAGGTACACCACTATAGGAGTAGGCAGTAATGAGCCTGAGGTTCAGCAAGAAGAAATCTGCAGATTTTGTTTATCATAGTTTATATTTTGCATGTGTTTAAGTTGAAATGTAATGTTACAAGAAGTATCCTACATTTGAATTTAGGGATATGAGAACATTTTTAGCCAAGTCATTAGGGGTGAAGAGGTGTGAGATTCTAGTTTTAGTTGGTGGAGTGTTTTGCTGATAATATTGTCAGCATGCTTGGCCAATGAAACAGTAGAGCCCAAGGTGATTCCCTCAGGTTTTCTGTTGTGTTACTAGTGGCAGTGGGTTGTTGTCCATATCAGTAATAATTCGATTTTAGGATTTAGGAAACTTTTGTGGGTTGCCAGATATCATGCTGTTAGACTTCAGGGATTGATTAGGAGCATATTTTTATTAATTCAGTGATATAAATCTGTAAAGCTAGATTGTAGCTTAGATTGAAGGGCTAAGATGTTGTTACATAATTCAGTTAGTAAGATGTCATCTGCATAAAGGACTAAGTTGAGGTGGGGCAAGTCAATGGATACATCCCTGATGAAAAGGGAAAATAAATGTGGTTAATTTACTAATTGTCAAGTGCTTTCATCCCTTTGTATTAAACATATTTCATCAGAATGCCATTAATTTAAGTTCAGTCTCTAAAGTATTTAAAATATATGACCAACTGAAATGCAGCAGTCATTATATGCAATTATTTTATATTATTAAAAAAAACAATCACGGTGCGCTAAAAACAATATTCTGTAATACAACGCAGAGTATATTATGTAAGTAGTTAATTAAAATCTAATTCTAAATGTTGACTTACATACAAAAGGAAATATGAAGTAATTACACGAGCAACATAAGCACTGTATGCTTGACAATAATGCTTAATGTAATTGGATGAAAACAGAGAAAAAGTACATAAATGAGTGGGCCAGCAGGAACAAGGTACTACTTGATAGGATGTAGTTTTAGGAAATTAACTAATTTTATGATGTTCTGACAAAGTCTCTATAATGCAATGGGATGAAAACTCATCCTTTGGTGGATTAAAATTGGGTTTCTGTATATTTCATAGTGTGTTTGACTTTTTGTCTATAGTTACTAATATAATCCCACACATAGTACCTATTAAACTATAATGTTCTCATCTCCGTCTCAGCATTGTACATTTCCTTTTCATAATGATAAATGCTAGTGTTTAATGTCACTTTATATATGATTTTTAGCTGCATTCAGTCTGAATCCTGCAGTATATATCCTACTTTATCAATTTTGACTATTGCTACCTTAAAATGCTTGCCACAGTAATCATCTGTATTGTTTAACTGATACCAAACTATGTATTTGTTCTGCATATACTCTACTAATGTGTTTAATGTAGCATTTTTAATGTAACTGCACTTTATAGCTTGTCTCCTTGGACCTCCTCTGAAATAGAATATGTCAAGTTGGACTTTTTCCAGTCAACAATAACTATCTAACTAACTTACTAACCAGCTAACCAACTCAGTCACTCACTCACTAACATAAATAAGCTCTGCATGTGAGAAAATTAGGAACTTTAATGCCCAGTAACAATTTAGAAAAACTGAGTGTTTAAACAACAGAAACTATGTTGACAATATTTATAGTTTATTTGGAAAGCAACATCAGTTATGCATTTTCTTAGGCAGGATTGGTGAGGGGATTGGGATTCATGAACATTTGGCATAATGCAATTTGCAATAAGCAGTCAAGATCTGCTGCTGACCCAATTGCACTGTGTAGACTGCCTATGCCATAAAGATACTGTTATGTTATTATATTATTCATGGGAGTTTAATGCTAGCCGCTGTCCTCATTCTAATCTTTCTTCAATCAGAATGTGTGGCATGGCTGTCATTACATACTGTGCAAACGCAGTACAAACCTCCTATGTAATGTCTGGTAGTCTCATGCCTTGGGACTTCCCTTTTCCTCCCGTTACACAAACCATTGTCTATGGCTGCCATCTCCCACTAAGTCCATAGGATAAATGCCTATTGTCTAGGACAGCATCAAAGTATTTTATGGTCACCCTCCTATATGCTCATTGTCTATGATTCCCCCTTACCTTCCTTTATGTTAAATGACATGCTTATTGTTTAGGATCCTTCTTCCTCTCCTGTGACATTAAAATATATACCAGTTGTCCAGGGCCATACCTTCTCTTTCTTCCATTCATGTAAGTGCTTGTGGCTTTATTTTAATTGTTATAAAATCCATTTTACAAGACAAAAAACAATACTACTTTTATTTACAGACAGTAAATCAAAATAACCCTCAGAAGTTTTGGGCAGGTTTAAATAATCTACTACATCCTGGACAAACTTCAACCTCAATCCCTGCTGCTACTATTGATAAAACTCCTGAAGATGTTTCTGACAGTTTTAACTGATTCTTTACTGAGACAATTCAAGCCCTAGCTAGCCAACTACCTCCTAGCTCCGCTGTTCCCGAAAGTAGCACCCCTAGAAACCTACTCGCATTCAGCTTCCAAACAGTCGCCACTTCACTTATCTGTACCTTGATCAAAAAATTAAAACCCACTACACTTTCTGCTGATCAACTCCCTGCCGAGTACCTACAAAAATCAGCTGATGCTATTGCTTACCCCGTCTCAATATTAATCAATCGAACCATAGTAGAAGCTAAAATTCCCATCATCTGGAATATATCCTATGTAATCCCACTTTTACAAAGGAGGCAGCTCTACTGAATTCTCCAATTATTGGCCAATAGCTGTACTCTCTCCACTTGCAAAAATTATGGAAAATTGTATTCATAGACAACTCATGCACCACCTAATCCAGAATCACCTTATGGCAGACACTCAGCATGGCTTCCGTCCTCATCACAGCACTACTTCAGCCCTCCTAGCCTTTACTAACACCATAAACCATAATCGCAACAATAATTATATATCCTCGGCCCTCTTCTTGGATTTTTCCAAGGCATTCGATATGGTTGATCACCAACTTTTAGTCCACACCCTGCAAACATTCTGTCTAGATACTAGAGCCCTTCAATGGTTTCAATCCTACTTGAATGGTCGACAGCAGGCTCAGGCTGTCCTCTGGCAGAACAAACTCTCTAACCTTCTACCTAACACCCTTGGAGTACCACAAGGCTCTATACTAGAGCCCTTGCTGTTCTCCATCTTCATTAACGGCCTTTATACTGTCATCCCAAAAGTCAGCTGTATCCAATATGCTGATGACTCTACTCTGATTTGCTCGGCCACATCTCCAATAGAATTATGGTCAGCTACCCAGACCACCTTTAATACAATAGAAAACTGGCTTTCTGAACGTCGTCTGATCCTAAATCCCCAAAAACTAAAATGCTGTTATTTTCACCAACGCGTAGGTCTACCACTTTCACCTTTGCCATAAATTCAAATGATGGTACAATAATCTCCCCTGACCCCTCTACAAAACTATTTGGTGTCATCATAGATAATAATTTAAAATTCGACCTACATGTTAACCAAACTATCAAAACCATCAATAAAAAACAAGGGTCACTTTACAGAGTAAAAGCCTTCCTAACCCCTCCAGTTAAAATTGCCATAGCTCGCTCTTACCTTCTTTCAACCCTTCTGTATGCACCCCCTCTACTCTTGAATTTAAACAAGACTGTCCTTAACAAACTCTCAATTTGCTACAACCACATTGCCAGGTTTGCCACTGGGCTGCCTTTTAGGACACATCATTGCATCAATCTAAATCAGCTTGGCTGGCTTGAACTACCCATCCTAATCCAGTATAACCAACTGATTATGGCCTATAAAATCCTCTATAATCCAGACAATACTCCTGCACTTAAAAATATTATCACCCCCTATAACAATCTTGATCCTCTAACAAACTACTAATTCAGACTAGCAAAATTAATAACACAGCCGGTAACTCTCTCTTTGCAAACTCTGTAAGTAGATCCTGGAACTCTCTTCCAGCTGATATTACCTTACTTTCCACCTTAGGTCAATTTAAAACTAGACTCAAACAACATTTGTCACTTAACTGACTATGTCAATGTATCAAGCCTGGCTAACTCTCTCTAGAATGTGTAAAAATCTGTTAACCAGTTTACTGTGTAATTTAATTTAATCCTGATTTACGCTCGGGATTAACTCTAACCTGTGGAACTTGTTTAAATTGCTTACTTATGTAATCTCTGTAAATAGTCTGTTTGTAATATGTAATGCTGGTATTATGTAATGCTGTATTTGCTTACCCTTGGAGCTTTTCTCCCTGGGCCTCTGCTGAAAATGGACATGCATCCAGTCGGACTATCCCAGTCAACAAATGTAAAATAAAAAATAAAATAAATAAAGTTTATGCTAAATTGCACTAATATGCTGGTTGTGAAGCTGAGGACCAGGCACTTTGCATGTTATAAGGTTTCTTTGGTACCACCCACTTGGTATAATCAGGCAGCATCTGCAGGCTGGGGGAGCAGGCACCCAGTAACACTGCTGCCATCTTTCTGCACCACTATACATCACTGTAAATCAGCATATGAAACAAGCAAAGATTTGTGTGAAATTAGGGCCTTAGCCTCTGTAGATGTAACTCATAGATATACATCATAAACTTATGGTGTGTAGTGTGCTCTAAAACTGTAGGACATCTGCCTTTCATGAATGTTATGTTATAGATCTGACACAGTACAAATCAGCATTAATTCCTTACACTGATTTGTGTTTCACTAATGGTACATGATACTTAGTGCTCATAGACAACTACAACTGTAACCAATAATGCTAAACATATATATATATATATATATATATATATATATATATATATATATATATATATATATTATTGTACATTATGTTATTGGTTCATGGTAGTTACTCTGCATGCAGTACTGGAGACTACTAAGAAGACTAGCCCAAATTCCCATTTTCCCAGAAACACTGTTTGGTTAAGTGACTTGCTTAGGGTTATACATTAGGCAAAGGAATGCTGATAGAATCAAACCCTGTACCACAGGAAGCAGCTCATTAACAGTTCAAAGCCTTAGTCCAATGTGCTGACTGTTGATGTCCACAATCATGAGTGCTTTGCACTAACTTTAGATCTAGCATATTTTGTTAGCTGTTAGTGTTTTTTTTTTCAGGTCAGTTAATAGTTCCTGCATGCTTTAGCCTCACCCTTAGCCAGCCTATTAGCATTTTATTTTCTGTGGCAGTGCAGCAACTGTTTCATGTTTAGTGACAACCTGATTTTTCTAATACATGCTGGTCCCACCTGTGAGAGATGCACTTACCTATCAAGATTGGGGGCCAGTCTCTTCATCCCACCTATGGCCAGTAAACAGCACCATATTAACATTGTATTACATACATCTCAACTGTCCACGTTTTTGCCTCATATTTTTTTGCCTGTTCCTTATAAAATTTATGATTTCCTAGCAAATCATTGTGGATTAAAGTCACTAAATAATGATGTACATTTCAGCTTCAGACGTCATATCTTTCAGAAATGCATGTTAACACAAATCATATTATAGCAACTTTCTAAGTTTATAAGAGCCATATTTAAAATCTGTATCTATTTTCTGGGCCCTTGTCTCCTATTATTTGTGTACAGATTTCTTGTGCTAAGAGGTTGAGAGGTATGCTTTACTGGAAAGGCTCACCCAGATTCAGCTACAGTTTGCTGTGAGGGAAAGGTTAGTTTGCTTTTTATTGTGTTTTGTATTACTTTATTGCCTTTTTCTATTTTGCATACTGTGATTTGTTTTTCTTTACACTGTGTTTTACTTGTATTCTGATTTTAACTGCATGCTAAAACTTGAAAAGAGACCACAGCTCTGTCTCTTGTGAGTCAGACAGAAATTTTTTCCACCTTCCCACTCCCACCCAGTTACTGCTGTGTTCTTTAACACCGCTGTCTTTCTAGTTGCCTGCCCCTTATGTTAATTTGCCCATATATCTCATATCCTCTCTGTTTTTACTGGCTGGTGTAAGTAAGCGCAAAATTATCATTTTGTGAAATCCCTCCCCTCACAGCAAGAGGTTCTCCCGTTCAATTCTCGGCTGGAGCGCCTTCTGTGTGGAGTCTGCATGTCCTCCCCGCAGTTGAGTGGCGTTTGAAAGACATGCATAGAATGGGCGTGCCTTTGTTGAAGGTTGGGTGTTGAGCTGGCACCTCGGCACTGTAAAAATCTACTGCCAATTATTATCGGACCGGAGTTCCGCTGTGGCGACCCCTAACTGGGAAAAGCCGAAAGAAGAACTGAACTCCCCTTCAACTATTTAAATTTATTGGCCATCCTACTGTATTCCATAGTACCAGAATGCAAAAGTGACCACCCCCTTTCAGTCTATCTTGTTGTTTTAAAAATAGTGACTCTCCACTAAAACTTAACTTTTAGACAGGTAAAACTTAAGTTACCTACTTTCACATCTAACTCCTCTAGTGCACACTGCAGTGTTTAGGATAAACTATTTTTTTCATCTTACCTTTAAGCATCTATTGCAAGATGACCAGTTATTGTAGAGCCCACATTCTGCCTCTCAGTAGTCATCCTGGGATTAGTGCTTCTGTTTTCCCCTGGTGAGAGAAGGAGTGCAGTTACATTATTTCCTGGAGACTGCTGATCACCAGAAAAATTAATAACTGTTTTATAGGTGACAGCTTAGAATCTGTGCTTATATTCTAATTCTGGTGAGAGTAGGCACAGAGGGCATTGATTCCTGACTTTTTCTGGTTGGAGAGTGAGCGTCTGTGCTTAACATACCTGATTAGTCTGGTTGCTATTCGAGGCATCTACTACAAAAAGGCTACAAGCCTGCAGACCATTGCATCATCTGGGACAAGGCTGTGAATCACCAAACAGGCTGTAGCCTGCTTCTCTTCTTGGGACTGGTGCTAAAACTAGCTAGTTTTAGCTAGAGCTAGCCAGTTTTTTTAGTTTCAGCACTCAAAGCTGTTTTCTTGTGCTCAGCACATGCTCAGAACTCATTTTAAGCACTAAATAAACTACAAATTACTACAGCACTCGACTTTCCTCACTTGTCAAGAGGAAAACAGTTCTTAGTACTTAAATTAATAAGAACCTATTCAGGCATGTCCATGGGTCAGCTCCCAGTGTTTTATCCTGTCCACCTGATGAATCTGGGCATCTTGGGGCAATGTAGCAATTGCCTCATGTACACTGACAACCCTCTCCTTCTACCACCTATCACTACAACCTGTGAAAGTTGCACTTATATAGCCAAACTGGAAGCCAAGATCTCTCCTGCCAAGACTGGACTAGACCGTCAAAAGGAGAAGGTTAACACCTGCACCACACCACACTCAACACATAGTCCTTCAAAACCCACACTACCAAAACCCACACATAGAAACACAAAGCACACACCCACATTCACGGAGGCTCTCAATAAAAATCTGCTGAAGCAACAGAGACCTCCCAAGCTGAAATGCAGACAACCACCAGCCCTCAACACTACCCAAATGACACATAGCTCACAAAATCAGTGTGCCACTCAACCTCAGCCCATAAGGCCAAACAACGTACCCAATACACTAGTCATAGGTGACTCTACAGTCAGGCACACTGATGTCCCACTCACCAGGCTAAACAAGGAGAAAGTTACTGTCAGCTGCCTATCGGTTGCCAGGATCTGCCACATACCGCACGCACACACTCAGGTCACTCCACAACAAGTACAAATATGACTCTGTCATTGTCCATGTTGGTGTGAATGACCTGAGACATACCTCCCTGGACTACATGAAAAGAGACATGGAGGAGCTCTCGGATCTTGTAGCCCAGGCAGGTAAGACCCTAGCCCTGAGTAGCATCCTGCCATCACCCAGAATGATATCACAGTACAAGGACAAAATGATTGACTTCAACAATTGGCTAAGCTTCTGGTGTCATTCTAAGGGGATCCAGTATCTGTCTGCCTGGGATGACATGGTCAACAGACCTCGATGCTTTGCCAAAGATGGCCTGCACCTGTCGCTCCTGGGATTCCGGATACTGGCTAAGGCTCTTGCCACCCCTATAGTGCCTTTTTAGGCAAGGTTCAAATGCTAAATTCACCACCGTAACAGGTACAAGCAAGCAATCTCTGAGGGTAATGCTACTCAATGCTAGAAATCTAAAGCTCAAAATGCACTCACTCGAGGCACTCCTTAAAATGGACAACATTGACATGTGTGCAGTGACAGAGACCTGGTTCAAGGCTCCAGAGAGCACCCCTGCATTACCAGGCTATAATTCATACCACACCTTTTGGCCACCTAACCTGGACCGAAACACTAAAGGTGGAGGCGTGTCCATATTCATTAAGGATATCCACACCTCCAGGCTAGTTCCTCAACATAATGCATCTAAAATTATTCAGGTGCAACTAACACTGGGCAAGACTGCAATCCAGGTTGTAGCTTGTTACAGATCCCGCACCATGCCCCAGGGTTCCCACTCTTCATTTCTTAAGATACTGGAAAATATTAAGGTACAACCCAATACCTTAATTATGGGTGATTTCAACTACCCCACCATCAACTGGGAAAACTACTCACATACCAACTCATTCGCTCAATGTTTTCTGGAATTCATAAATTCCAATGCTTTAGATCAGCTTGTCCACACCCCCACCAGGGGCAGCAATATCCCGGACTTGGTCATTACCAATAGGGGTAACCAGTGTTCCATGCCAGAGGTCATCTCCTTGCTGGTCAGATCCAACCACAAGCTAATCCCCCTAGACATCCATATTCCACATCCACCCCCCATTAAAGAAACCACCATCAAAAACTACTCCAAAGCCAATTTCATGCTTCTTAAGACAGGAGTGACAAACTTCATGACAGCCATGCAGATGGAAAATAGAGGTATGACTACTGAATCTTACACAAATGCACTGTATAAGCACATACACGAGTGCATGGATTGTGTCATCCCCAACAGAACCAAGACACTATCCTCCAAAAAAAAGAAGCCAATCTGGTGGTCCCCTGCCATAAACAAACTCTGCAACAGGAGGAAGAAGCTGTTGCAAAAAAAGAGTAAAATCTCAAGATTGGTGGAACTCCCTGGTCAGCCTCAGCAAGAAGCTGAGATCCCTCATAAAATCCTCCAAAGCCAGTTACGAAAATAAAATTGCCTCTGATTCCAAAGACAACCACAAAACATTCTACAGCTATGTCAAGAATCTCAATGGCAACATGCAGATCTGCTCTGAGCTACAGCACAATGGCATTGAATATACAGAACCAACTGATTTTGCCAACATCCTGGCAGATAGGTTCAGTGCTAACTTTACCCCCCCACCCTCCAAAGGGCCCATCTTAATACCAGAAGAATGCAATGCCTCTGTAATCATGGATGAACATGTAAAGTCCTCACTCTCCAAAGCCAAGAACACAGCATCCATGGGATCAGACAACATTCCAGGCTGCGTACTGCATGAACTACAGAATGAACTGGCACCCCACCTAAGTATCATGTTCAGTCATAGGCTCACCTCAGGCTATGTGCCTACTGAATGGTGCACAGTGATGGTTATCCCACTCCACAAAGGGGGTGCCACCACGAACCGTGGAAACTATTGCCCCATTAGCCTGGTGAGCCTGGTCTGCAAGGCCATGTAATGTATCATCTTGGAGCTTATAAACAAAGACATAGGTAACCTCCAAACCCTGGACCCCATTCCGTTTGGGTTTGTAAAAGGTAGATCATGTCTACTAAACCTGACTGACTGCTTTTGAAGCAGTAACTAGAGATATAGATGTGGGCAAGTTAGTGCACACAGCCTATCTTGATCTCGCCAAGGCTTTCAATACCATCCCTCACTCTGGAATTATAGATAAACTCACTAAACTGGGCATAAATCCCTATGTCACAAGATGGGTGGCCAACTGGCTCACTGACAGAACCCACATAGTAAAAGTAGCCGACTCCAAGTCCGACTTCAGACCAGTGACGAGTGGAGTACCACAGGGTTCGGTCCTGGGTCCTCTCCTGTTCGGCATCTACTTCTCTGAAGTGCAGGTGAACACAGAAGGTCTTTGTTTAACAAAGTTCACAGATGACTGCAAACTGGGGGCCATAATAGAATCACCTAATGATGTAGACATTCTACAAAAGGGCCTCATAGAGAGATGCTTGGTGTCAGAGTCATGGCCTCAAGCTCAATGCCAAGAAGTGCATTGTCATCCCCTTTGGGAAAAACTCAGTACCCATGAACTATCACATAGGTGGTAGCTCACTAAACACTGAAAGTGTGATAAGAGACCTCAGGACACAGGTGGACAGTAGCCTTTCCTTTGATAACCACATTGCCACAGTAGTCAGGAAATCCTTCTATGTGGCACACCTCATTACAAAAGGGTTCTCCTCTAGAAAAAAGGAGGTCATTGTTCCTCTCTACTCATCCCTCATCAGACCCATTATAGAGTACAGTGCCTCATTTGGCATGTATCTCATAAAACACCTACAACACTTGGAAAGGCCATAGACATACCTCACTAAGAGGATTACAGGCCTCAAACAGATGCCATACACAGACTGTCTCAAAAAACTCCAGGTCTACTCTGTCGGATATCACCTACTCAGAGGCAATCTCTGCCTATCATACAAAGCTATGTCAAACCAAGAGCTGTTGGATATGCTACACTTAAAGAAATCCCAATCTCTCCAAACTACATGGTCCAGGGACCTAAACCTTGTCTTTACAATAAACAGAACATGCTGCAGGGATAGATTCATGTCCCAGAGACTTCCCATACTCTGGAAAAAACTACCCATTCATGTCAAACAAAGCTCCTCATAGCCCTCTTTATGAAAAATCTTGATGACTGGATGGGAAATAGAAAATTCACCCCAGGGATCACTTCTTGGGCACTATTTGACAGGGGCACAGGAAAATAATTTTCTTGGGTGGTGAAAGCCAGGGAACCTTTTTGGCTAGGCTTATATAGGCCCCAAGGCCGATAGCCTAGTACCTACCTATGAACCTATGAACCTATGTTATATTATCACAGTTCCCCTCCTACATAATGCTGTATTAGTAAAGCAAACCTTGCTTAATCCTCCTGCCCATTCTAGACATCTTACTATCATACCTCAGCCATACACCCAACATTCTAGCATCACATCTGCACCTAACCCTGCTGTTACTGGAAGTCACTTGTACTGCAAACCTATACCCTTAAGTTCTCATAAATCTCCAGCACATTGCAGAAATGTCTTGGTTATTGATGATTCCACTATAAGGGATACAGACACAACACCTACTAGGCTGACAAAGGTTAGGGTGTCAGTTAGCTGCTTCTCTGCTGATAGGGCCCTTAGGTCACTATACAGTCCCTAATATGATTATGATCTTGTAGCTGCCTATTTGCTGGTGAACAATCTTAGGGATTCCAATTTGCTCATGTCTTTAAAGAAGGCAAGGCCCTGGCATTGAGCAGCATTCTGCTTTCACCAAGAATGACACCTAAATTCAAGAATAAAAAAATGAGTGAATTTATTATCTTGTAGTAATTGTAGGGGACTTATTGTGTATGTGCGTGTCTGCATGGAATGAAATAGTCAACAACCCTCCACACATGCGCGCGCACACACACACACACACACACACACACACACACACACACACACACACACACACACACACACACGCACGCGCACTTGCACACACACACACACACACACACACACACACACACACACACTTTGTTAGGGACAGCTTGCACCTTTCACCCCTCAGGTTTTGCATATTGCCTTTTGTAGGCAGAGTTCATCTGACAGACATCCTGGCATAGTGATTTCTAGATAACAAAAAGGCACCGGTGCCGAGTGCCTGGAGACTAAACAATAACATTTCTGAAATTAGGGCCTTGCTTACTTTCAAAACCATCAACATCCATGTAATTACAGAAACCTGGTTCCAGTGTAGTGAAAGCATTTCTTCTATTCCAGGATGCAATGTCTTTCATTGCATTCTGATCCATCAGCAACTACAGAGGGATAACTATATTTATTAGTAACACTGCTGTCTCTCTCCAGATTCTGCATAAAACAGATCTGGAACTGGTTGACTTCCAAGTTAAACACAGTAGAATTAATTTTGATATTACAGGCAGTTATAGGTCCCTGCCTATGATGCCATCGGGGCATGAAGAATACATTAACCAGTTAGAAAAGCTAATCTTAAAGCCAAATATCCTTCTTATGGGTGACTAGCCACACATAAACTGGCAAACATATAGCAGCAACAGCAAATATGCTCAGAAATTTCTGGACTTTGTAAATGCCAATACACATGACCCAGTTGTTCCCTTGCCTACCACAGATGTTAATCTTGATTTTGTACTCACAGATGTTTCCCCAACTACACCACCCTGGTTGTTACTCCCTTCTTAGTCAGATCTGACCATCTGTCTGTGATCATTTCCTTGAAGACTTGCCTTACAGCTCATGGTAACTCCTGTACATTCAACAATTGTTCTAAAAACAACTGCTTGCTATTTACATATATTGATAACTATAAATAGTATAGCATCCCAGTAAACCTTGCACTTGAGCCTGCTGCCTACTCTGAGTTTTGCTCCCTCTTGGCTAGATACACCGAGGCATTTATACCAGTCTGATATAAGCATATTGGCAAATTTAACATTAAACCTATATGGTGGAACTACCACATCCACAAACTATGCAATAAAAAGAATGGGCTTGTAGTCATCACTATAAAAGGGATTTAAAAAGGGTTAGAAGTGCCTCAAACTTACCACTAGGAAATGCAGGGCCAGCTATGAACTTAGGATTAAAACTAATTCAAAGGATAGCAAAAGGGCAACTTAATCTATTTTAGAAAACATAGAAGTAAAAACTAGGCCTATACTGCACTTATCTCTAATGGTTCTTGCTTCTGTGACTTTAATGGTGTTGTGAATATTCTTGTGGATAAATTCCCTTCCATTGTCACCTCATGCCACCTCCAGTCTGTCCCACCATTCCCCCTCACACCTCCCCTCCTAAAATCACTTTAGACCAAGTTCTTTTGGCACACTTTCCAAAATTAAAAAGAATATTTTGATGGGTCCTGATAATATCCATGGATGTCTGCTGAGATGCAACATTCTGCCATCTTTTCAACCCAAGTTTCTCCACTGGCTGTATTCCTGATGTGTCAAAAATGTTGTGGTGTCTTTACAAAAAGATGGCTCCTCTACCAAACATAGGAATGATGGGCCTTTTAGTCTCATTAGTGTTATTTGCAAGGCTTTGGAACATAGTACACCTGAGCTAATAAAAATAATATAGGTCCATATATCCTTTGATCTACACCAGTTTGGCTTTGGAAAAGGTAAATTATACTTGCTCAGTCTGCTTGAGTTTTCTGAAAGGGATACTGAGGCCATTGATAAGGGGCATATAGTGCATATTGTCTGTCAGGAACTTAACAAGGCATTTGACACTGTCCCTAATGCTGGAGTTAGTGACAAACTCCTCAGCTAAATGTAGGCCCATACATGCATAGTTTGATGGGTAGGTATCTGGCTATCAGACTGAAGCCATACCATTAAGGCAGGGATGATTGCTTTAGACAGAAAATTATCCCCAGAGGTGCCCCACAGTGTTCTGTCCTGGGCTCCATCCTCTTTGCAATATACATCTCAGGCATGAAAGATGATATCAATGGATTATGGCTGACCAAGTTTGCTGATGGTTGCAAATTGGGGAAAGTTGTCAAATTCCCCATAAAGAACTAGACCAAGGAAATGCTTGATATGTTAAATACTTACAGGCTTATCCTCAATGCCAAGAAATATAACATAATTTCCTTTGGTAAATCAGGCATTACTTCCACTTTCCATACCGATAACATTCCACTTAGATCTGACACAGTCATCAGGGACTTTGATACCTTTATTTATTTTATTTACATTTATTTACCAGTGTAGTACACTGATAACAAGTGGTCAGCAGGTATTTTCCAGGTGAAGTAATTCACAAAGAAGAAAAAAAAATGGAACAGAGTGAAGCAGTAAGCTGTACATATCAAAAACAGAATAAAAATTAACAGTATATAACAAAAATTATACTTTTGTTGATAACAGATTCTTCTTTGACCACCTTGTCTCTATGGTGGTTAAAAGATCCTTCTGCCTTGTACAACTTATCTTGTGTGGTATTTCTACAAGGTTCAAAGAGGCATAACCCAACTTATTCTGCCCTTATTATGCTAATCACTGAACAGAATGCCCTTTTGGAATGTAGTTCTCTAAGCACCTAAACCAGTTTTTTGAAACCCCAGTGTTTCATCACCAAAATAATCTCAGGTCTCAGTACCCTTATCTGTTCTGATCGGTTAAAATCCCCACCCTTCTACAGGGTGTCAGGTGGACTCCCAAAGAGTGATTTCTGCTTAGCCTTTCATACACTGAATGACCTAGCACTCTTCAAGCTCCTTTACCTTAACAGAATTAGTGGTAAAGCAAAAGCCTGTCTAGAGACCTAAACCTATACTAAAATATCAGCAAGACCAAGTGGCATTACAAGCACCTAATGCAATATAACGCCTACATGTGGAGTAGGTTGCCATTACACATCAAGCAGAGCACTTCACTAGCAGCCTTTTAAAAACATCTAATTAACTGAACAGGTTGATCAAAAATTTTCACCTGAGATATGTAGGGAAAGACCAGGTGGCATAATTGTTAAGGTCTTCACCTCCCATGCATTAGGTGCAAGGTTCGGTCCTGACCTCTGGCCAATGCCTGTTTGGAGTTTGCATGTTCTCCCTGTGTCTCTGTGGGGTTCCTCCCACCTCTGAAAAATATGCTAAGTGTTTCCATCTAAAAACTCACCAATAAATGGAGCTGTGGGCAGCAGCACAGACTCTACCTGGTGCCCTCTAGGGGGAAGAGTTGTAGAGACCAACCACTTTGGGCATCTACTGTGATGCACAGTATCCTCAAGATAGTAGCAGGGCTAGCCAATGTGCTATGTGATTTTATTTTATTTCAAAGTATCCTGTTATTGTGTTTCCGCCTTACTTTGCAATAAAAGAGAATGTAGTTACGGTGGTGATCTTGAAGAGCCTAATTTTTGGATTATTTGTCATGCCTGGCCCTTCTTCTCTATTTTTAACTTACTAGTGTGTATATATATATATATATATATATATATATATATATATATATATATATATATATATATAATGTATGTATATATACTGTATATACATACACACATATTCATAGCTCTCAGAATGTCCAGATTTATGGCTTAATATTTTTGGTCTGTTCCTCATAACATTTGTGGTTTTCTGGCAAATCACTGGGATGCTGTGATGATCTTAGGAGTGAAGTCACTAAATAATTACATACATTTGAGTTTCAAAGTTCAAATCCTTCAGAAAATGTACAGTATATTAAAACAAAGCATGTTACTCTAGCAACTTTCTAAGTCTATAAGAGCAATATTTAAAATATGTCCCCCCATTTTGTCAGGCTTTGTCCAGATTTCTTGCACTAACAGGTTGAGAGGTATGTGTGTGTATGCATATATATATATATATATATATATATATGTGTGTGTGTGTGTGTGTGTGTGTGTGTGTGTGTGTGTGTATATATATATATATATATATATATATATATATACACACACACACACCGTGATGGTAAACCTCTGAACATATACTGCACCATCAAACACGTACCAACAGCATACAATACCAATAATATGCATCACCTATTCACATGCAATCAAAAAGGAAACTAAATTAAATTCCTTTTCTGAAGGTATCTCTATACCCATAGAGAAGCCTGTACTCACACACATCCCTACAATATTCCTTACAATATCTTACAACGGGGGCTTCATCCCCACACCCAGCAATCTGGAGGCTCTGTCACCACACCTCCATAAGTTGTATACTATACTAATTCCATGGTTGCACAATAGTAGTGAAAATGAAAACTTCTCAGTATGCTGACCTGCCAGTACAAACAACTGGCTCATACAACTGACCTCAGTATGAACCATCACCATCTGAAGCCAAGCATATATGTATATGTATATGTATATGTATACCTGTGTCCACTTGGACTTTCCTGGTAAACTAATGTAAAATGTATATGAATATATCTGAGAGACTGTGAGGTGTGAAAGAGATATGTAAAGATGGGGATATAAACACAATACATGATGCAATACTGGGTAGCTGGAGTATTTCATTTTGTAAATTTTATCAAGGTGATATCATGCAGTGTTAAACATAAATAAAAATAAATCCTGTGCTTGATAACATAGTATTCAAATGTGCACTGGAGAGAATATTTTCAACATCCTAGCATTCACACAGTTCAATTAGTAAATGAAGCACTATCACCCCTGTTTGATAAAGACATTCATTATCAAAATGAACTGCAAAATGCTGGAGTCAGACTAGATGCCCAGCAGCTACTGCGTCTGTATTAATTTGCTGAGTTGTTAACATACTGAACATATAAATCCTTTGGTGTTGTGCTACCTCTATTTTATCACTGCGTGGTAATTAGAAGTCTTTTGCAAAAATGGCATGGACTTGTCAGAAGGCAAAGCTGCTAGAGGGGTGTGGAGTCAAAGAAATGCAGCAGGACTGCTATTATAAAACCATATTAACAGTGAACAGGTTGTCATCTTAAACCTTGCAGAAATCACAGTGAAGGGAAATCTGGAGATTTTAGTTGCTGGACTATAGATCTCTTGTAGTTCTATTTATTAGTTTGCTTTGGTTTTGCTTTAAAGACACTACTTGTTGAAATAAATGACAGTTGCTTGAGGGCAGCCAGTTGTGTGTCATGCTATAGCACTGCTGAAAAGCTATACAGTTAGCCAGCCCTGCACATTGCTAAATGGCACACATCAGGCATACTGTAAAATTAAACTGGAACTTTTATAGTTACAGTTTTAAACTTTTACAAGCTACCACAATTTTTCATAAAATAGGCTGCCATGACTGCTGATGCTGTTGTTAAGTAGCATAGTTTTCCTCACATATTTTCAAGAGCTCATTGTTGTTTTACTATGAAACATATACAGATATATGTTCTATGTTTTTCTCATTACAACATTTTTTTCACTAATGTAACATGATACATTGTGATTTAAAATATATGTACCTGATGTTTTGTTTATAGGTTCATAGGTAAATACTAGGCTAACAGCCCTGGAGCCACTGCAAGCCTAGCCCAATAGTGTTCCCAGTCATCTGACTTACCAGACGTTAGTTCCCTGTCTCCCTATCTAGCAATCTGATTGACGTGATCCCCGGGGTGAATTTCCTATTTCCCATCCACTCATCAAGATTTCTTTTGAAGAGGGCCAGTGAGGTGCCCTGGTTGATGTGAATGGGGAGTTTGTTCCAGAGTATTGGAAGTCACTGGGTTAGGAACCTATCCTCCTGCAGGTTCTGTTTAATGTGGTGATAATGTTGAGGTCTTTAGAATGAGTAGCACGGAGGAATTGGGATTTTTTTCAGATGACGCATGTCTAGCAAAACTGAGTCAGACATGGCTCTGCATGTCAAGCAGAGATCGCCTCTAAGTAGGTGATATGAGAAGGAGTAAAGTTTAAGTTTTTTAAGTCTATCTGCATAAGGCACATGTTTGAGTCCTAAGATTTTCTTTGTGAGGAACTTCGGTGGCCTTTCCAGTTGTTGGAGGTGTCTAGTGAGGTACATGACAAATGGGGCATTGTACTCTATAAAGGGTCTGATGAGGGCCGAGTAGAAAGAGATAATGACTTCTTTTTTCCTGGATGAGAACCCTTTTGTGATGTGATGTGCTACGTAGAAGGACTTCCTAACTACAGTGGCGACGTGGTTGTCGAAGGAGAAATTGCTATCTACCTGTGTGCCTAGATCCCTTATAACACCTTCAGAGTTAACTGGGTTCCCTTCGATATGGTAGTTTGTGGGCACCGTGTTTTTCCTGAAGGAAATTACAATGCATTTTTTGGCATTGAGCCTGAGGCCATGGTTTTGGCACCAGTCGTTGGTTTCCGTTAGGCCTTTTTGTAGGATGTCCACATCAGTTTGAGAATCAATAATAGCTCCCAGTTTCAGTCATTTGCACATTTGGTTAACCAGAGTCCCTTGGTGTTGGCTTGAACTTCAGAGAAGTAGATACCAACCAGTAGAGGAACCAGAATTGATCCCTGTGGGACTTCACTTGTAACTTCCTGGTAGTCAGATTTGGAGTCAGCTACTTTCACCATGCGGGTTCTGTCAGTGAGCCAGTTGGCAACCCATCTAGTGATGTACAGGTTAATGCCCAGATTCATGAGCCTATCAATGATTCCAGAGGGTGGGATGGTGTCATAGGCTTTGGCTTGATCAAGGTAGGCTGTGTGGACAGCCTTGCCTTCATCCACCGCTCTAGTGACAGCTTCGAAGAAGTCTATCAGACTGAGCAAACCTGATCTGGGTTTGAAGGTTCCCTATATCCTTATTTATAAGAGCCATAATAATATGTTTCATAGCCTTACAGATCGTGCTCATCAAGCTGATGGGGCGGTAGTTCCCAGGGTCAGTAGTCGCACTCCCTTTGTGGCATGGTATGACTACAGCAGTGCACCATTAAGTGGGGACAAAGCCAGAACTGAGGCTGTAGTTCAACAGGGCACTCAGGTGTGGTGTCAGTTGTTTTTGTAGATCATGTAGGACACAACCCGGTATATTATCTGGTCCCATGGAAGCTGTATTCTTAGCTTTGGTCAGTGTGGTTTCTACTTGTGCAGTCATGATAACAGAGAGTTGGTATTCCTCAGGTATGTGGATGGGCACTTTGGGGGGGGGTGAGGGGGAGTAAAGTTTGCACTAAACCTGTTTGCCATGATATTAGCAATATCAGTTGGTTCAGTATAAGTGGTGCCATTGTGCTGTAGCTTATAGCAAATCTGTGTATTATTATGCAGATTCTTGACATAACTAAAGAAGGCCTTGTGGTTGTCCTTAGTATCAGTAGCAATTTTGCTTTCATAACTAGCTTTGGTGGATTTGATGAGGATCTCAGTTTTTTACTGAGTTTACCAAGAGAATTTTTCCAGTCATCGGACTTTACCCTTTTCTGCAACAGTTTTTTCCTTCTGTTGTAGAGTTTGTCAATGGCAAGGGTCCACCAGATTGGCTTCCTTTTTTAGAGGAGAGCGTCTTGGTTCTGTTTGGTATGGCCCTATCTATGCAATTGTGTAAGTGCTCATACAGTGCCTTGGTCTATGATTCAGCAGCCATATTTCCATTCCCCATTTCTATGGATGGCGTGAAGTTTGCCACTTCTGTCTTTAGAAGCTCAAAATTATATTAGCTTTAGAGAAGCTTTCACTGTGGTTTCCTTTTTCGGGGGTGGGGGAGGGATTTGGATATCAATCTCTTTCTTCTTTCAGCTTTTTCCCAGTTAGGGGGCGCCACAGCAGATCACCTGTCTGCTCATGATTGGCAGTGGAGTTTTGCGGTGTCAAGTTGCCAGCCCGGCACCCAGCCCTCCACAGAAGGCACACACACGCACCATGCCTAGGGTCAATTTAGAGTGTCCAATCCACCTACAGCATATCTTTGGGATGTGGGAGGAAACCAGAGCACCCAGAGAAACCCATGCAACCACAGGGAGGACATGCAGACTCCGCACAGACGACACCCCAGCCGAGGATCGAAACAGAGAACCTCTTGCTGTGAGGCGGCAATGCTAACTGCTGCACCACCTTGACCAACTGAGGGATTTGGATATCAATGGTGATTAATTTGTGGTCAGATCTGACCAGGGAAGGGGTTTATCAAAGGCATAGAGCAGCGGTCCCCCATGTTTGCAATGACAAGGTCAAGAATGTTGTTTCCCCTAGAGGGGGTGAGGATGAGTTGATCCAAGACACTGGAGTTGATGAATTCCAGGAAACGTTGGGCAAAAGAGTTGGAGCAGGAGTAGTTGTTCCAACTAATGGAGGGGTAGTTAAAGTCTCCCAGAATAAGGGTATTAGGCTGGACCTTGATGTTTTCCAGAGTGTCCAGGAATGAAGAGTTAGAGTCCTGGGACAGTGTGGTGGATCTCTAGCAGGCTACAACATAGACTGCAGTTTTGTCCATTGATAACTGTACCTGAAGTATTTCTGATGCGTTATGTTGGGCAACAAGTCCAGAGGTGTGTGTATCTTAAGATGGATGCACCTCTGCCTTTGGGGGTTTGGTCATCACATCCCTTAGGGCTATAGTTCAGATATGGGGGCCAAAAGGTGTGATATGCATTGTAACCTGGTAGCACAGGGTGCTCTCAGGAGCCTTGAACCAGGTCTCTATTACTGCACAGATGTCAATATTCACCAGTTTGAGGAGTCACTCGAACGAGTGCATTTTGAGGTTTAGACTTCTAGCGTTGAGTAGCATAACCCTTAGGATGCGTTTACTAGCAGATGTTATGGTGGTAAATTTGTCTCCAGGGCATTGCCTAAAAAGGCACCATAGGGGTGACAAGGACCTTGGCCAGTATCTGGAATCCCAGGGGTGACAGATGCAGGCCGTCTCTGGCAAAGCATCAAGGTCTGTCTATCATGTCATCCCAAGCAGACAGATACTGGATCCCCTTTGAATGACACCAGAAACTTAGCCAATTGTTGAAGTCAGTCATTTTCTGCTTGTACTGTGGTATCATTCTTGGTGACGGTAGGATGCTACTCAAGGCTAGGGTCATACCTGCCTGGGGTACAAGATCAGAGAGCTCCTCCATGTCTCTTTTCATGTAGTCCAGGGAGGTAAGTCTTAGGTCATTCACATCAACATGTACAATGACGGAGTCATATTTGTACTTGCTGTGGAGAGACCCAAGTGCATGCGTTATGTGGCAAATTCTGGCACCCGACAGGCAGCTGACCGTGACTTTCTCCTTATTCAGCCTAGTGAGTGGGACATCAGTGTGCCTTACAGTCGAGTCACCTATGATTAATGTGTTTGGTACATTGTTCTGTCTTAGGGGATTAGCTTGAGTGGCACACCATTTGTGAGGGCTATGTGTCTTGTAGGCTATGCTTGGATGGGATGGTTGCTTGTGTTTGTGCCTCGGAGGTCTCTGTTGTTTGGGCAGCTTTTTTGAGAAAGCATCCGCGAAAGTGTTTGTGTGTTTTGTACTGCTATGTAATAGTGGTGGTATGCTAACAGGAGGGCTATGTGTTGTCTGTGATGTGATGTGTGTGTTGACCTTCTCCTCCTGACTGGCTGACCCAGTCTTGGATTGAGAGAGTGAAGTCTCAAGTTTGGCTATGTACTTGCATCTCTCACAAGTGGATGTATTTGGAGGTAGGATTAGTGGGCTGTCTGTCTGTAATGGAACATAATACTTTGTCATTTAAAATATCTGTACTTGATTTTTGAAAAATTGTGATGGTGGAGCTTTTCTTCCTGGGCTTCCACTGAAAATGTGCAGTTTCTGGCCCAGTCGAACTTTCCCAGTAAACAAATGTCAAATAGATAAATAAAACATTATTCAAACCTTAACTGAATACAGTTACTGTATAAGTAATAGTAGGAGTAGGGTACTATTACTTACATAGTTCACTTTAAATATATTTTAGTAAATGACATGCATATGAGGGCTTTGTTATTCACCTTGAAAAAGGAACTGCATACATTCTCTGATTTTGTCATTGTATCTCTCAAAAAGTAGCATGCGTTGCCATCTGCATATTGATAAACTATGAATTTTCTGATCTGGGGGTAATGACCCTCCCAAAAAGGAGCACAATGTTATAACTGAATTTTGATAATTAACTGTGGTCATGATGTACCTTCCACTTGGGGTGGTGTTTTTCTGTATCACTCCAAAGAAAACAAAGTATCTGTATCTTTCACTGCACCCTACTGAATAAGGATAATTTACAAATGACACTTGTAATTCTGAAATCTAAACCCTTCTTTTCTCCTTCACTAGACACGCTCTGTCAGTTTTAATATCTTATAAGAAGTACCAGGCAGCATGTATAATCCCAAAGCTGTGAATGACTTGGGATCCTTTTGAATCTTCCTACAGGAACTTGCACAAGCTTATCTGGAAGCTTATTGCTCATGTACTAGGAAGCAGTTCCAACAGGCAGACAGGATCAGCATGTGCACCCATCCCTTTCACATGTACTAGTGTAGGCAGAACATCCAACCCATTATTTTTTCTGAAACATAATATGTACCTTAAAAAAAAACAAATAAAAAAAAAAAAACAATAGATGAAACCATGCCTTTGCACTTGTCATTTCTTAATAGTGTTGGGACAAAAGCTTCCAGTAATGATTTTGTGCACTTTGTAACACAGTAGTGTTGTTAAGTTACAGAACATATTTAAAGGAAAGAGGTGAAGATACTGCTTTCATTTTTAAATTATTTTTCAGCATGAAAGCTGCCTTTACTGCTTGTAGATTTTAGTACTTTTCCATTGGATAATGATGTCATCAGTGAGTGATTGTTCCCCTTATTTCCGTTCAATGTTCGTTTTATGTAGAAAAGGCTACGAAGCAACACACATGCCGTGGGCCTCTTATCCATGCACAAGTTACAGGATTAATGTGAATTCACACTGTGAGAACAATGACATAAATCAGGGAATGGAGATAAAATAAAATAGCTGCAGTCACATTACATATTGTATTCCCCAACCCCCACAATCACACTATCCCCAGCATTAAGTCTTCTGCCTTTGTCTAGGTAATTAGTCTCTTAATCTTAATTAGATGCAGTTTTCTGGTTTCTGTGCATTAATTGGCTCTTGTCATTGTGATTTAAGCATTATATATGTAACCAATAAAGAAATCTGTAAAGCATGCAGCCTGGATGTATCAATGTCCATTGCAATGCTCTAAACTGTTAATATTACAGAAAACTGAAGAAATGAGATTTACAGATAGTTGATATATAAGATTCATTGCTTTCTGTCATAGTTAACAAGTCTCCTTCAAATGACAAAAAAAAAAAATGTGCGGAAAGTGTGATGTGTTGTGGGCTCTGAGACGTCCACGCTCTGGGCCAGTAATCAAGGAGCCTGAAACCTCACCACTGACACTGGTGATTGACATTCACTTTCACTTAGAACAAAAATAAATACACACAGTATTTCTAGATATAGCTCTCTGCATCAAGCATGATTTCCCTTAAGAACACACAGGTAACACATTCAGTCCGCGGTCTAGGTTTCCATATCTCTATCTCCAGGCCCCTAGAGAGACTCACCACTGGCATAGCTGTAGAGTTGAGTCCTCAGCTGAGTGTCCAAACCAATCCTCCACCACTCTGTCTGTGAAACCAGTGCTCTGTGTCCTTGCCTCAAGCAGCTGACAGGCACACTCTTTGAGATTTGATTTTCAAACACACACACACACACACACACACACACACACACACACACGAAAGGCTGGCATGAATTTACTATCTATGCCCCTCTGGCCAGACTATAAGGTAGTTACTGCCACCAGACACTCTAAAGCCAGCTACGCTAAGGCTGTTACAAGGATATCCAATTATACTGAGTGAAATTAATACTAATAACAAATAGTAGTGTTTTGACCAATGCAGTAAGGCTTTCAGGAGTGGCCACAGTGTTGCCAAATAAATATAAGTACTCTCAATGGTTAAAATATTCTTTAAAGGACTAGCCACAATGAAAAACTTAAATATATTTAATAATAAATGATAAAAGAACATGAAAATACTAAATATCTATTTATAGTAAATACCAGAGTTTCAGCCACAGGAAATATTAAAAATAACACAGATGAATAGATTCACACAGATACAGAAAACAGTACTTAACTAATCTCACAACGTTAAGTAGACTGAAATGTTCACATAGACAAGGCCTTGTAGCAACCCAGCTGTTTGGCGAGGATGCAATGTGCGGAAATATACTTAGTCCAATTATACATCCTCTGATACTGGAAGGCACTTGTAGTTAGATCAAAATATAAAAATTCCAAAAAATAAAGTGGAAAAAAGAGCTCCACAAATCATGAAAATCTGGTATGGGTTGGTACTCGATGATGGCAGATACTATACAAAAATACCTCTCGATCCGTCTTTTATGTTTAAACAACTTGATACATTTTTGGAATCTGCATTACAGGAAGGCATTATTACAGAGCAAATGAAATATCATCTTACGGTTCCAGATCCAACTAGCCAATACATATATTTTTTACCTAAAATTCACAAAGATCTTCAAAATCCTCCAGGTAGACCAATTGTGGCTGGTAATGGTTCTTTGACTGAACCATTATCAGAATTCTTGACACAATATCTCAAACCATTATTAAAATGGGTGAGATCTAGAATTCAAGACATCACGGAATTCTTGGATATAATAAATGAAATGCAAATTGAGGATCATTGGCTATTATGAACATTAGATGTCTGTGCTTTATACACAACTATACCACATTGGGCTGGGTTGGACGCCATTGAATAAAAATAAGGTTTATACAAACCCAGTTTTAACACCTTTCTCATCTGTTTAATGGAACACGTTATCACCAAGAATGTTTTCTTCTGTGGCAAGAAATGCTATCTACAGGTGCATGGCACTGCAATGGGGGCATCGTTTGCCCCTATATATGCTGATCTGTATATGGCTTACATAGAGGAATGCATTATTTATGATACTATACATAACATCTATTTGCGAGAAATTGACATTTGGCACAGATACTTGGATGATTGCTGGATGGTGTGGAGATCTGATGTTGAATATCTCATGGAATTTGTAGCTTATTTAAATGAGAACAAGTGGGGTTTACAATTTACAATTAATCATCATCCAGACAGGTTCACCTATTGATGTACTTGTATGTAGAAATGATGACAGCACTCTACATACAGAAGTATTTCGTAAATATCCACAATATAACACCTTACTCCATGCCTACAGCTTTCATCCTGCCCATATTGCCAAAAACATTCCCAAATCTCAATTTAATAGGATGAGACGGATCTGTTCAGATGAGGACTCTTTTGAGTTTTTCCATAGAGACCTGGTTCATAGGTTTCAAGAAAGATGTTATAGTATGGGTCATGTATATACAGCCAGCAATCATGCTGCAAACTTGAATTGAAAGGACCTTCTTAAATACCAAAAGAAATCAGAACATAAATCTAATACTCTAAGTGTTACCACTACATATGGTAGGAATACTAACATACATTGATATCATCAGAAGACACTGGAACATTTTACTGGCTGATAACCTTTGTCACCATATTTAGGTGATTTTTGCCAGTTTTTGTTCAGGAAAGGGAAGAATTTTGGGTCTTATCTCAGCCACTATAAACATCATCACCAGCCAACATATAAGGACACCATTCAAACTACCATCTCTGGTGATAAGCTATGCGGCTGTATGCCTTGTGGCCATTGCTGCCATTGTAATAACGAGCTGAAGTCCAAACACTTTTCTAACAGTAACTGTGGGACAGTATTTGACATTAAGTTTTTTGCCAACTGCAGTACTGATTGGATAATATATCTTGCCACCTGCAGTTGCCGTGCATTTTACATTGGACAAACATCTAGACCCCTCAGGTTGCATAATTCTGAACACCTTAGCAATGTCAAACATAAAAGAATGAGTAATGCCTTGTTTAAACATACCTTAAAACACACCATGGCAAAATTCAATTTTATCATCATAGATAGAATAGTAGGTGATAGAACCAACAAAACTGGTTGGCACTTGAAACTGAATGCTAAAGAAAAAAAGTGGATTGCTAAATTAGGTGGTTTGTTCCACCCTGGTTTGAATGAATATTTATGAGCTCACCAATCATATGACTTTATTGATTGTTAGTATATATATATATATATATATATATATATATATATATATATACATATATATATATATATATATATATATATATATATATATATATATATATATATCTATACATATATATATATATATATATATATATATATATATATATATATATAAGGATTACAAGATACCTTGTATTTTTTACACTGATGAAGGCTAGGTTAACCCCTTAGCCGAAACTGTTCTGTTATCTCTTGTTTTTCTTGGTTATTAAATTATATTTGTATACATAGCTCACAGTTGCTGGCTCTTTTCAATTGTTTGGTTCAATAATACACACACATAGAGCTTTGCTAAGATCTGTTGCATTATCTGGAAGTCATAAAACAACAAAACACTTCCACTCTTCCTACAGAAGCTAATAAGCCATTCTCTTGCACAAACATTTCAGCTCTGGCTGCAATCAGAACTGTAAGGTGCAACTTGTATAATCTAAATTAAGTAATTTCACACTATTTTTTAAAGTTAGCTTCAGCTGAGATTAACCTCTTTTCTTCCAGTATCCTCTGTTGCAATATTAATTTCAATAGTTATAATACAGTTTGACATACAAGTGTATTTCTTTTTCTCTCCAGCAGGACACACTGTTGGTACATTTTTAATACAAGCAGCTTTACAAATACATTTTTCAACACAAGCATCTGTACAAATTAGCTTGATATACAAATGACATATAATTCTTTACAAAGTTCCAGCTAGCTGTACTGGCATATGTTACACATCCACAACTCAACTTCTCCTGGCATAGCTGGCAATACCTCACATCATCACATCTCTGCCCCCTTTGAGGAGTCAAGCTAGTTTTTCAAGTGCCCCTTGAGAAACATTGCTCGAGAAGAATGGGCCTGTTTGGAAGTACATTAACTCATACCCTGTGTTGAGATCCCATCTGCATTGGCATTGCTGACCTGACTGCAGTGCTGCAGTGCCGTATCATATGTCTTCAACTCTAGGGTCCACCTATGTAACTTGTCATTTTGCTGGCTGGCTCGGGGTAGCCATAGATCCCCCTCAGATTTCTCCTGCCTCCTACTGCAAATACTTAGCACAAGGGCCTTCCAGTCATGGTAAGACTTCATCATGTTAACATGGTACAATTTGTGCCCTATTTCCTGCCAAGCAGTTCTACCATGTAGTTAATATCACTGACCTTCCTTACCACTTTGAAGGGAGCCTCCCAAGCTGCCTGCAGCTTATTGTGTCTGACAGGAATGAGAACCATAACTTGCTGTCCCACAGCATACTCTTGGGCTCGAGCATTCCTGTCATACCAGACCTTTTTATGCTGTTATGTTCCTGCCAGCTTCTCCTGGGTCAAGCCAATGAGCTCCCCAGGCCTTGTCTTGATGTTTTGGACACATGCCGCAACACAGTCCTTGTGGGATTCAGACTAACCCTCCCACTCATCACAAATCAAATCTAAAGGCCCCTTCACCCTATGCCAATACAGCAAATCAAATGGTGAAAAACTGTGGATGTCTGGGTACCTCTCTGTATGTAAACAGCAGATGTGGCAAATATTTGTCCCACTCTCTTTTAAACTGGTCTGCAATTGCCCATAGCATGGTCTTTAGTGTAGATTTTAACCGTCAACGAGACCATTAGTCTGGGAATGGTAGGGGCTGGTCTTTAGGTGCTTCACCCCACAGCATTTCCACAGCCAAGCCTGCAGGTCTGACATAAAATTGGCACCTCTGTCAGTCAGTATTTCTCTCAGGAAACCTACCCTAATGACGATCTATAAGAAAGCATTTGCAACCTTCCCTGCCTTAAGGGAGGACAGAGCCACTGCATCAGGATATCTAGTAGTAAATCTACTATCACCAGGAGGTAATTCTTCCCTGTGGAACTTGAGGTACTCAGTGGCCTCAGATTATTCATAGCTACCCTCTGAAATGGCTCATCATCACAGGTAAAGGCATCAAAGGAGCTTTGACCTTGTCCCCTGCCTTGTCTACCTTTTGGCACTGCAGATTTCTTGCTAGAGAATGATGTTGATAATGCAGTACCTTGTGTGCATGCAGTTATATGCAATCAGGCTTGGAGACAAGCATGTGGGTCTGGTAGCCTGAAGGAGACCCAGACAGGCCACACACCTAAAGCAAGAGCTGGTGAGGTGGCTATTTCTAGGAGGGAGCTACCTTATATCAGTGAGCCTGAAGGTGATCCACAGCTGCTGGTAGGTACTGATGTTCCCTTGGACCGAGTGGTTGCAAGGGCAGAGGTGAGTGGTAGTACTCAGCCTTACAGTGAGGCACTGCTATCAGAGGATACCATACTTCCTGTGGAGGGGCAGCTGGGAAGGGTTACAAAAATAGAGTTGAGACAGCCACAGCTCTTGAACTCAACACTAAAAGGCTTGAGGGAGGTAGCTAAGGAGGCACCTGATTCTCACAGAAAAGGGGAGACTGTATACTGGAACTAAGGGTTACTGTATAGAGAGTGGACACCTGAGAGAGGGCTAGAGGGTGAGGTAATACAGCAGTTGGTAGTGCATAAAGCCTACCATCTGGCACATCTAGCCATAGCCCATGCCATTCCTTTCACAGGTCATATGGGTATAAAGCATACCAAAAGAAGTATTATGGAGAACTTTGATTGGCCTTGGATTGCCAAGGATGTAACAGGGTATTGCAGGACCTGTGAGCAGGGATATCCTCAAATGCACCTACTTGCTTGCTTCCTTTTCCACCCTCCTAGTCAAGGTGAACTCTGGCCAAAGGCATTTGGAATGGGGTCGCTCCTAAAGCACTGACTGGAGTGGACTGCCCAAGCAAGTACTGCAGGCTTTGCAATGGTTATGTCAGAGGCTGTGTCTCTCTCTTAGGAGTGACCTGTATTCCATCCATTAAGATCGGATATAAACTCTGGTGATAGTTTGGTACTCTTGTTGTCTCCAGACTACTTACCACTAGCATACTGTTATTCCCACTTGCTGCCTCCCCACCTTGCTTCTGTGGACATCTATATGATACATGGTCCCACTGGTTACATTTAAAACATTTAACCCTTGATCCTGGCTGTGTACCTGAACTACTGGCTTTTCCTGTTACTGGTGGACTGTGTTTGGGTGGTTTAGGCTACCCACCATGGGTTCCCTTATATCCATGTGCAACACTGGATATCCCTTTCCTGTGCAGTGACGTCCTGCTTGCTAAGTAGAGATCCCCTTTTTTCCCTAGCTTATCTGCAGAGTTACACTAGCAGTCTGCCAACCAGTGCCTGTCCTCAGGCAAAGTGCTAAGGGCTTGTTCCCTCACCAAAAGATCTGCTAGCCCTTCAAAAGTGGTGGCCTGACACCCACTCGCACCCTATGAAAATAAGTGCTTAACTCAGCAATGTAATCACACACACTTTCATTGTGCCTTGAGTCTATGCTCACAAAAAGTTTTCTGTAAGCTTCAGGTGTTAACTTAAAAAATTGAAATAAACATTGTTTTACTTTGTCTTAGTTTAAATGATCAGTATCAGACAAATTTAGAAACAGCAGCAACCATACCCAGAGCACTTGGTCAACATACTGTTTACATACTCTTTCAAATATATGAATAAAACTATCACAATGATCACCCTCTGTAAACTGTGGAAGAAATTTACTGACCATTCTTGCTTCTGGGGTCCAGCTATTCCCATCTCCATCACCTCCATGACCCTAGTGAACAGTCAACATCTCCCTCTCATGTTGATGCTGTTTCTCATTTTCTTCAGCCTCCAAATGCTGCAGTCACATTGCCGATTCTAATTTCAAATGTTTGGCCTCCAGTTCAAGTCTCTTTAACTCCAGACAGGCTTTTAAGTTCTCTGAGGAAAAGGCGAACTGTCTTGTTTCTGAGGGCTCTAAATTCTTGTCACAAGACTGGTTATTCTCCTGGATGCTATTCTGAGCTGCGACTAAGGCTGAAATAATTTTCTCTTTAGTCAGGTTGGCCTGAACCAGTCATTTGGCTTCACACACCTTGGCCAACTGTTTTTTTGTCAGCTTGCCATAATCCTCTGCTGACATATTTGCCTGCTTTCCCTGACTAAACCAAACTAACAAAAAAAATACATAAAACTGTTGTGATAATGAAATTCTGAATGATTACCTTGTGGCTGCTGAGAATATACACACATTCTGTGACAACTGCCTATAGGCTAGTGACAATTGCCTACAGGCTACAGAAGTTCAGTTAATATCCACACCACTGCTCACCAATATGTGACGTCCACTCTCTGGGCAATAATCAATCTTTCTCTTTCAAGACCCTCACCGAGACTCCCCACTGGCACAGCTGTAGAGTTGAGTCCTCAGCTGAGTGTCCAGGCCACATCCTCCACCACTTTCCCTGTGAAACCAGTGCTCTGTGTCCCAGCTCCAAGTAGCTGACATTTACACACTATGAGATTTGATTTACACACACACACACACACACACACACACACACACACACACACACACACACACACACACACACCTCTCTGGGAAAGCTGGCACAGATTTACTAGCTATGCCCCTCTGCCCAGACTATAAGGTAGTTACTGCCACCAGACACTCCAAAGCAAGGCACTCTAATGATCTTACAAGGGTACCCAATTATGCTGAGTGAAATTAATACTGATTTAAATGGTAGTGTTTTGATCAATGCAGTAAGGCTTTCTGGAGAGGCCACAGTGTCACCGAATAAATATAAGTACTCTCAAAGGTTAAAACATTCTCTAAAGGACCAGCCATGATGAAAAGTTTAAATATATTTAATAGTAAATAATAAAAGAACATGAAAATACGAAATATCTATTTGCAATAAACACCACAGTTCCAATCACAGGAAATCTTAAAAATAACACAGATGAATAGATTCACACAGATACAGAAAACAGTACTTAACTAGTCTCAATATATTTTCCCGACCGATCTAAAGAACTACTATTCCCTGGTCACTTACTAGAGAAAGGCAAGATGAAGTAGGTGAGGGATCCTTCTATGTCAGGTTTCAAAAACAGAGTTCCCTGAGACTTCAGTCTCATCTAGTATGAAAACATTATTTTTGCCCTGGACTACAGAATGACATCATGTACATCTGGCCATCTGACTTCTGTTTCCAATACTACCCCCTTTCCTAGCAACTGACACAGAATCTCACACTTATGTATCATTAATACACACATAGTGCTTTGCTAAGATCTGTTGCAGCTTCTGGAAGTCATAAAACAATAAAACACTTCCACTCTTCCTATAGGATCTAATAAACCATTCTCTGGCTCAGACATATTTTCTCTGACTGCAATCAGAATTGTAAGATACAATCTTTATGGCCTAAATTAAGTAAGTTAATTTCACACTATTTTTCAAATTTAGCTAGAGCTGAGCTTAACCACTTTTCTTCTAGTATTCTCTGTTACTATATTAATTTCAATAGTTATAATACAGTCTGACATACAGGTGTATTTCTTTTTCTGTCCAGCAGGACACAGTGTTGGTACATTTTTAACACAAGCAGCTTTACAAATACATTTTTAATATAAACATATGTACAAATCTGTTTGATATACAAATGATATCTAATTCTTTACAAAATTCCAGCTAGCTATGCTGGCATATGTCACACATCCACTGCCCTACTTCTTCTGGCATAACTGGCAATACCTCACATCATCACATCTCTTACCTCCTTTTAAAGACTCAAGTTAGTTTTTCCAGTGACCCTGGAGAAATGTGGCATGAGGGACATGAGCCTGTCTGGGAACACATTAACCCATACCCTGTCTTAAGAGCCCATCTCATTGGAATTACTGACCTCACTACAGTGCTGCACTGTCATATCATATGCCTGCAACCCTTGGCTCCACCTTAATAACATGACATTTTGCTGGCTGGCTCAATGTAGCCATGAGAAGGGATTGTGGTCTGTAACTACAGTGAATTTCCTTCCATACAGAGAGGGTCAACACTTCTGCAGTGCCCATACTATGGCTAGGCATTCTTTTTCTACTGCTGCATAACTTTCCTCCCTATGTTGGAGTCAACAGCTGAGCTATACAACTGGGTGAACTTCTCCCTCTGAGGAAACCTGGCTGATTACAGCCCCACCCCATGGTTCGAAGCATTCACCTGCATAACAAATTATTTGTGATGATGAGTTAGACTAGCCCGGTTAACAAATGTAAAATAAATTTACTGTAGTCTGGACTGGCTAACAGGGGGGGGGGTACCAAAGCCCCTTTAAGCTTTTGGAATGACTTCTCACAGGCCATAGTCTACACTACATTATCTGGCCTGTCTTTTTTCATCAGGTCTGAGAGGGGAACAGCTATTGTACTATAATTGGGAATTAACTTTCTATATTACCCCGCTGTCCCCAAGAATGCCCTCACCTGCTTTTAGGTAACAGGGGCAGGCCACACCTGAATAGATTTTACTTTGGCAGGTTCTGGCCTGATCTTACCACTCCCCACTCTATGTCCCAGGTAGGAGACCTCTGCCATATGGACCTGACACTTACTGGGCTTAATGGTCAATCCTGCTATTTGCAGTCTGCCCAGGACTTTCCTGACATGCTGAAGGTGCTCATGTCAAGAATGGCTGTAGATGACAATATCATTCAGGTAAGCAGGGGAATAATCTCCTGCTCCTGCTAGAATATGATCTACCAGCCTCTGGAATGTTTCTGGGGCATTTTTCATCCCAAAGGACATCTTTGTGAACTTGTATAATCCAAAAGGAGTTACAAAGGCTGACCTCTCTCTAGCAGCGAGAGTCAAGGGCACCTGCCAGTAGCCCTTTGTCAGATCAATACTGGTCAGATACTTAGTCCCACCCAGCTGCTCTAAGGCTTCATCGGTCTTAGGCATGGGATAAGTATCTGACTCTGTGTGACTTAGTTTTCTGTAGTCCACACATAACCTGGTGTTGCCATCTTTCTTTGATACCAGCACCACTGGGGAGGCCCAGGGACTGCTGGACTCCTGGATTACCCCCAGTTCCAACATTTCTTGTATCTCCTCCCTCAGAGTCTGTCTGACTGGCTCACGCAACCAGTAAGGGGCCTGCTTGATAGGCCTTTGGGGTCTTGTATCCACATGGTGCTGCACCAGGTGGGTGCACCCAGGTTTCCCAGTGAACATGTCCCCAAACTCCTGTAACACTGCTCGGATTTTTCAAACCTGGTTAGGGGATAGCCACTGGGACATTGCTACCCCTTCCACTGAGGTGTCAGTCTGATCTTCACTGAGGACATCAGTCACCAGATCCCTCTCAGACTCTTCCTGCTATCCACTGCAAATACTCAGCACCATAGCCTCCCTATCATGGTAAGGATTCATCATGTTAACAAGGTACAATTTGTGCCCCTGCCTCTGCTGAGGTTTACCATATAATTAACATCACTGACTTTCCTTACCACTTCAAAGGGTCTCTCCCAAGCTGCCTGCAGCTTATTCTGTCTGACAGAAATAATAAGAACCATAACTTGCTGTCCCACAGCATACTCTCGGGCTTGAGCATTCCTGTCATACCAGACCTTTTTCTGCTGTTGGGCTCCTGCCAGCTTCTCCTGGGCCAACCCCATGAGCTCCCTAAGCCTTGTCCTGAGGTTTAGGACAAATACCACAACAGACTCTTTGTGGGAGTTACGCTCACCCTCCCACTCATCATGAATCAAATCTAAATGCCCCCTCACCCTATTATTCTCATATAACAACTCAAAGGGTGAAAAACCTGTGGATTCCTGGAATACCTCTCTGTATGAAAACAACAGATGGGACAAATATTTGTTCCACTCTATTAAACTGGTTTGCAAATGCCTGTAGTATGGTCTTTAGTGTAGAGTTTAACCTCTCCACGAGACCATTAGTCTGGGGTGGTAGGTAGGTGCTTCACCCCACAGCACTCCCACAGACAAGCCACCAGGTCTGACATGAAATTGGCTCCTCTATCAATCAGTATTTCTCTCAGGAAACCTAGCCTGATGAAAATCTCAAACAAAGCATTTGCAGCCTTCCCTGCCTCAATGGAGGACAGAGCCACCACCTCAGGGTATCTAGTAGCATAATCTAGTATCACCAGGATATACTTCCTCCCTGTGGAACTTGAGGTACTCAAAGGCCCCACAATATCCATAGCTAAAGACATCAAAGGAGCTTTGATCTTGTTTCCTGCTTTGCCTACTTTTTGGCACTGCTCACAGGTCTTGCAGTACCCTGTTACATCCTTTGCAATCCCAGGCCAGTAAAAGTTCTGCATAAAAAGTTTCTTGGTATGTTTTATTCCCATATGACCTGCGAAAGGAATGTCATGGGCTATGGTTAGAAGTGCCAGATGGTAGGCTCTAGGCACTACCAACTGTTGTATTACCTTACCCTCTAGCCCTCCCTCAGGGTTCCACTCTCTATACAGTAATTCTTTGTTCCAGTATACAGGCTCTCCTTTTCCTTGAGAATCAGGTACCACCCTAGCTACCTCCCTCAAGCCTCTTAGTGTAGGGTCTGAGAGCTGAGCCTGTCTCAGCTCTCTCTTTGTGACCCTTCTCAGCTCCATTTCCACAGGAAATCTGGTATCCTCTGACATTGATGCCTCACTGTCAGCCTGGGTACTACCACTCACCTCTGCCCTTGCAGTCACTCTGTCCAAGGGAACATCAGTACCTACCAGCAGTTGTGGCTCACCTTCAGGCTCACTGTTACAGGGTAGCTCCCTCCCTGAAACAGCCACTTCACCAGCCCTGGCTTCAAGGGATGCGGTCTGTCTGGGTCTCCCCCAGGCTACCAGCCCCACATCGCACAAAAAATGAATCAGCAAACCAGGAAATGACACAAGCTGGAACAACCAGTAAAGCAAAAACGGAACCTCTGCACCGATGTAAAAGCCTTTAAAAGTTTTAAGTTTTATTCTCCAGGTAACTCTCCCACTGGTAAACAATAAGACAAACAAAACCAGGTGAACGTGAAACGCTACATGCATTTTTCGTTCCACTTAGTAGTCGAACTTCCTCAGACAAAAATACTTTGTTCAAGTGCAACTTTTAAATACATACATATATTGGTAATTACTATAATTAGTTTACCAATAATGTTTTAAAGTGCTAGTGCTACAAATATAATATCAAGGCTGCAAGTTTATCACAATATTATTTAAAAACAAACCATAACGAAGTTGTAAAACACAAATCATAAAATCATAAAACAGGTTCTGGCTATTTACATTCATTCGTTACTATATGTTTGACTATACAATAAAATTAATTATACAGATACATGTCTAAAAAGTAATAATAAATACGAACCTACTATCTAAAAGGTCCTTTGTCTAAATACAGATACTCTATTAGGAATAGATATTACCTATATGAATTGTATATCTTATAATGTATATTAAAAACCATTATCTTGCTCATAGACAATTCCATATAATTATCTATCCTCCCTTAAGGTTTGATTTTTACTAACCTTCTCTAATAAATAAGGCAAAAATAGTTGCACAAAACAGTCCAGCTTAAAAAGCCTTACTGATGCATTATATGATGTCCATCTGTAAATATTCAATATACAGAACTAAATGAAATTGGGTGATGTATTTATTTCTATCATTATCTCATAAGATTTTTAAGTTTTAAAATACATGCTATGGAACATGTTTCGTTAATGCCTGGCTTACTACAAGCAGCTAACCGTAGTTGCCAAGCGAGTTCTTTTTTCTCCAATTCCAATTTTAGAAAATTTTCATTGGCAAAATTATTATCTATAAGATACCTATTTATTCCATCAATAATCATAAAAGAAAAGGAGTGACCATGATTATTATTGGCGTGTCTAGCTAAAGCATTTTCTTCTTTAGATTTTGTGATTGCGTATAAATGTTCATATATTCGATCACGCAATCGTCTGTCCGTCTTACCAATATAGAAAGACGGACATTTTGTGCATTGTGCCAAGTAGACTATGCCTTTAGAGTTACAAGTGAATGACCCTTGTACATGGTATACTACTGATCTTATTGTAAATGAGTCTGATGTTAAAATATATTTACAATATTTACATGACCCACATTTCTTAGTTCCCCCTCCCATTCTTGACTTAACTATTTTTGTTTCCAGTAACTTTTTCATATTTGTGCCTCTGCGGTATGTTATTACAGGATGGAAGTTTAATATTTTAGAAACGGTGTTATCTAATGAAAGGTAACACCAATATTTCCTTACTATTTTACCTATATCAATTGCTTCCAAACAATATGTAAATGTGAAAGCAATTGAAAAGTTACTATGCTCCCCTTTATTTGTCAAGCTACTCTCTGTTTTTTATTCGTAGATGTTCATGTTCCAAGTGGATGGGAGACAATTCATCTATAGTTATATTAATACTAGGTTCATTATTGTCTCTACCGTTCTTCAAAATAGGCAAGTAAACACCTGAATATCTTTTTTCTTTCACTTCATGAAATATATTATCTAAGAATGACTTAGGGTAGGCCCTCTTTACAAACATACTATATAGTAGGTCACACTCATCTTCAAATTCACTTTCTAGTGTGGTCATCCTTGCTGCCCTGACCAGTTGTCCTTTTACGACAGCTTTTTTCTGAAATGGGGGATGCATACTAGTAAAGTGAAGAAAGCTATTAGAATAAGTGGCCTTCCTAAAGATTTTTGCTGTAAACCCACCCCTATCTTTCTTCAATTCTACATCCAAAAAACTAATGGAATTTTCTTGAAAGTTATAAGTAAACTTCAAGAAAGATGTTGTAGAGTTTAAAAACTCTACAAACTGATCCGCTTAATTTCTATTACCTTTAAATAAAATGAAGATGTCATCCAAGAATCGTTTATAACTACAACACATTTCTTTCCAGTGACTACTGAAAATGGAGTTATTTTCCCAATGGGCTAGGACCAAGTTCGCAAAACTAGATCCTACAGGGGAGCCCATTGCTACTCCAATTTCCTGTACAAATAATTTTCCTTCAAATGACACAAAGTTGTTCCTTAAAATAATATCTAATAGCTGTTCAATTAATAGGCAGTCATTATTATCAGCCCCTTTTCCCCTGATAAAGTCCACTACCCATTCAATCCCTAGATCATGTGGAATACATGAATATAAATTTATTATGTCAATTGTTAGAAAATTAATTTTTTCGTCATATTTGGTAGTTTCCATGTGTTGTAAAAAATCCCATGAGTCTTTAAGGATTTGCTGTTCTGCTTTCACATATTCTTTTAATAAGTGATCCACTAATTTGGCACTTGGATAAGTAACAGACTGCCTTGCATCAACCAATGTCCTAAAAGGTGGATTAGTGACAGATTTATGCAATTTAGGTATCCCAAATATCTTTGGGATCCTCGGAGCCAACATAGTTACATAGTCATACTGTTCTTTTGTTAGTAAATCATCTGTGTACAAGTCACTTAAAAACATTTTGATTCTCCTAAGTGCTTGGTTCATTTCATTTCTACTAACTGGCTTGTAGGTATCACTTTCTAGCAATTCAAGCATAATATTAGAATAATCGTTCTTATAAAATACCACCAAGCCACCCCCTTTATCAGGCTTCATGAACCTAATAGGTAATTCCCTTAACAGGTCTAATAAAGCTCTTTCTTCCAATGATATATTATAATGTAAGTTTTTTGAGTTTTTTAAGATTTGCCTAAATTCATTCTCACATAAATATTCAAAAATGTTAAGTGTGTTATTCTGGGGGGGGTTATATGTACTGGTAACTCTCAAGGTATTCACAATTTCTGAGGGTTCACCAAAGAGCAAATTTAAGTTTAATTTACGAATAAATAGTTTGAAATTCACAAGTAACTCTGCTATATCACATTTTTTAGATGGAACAAAGGTGAGCCCCTTAGCAAATAACTCCACCAATAAGTGATCTATATTACATTCAGTAAAATTATAAATATAAAAATCATCCTCCCTATTATGTAGTATTTCATATAATTTTAATTCTGTTACTTGTAGTTGTTGCTGTTGCTCCGTGTGTTGTACTTCTTCTTGAACCCCTGTACTTGGTTCGTATTCCAGTTTGTCCCCCTCCCCCGTTTGTAGTTTTTTTGAACTACTTGGTATTCATGTTGGTTATTGTCATAAGTGTTTGAACAACCTTGTTCTTCCCCAAACATATCACTCTCAGTAATTTCAAATTCAGAGTCTAATTGTCCCCCTAACTCTGTAAAATTGGAGGGGTTACTAGTGGGCTGCTGCCCCCCTTGTTCCGTATGGGAGGATTGCTTAGTAGGGCCCTTGTATTTATTTGGGGCTCTTTGGAACATTGTTGGTCTAGGGTATGCTACACCTTCCTGGTAAGCTTTCACATCTCTTTGTAGTTTTTTTATTTTATTATTTTTTAACTTTGTCATTTGCTGAGTTATACTCAACAAAATTCTGTCGTATTCAAATACATTTCTATTAAACTCCACATCTTTTTTAATTTCTTGTTCCAATACTGTAGTTTCTTTTATTAATAAGTCAAGGTTAATTTGATAATGAGTCACCATACATCGAATTATTTCTAAACCATGTCTATTAAACAGGCTAGTCAAATCATTAAAAAAATCTGAACCATGTACTAGTCCAACAGGGTATGAGTAATGTCTCAACCCTTTTGGAACTATTTGTTCTTTTAGACATTTATTTAAGTAATTCAATTCAAGTTGCAGTTTTTTTGTCCTGTATAATTTAAAGTCAAACATTTTTAGTCTGTCCAAAAATGAACTATTGTCTTCAGTCAAGTTAGAGGCTTCATTACTTGCCTGAAATGTGTCCATATCAAGTTCTCTATTTAGCCAAGAACCTATGTTAAAATCAGTTCCATTATTCGTGTTCTGGTTGCTCCGACGATTAGCGTTTACGTTGTTAGCCCCATTCGGGTTTCGCTGTGGTAAGGCCGATCCGTTATTGCTTCCAGTCGGTTGTATATCCACGGTTGATGTATTAGCGCCAAGTTGTGAAGATCCCAGATGTCCGCTGGAGCTGGTTACACTCTCGACCCTCTCCGATAAGCGGTCCACCCTTGTATTTATCAATTCAAGCAATTGTGTGAGGTTACCTTGCGAGGTATCACCTCCTTCTGTTACATCTTCCATTTTGCCTGTCCGGTTACCAGCTAGTAAAAAACGTCGCACAAAAAATGAATCAGCAAACCAGGAAATGACACAAGCTGGAACAACCAGTAAAGCAAAAACGGAACCTCTGCACCGATGTAAAAGTCTTTAAAGCCTGAATGCATGCAACTGCATGGGCACAAGGTACTGCATTATCAAAATCATTCCCTATCAGGCCACCTGTAAGGATATCCTCAAACACAACTACTTGATTATTTCCTTTTCCACCATCCCATTGAAGGTGAACCTTGGCCAAAGGCATTTGGAATGGGGTCCCTCCTAAAGCTCTGACTGGAGTGGACTGCTCAAGCAAGTACTGCTCCTCTTTAGCCACTGCAGGCTTCACAATAATTATGTCACAGGCTGTGTCTCAATTAGCAGTATCTGCCTTCCATAGGTTCATAGGTTCATAGGTTTATACTAGGCTATCTGCCCTAAGGCATTTATAAGCCTAGCCCAAAGCTTTGTGGCTTATGCCACCCCTTATGTTAAAAACTATTGTGCCCATTAGTTTGTTGTGCCTCTGTCCAGCAGTGACACAGAGATGATTCCCGGGGTAAACCTACGATCTCCCATCCACCGGTCAAGATTTCTCTTGAACAGAGCCAGCGAGGTGCTCTGCCTCACATGGACCGGGATTTTATTCCACAGCATAGGGAGTCTCTGAGTGACAAATCTATCCCTCCAGCATGTCTTATTTATATCCATGCTAAGGTTTAAGTCGCTTGCTCTAGTGGATCTGGTAGATTTGGATTTTTTGAGGTGGAGCATGTCCATTAATTCCGGGTTGGACATGGCCTTGTATGTCAGGCACAGGTCACCTCTGAGCAGATGGTATGCGACTGAATAGAGCTGGAGTTTCTTCAGTCTGGCAGCATATGACAGATTTTGGAATCCCTTTATCCTTTTGGTGAGGAACTTTTGGGGTCTCTCCAATTGCTGCAGGTGTCGGGTGAGATACATCCCGAATGGGGCATTGTACTCGATCATTGGTCTGATAAGTGAAGAGTACAGGGGAACAATGACCTCACTTGATCTGGATGTGAATCCCTTCATGATCAGGTGGGCAATGTAGAAGGTCTTTCTAACCACTTTAGCAATGTGAGTGTCAAAAGAAAGGCCACTGTCAACCTGGGTCCCCAGGTCCCTGATAATCTCTTCTGTGCTTAGTGGATTGCCACCTATATGGTAGCTTGGGGTTACCTTGTTTTTCCCGAAGGGTATGACTATACATTTTTTGGCATTTAACTTCAGGCCATGGCTCTGGCACCAGCTATCAGTTTCCGTGAGACCCCTCTGAAGGATATCTGTGTCCGATGTACTTTCCACTATGGTGCCCAGTTTGCAGTCATCTGCAAACTTTGTCAGCCATAGTCCTCCTATGTTTGCCTGTACTTCTGAGAAGTAGATGCCGAACAACAGGGGGCCAAGGACTGAGCCCTGTGGGACACCACTTGTGACTGGCTTGGAGTCTGACATGGTGCCAGCAACTCTAACCCTGTGGGTTCTGTCCTTTAGCCAATTTGCAACCCATCTTGTGACATATGGGTTTACATTTAAGCTGGTAAGTTTCTCTATAATACCTGAGTGGGGTATTGTGTCGAAAGCTTTTGCAAGGTCAAGGTAGGCTGTATGGACTGCCTTTCCCTCATCAATGGCCTTGGTGACTGTTTCGAAGAAGTCGACCAAGTTCAAAAGGCATGATCTGCCCTTGACAAAGCCAAACTGGGTCGGGTCCAATGTCTGCAAGTCCCCTATGTCTTTGTTTATGAGTTCCATTATGATCCTCTCCATAGCTTTGCAGACCAGGCTTGTTAAGCTTATGGGGCGGTAATTACCAGGGTCCGTAGAGGCACCGCCTTTGTGGAGTGGGACCACAGTTGCCGTACGCCACTCCTTGGGCACGTATCCTGTGGTAAGGCTAAGATTTAACAGCTGGCTTATGTGCGGGTTTAGTTCCTCATTGAGTTTGTGTAGCACACAGCCGGGGACACCATCTGGTCCCATTGATGCTGTGTTTTTAGCTTTAGAGAGAGCAGCTTTTACCTGCACATTTGAGATGTCTGGGAGGCTACACTCCGCTGGGATAGTTATCTCTCCTTTGGGGAGAGGGGTGAAGTTTGCACTGAACCTGTCTGCCAGTATGTTGGCAATGTCTGTGGGTTCAGTGATTTTTGTATCATTTTGGACTAATTCTGAGCATATCTGGGAGATTCCACCCAGGTTTCTAACATAGCTGAAGAAGGCCTTATGATTGTCTTTTGAATCTATGGCAATTTTCTCTCAAAGTTGGCCTTGGATGATTTTATGAGTGCTCGTATTTTTTACTAATAATGATCAAGGGTGTCTTCTCTTTTATGGATTTTGCTCTATCATGTAACAGCTTTCTCCTCTTATTGTAAAGTTTGTTTATGGCTGGGGTCCACCAGACTGGACGTTTGCCCTTGGTGGAAAGAGTCTTGGTTTTATTAGGGATTGCCTGATCCATGCAGTCCTGGAGGTGTTCGTAGAAGGCATTTTTAAGGGCTTCCGCAGCTTGGGTTGTGGTTTCCACTGGCTCAGGGGCCTTGAAGGATACCACACCAGTCTTGAGTAGTGTGAAGTTTGCTTTAGAGAAGTTCTTCACTGTGGTCTTTTTTATTTGGGGTGGGGGCGGGATGTGGATTTCCATTGAGATTAGTTTATGATCTGATCTCACCAATGAGGGATATACTTCTGGTGTGGAGCATTTTGTCCCCATGTTTGTGATGATGAGATCTAGTATATTTTCTCCTCTTGTGGGAACGGTGACTAGTTGTTCCATGGCATTTGAATTTATGAACTCCAGGAACCTTTGGGCTAAAAAGTTGGGGCTTGAGTAATGTTCCCAGTCTATATTCGGGTAGTTGAAGTCACCCAATATAATGGTGTTTGGAGATACATTTATACCCTCCAGTGTCTTCAGGAAGGCTGTGTGGGGTTCCTGAGTTTGAGAGGGTGGCCTGTAGCATGCTACAAATTGTAGAGCAGTTTTGCCTATGGTTAATTGCACCTGGATGGTTTCCGTTGCTTGGTGCGTTGCCACCAACCTGGAGGTGTGGGTATCCTTGATGAATATGGATACACCCCCTCCTTTTGTGGTGTGGTCCGGGTTTTGGGGCTGGAACGCATGATATGAGGTAAAACCTGATAGTGCGGGGTGCTCTCAGGAGCCTTGAAACAGGTTTCAGTTACAGCACAGACATCGATGTTCTCCATACTGAGAAGGGCCTCGAGTGCGTGCATTTTGAGATTTAGACTTCTGGCATTGAGCAGCATTACCCTTAGTTTCTTCCCATTTTTGTTTTCTAGGGTGGTAGGTTTAGAATTTGAGCCTTGCCTAAAAAGGCACTATGGGGTGGCAAGAGCCTTAGCCAATATCCGGAATCCCAGGGTGACAGGTGCAAGCTGTCCCTTGCAGCGTGGCTTGTCAAGCATGTCATCCCAGGCAGACAGACACTGGATCCCCTTTGAATGACACCAGAAATTAAGCCAATTGTTAAAGCTGATCATCTTGTCTCTATGTTGTGGCATCATTCTTGGTGAAGGAAGGATACTGCTCAGGGTCAGGGTCATACCTGCCTGGGCTACATAATCAGAGAGCTCCTCTATGTCTTTTTCATGTAGTCCAGGAGGTGCGTCTCAGGTCGTTCACACCAGCATGGACAATGACTGTGTCATATTTGTACTTGCTGTAGAGTGACCAGTGCTTGTGTTATGTGGCGGATTCTAGCACCCGATAGGCAGCTTACTGTGACCCTCTCCTTATTCAGCCTGGTGAGTGGGACGTCAGTGTGTCTGACTATGGAGTCACCTATGACAAGTATGTTTGGTGTTGTATTTGGCCTTAAGGGCTGTGACTGCTTTGCACACTGATTTTGTGGTTTATGTGTTGCCTGTGGTGTGTCATGAGGTGGCAGTTGCTTGGGTGTCTGCTTTGGAGGCCTCTGCTGTTTAGGTAAATTTTGCTCAGAGCCTCAGTATGTCTTTGTGTGTTTATGTGTTTGATTCATTGTTGTGATAGCTTTATGTGAGACTGGTTTTGTGGTGTGTGTAGTTGCCTTCTCCTCCTGTCTGGTCTTGCCAGTCCTGAGTTGAGAGAGCTCAGCCTCCAGTTTGGCCAAATAGCTGCATCTCGCAAGTATTTGTGTTATGTGGGAGGAGGAGAGGGTTGTCTGTGTACATGAGGCAATTGTAACATTGCCTCAATATTCCTAGATTCACCAACTGGACAGGAGAGGACGCCAGCATCTGGCCCTTCGGCATGCTAGAGAAATTAAGAAGTTAGGGGTGTAACTGAATAAGAGAGGACTTAGTAAGGAAGTGGGTACTCCTGGGGTTCGCTAGTGAGGGACTTTGTATAATACAGAAGTGCTAAACCTGAAAAGAAGATGCTTTTAAGACAAGTGCTGAGCTTTTATTTTTTTTTTTGGAGAAAAAAAAAAAAAAGCTTTTAGGAACAAGTGCTGCACATTTTAGTTAAGGGATGTACTCTTAGATTACTAGTAGAGCAGTTCTAAGGGAAAAAATGAAGAACAGACTTTATGGAGCCAGAAAAAGTTTAACCTTGTTAAACCAGTACTGCCCGATGCTGCTCTAGTGGCAACTCCGCGCTAAAGCGTGCTTGATAGCATGGGCTGGAAAGAGCCAGGAATTGACCCAAAACGGCCAATAAAACTACAGTTTCAAGTCAGTAACCACTCCCACGGGGGCAGGGAAGCTGCTCAATGTTTTTCACTGCCACTGATCAACAGAGAGACTTTCCTTTAGCCCAAGCAAAAATGGCCTCACAGAAACTTACAAACAGTTCAAGAACAGCAAGCCTGTAACTGAACTTTTTTAAATCTCAGAAAAGTGGGAAAAAAGCAAGATTGTTTTTGTTTTTTTTCAGAGATAGCAGAGGTACACAAGTAATATCAAGTTATAACAGTGCAGTAAATGACCCCACACAAGAGTGCTAGGCCAAAGACAGAAAATATGCAAGTTTTGAGAAAAAAACGATTTTAAAATTAAGTGCAAACAGGAAATTCAGTAAACAGCTTTTGGTTGTGCTCTAAATACAGCTACTAATGCAGAAATCAAGTTTAACAAGCCAGAAAATGCTCAAACTAGGCAACTATGCAGAAAAACTTAGCAAATATACAGAGGAAAAATACTTAAAATCTCAAAAGTGGCTCCTTTCTTCTTTCCGCGTTTTCTCCTCTTGGTGGGTGCTTCACCAACAGCCAACAAGCCTGAAAGGACGCCAAAACCATGAGGCAACTAGGTTTTAAGAGAGGACTACAGCAAACAAGGTGTACCAATTACAGTAAGAAACAGTTGAAATATGCAGGCACTATAAGCCTTTAACCAGAAATTCCCAGCTCAGAAGGGCAGAGTCCAGCCTCTCCTCCCACAAGAGTGTAGACCACGAACCTTCTTAATGTAAAATAACTGGCCTGAAGCCCAAGTGCTTAAACCAGAACTAATACACTTTTAGAATAACAGACACTGAGCCCTCAATCAGCAGTTCCCAACTTAGAAGGATGTAAGCCACCTGTCCTGCCACCACAGTGCAGGCCACAAACCTTCCTAATGTAAAACAACTGGTCTGAAGCCCAAGTGCTTAATCCAAAAGACTTAGAATGATAGCTACACTTTAATCAAGTTACTACCAAGCAGTAATAAATACAATTGAATACTTTGAAGAATGTCTGGATTAGTGCTTAAGTTATACAATCAAACTAGATTCAGCAGGCCTGGATCTAGTCTATGCTACAGCAAACAAGGTGTACCAATTTCAGTAAGAAGCAGTTCAAATATGCAGGCACTATAAGCCTTTAACCAGAAATTCCCAGCTCAGAAGGGCAGAGTCCAGACTCTCCTCCCACAAGAGTGCAGACCACGAACCCTTTTCATGTAAAATAACTGGCCTGAGCCCAAGTGCTTAAACCAGAATTAATACACTTTTAGAATAACTGACACTGAGCCCTCAATCAGCAGTTCCCAACTTAGAAGGATGTAAGCTACCTGTCCTGCCACTACAGTGCAAACCACAAACCTTCTTAATGTAAAACAACTGGTCTGAAGCCCAAGTGCTTAAACTAAAAGGCTTAGAATGAGTTGCACCAAGAAGTAATAAATACAACTGAGTACTTTTAAGATGACGTAAAAGCAAAATAAATTAGGAAGAAATACAAATACAGTAAAAGCAGAATTTTTTTTTTTCAGAAAAGTAGCAAAAACAGTAGTAAAAACAATTCACATGCAGTGCAAGCTGGCACACTTGAGTATGTAGCAATATTAGTCCACACACAGTTTGAAAAAAGTAATTAAATTAAAAAGGACTAAAAGCAAGTGCAGAAAGGGTTTATTAGATAGAATGCGGTAAAGAGATGGGACTGGGGGAGTGTCCTAGATCAAATCTACAGTGGGGCGGGCACTGCAAAAGCCACCAAATTTAAACTACTACCAAGAACAGGGAGTGGGGGGGAGACAGTTTCAACAGAGCTAGATCTGAGGAATCAGTCCAAATTATAAAACCACAATAAAATGCAGGAAATATACTTAAATCAGCTTATGTCCAGTTGATGTATGCAGACAAATCTCAGTAGCAAGCAACTCTATTTAAAATGATTACAAGAAATGTAACCAACACAGGTTTTAATGTTATCAGAAACCCCCCAAGCTAATTAACACTTAAAGGAATTTCAAAGCAGTTTAGCAACTAGTGCAGAGCTTCAGAGATACACACAAGACAGTTTCAACAGAGCTAGATCTGAGGAATCAGTCCAAATTATAAAACCACAATAAAATGCAGGAAATATACTTAAATCAGCTTATGTCCAGTTGATGTATGCAGACAAATCTCAGTAGCAAGCAACTCTATTTAAAATGATTACAAGAAATGTAACCAACACAGGTTTTAATGTTATCAGAAACCCCCCCAAGCTAATTAACACTTAAAGGAATTTCAAAGCAGTTTAGCAATTAGTGCAGAGCTTCAGAGATATACACAAGACAGTTTCAACAGAGCTAGATCTGAGGAATCAGTCCAAATTATAAAACCACAATAAAATGCAGGAAATATACTTAAATCAGCTTATATCCAGTTGATGTATGCAGACAAATCTCAGTAGCAATCAACTCTATTTAAAATGATTACAAGAGATGTAACCAACACAGGTTTTAATGTTATCAGAAACCCCCCAAGCTAATTAACACTTAAAGGAATTTCAAAGTAGTTTAGCAACTAGTGCAGAGCTTCAGAGATACACACAAGACAGTTTCAACAGAGCTAGATCTGAGTAATCAGTCCAAATTATAAAACCACAATAAAATGCAGGAAATATACTTAAATCAGCTTATGTCCAGTTGATGTATGCAGACAAATCTCAGTAGCAAGCAACTCTATTTAAAATGATTACAAGAAATGTAATCAACACAGGTTTTAATGTTATCAGAAACCCCCAAGCTAATTAACACTTAAAGGAATTTCAAAGCAGTTTAGCAACTAGTGCAGAGCTTCAGAGATACACACAAGACAGTTTCAACAGAGCTAGATCTGAGGAATCAGTCCAAATTATAAAACCACAATAAAATGCAGGAAATATACTTAAATCAGCTTATGTCCAGTTGATGTATGCAGACAAATCTCAGTAGCAAGCAACTCTATTTAAAATTATTACAAGAAATGTAACCAACACAGGTTTTAATGTTATCAGAAACCCCCAAGCTAATTAACACTTAAAGGAATTTCAAAGCAGATTAGCAACTAGTGCAGAGCTTCAGAGATACACACAAGACAGTTTCAACAGAGCTAGATCTGAGGAATCAGTCCAAATTATAAAACCACAATAAAATGCAGGAAATATACTTAAATCAGCTTATGTCCAGTTGATGTATGCAGACAAATCTCAGTAGCAAGCAACTCTATTTAAAATGATTACAAGAAATGTAACCAACACAGGTTTTAATGTTATCAGAAACCCCCAAGCTAATTAACACTTAAAGGAATTTCAAAGCAGTTTAGCAACTAGTGCAGAGCTTCAGAGATACACACAAGACAGTTTCAACAGAGCTAGATCTGAGGAATCAGTCCAAATTATAAAACCACAATAAAATGCAGGAAATATACTTAAATCAGCTTATGTCCAGTTGATGTATGCAGACAAATCTCAGTGGCAAGCAACTCTATTTAAAATGATTACAAGAAGTGTAACCAACACAGGTTTTAATGTTATCAGAACCCCCCCCCAAGCTAATTAACACTTAAAGGAATTTCAAAGCAGTTTAGCAACTAGTGCAGAGCTTCAGAGATACACACAAGACAGTTTCAACAGAGCTAGATCTGAGGAATCAGTCCAAATTATAAAACCACAATAAAATGCAGGAAATATACTTAAATCAGCTTATGTCCAGTTGATGTATGCAGACAAATCTCAGTAGCAAGCAACTCTATTTAAAATGATTACAAGAAATGTAACCAACACAGGTTTTAATGTTATCAGAACCAAGCTAATTAACACTTAAAGGAATTTCAAAGCAGATTAGCAACTAGTGCAGAGCTTCAGAGATACACACAAGACAGTTTCAACAGAGCTAGATCTGAGGAATCAGTCCAAATTATAAAACCACAATAAAATGCAGGAAATATACTTAAATCAGCTTATGTCCAGTTGATGTATGCAGACAAATCTCAGTAGCAAGCAACTCTATTTAAAATGATTACAAGAAATGTAACCAACACAGGTTTTAATGTTATCAGAAACCCCCAAGCTAATTAACACTTAAAGGAATTTCAAAGCAGTTTAGCAACTAGTGCAGAGCTTCAGAGATACACACAAGACAGTTTCAACAGAGCTAGATCTGAGGAATCAGTCCAAATTATAAAACCACAATAAAATGCAGGAAATATACTTAAATCAGCTTATGTCCAGTTGATGTATGCAGACAAATCTCAGTGGCAAGCAACTCTATTTAAAATGATTACAAGAAATGTAACCAACACAGGTTTTAATGTTATCAGAAACCCCCCAAACTAATTAACACTTAAAGGAATTTCAAAGCAGTTTAGCAACTAGTGCAGAGCTTCAGAGATACACACAAGACAGTTTCAACAGAGCTAGATCTGAGGAATCAGTCCAAATTATAAAACCACAATAAAATGCAGGAAATATACTTAAATCAGCTTATGTCCAGTTGATGTATGCAGACAAATCTCAGTAGCAAGCAACTCTATTTAAAATGATTACAAGAAATGTAACCAACACAGGTTTTAATGTTATCAGAAACCCCCCAAGCTAATTAACACTTAAAGGAATTTCAAAGCAGTTTAGCAACTAGTGCAGAGCTTCAGAGATACACACAAGACAGTTTCAACAGAGCTAGATCTGAGGAAACCGTCCAAATTATAAAACCACAATAAAATGCAGGAAATATACTTAAATCAGCTTATGTCCAGTTGATGTATGCAGACAAATCTCAGTAGCATCCACTAAGATAACATATAAACTCCGGCGACAGTCTGGTACCCCTGTTGCCTCCAGAGAACTTACCACTTTCTGGCCCCCCCACCTTCTATTCCCCTCCTTGCTTCTGTGGACAGCTGTATGCTACATGGCCCCACTTGTTACATTTAAAACATCTAACCTTTGATCCTGGCCATATACCTGAACTAGTGGCTTCATATTTTATTGGTGAACTCTATTGGAGTGGTTTAGGCTACCCACCATGGGTTCACATATATCCATGTGCAGCACTTGGTATTATCTTCTTGTGCAGTGATGCCATGCTTGGTAAGTAGAGATTCCCTGTTCTCAAGAAAATCAAAGCAGGGTATGTGGAATAAGGCTTGATACAAGAAAAAATCAAATATCCAAGTAAAACACGATATCGAGCCACACGACACAGAACGTAACGTTTATTAAAATACAGAGTAAGCTCTTTGTGACTTAATATCGCTTCTTCAGACTACAAAAATGCCAAACAATCACATATTCAAACTTCCCTTGACCTATTAAAACAATTAAAACTTCCATTGACCCATCAGCTTGCAGCAATTAAAGTTGCAAGTTGAAAGTTTTAATTGTTGCAAGCTGATAGGTCAATGGAAGTTTAGTCTGAGAAAGTGATATTAAATCGCAAAAGCACTTACTCTGTATTTTAATAAATGCTACATGCTGTGTTGTGTGGCTGGATATTCTTGTTTTACTTAGAGATTCCCTGTTCTCCCCAGCTCATTTGTAGAGTTACACTGACGGTCTGTAAACCAGATTCTCATGTCCTCAGGCAAAATGCTAAGGGCTTGTTTCCTCACCAAAAGGTCTGCCAGGCTTTCAAAAGTGGTGACCTGACACCCACTCACCCACCTATGAAAATAAGTGCTTAAGTCAGCAATATAATCACATACACTTTCATCTGCCTTGTGTCTATGCTCACAAAACTTTTTTCTGTAAGCTTCAGGTGTTAAAACATTCCAATAAACATTGTTTTACTCTATCCTAGTTTAAGCAATCAGTATCAGACAATTTAGAAACAGCAGTTACAACTTTACCTTGAAGTAAGGGGGTCAGGAATCGTACCAAGAGCCCTTGGTCAACATTATATTGCTTACATACTGTTTCAAAGATATAAATAAAACTATCAATATTTTCACCCTCTGTAAACTGCGGAAGAAATTTACTAATCTTTATTGCTTCTGGGGTTCAGTTATTCCCTTCCCCATTACCTCCATGACTCTGATGAAGAGTCAGCATCTTCCTCTGATGTTGGCACTGTTTCAAATTTTCTTTGGCCTCCAAATGTCACAGTCTCTCTGCTGATTCTACTTCTATATGTTTTGCCTGCTGCAGTCCATCATTTTCTTCAGCCTCCCAATGCAGCAGTCCCTCTGCTGATTTTAATTCCAAATGCTTGGCCTTCAGTTCAAGTCTCTTTAACTCTAGATAGATCTTTAATTCCCCTGAGGAAAAGGTGAACTGTCCTGTTTCAGAGGGCTGCACATCCCCACCACCAGACTGGTTGTCCTCCTGGTTGCTGATCCATGCTGCAGCTGTGATTAAGGCTGAAATAATTTCCTGTTTAGTCAGGCTGGCATGCACCAGTCCTTTGGCGTCACACACCTTGGTCAACCGGCTCTTTGTCAGCTTGCCATAATCCTCTGCTGACATATTTGCTTGACTAAACTAAACTAACAAAAAAATAAATAAAACTTTTGTGGAAATGAAACTCTGTATGTTTACTTTGTGGCTGCTAAGAGTATACCCACTTTCACTGATAACTGCCTACAGAAGTTCAAATAATATTCCACCACTACTTACCAATATGTGATGTCCCTACTCTGGGCCAGTATTCAATGAGCCTGAATCATCACCACTGGCACCTTTGAAGGATCTTCACTTGGAACAAAAATAGATACACACAGTATTTCCAGATGCAGCTCTCTGCATCAAACACACTTTCCTTAAGAGTACACAGGAAATAAACTCTCTCCAGGCCCCGAGTATGACTCCCTAGTGGCACAGCTGTAGAGTTGAGTCCTTAGCCAAGTGTTCCAAGTCAAGTCCTCCACCAACCTCCCTGTGAAACCAGTGCTCCGTGTCCCTGCTCTGAAACACACACTCTTGAGATTTGATTTTCACACACACACACACACACACACACACACACACACACACACACACACACACACACACACACACACAAGCACACACACACACACACACACACACACACACACACACACACACACACACACACACACACACACACACACACACACACACACAGTTGGGAAAGGCTGTTACAGATTTACCAACTATGTTCCCTACTTCCCAGACTATATGTTAAGTACTGCCACCAGAACACTCCAAAGCCAGCTACTCTAAGGCTCTTACAAGGGTACCCAATTATACTCAGCAAAATTAATACTGTTTCAAATGGTAGTGTTGGACCAATATAGCAAGGCTTTCAGGAGCAGCCACAGTTTCATCAAATAAATATAAGTGCTCTCAAAGGTTAAAATATTCTCTAAAAGGCCAGCCACAATGAAATGTTTAATTATATTTAATAATAAATAATAAAAAACATGAAAATACTAAATATCTATTTACAATAAACACCAGAGTTTCAATCACATGAAATATGAAAAATAACACAGATGGATAGATTCACACAGATACAGAAAAACAGTGCTTAATTAATTTCACTATACCTTCCTGACTGATCTAAAGAATTACTAGTCTCTGGTTACTTACTAAAGCAAGACAAGATGAAGTGGGCAGGTGGTCTTCCTTCTTTGTCAGGTTTCAAAAACAGACTGCCCTGAGACTTCTGTCTCATAGGTCCGTAGGTAGGTACTAAGCTATCAGCCCTAGGGTCTATAAAAGCCTAGTCAAAAAGGTACCCTGGCTTTTGCCGCCCAAGAATTTTTTTTCCTGTGCCCCTGTCGAGCACAGCCACAGAGGTGATCCCTGGGGTGAATTTTCTATTTCCCATCGAATCATCAAGATTTTTCTTGAAGAGTGCTAATGAGGAGCTTTGTTTGATATAGACAGGTAGTTTGTTCCAGAGTATGGGAAGTCTCTGGGACAGGAATCTATCCCTCCAGCATGGTCTGTTTATTGTGATGACAAGGTTTATGTCCCTAGAACATGTAGCTCGGAGGAATTGGGATTTCTTTAAGGGGAGCATGCCCAATCGCTCTAGGTTTGACATAGCTTTGTATGTTAGGCAGAGATCACCTCTGAGTAGGTGATATGCGATGGAGTAAAGTTGGAGTTTTTTGAGATGGTCTGCGTAGGGCATCTGTTTGAGGCCAGTAATCCTCTTTGTGAGGTATTTCTGTGGCATTTCCAGTTGTTGTAGATGTCTTGTGAGGTACATACCAAAAAGGGCGTTGTATTCTATAATGGGTCTAATGAGTGATGAGTACAGAGGAACAATGACCTCTTTTTTCCTGGATGAGAAACCTTTTGTGATGAGGTGTTCCACGTAGAAGGATTTCCTGACTACTGTGGTGATGTGATTATCGAAGGAGAGACTATTGTCCACCTGTGTCCCAAGGTCTCTTATCACACTTTCAGTGTTAAGTAGACTACCACCTATGTTGTAGCTCATGGGTATAGAGTTTTTACCAAAGGGGATGACAATGCACTTTTTGGCATTGAGCTTGAGGCCATGGCTTTGACACCAGGCATCTGTCTCAGTAAGGTCCTTTTGTAGGATGTCCACATTGTTAGGAGTTTCATTTATGGCTCCTAGTTTGCAGTCATCTCCAAACTTCATTAGCCAAAGATCTAATGTGTTAGCCTGTACTTCAGAAAAGTAGATACCAAACATGAGAGGACCCAAGACTGAACCCTGTGATACTCCACTTGTCACTGGTCAGAAGTCAGATTTGGAGTCTGCTACTTTCACAGTGTGGGTTCTGTCAGTGAGTCAGTTGGCAACCCATCTTGTGACATAGGGATTTATACCTAGTTTAGTGAGTTTATCTCTAATTACAGAGTGGGGGATGGTGTCAAAATCCTTGGCAATATCTAGATAGGCTGTGTGAACCACCTTACCATCGTCTACGGCTTTGGTGACTGCTTCAAAGAAGTCAATTAGGTTTAGGAGACATGATATGCCTTTTACAAACCCGAACTGAGTGGGTTCCAGAGTTTAGAGATTACCAATGTCTTTGTTTATAAGGTCTATGATGATACGTTCCATGGCCTTGCAGACCAGGTTTGTTAGGCTAATGGGGCGGTAGTTCCCGGGGTTCATGGTGGCTCCCCCTTTGTGGAGTGGGATAACCATTGCTGTGCACCATTCAGTGGGAACAAAGCCTGAGGAGAGGCTATAACCAAACATGGTGCTTAGGTGGGGTGCCAGTTCATTCTGTAGTTCATGCAGAACGCAGCCTGGGATGTTGTCAGGTTCCATGGATGTTGTGCTCTTGGCTTTGGAGAGTGTGGTTTTTACCTGTGCAGCTGTGATTACAGGAACTTTGCATTCTTCTGGTATAGAGATGGGCCCCTTTGGCAGTGAGGGGGGTAAAGTTAGCACTGAACATATCTGCCAGGATGTTGGCAATATCAGTTGGTTTTGTATATTTAGTGCCATTGTGCTGTAACTCAGAGCAGATCTGAGTATTGCCACTGAGATTCTTGACATAGCTATAGAATGCTTTATGGTTGTCTTTAGAATCAGTGGCGATGTTGTTTTCATAACTAGCTTTGGAGGATTCTATGAGGGATCTCAGCTTCTTACTGAGGCTGACCAGGGAGTTCTTCCAGTCATGGGATTTTATTCTTCTTTTTGCAACAGTTTCTCTCTTTTGTTGCAGAGTTTGTTTATGGCAAGGGACCACCAGATTGGCTTCCTTTTTTGGCAGATAGCATCTTGGTTCTGTTAGAGATAGCATGATCCATGCACTTGTGTAAGTGCTTATAAAGTCCATTTGTGTAGGATTCAGCAGTCGTACTTTTATTGTCCGTCTGCATGGGTGTTGTGAAGTTTGCCACTTCTGTCTTAAGAAGTGTGAAGTTGGCTTTGGGTAAATTGTTTTACAGTGGTTTCCCTAATGGGGGGTGGGGCGGGATGTGGATGTCTAGGCTGACTAGCTTGTGGTCGAATCTGATCAACGAGGAATTGAGCTATGGTGTGGAACACTGGTCACCCATGTCGGTAATGACCAGATCTAGGACATTGCTGCCCCTGGTGGAGGTGTGGATAAGTTGATCTAAGGCATTGGAATTTATGAATTCCAGAAAATGTTGAGCAAAATAGTTGGTACATGAATAGTTTTCCCAGTTAATGGTGGAGTAGTTGGAATCGCCCATTTTTAGGATGTTGGGTTGTACGCTAATATTTTCCAGTGTATCAAGAAATGAGGAGTGGGAATCCTGGGACATGGTGGGGGATCTGTAGCAAGTTACAATTTGGATTGCAGTCTTGCCCAGAGTTAATTGCACTTGGATAATCTCGGATACATTATGCTGAGCAACTAGCCTGGAGGTGTGGATATCCTTAATGAACATGGACACGCCTCCACCTTTAGTATTTTGGTCCAGGTTAGGTGGCTGAAATGTGTGGTATGAATTATAGCCTGGTAATGCAGGGGTGCTCTCTGGAGCCTTGAACCAGGTCTGTGTCACTGCACAGATGTCGATGTTCTCCATTTTAAGGAGTGCCTCGAGTGAATGCATTTTGAGGTTTAGACTTCTAGCATTGAGTAGCATTACCCAAAGATTTTTGCTTGCTTGTACCTGTTACAGTGGTGAATTTGTCATTTGAACCTTGCCTAAAAAAGGCACTATAGGGGTGGCAAGAGCCTTAGCCAGTATCCGGAACCCCAAGGGTGACAGGTGCAGGCTATCTCTGGCACAGCATCATGGTCTGTCGATCATGTCATCCCAGGCAGACAGATACTGGATCCCCTTAAAATGACACCAGAAGCTTAGCCAATTTTTGAAGTCAATTATTTTGTCCTTGTACTGTGGTATCATTCTGGGTGATGGCAAGATTCTACTTAGCGCTAGGGTCATACCTGCCTGGGCTACAAGTATTAAAACATAATTTCAGTGCTGGATTACAGAATGACATCACATACATTTGGTCATCTGACTGTGGTTCCCACCCTACCCACTTTACTAGAAACTGAATCAGAATCTAGCACATTTGTGTCATAATAGATACACATAGAGCTTTGCAAATATGTGTTATAGCATCTGAAAGCTATAAAACCATTTCAAAACTTCCAGTCTTCCAGGGTAGGAATTAGTTCACCCCTAAGGACAATACAGTAGGATTCATGGTCCTGGTTTCACAGACATTTTTTCCTCTGGCTGCAATTATAACTGTAAGACATGATCTTTATGGCCTAAACCAGGTAATTTAATTTCAGACTATTTTTCAAAGTTAGCTGGACTGTGATTAACCCCTTCTCTTCAAGTATCCTCTGTACAATATATTCATTTCAACAGTTACAGTCTGACATACAGGTGTATTTCTTTTCTGTCCAGCAGGACCCACTGTTTGTACAGTTTTAACAGAAGCAGCTTGTTTTACAAATACATTTCAACACAAGCATCTGAACAAATCAGTTGTACAAATCAGTTTGATATACAAATGACATATAATTATTTACAAAATTCCAGCTAGGTATTCTGGCATATGTTGTATCAGCTGCCTACTCTCCTGGAATATCTGGCAATACCTCACATCATGACAGTGTTGTGCAGATCTTTATGCTCCTTACTTGCAGCATTTTATGATTCTTTACTGGTGGTCTAGTGGCTGATTTAATTCTCCAGCACTATTTCCTGTCTCTATCCAGTGGTCTAGTTGCTCCTGATATCCTTAGCCCTTAACTGATATCCTTAGCCCTTAACCGCTGAACATTTTCAGAAGTTTGATCTCGACAATACTGTCTGTTATGTCTAGTTTTGCTGTTTGCATTTAAAAGCATGCATTTCCAAAGTGATTCAATGTTTATTCATGAAAGTTTCAGAGAATATTACTGACATAATTTTCTATAAAATGTCATTGTACTGGGCTCCTACTCTTAAAAGCAAAGGAACAGCTGCATCATGAATTTTAATGAAAAAAAATCACATTTTAATGTCTTTTTTCTTGGAAAATACACAGAATGAAAAGATTACATTTATAGAGAAATACTTATTCATTTTACATCTGCAGTCATACCAATGTTATATATTTATTTATTTATTTTTTTGCGTCCCCAGGACAGCACCTGAACTTAGCTGCACCAATTTGGACAATTCATACTAGGAAGACTGGCGTCAGGTACTCCTGGGCTAGATGAGAGCTCTGTTGCCCATACATTCCTGCTAGGGAATCCCAGTTGGCCCTCCATTATCCAGTGAGAGCCAGGTGGTAGGTAGTGGGCCAGTTGGCTAATGCTGGCGAGGAATGGAGCAGATTACCATCTCTCCATGGGAGCAACTCGAAAACCCTTTGAGAGCTCCTTTAGGTCCACTACTGTAGTCTCCTGGGGGGGGGGGGTCATGAATCTATGTGATGAGTTCCCTACAATATATATTTATATTTTGATAGCTTTTGTTTATTTTACTCTGATGAAAAGTGAAAGCTGCACACTATTTTTCATTTGACTGTTTTGTAAAATTTGCATTTTCTCCATTTACCAAGACTATTCTGGCCTAAATTCCATCCTAACTTCAAGATATACTTATGAAATGTGCAGGACAAAACCTCTTGGTAATCCTACTTTTTGTTTTGAAAAGTACTAGCTTTTAGGTGAAAGTTGAAAGCAGAATTTCAAATATGTGCATGCCTGTCAGCGAATGTAAAACGTTTGTATAAGCCGTGATGGTACAGCGGTAGCGTTGTTGCCTCACAGCAAGAGGTTCTTCTGTTCGATTCTCGGCTGGTGTGCCTTCTGTGTGGAGTCTGCATGTCCTCCCTGCGGTCGAGTGGCATTCGAAAGACATGCATGAATGGGCATGCCTTCGTTGAAGGTTGGGCATTGGGCTGGCAACTTGGCACCATAAAAAATCTACTGCCAATCATTAGCAGACCGGAGTTCTGCTGTGGCGACCCCTAACCGGGAAAAGCCGAAAAGACAAACTCTAACATACTAAAATGAGAAAAATACTTTTTCATAGAAAGAGTATTATTTTTGATTTTCATTTCAAAAGAAATCATCAGCAATATGATATATACTGAGTTTGTCAATTTAAAAAAAATGCAAAGTATTTATTTTTGTGAAATAAATGCAAACCCAAGCAACCAAAGTCGCTATGTAAGATTGTTATTGCTACCTAACAACCAAGGACCTATGTAAGACTACTATTGCTACCTAGCAACCAAGTACCCTTTCTATAATGGCTAATTTGTTATAATAATGCGTCATAAGCCTCAGCTATAAAATGAACTTAGATGGTAGTTCCAGATGTAAAAACATATATATGACTTGATCTTCTTGCACTGCAGTCTAAACTTGGTGGAAGAGGGTTCATAAGTCCCATAAAAAAAAAAAAACTGTTGTATTCAGGAGAAATTAACACAACATTTACTTCTGATGTAATGAAAAGTCAGTAAAGAAGTATTTTAGGCCATTATATACTCAGTATACTGAGCAGAGGTTCAACACAGCTCCCAAAATGAAAACTGTGTATAATGCAAAATGTCAGACTGCGAGAGAGGTCTTTTGAAAGGCTATATCTATGTTCCCTTTGAGAATTCATTGTGAAAGTTTCAGGTAATAACAGGTCATTCAGCAATAAAGCACACCTAAAACTACAATTCCAAACACAGAGCTTACAGTGCAGCACACCTCTGAATTTGACCCCACATATTTAACCACTTGAAAGCATAGCGTTGTAGCCACATCATGTTAGAAAAAAAAAAAATTCTGATGAAATGCATAGAGTATTTTACTTCAAATTTTTCAGCAGAAAAGTATTTTAGAGCATTACTATGTTCTGCACACCGAAATGAAATTCAAAATGGCAGTCCCAGCGTATGTCAAGTATAATGCAAAATATCAGACTACAGCAGTGAACACCTCTAAACATACTGATGACTGCCTGTCTGCAAAACATTCAGGACAGTCATAACAAAACACTTCCCATTCCACTCTTGTGGGCTTCAATGCAGCACTATGTAGAATTTGACAAGGCCTACCACAGCAATGATTACTTTAATGTTATCAGATAGTCATTTGATTTTTCCTGCTGACTACCCCTAGAAAAGATAGCTGCTTCTGCTGATCACCTGCAATGTGTGATGGTTAAAAGTTATAACAAAAAGGTACAGCAATGAAATTCAAGTTGCTGCTGTATGCACCCCACCTCTTAATTTGGTTTCCTGCAAGACAAAACTAAGTTCCTTAGTTCATGGGTATTTACAAAACTAACGACCACAAGGGCCTTTTTAAGCCTAGCCATGTATCCCAAATGTCTGACAAGTTCTGTTACCCTTGTTAAGAGTAAACAGGGGCTTGGGAGGTGAAACATTTACAAGTAAGGACCTGGGAGATGAACCATTTACAGGCTGCCTGTGTCCCTTAGAGACATAGGTGTCAAACTAGGTATGAATTTCCTGTTCCCCTTCCAATTGTCTAAGTTACATTTGAATTGAGTTAGGGAGGAACTCTGATCACATGGATGGGGAACCTGTTTAAGAGAAGGGGTAGTCTTTGGGAAACATACCTGTCTCTTCAGCAGGTCCTATTTATATCACAGGTACGATTAGTCTTTAGAACAGGTAATTCAGTTGCTGGTTGTTTTGTGGAAATGCAGGAGGTCCATCAGAGTGGGGTCTGACAACTCCTTGTATGCCAGGCATAGATCTCTTCTCAACATCCTGTAGGAGACAGAATACATGGATAGGGCCTTGAGGTGATCTGCATAGGACATTTTACTTACACCCTGTATTCTTTTAGTGAAGAACCTCTGTGGACATTGCAATTGTTGGATATTCTTGGTTAAATACATACGAAAGGCGGCATTGTACTCAGTGCTAAGTCTGATGAATGCTGAATACAGTGCAAAAATTATACCTTTGTTTATAGGCTGCACAACATAGAATGATTTCCTCACTACTGTAGTCAAAGGCTAGATTAGTGTCTCTGTGTGTCCCCAGGTCCCTGAGTACTGGATCACCTCTTATGAGTGTGTTGTCAATATGATAGTTACCAGAGGTGGATGACTTCCTGAAGGAGAATATTTGTTTTAGTCCATGGCTGTGACACCAGCTGTTTGTCTGAGTCAGCCCTTCCCGGAGAACATTTGTGTCCATGGGTGATTCAATGACAATCACCTGCAAATTTAGTCAGCCAGAGACTATTGACATTGACTTCAGAGAAGTAAATGCCATAAAGGAGTGGTTCCAGGACCAACCCCTGAGGGACTCTGCTTGTGGCTGGCCTCTTTGTAGAGGTGGACTCCCTAATTCTAACTTCCTGGTTCCTGTCTGTGAGCCAGCTGGTTATCCACTGGGTGACATAAGGGTTTGTACCTAACTTCTTAAGTTTGTCAACAATGTCTGAGTGGGGTATGTGTCAAATGCCTTGGCCAGGTTAAGGTAGGCAGTGTGAACTATTTTGTCCTCGTCCACTGCTTTGGTGACCTTCTCAAAGAGGTCCACCAGGTTGAGTAGACATGACCCACCCTTACTAGAACCAAATTGGGTTGGGTCAGTGTCTGGAGGTTTTCTATGTCATTACTGATCATTTCCATGATAATTCTTTCCATGGCATTGCATATAAGGCTAGCAAGATTTATGCACTTTTCAGGGTCTGTAGATGGCCCACAACTATGTAGAGAGATGACTGTTGCTGCTGTCCATTAATGAAGCCTATTTGGAGGCTATAGTTGAAAGCAATTCAAGGGGTCAGATAGGTCATGTTTCATGCTATTTAGAAGGCATCCTGGGATACTGTCTAGGCCTATTAATGCATTGTTCTTGGCCTTAGAGAGAGCATTAAAGACCGGTTCCCTAGTGATAGCAGAGAGAGTTATATTTGATGGTATTTCCTGTGGGAAGGTTGAGGGAGATAGAGGGGTAAAGTTGGAGCTGAATTTGTCGGCCAGTAGGTTTGCTATATTTTTTTGGCTTGGTATAGGTGGCTGCATTTGGAAATAGTTCTGCACACAACTGTTTATTGCCTTTGAGGTTGCATACATAGCTAAAAATGCTTTGTGGTTGTCCATGGCCTGGGAGGCCAAATATACTTCATATCTGGCTTTTATAGACTTTATTGTCCTCTGAGTTGTTTGTTTAGTTTGATGAGAGTGCTCTTATCCTGCTGGGTGCTGTACCTCCTAATCATTGCCATGATTTTCTTTCTTCTGTTATACAGCCTATTGATGTTGTGATTCCACCAGGGTGACTTGTTTTTTGAGTTAGTGGTATACTTCTTCCTGGTGGGTAAAGCTGCCTCTATACAGCTATTAACATGCTTGTAGAGGGTTTCTGCGAACAGTTCTGTGTAGATAGCAGTGTTCACAGGGTTTGTGGGTGTCTGAAAAATTGCCAAGTTATCACCTAATAGTAAGAAGTTAGCCTTAGAGAGGTTCCTGAATATTCCAGGGTTAGCTGGGGTCCAGGTTTTATTTTTACTTCAAAGGAGACCATTTTGTGGTCTAACCTTACCTGGGAAGACATTACACTAGGAAGAATGCAGCACTCTATCATGTTAATGAGGACCATATACAGTGTGGCTGCACCCCTGTTTGCTATATTGGCAATCTGGTCCAGGGAGTTTGTTTTTACAAAATCTGTGAATCTCTGTGCCTGTACGTTTGGTGTTGTATATGATTCCCAATTACTAACAGAGTAATTAGAGTCACACCATGAATATGGATTGGGCTGGATGGTGAGTTTTTCTAGTACGTTTAAATATATGTTATGGCTGTTTCCTGGGTAATAGAGGGGGCCTATAGCTTGCAAGGAAGTGGTACTGGATTTTGCCTATGGTGATCTGAACATGGAGAAGCTCAAGTTCATTGTCCTGTTTGACCAGCCATGAGGTATATTTATTTTTGATGCAAATCAAAACACCTCCACCTTTAGTCCCTGTCTGTGTAGTATCTGGTCTAAATCATCAAATGCGTTGTAACCTTGCAGTGCTGGTGTGCTCTCCGCAGCTTTAAACCATGTCTCAGTTACTGCACGGACATCAGAATGCTCCATGGGGAAGACAGCTTCTAGGGAGTGGAGTTTTTTGTTTAGACTTGTAGCATTGAGCAGTAACACTTTTAGATTTTCTTGGTTTTGATTTACTATGTTGGAAGTACTTTCAGTTTGGCATTGCCTAAAAAAGGCACTGTGGGGAAGGGCAATGTTTCAGTCAATACTCGAAAACCTAGAGGGGAGAGGTGCAGACCATCCCTGGCAAAGCAGCGTGGTCTGTTGACCATCTCCTTCCATGCTGACAAATATTGCACTCCCTTAGAATGACAAATTTTAATTTCCCCTTTTTCCTTAGATTCATGGTTTCATAACTTCATAGTTAATTACTAGGCTAGCTTTCTTAATAGGCCATTCTAATCCAAGCAAATTTTCACTTCCAAAGGTGAGAATCGAACACTGTACCATGTGTCTTTGAGTCAATATCTTAACCATTATACCAACCCCCAGTCATACATATATAGCTAATTACTAGGCTAGCTTTCTTACTAGGCCATTCAAAGCCTAACCAGTTTCCCTTCTAAAGGTGAGAATCAATCACTGCACCTTGTATCTGTGAGCCAGACATCTTAACATTCTTGCATTTATAACTTCTGGTAGTTGCTAGAGATATGAACATAGATTGCCAGGAAAGCACTATGATTGGTTACTGAAAGCAACCAATCACAGTAGCTTGGGGTGCATGGTGATTGGACATGGATAGAATACTATGTTCCTGTGTACTTGGGAGGAGAAGAAAATTTGTGCTAATAAATCGTATGACCTCTCACTTCCACATTAAATTTCCCATTGATTTTAAGTGGAAGCTGTGAGGTAATTATTTGACTAATACAGTTACTATAATAACCAAATAACTATTTTTCAGGTGTGATGTAAAAGAGAGAGTGTTTCCATTAATTTAAAAGTAGATTCATGCCAATTTTAAATTAGACAGAAAGATGTAATACAATCACATTGACTTGCCACTCACAGCAGTGGAACAGCACTGCTGTGCTGATTTATCTCGTAACTCACAGGTAAGATATTAATTAGATGATGGAATTCATTTGCAGCTCAGGTGGCACACTTTCCTGCACTGTCATTACCCAAGCATTTACAGTGTTTTACTTCTATATTGCATGATGGACTGTGGTCATACTTGCAGAGCTTGAGACTATAGAAGTTAATTTTTACAGTGTGGGTTCTATCAGTAAGCCATTTAGCAACCCATTGGGTGACATAGGGATTAATGCCCAACTTAGTAAGTTTATCTATGATTCCAGAGTTGGGGATGGTGTCAAAGGCCTTGGCAAGGTCTAGATAGGCTGCGTGGACCACCTTACCCTTGTCCATTGCTCTGGAGACTGATTCAAAGAAGTCAGTCAGGTTCAGGAGACAAGATCGGCCCTTCACAAACCCAAACTGGATGGGATCCAGTGTTTGAAGGTTGCCAATGTCTTTGTTTATAAGTTCCATGATAATACGCTCCATGGCCTTGCAGATAAGGCTTGTCAGACTGATGGGACAGTAGTTTCCAGGATCCAAGGTGGATCCCCCCTTGTGGATTGGGATAACTGTAGCTCTGCGCCACTCAGTGGGCACGAAACCTGAGGTGAGGCTATGATTAAACATGACACTTAGGTGAGGTGCCAGTTCATATTGTAGTTCATGTAGTACATAGCCTGGGATGTCATATGGTCCCATGGATGCTGTATTCTTGGCTTTAGAGGCTGTGTTTTGTACCTGTGTGGCAGTTATTACTGGAATTTGGCAATCTTCCGGTATTGAGATGGGCCATTTAGGGGGTGATAGGGGGGTGAAGTTGGCACTGAATCGATCTGCCAGGATATTGGCAATATCCTTCGGATCAGTATATTTAATGCCATTCTGTTTTAGCTCAGAGCAGATCTGAGCATTGCCATTTAGATTCTTGACATAGTTATAGAATGCTTTGTGGTTGTCTTTGGAATCTTTGGCAATTTTATTTTCGTAACTAGCTTTGGAGGATTTTATGAGGCATCTCAGTTTCTTAGTGAGGCTAGTAAGGGAGTTTTTTGCATCCTGGGATTTTCCTCTTTTCTGCAAAAGTTTCTTCCTTTATTGTAAAGTTTGTTTATGGCAGGGGAGCACCAGATTGGTTTCCTTTTTTTGGATGAGAGCATTTTGGTTCTATTTGGGATGGCACAATTCATGCATGAGTGGATGTGCTCGTACAGTGCCTTAGTGTAGGATTCAGCAGTTGAACTTTCAGTTCCCGTCTGCATGGGTGTCATGAAGTTTGTCACTTCTGACTTGAGTAGCATGAAGTTGGCTTTGGAGAAGTTTTTATGGTGGTTTCTTTACTGCGGGGTGGGGGATGTGGATGTTAAGAGTGATTAGCTTATGGTCAGACCTGACTAACGAGGGGGTGACCATAGGTATGGAGCTTTGATTTCCCATGTTGGTAATGATCAGGTCTAGGATATTGGAGCCCCTGGTGGGACTATGGATTAGTTGATCCAGGGCGTTGGAATTTATGAATTCCAAGAACCGAAAGGTGTTGGGACATGAGTAGTTTTCCCAGTTAATGGCAGGGTAGTTAAAATCACCCAGTATTAGGGTGTTTGGTTCTATCTTAATATTTTCCAGTATGTTTAGAAAGGTGTAGTGAGAATCTTGGGGTATGGTGGGGGATCTGTAGCAAGCTACAATTTGGATTGCAGTCTTACCTAGTGTTAGTTGCACTTGGAGAATTTCAGACACATTGTGTTGGCCAACTAGCCTGGTGGTGTGAATATCCTTGGTGAATATTGACACTCCTCCACCTTTAGTGTTTCGGTCCTGGTTTGGTGGCTGAAAAGTGTGGTAAGAGTTGTAGCCTGGTATTGCAGGGGTGCTCTCTGGAGCCTTGAACCAGGTCTCAGTTACTGCACAGATATCGATGTTCTCCATTTTTAGGAGTGCCTCAAGAGAGTGCATTTTGAGGTTTAGACTTCTAGCATTGAGTAGCATTACCTTCAGATTTTGCATGCTTGTACCTGTTACGGTGGTGGTTTTGTCCTTTGAAGTTTGCCTAAAAAAGGCACTATAGGGGTGGCAAGAGCCTTAGCCAGTAACCTGAATCTGACAGGTGCAGACCATCTCTGGCAAAGCATCGTGGTCTGTCAATCATGTCATCCCAGGCAGACAGATAGGTTCATAGGTTCATAGGTTTATACTAGGCTATCTGCCCTAAGGCATTTATAAGCCTAGCCCAAATTTTTGTGGTTTACGCCACCCCTTATATGAAAAAATACTGTGCCCATTAGTTTGTTACTGGATCCCCTTTGAATGACACCATAAGCTTAGCCAATTGTTGAAGTCAATCATTTTATCCTTATATTGTGGTATCATTCTGGGCGAAGGCAGGATGCTACTCAGGGCTAGGGTCATACCTGCCTGGGCCACATGATCCGAGAGCTCTTCCATGTCTCTTTTCATGTAGTCCAGGGAGGTACGTCTCAAGTCATTCACTCCAACATGGACAATGACAGAGTCATATTTGTACTTGTTGTGGAATGACGTGAGTGCATCGTTATGTGGCGGATCCTGGCACCCGACAGGAAGCTGACTGTAATTTTCTTCTTATTCAACCAGGTGAGAGGGACATCAGTGTGCGGACTATAGAGTCACCTATGACTAAAGTGTTAGGTACATTGTCTTGCCTTAGGGGCTGTTGCTGGGTGGCACACTGGTGTTGTGAACTATGTGACACATTGGTTGTGATTGGTGTTTGTTTGCGTTTCAGCTTCAGAGGTCTTTGTTGCTTGGGCAGGTTACAGTTAAGGGCCTCTGCATATGTGGATTTAGTGTTGCTATATGTGGGTGTTGGTGGTGCGGGTTTAGAAGGGCTATGTGTTGCTTGAGGTGTAGTGTGGGTGTTAACCTTCTCCTCTTGACTGTTTAGCAGAATCTTGGGTGGAGAGAGCTTTGCTTCCATTTTGGCTATGTAAGTGCATCTCTCACAGGTTGTAGTGTTGGGTGGTAGGAGGAGAGGGTTGTCTGTGTACATGAGGCAATTGCTGCATTGCCCCAGTATGCCCAGATTCACCAGGTGGACAGGAGAAATCACGGAAGCTGACCCTTGGACATGCCTGGTTTGGGGTGACCCTTTTCAGCCCTGACCTGTGTCTGTGGCAACAACAACAACAACAATAATGTAGAGCAACATGTAATGCAATCACACAGAAAACACAGAAAAAATGCTAGATCTGCAGATGGAATCAGAAATGCATTAATCAATTGCATCATTCATGAGACATACTTTTCTATTGGAAATAAATGAGCAATTGATTACCTAGCTGTGTTATAGTACAGGAATATAAATAAATATGTACTCACATATATGTATTTCACATGAAAATAAATTCCTTTCACATGCATCCATTATCTACAAAGCATTATTGGCTTGTAAAACTTTTAACAATAAATTGCCTTCTTTCTCGGGTCTATATTAGAAGCTCGAAGGTATATTTACCCGAATATGTAAATGCAGACACGTCTTCATCGAACCGCAAAAACATCGATTGTCCTGAAGCGCGAAATCTGAAATGTCGAATCATCATGGTTGGCCCTTCTGTAGTATAGTCTGAAGGTAAGTGCTAGTTACGGACCTTAGGGTTAGGGTGCGGGTTAAGGTAAGTGCATACATGGTAATGTATATGAGATTTAGTGTAGGGTTAGAAGTAGGGTTTTGTTAAGTGTATATGTGTGGATTATTTAGTTTGTTTGGGTATAGCTTCTTAAGTTAAAAAGCGAGTAGTTACGGACCTTAGGTTAGGTGCGGTTAATGTAAGTGCATACATGGTGGTATATGCAAGATTTAATGTAGGGTTAGAAGTAGGGTTTAGTTTAGGGTGAGAAGTAGGGTTTTGGTTAGTGTATGTATGTATGTATGTATGTGGTTTATTTAGTTTGTTTGGGTAGGTAGTATGTAGCGGGTGGTGGGGTGGGACAACTATGACAGTCGAGTTTTTGAATTTCGCGGTTTAGGGCATTCGGTGTATTCGTGTTTCATGGAATATGTGTCGGTGTTTTAGTATTTGGTGACTAGGGCTTTCGTGCTTTTAATATAGACCCTCTTTCTTTGCATGGTCAAGATCATGGCTGAAAAAAGTCCTCAGACCAGCCTGCTTACCCAGTTAACAGATGTAAAATAAATAAAGACAACTACTTATTACACTTACTCTTTTATTTTTAGAACAGCTATCCTCCAGTACCTTGCACCATAACTCCATCTACAAGCTCTCCCCATTCATCCTTGTCTTCTCAGAATATATCATCAGTGCCATCATGACATAAGCGACATGATAAGAGCAAACCCTTTTCTGTTCTCTGACCAATGCAATGGAATTCACTTCCTTCATAAAGAAGACTGTCAACCTACAGTCATTTGTATGACAAGTAATGTCTTATTCAGGAAAGAAAGCAAACTCAGACCACTTCAGTGCACAATATTTTGATTTGTTTCTGGTGCTTCCACTAAACTGCCAGCAGTACCTAAAGTTTAACTGCTATGTCTGTGCTAATATGTATTGTAAATATATCTTTATTTGATTTCACCCATCATATTGGTCTATATTTTGTACTTATTCACTAGATTCTTTATGCTTGTAAACTCACCATAATTATCCTTCATATGTCTTATTATTGTTCTTGTGAGTTTTAAATGAAACAATTCCACAGGTATAAGATCACTTGCCTGCTAACAATGAACAAATAAATGTAATGGAAAGTTAATTTTGCTAGAATGCTCATTTACCATATGAACACATTTTTTACTTTTTTTTCAGAATTACTACAAGATAAATGTTCGATATGCGCAGGTTCTAAATTAAAAGCTGTGAATATTTTCAAATCTTACCTTATTTTCTAAAATGCATGTCCTGGTGGTCAGTTGTAGTATCAAGCTGGTACAGGTAGTCCTATATGAAAAATACTGTGCCCATTAGTTTGTTACTGGATCCCCTTTGAATGACACCATAAGCTTAGCCAATTGTTGAAGTCAATCATTTTATCCTTATATTGTGGTATCATTCTGGGCGAAGGCAGGATGCTACTCAGGGCTAGGGTCATACCTGCCTGGGCCACATGATCCGAGAGCTCTTCCATGTCTCTTTTCATGTAGTCCAGGGAGGTACGTCTCAAGTCATTCACTCCAACATGGACAATGACAGAGTCATATTTGTACTTGTTGTGGAATGACGTGAGTGCATGCGTTATGTGGCGGATCCTGGCACCCGACAGGAAGCTGACTGTAATTTTCTTCTTATTCAACCAGGTGAGAGGGACATCAGTGTGCCGGACTATAGAGTCACCTATGACTAAAGTGTTAGGTACATTGTCTTGCCTTAGGGGCTGTTGCTGGGTGGCACACTGGTGTTGTGAACTATGTGACACATTGGTTGTGATTGGTGTTTGTTTGCGTTTCAGCTTCAGAGGTCTTTGTTGCTTGGGCAGGTTACAGTTAAGGGCCTCTGCATATGTGGATTTAGTGTTGCTATATGTGGGTGTTGGTGGTGCGGGTTTAGAAGGGCTATGTGTTGCTTGAGGTGTAGTGTGGGTGTTAACCTTCTCCTCTTGACTGTTTAGCAGAATCTTGGGTGGAGAGAGCTTTGCTTCCATTTTGGCTATGTAAGTGCATCTCTCACAGGTTGTAGTGTTGGGTGGTAGGAGGAGAGGGTTGTCTGTGTACATGAGGCAATTGCTGCATTGCCCCAGTATGCCCAGATTCACCAGGTGGACAGGAGAAATCACGGAAGCTGACCCTTGGACATGCCTGGTTTGGTGCTTTTTTTTTTTTTTTCTTTGTAAAGTATAGGAGCTGTTTCCTTAGCAAGGTACTTTTGCAATTATAGGCTGTTTAGTGCCTACTATTAATTTCTCCTTGTTAACAAGGAGAGTTCAGTGTTTGTATGAGTTTAAGGCTTCCTAGTGCTTTCCAGCAGCTATTAGAGAAAGTGCTAGTCACAGGGATGCTTAAAGGTAAGATTGAAAAGAATGCACTCTGCAGTGTGCACTAGAGAAGTTAGATGTGAAAGTAGGTAACTTGAGTTTTACCTGTTTAAAAGTTAAGGTTTAGTGGAGAGTTACTATTTTTAAAACATCAAGATGGATTGAAAGGGGTGGTCACTTTTGTATTTTGGTACTATGAAATACTGTAGGATGGCCAATAAATTTAAATAATTGAAGGGGTGGGATTTCAAAATGATGATTTTGTGATTACTCACATAAGCCAGTGAAAGTAGAGAGAAATGAGATATATGGTCAGATTAACATAAGAGGCGGGCAACTAGAAAGACAGTGGTATTTAACAAGACAACTTAAATGGGTGGGGCCAGTGGGAAAAATTCTGCCTGACTCAGAACAGAGAGAGCTGTGGTCTCTTTTGAAGTTTTAATATGCTGTTAAAACAGAATGCAAGCAAAACACAAGGTATAGAAAACAAACTACAGTATTCAAAATATAGAAAGGCAATACAGTAATACAAAAAATAAAAGCAAACTAACCTTTCCTTCACAGCAAAGTGTAGCAGAGTCTGGATGAGCCTTTCTGGTAAAGCATTTTTTTACTTTTTTTTTACTTTTTTTTCATAATTACTACAAGATAAATGTTCGATATGTGCAGGTTCTAAATTAAAAGCTGTGAATATTTTCAAATCTTACCTGGAAAATTATTTTGCCTAGTGACTACAATTGCCCTTTGGGAAAGAATTGTGAAGTTTGTGTACTTGTGATATGATAGACTACACATGGGGTGTAGAACATTTCGAACAGACATATTAAGAAAGGGCTGAACTGTTGTCTTAAATCATTTTTGGCATGATGATTATTTTCTAAAATGCATGTCCTGGTGGTCAGTTGTAGTATCAAGCTGGTACAGGTAGTCCATTCTCGTTTCTGTATACTCTAGCAGCAGTCCCCAGTTGATCATTTAAGACTCCTGAGCTTTCCCCGGCAATCTGAGAAATACAATCTCTCTAGTGTGTCCTGTATCTGCATCAGGACCTGTTTTGTGAAGGCTATATGTCATTCACCATCCATGTGAGGCACCTATGGGTCATCCTCACAAGATGCTCAAACCACTTTAACTGATGCCTGTCAATATGGAAGAGACGTGGTCACATTACAGGCTCCTCCTGGATTGCTAAACTCTTCACTTGGTCATGCTTAATGAATCTAGCTACCTTACAAAGGAACCACATTTCTATTGCATCTCTGATCTTAGCCTTTGGTTGATATCCAAATCTAATGAATATTAGCTGAGAATGGGGATGCTGATTGACCAGTAAATGGAGAGCTTCACCTTATAATTCAGCATTCACTTCATCATTACAGTCCTGTACAATATCTGTATTTGGTTTGTTTGCCTTATGAATCCCTCTGCATGCACTAATGAACATGATGCTAAGGTAGCTGACTCCTCCACCTGAGATAGCTGCTTCCATGTTACTTATAGGCTCACAGGTTTGCAGAGAGCAATCCAGTCTTTTTTGGTACAGAACCATGACCTCTGATTTATAGGTGTTGATTTTTGTTCCCGTTGCTTTAAGCATACCATTGAATCACTCTCTTGCACATTGGAGAAATCTGTCAATTAAGGTCAAGAAAACATCATCTGCAAATGCAAGAGATGCACCCATCACATCTCCAGACTGAATACTCTCCAGACCTTGGCTATATCTTCATATCCTGTTCAACAAAATTGCAATCAGAAGAGAAAATAAGGGACACCTTTAGTGGAGGCCTGTACCCACCTTGAATGTATTGAAACTTAATGCTGAGAATACAGGCACAGCACTGAGGCCTCAAATACAGGGACCATGTCAAAGAGGTACTCCTACCATCTGCTGTTGTAGCACTTCCCACAAAACATTCCATTGTACACAGTCATACCCCCTCTTCAAGTCCACAAAACAAAGGCAGAAATTACTTGTAAACTTCAATGACTTCTGCAATATTGTGCAATGGGAATGAATTGATGACTGTTCCATGACAAAGCTAGAAATCTGCATTGCTCCTCATCAGTCAGACGTTCGACATTTATATTATGACTCTATCATGATGGGAGAAGGTTGTGTGCCTTTGAGATCTTTACAGATATGTTGCATGGACAAATTAGTCTGAGAGGAGATGGCCTGACAATTAGTGGTCCAGAATGCCTTCCCCATGATTGATCAGAAAAAAAAAAAAAATCTGAGAACCTCATGTGGAGCAAAGACTCTGTGACACGTAAGAATAGTGTCACATGGGAATGTGATGCATGTGACCTAAGGGGTTTGCACACTTGTAAGTTAACCATTAATCTAGCAGCATGCATATCTGCTTTTGTATTAATTTACTGGGATATACACTTACTGTGGAATATGTTATGGTAATACCTGAATCAGAAGATGAGTCTGGAAAACCCAGAACTGTAGCAGAAGGAGCTCAGTATCCATCATGGGAATCTGAAAAAAAAAAGAACTTTCATCAAATGTTAAGGAACTGCATGTAGTTTTTTCACAATGGTGCAATGATAGGAATAATAATTTTCTCTAGTGTCCAGTTGCACACATACCAGAAATTTAATCCCCCTTCCTGCATAGGCATTTTTTGTTTTTACTTGTGAAATGTGTCATTTCATTTTCACATATGTTTCGTCTGTCAGCATTTTTTCTTGATAGATAACAACACCCTACTTCACAAAATGATGAATATATACATTTTCATCATTGCTTATGTATACATAGCCATCCAATCATTTTTTGGGAAGATTTTCTTCACGGTTTGGCTTGGAGTGATGATGATGATTTAATTTTCAGCTCTCTGAAACAGCAGGGAAGCTTATCAGAAAATTGAAAGTCCTGGATCCAGAGATTTAAGCTCTGTCTCACTGTAGGCTGCCTAAATAACAAAACTGAGAAAGTCAAGTATGTAATGCTCCTTCATATTGCTGATGAGAAAGTCATAAAGGTATTTCATTTTTTTATTTTTGCTGTAATTGAAAATCAGTTTGTCAGTGCTAAACCCTACATTCCTGACATATTATGATTTAGAGAAAAAAAAAAAAACAGAACTACCAAATATCAGAAATGTATTTATTACAAAAAAAGCAGCTGGCACAAGAAATACTGCATCTGGGTTTGATTGTAGTGGTTGTTTGTTCTGAGCACATTTTCCAGACCATCTGAGACTGGAAAAGGCCTATCTGCACTTTAGTGAGAAGATTGTGATGACTGGACCCTGTATGGTAAAGATAGATCAATCTTGGGCTTGGAATAAGCATTCTCATTGGTCCTTTTGAATCTTTTTAAAGTTTTTTTTTAAGTTTGTAGCATCTGGTATTTAGGCCCTGCACTTGAGCAGGTTTCTGCTTGTTTGTGCATTGTGCAGCACTGCACTCTGCCACATAATTGTGTACCAAAGCTAGGCAGTTAAATTCAACACGTTTTCCCTTAAATACTACTGTAGCACACTAGCTTAGCCCTCATCCTTAGTGCTTTCCCAGTCAAAGAAATACTGCTAGTGAGATATAACCTATTAACCACCAGGAAAAAAACCAACAAAATAAAATCCCAGGCAGAAATATCCAACCATTGAGCTCCTCCATGAACGATTCTGAAAAACCATCCCTAGTGACAACAGTCTTCAACCTAGCATTATGGACAATTGGACTACCCTTGCTTTTTCTGCCAACCTTGTTGACTTGGGTCTCTTGAGGCAGTGTGGCAATTGCCTAATGTACACCAACAACCCTCTACTAATAACTCACTCTAGTACAGAGTGCAAGAGATGTATCTACACCAAGAATCTTGAATCCATGCTCTCTCTCGCACTCAAAACAGTAACATGGAAGAGGTTGTCAACTCACCCTCCACTACATATGCACATAGTGCCATTACTTATACACACAATGTGCATCAAATACAAAAATCTACATATGCGGAGATCCTCTTGAAAAACTTACCTAGACACCAGAGACCTCCAAAACACAAGACTGCTACAACTACCACAGTCCCCACAGCACCCACTACACATAGCAACACCAGTGTCTTACCCACAAAGCCCATAAGGCAAAACACTCAAAAAACAAATTTTCTTGTCATTGGAGACTCAGTAGTGAGGCACACAGATGTTCCACTCACCAGGTTGGACAAGGAGAAAGTCACAGTCAGCTGCCTGACCTGTGCCAGGATTCAGCAGATCACGCATGCACTCAGGTCTGTCAGCAACAAGTACTGTCATGACTCTGTCATAGTTCATGTTGGTGTGAATGAACTGATATGTATCTCACTGAACTATATGAAGATAGACATGGTTGAGCGCTTTGAGTGCATATTCCAGGTAGGTATGTCCCTAGCCTTAAGCAGCATACAACCCTCACCTAGAATGATGTGGCAGTATAAACAAAAAATAATTGATTTCAATAATTGACTTAGTTTTTGGTGTCATTCAAATGAGATCCAATTCCTGTCAGCCTGGGAAGCCATAGTTGACAAATCTCACTGCTTTGCCAGAGACAGTTTGCACCTGGCACCTCTAATCTTTCTGCTGCCGGCAAAGGCTCTTGCCTCTACCATAGTGGCTTTTTAGGCAAGGTCTTGAAACAACATTACCAACGTGAAATTAGCCAACCAGATCAAAGTAAGGGTCATGCTGCTAAATGCTAAGAGTGTAAACCAAAAGCTGCACTCCCTAGAAGCACTTCTATCACTGGAAGATGTAGATGTCTGTGCAGACACAGAAACCTAGTTCAGGGCCTAAGAGAGTACCCTGGTTTTGCAAGTCTTCAATGCCTTCTAGACATTTAGACTGCAAAATGAACATGTGAAAACCAAAGGAGGCATTGTTTCTATCTATATTAGAGATAAATTCACCTCCCATTTAGTTAGACTGGACAGCTCCATAGAGTTACTTCAAGTCCATGTACGGTGGGTAAGACCCCCATTCAAGTCATAACCAGTTATAGATCCACCTCCATGGGTCACGATGCCCATGAAGCCTACTTGACCAAACTGGAAACAATCCAAATTTTAGCAAACACTCTGGTTATGGGGGATTTCAATTATCCCACCATCAACTGGGAAACCTACTTTAGCCCTAACTCACTAGTGCAAACATTTCTTGACTTTGTTAAACCAAATGCCCTGGAATAAATTAAATCTGACCACAAAACAGTCACATTCAAGCTGGTACTAACACTAGAACTCACAAAGGGTGAAATCAGACTAAAAAACTTCACCAAGGCAAACTATACCCTCCTAGGCAAAGGTATAAATGCATTCCAAGCCCCATCCGAAGTGGTAACTACATTAAAGCTTACATAAAAGCCCTGTACAATCACTTGCATAAGTGTATAAACTTGGCTGTACCAGAAAGAATCAAAGCAAGAGACCCAAGTAAAGACAAGCTGCCATGGTGGACATCCAGCATCATAGGTTCATAGGTTGATACTAGGCTATCAGCCCTAGGGTCTATATAAGCCTAGCCATAACAATTCCCTGGCTATTTTTATTTTCCATCCTATTACTGCTTCAGGTTCCTTGCTCCTCTGTTCGTTGTGCATGCACAGCTATTGCGTGGGTTTGTTTCATGTGTGACCCCCACCCCCACTTGGGATTAACTACAATACACATTTTCCACTTCTTCCACTGAAGCTGACTATCATAACTAAATAAAACTCCAGGAAGCAAGAACCTGACACCCTACAGCTTTTCTGTTGTAATAGTTGCATGGGTTTCTTTCATGCGTGATCCCCACCCCCACTTGGGATTAACTACAATACACATTTTCCACTTCATCCACTGAAACTAACTATCGTAACTAAATAAAACTCCAGGAAGCAAGAACCTGACACCCTAAAGCTTTTCTGCTGTAATAGGTTTCTTTCATCGGACCCCACTCCCACTTGGGATTAACTACCATACACATTTTCCACTTCATCCACTGAAGCTGACTATCGTGAATTAAAAAAAAATAAAGGACGCACCTGACACCCACCTACTTTTCTTTCTGTTGTAATAGTGCGTTTTTCTTTTCATGGGTGACCCCCACCCCCACTTGGGATTAACTACAATACACAATTTCTACTTCATCCACTGAAGCTGACTATCGTAACTAAATAAAACTCCAGGAAGCAAGAACCTAACACCCTACAGCTTTTCTGTTGTAATAGGTGAATTGCAACTTAGTTTTTGTTAGGTTTTAAGGCTTAAAAAGTTTATGCACTACATCAGGGAAGGGTTCCAGCCAATTGACACTAGATTGGGCCAATACCAACACCAATACAAATCTACCAGAAATTTTACTAAGTTCCAATCATCCATATTTAATGAAACCTTAGCTAAAGTAAACTGGAAACCTCCCAAATCCCTACCACTTAATGAGGCTGTTGAATTCTTTAACTCAACATTTCTAGACATCCTAAATAGGCAAGCACCCACCCGCCAAAAATGAATAAAACATAACCATGCATGCTGGCTCTCAAAATCCACCAAAGAAGTAATGTCTACAAGTGATAAAATCTGGAAATCATGGCAGAAAAACAAAGACCCCTCAACTCTACCACATTACAAGCAACTTCGTAACCAGGCAAAACGTCTAATAACCACTGATAAAAAAGACCACTACTTCCATCTACAAAGCCAACATAAAAATAATCCCCAAAAATTCTGGTCTTCCATCAGCCAACTATTACACCCAGGCTCTCAAAGAAATCCATCCCCTGACCCACAAAAAACTCCCACTGAACTAGATACCCTCTTCAATTCCTACTTCATTGACACCATAGCTAACCTAACCACCACCTTTCCTACAGTTAACAGCACCAGCACCTAGACAGCTGATGACCAAATCATCCCAGAAAACAAGTCTACCCTTAACCCTAACCTAAAATTATCCCCCATACCCACCAGCACAATAAAAAAACTTTTACTTAAGCTAAAACCCTGTACTCTGGCCCCTGACAATCTACCCCCACACTTCCTGCAGCTAGCAGCAAACTCTATAGCTTATCCCATCAGCATACTCATTAACAGATCAATTAAAGAATCCTTTGTCCCAGACATCTGGAAAAAAGCATTCATTCTTCCCTTACACAAAGGTGGCACCAACACAGACACCACAAACTTTCGACCCATAGCAATTCTCTCACCCCTCTCTAAAATACTGGAAAAATGCATCCATGCCCAACTCCTCAACCACCTGCATGAAAATCAAATTTTATCACCCACTCAGCATGGTTTCAGACAAGGACACAGCACCACTACTGCCCTCCTATCCTTCCATGATACAGTTAACCGGGCATGGGATTCTGGTAAAATAATTGCTTCACTTTTCCTTGACCTCTCCAAAGCTTTTGATACCATTTCCCACACTATCCTACTCTCTAAACTATCCACCCTCCACATTTCTCCCCCTACCCTACAATGGTACAACAGCTATCTCTCCAATAGGCAGCAATCCACCAAATGGCAACAGTCTTACTCTCCCTTCCTCAATACATCCACAGGGGTAGCCCAAGGCTCCATACTTGGTCCTCTCTTATTTAGCATCTTTATTAACAACTTTCACACCACTCTCCCACAATGCTCAGTAATCCAGCATGCTGATGACTCTACAATAATATGCACTGCAAATTCCAGCTCTGAACTCCAGCAAATTACCCAGAATGCCCTCACATCTACTGAATCTTGGATGCTTAACAATCATCTTGCCCTAAATCCAAAAAAACTAAACTAGTAATTTTACTCCTAGGAAAACCACTCCATTTGATAAAAACCTCTTCACTATACAAGCCCAAGACAATACCACTATAGAAGTTGTCCCACACACTAAATTACTAGGCATTATTATAGATGAAAACCTTAACTTTGACCTACACATAAACAATAACATCAAAAAAACACACCAAAAGCTTGGTATGCTCTACAGGCACCAAAACTTTCTTAGCCTCTCTACTAGACAAACCCTTGCAACTACCTTTTTATTACCCTCTCTCCTTTATGGTGCCCCTGTCCTCACTAATATCCAAAATTCTACAAAATCCAAACTTGCTATGTGTTACAACAGAATAGCAAAATTTGCCACCAAGGCCACATTCTCATCCCACCATTGTAAGTCACTGAAACAATTAGGGTGGCTGGAACTCCCCCACCATCTCTCATTCACCCAACTAACTACTGTGCACAAAATAATCTACAGACCCACAGACTGTCCTGCTCTCTAACTCTACTTGCCAAATACCATTCCAGCAGGAATCTAAGATCTGAAAATAATCTACTTCTAAAAGTAGATAAGCCCACCTTACCTGCTGGTCAACTCCTCTATGCCTTCACCGTCGCCAAACTATGGAACTCACTTCCACCTTCTATAAGAAACACAAGCAGCACCACCACCACCTTCAAACAAATGCTGAAAAATCATCTCAACTCTTTCTGGCTATGTTCCTGCTCTATAACCTAACCTCTTCACTCTCCTTATATGATTACTAAACTCCTATGTCTTTTGCTGCTAGTGACTGATGATATTTTCTCCATATTTATTTTTATCTTCACTTGGTGATTCTGGTACAATAATACTGATCTCTATTTATACCAATCTGATTGAATTCATTGAATTCTGCTTTAATGTATATTTTCTGTATATATTGCTGTAATCAAACAAACTAGATTCCTGCTTTTATGTATATATTCTGTATATGTTACTTTATTTACTATCTGTAACACTGTTTCTGCTTCTGTACTAATTAATGTTTATATTTTTTCTGTATCTCGTTAGAGCTTTTCTCCCCGGGCCTCCACTGAAAATGGTCTCTTTTAGGCCCAGTGGACTTATCCCGGTAAACAAATGCAATAAATAAATAAATTTCTTCCCACAATATTTACTTCCCTGGACTCATGTCTAGCAGGGGGACTGACGTGATCCCTGGAGTGAATTTTCTATCTCCCATCCAATTGTCAAGGTTCCTTTTGAAGAGGGCCAAAGAGGCACTCTGCTTGACATGTATGGGCAGTCTATTTCAGTCTCTGGGTCAGGAATCTATTCCTCCAGCATGTTTTGTTCATTGTGATGATAAGGTTTAGATCCCTGGAGTGTGTGGCTCTGAGGGATTGGGATTTCTTTAAGTGTAGCATGTCCAGCAGCTCTGGGTTTGACATGGCCTTGTATGTTAAGCAGAGATCGCCTCTGAGTAGACGATTTGCGACAGAGTATAGCTGGAGTTTTTTTAGACGGTCAGCACAGGGCACCTGCTTTAGGCCTGTGATTCTTTTAGTGAGGTATTTCTGCTGCCTTTCCAGTTGTTGCAGATGTCTTGAGAGGTACATACCAAATGGGACAATGTATTCTATAATGGGTCTAATGAGGGATGAGTACAGTGGGACAATGACCTCCTTTTTTCTGGATGAAAAGCCCTTAGTGATGAGGTGTGCCACATAGAAGGATTTTCTGACTGTTGTGGCAATGTGGTTATCGAAGGTGAGACCACTATCCACCTGTGTCCCTAAGTTTCTTATCACACTTTCAGTGTTTAGTGTACTGCCACCTATGTGATAATTCATGGGTACATGTTTTTTCCCAAATGGGATAACTATACATTTATTGGCATTGAGCTTGAGCCCATGGCTCTGGCACCAAGCATCTGTTTCTGTTAGGCCCTTTTGTAGAATATCCACATCATTTGGGGATTCAGTAATGGCTCCCAGTTTGCAGTCATCTGTGAACTTTGTTAGCCAGAGTCCCATAGTGTTGGAGATGCCAAACAAGAGCGGTCCCAGGCTGAACCCTGAGGTACTCCACTTGTCACTTGTCTGGAGCTGGATTTGGAGTCGGCTACTTTTACATTGTGAGTTCTGTCAGCAAGTCAGTTGGCAACCCATTTAGTGACGTAGGGATTAATGCCCAGCTTAGTAAGTTTATCTATGATTCCAGAGTGGGGGATGGTGTTGAAGGCCTTGGCGAGGTCCAGATAGGCTCTGTGGAGCTCCTTACCCTCGTCCAAAGCTCTGGAGACTGATTCAAAGACATCAATCAGGTTCAGGAGACCAGATTGGCCCTTCATGAACCCAAACTGTGTGGGGTCAAGTATTTGAAGGTTGCCAGTGTCTTTGTTTATAAGTTCCACGATAATATGTTCCATGGCCTTGCAGATCAGGCTTGTCAGACTGATGGGGCAGTAGTTCCCAGGATTCAAGGTGAATCCCCCTTGTGGAGTGGGATAACTGTAGCTGTGCACCACTCAGTGGGCATGAAGCCTGAGGTGAGGCTATAATTAAACATGACACTTAGGTGAGGTTCCAGTTAATTTTGTAGTTCATGCAGTACACAGCCCAGGATGTCATCTGGTCCCATGGATGCTGTATTCTTAGCTTTGGAGAGTGCGGTTTTACTTGTGTGACTGTTATTACCAGAATTTGGCAATCTTTCGGTATTGAGATGGCCCATTTAGGGGGTGAAGTTGGCACTGAATTGATCTGCCAGGATATTGGCAATATCCTTGGGAATCAGTATATTTAATGCTGTTCTGTTGTAGCTCAGAGCAGATCTGAGCATTGCCATTTAGGTTCTTGACATAGCTATAGAATGCCTTGTGGTCGTCTTTGGAATCTTTGGGAATTTTATTTTCATAACTAGCTTTGAAGGATTTTATGAGGGATCTCAGCTTCTTACTGAGGCTGGTAAGGGAGTTTTTTTGCATCCCTTACCTCAACAAACTTTACAGTAAATGAAAAAGGTTGCTGTCCAAGAAAACAAAGGCAAGGCCCCATTAATGGAAAAACACCCTCCTCAGCCTCAACAGGCAAATAAGACAACTTGTCAAATCTTCTAAGGGCTCCTTTGTGAGAAACTTAGCAAGTTTGGTCAAGGATAAGCATAAGGCCTTTTACAGCTCGTACATAGCCTAAATGATAGGACCCAAGCATGTGCATAACTTGTGACAAAGGGTATCACACACTGACCCCACAGAGATAGCAAACCTTCTAGCGGATATTTTTAGTGAAAATTTCACTCCTTTATCCCCTCCTAACTTATCACAAACTTTCCCCCAACCCCCCCCCCCCCACATATCTGAAGTGCAGGTCCTCAAAGCCTTGTCCAAGGCAAAAAACACAGCCTCTTCATCAAGGACAGATCCTGCCTGTTAAAGCTGGTGGACATCTTTAAAAATGTGACCAGGGCCATTGAGTAGGGCAAATCTGTGCATACAGTATACCTCGACTTGGCAAAGGCTTTCAGCACAATCCCACATTCAAGCATTATTGATAAACTTAACAAAATTAATATAAACCCTTTGTTGTAAGACAGGTTGCCAACTCACTTGCAAACTGGACACACTATCAAAGTGAGTGACTCCACATCAACCATCAGACCTGTTGCCAGTGGGATGCCACAAGGGTCATTGCTGGGCCCCTACTGTTTGGTATATACTTCTCAGAAGTTAAGGCCAAAACTAAGGGGTTGTGACTGACCAAGTTTGCAGGCAACTGCAAACTACTGTAGTTGCAATAATTGAATCCCTAAATGATGTCTGTATACTCCAGGAGGGTCTCACACAGACCAGTGACTGGTTTATTAGTCACAGTGTTGAACTGATTGCAAAGAAATGCATCATCATTCCCTTTGGCACAAACAATATCCCTTCACACTATCAAATCAATAACAATACCCTAAGTACCCACAGAGTGGTATTGACTGCAACCTTAACTTCGACCACCATGTGTCTACTGTAGTAAGGAAGACTTTCTACGTTGCACACTTGACTAGTAAAGGCATCACCTCGAGAGAAAAAGAAGTTATAACCCCTCTATACTTTGCACTAATCTGGCTCATAATTGAGCATAACGCCCTGTTTGGCATGTACCGTACAAAGCAACTGCAGCAACTGCAGCAACTGCAGAGACCTCAAAGGTTTCTAACAAAGAACATCAAGGGGCTCCAGCATGTGCCTAACACAGACCGACTAAAGTCCCTGTCACTATACTCCATTTTGTATAGACTTCTTAGGGAAGAGTTATGCCTAGCCTACAGAGCAATCCAAGACCCAAACCTAATGCACTTGCTGCATATCAGTAAATCAAACGGGACTAAGGCCACCCATTCCAGGGACCTAAATATAGTCTGCAACTTAAATAGGACATGCTGTTGGGGGGGACAGATTTATCTCCCAGTGACTGCTGGATCTATGGAACAGGCTACCAATTCATGTGAAACAGAGCACCTCTATGACACTGTTCAAGAGAAACCTGGATAAGTGGATGGGACACCGTAAATTATTACTGGGGATAATACCCACCACCCTCCTTGACATGGACAGTCATCACTAAATGCAATCTTGGGTATTGACTATCATTTTCATTGTATTACATTGGGATGAAGCTGCTAGGCTTAAAATGACCTCCGGGTCAATAGCCTAGTAATGTCCTATGATCCTATGATCTTATGAGTATATTGGGTTATGATGTGAAAATTTGTTTTAACAGAAAAAAAGCAGCAAAAAGTGAAAATGAATGAGTTCGACACTTGGAATGACAAGAAATCTAAAGTGCTTGTAATTACCATACATAGTAAGGTCAGAACCAAGGGTTAGCAAGCAATAAACTAGGCTCTCTTTACCGAATTAATCCTTTCCTAACTAGCCATTCTAGACTAAGCATCACCAGGACTCATCTCTTATCTACTGTTCTCTATGCTTCTCCCATCGTTACAAACCTTAACAAAACTGACCTTACCAAACTTGAATCAGCCTACAATAAAATAGCCATGTTCACCACTAGCTCCCAATGTAGGTCCCACCACTGCTCTGCCCTACAACAAATAAATTGGCTAGAATTCCCACAACAACTAACCTATACCCAATTTGTCTTTACTCACCAACTAATATACCAGCGAAACAGAACCCCAGCCCTACAACAATTACTCCAACCATATACCAACACTCGGCAACTCCAATCCTCACACAAAACACTTCTCCAAGTATCCAAAAGCAACAACAAAGCTGGGGACACCCTCTACTCCCACCACATTTCTAAACTTTAGAACTCAATCCCTCAACACATCCTAAATGCTACCAACCTAATTTCTTTTTTTTTGCAAGGGTATACATATGTACACGTATTAAAGTATACTCAAATGATCAACTAAAGATGGACCCCTAACCTCAAAAAAAAATAAAAAAATAAAAATATATATATATATATATATATATATATATATATATACACGACTTTACTATATTGTAATAACTTTCTCCTTTTCACTAAAGTGCCTATTGTATATTGTACTTTCTTTATTGTCTCTAGATATTTCTGTTAAATTCTATGTAAAACCGACACTGTACCTGTCAATGTTGTTCTTGTTTTATTGGAGCTTTTCTCCCCGGGCCTCTGCTGAAAATGGGCTCACACCCAGACGGACTATCCCGGTCAACAAATATAAAATAAAATAAATAAAATAAAATGTGAGGAAAGAAGTCTGGTCAAAAATATGTACATAATTGGCAAATATGTTGTATTTAAACGTGATGCTATAGCAAAGTGCAACACAATGCATTGAAAAGACTGCAAGAATTACAAGCTAAAGGAGTCCACTTGTGTACTTTTATCATATTTAGGGCAAAGACTAAAGCCATTAGGTCAAATCTATCTGAACTGTGCTTAAAAAATAATGACTAAGTACTGATGTTTCAAGTAGTAACTGCAGTTTTAGTTAAATCAGTAATTGTCTGAGATGAATGTGTGTTTATGATCATGATTAGGCAAATTCAAGCTGTGCACACAGAACAAAACAAATGAACAGTACAGTGGCAGTATGTAAGGGTAATATTCACATATTTACAGATACATCCATCAAAATTTGCACATTTGTAGAGATGGTCAGAACACTTGGGCAGCTAGCTATTGTATAAAGAACTAGAGTCCTAGGCCTGAAACAGTGCAGAAACTGCTGGTAGTAGATGTAAAAGCCTCAAAGGTGTATTAAAAAGAGAAATTTAGAAAAGATGTATATATTTTATCAGCACAATGGCAAATGTAGAAGGCATACCTCTCAACTATACAGATTTTTGCAGAATGTCCAGATTTGTGCCTCATATTTTTGGTCTGTTTTCATAAAATTCTGTTTTTTTTGGCAAATTAGTGGCAAATCATTAAAGCCTGAAGTTAGAAAATAATGACAGACATTTGATTTTCAGGCTTCATACCCTTCAGAAAAATTATGCTAATGCAAATCCTGTTATTCTATCAACTAAGTCTGTAAGAACAATATTTAAAAATTGTCCCTATCTTTGGGCCTTTGTTCCCCCTTTTATTTATGGCTTTTCCAGATTTCTGGTTCTAAGAGGGTGAGAGGTATAGTAGAAGGACAATGCCCTGAAACTAAAACTGTTCTAGCAAACTATTGCAATTTTTTTGAAGGCCTAAGTTGCTTAAAGAGAAACTGCCATATCAGGTTGTTACCGGATGTTAAACTAGGTATTCATTTGTCAGGCTGGATACTGTGGTCTAAAGGAAAAAAAAAAAACAGATCAAAAGTCTAAATATATGGAAGAGGAGAATGTTATTATTGAACAGGATAAGACAAGTGAATAGCTTATCAGTGTGTTAACTGTTGTGGAACAAGATAAAGTCAGAATCTCCACAGACCTGTAATATATTAATAAATGCCTCTGAAGGAAAAATATCCATGACAGAGAGCAGAGTATGTGATTGTAGAAGCCTAATGCAGAATTCTTCCCAGTGCTGGATATTGTCAGAAATTTTGGAAAATCAATCTAGGTGAGGATAGTTCAAAGTTTACATTTGACACTTTCGGACAGATATATATTAATGAGGTTGCAATTTAGCAGTCTTCACCTCAAGAGCTCTTTCAAAGTGCTGTCGCTTATATGACTAAAAGCTTGGAGTGAGTTCTAAACATAATCAGCATAATTTTGGTCAGGGTTTCAGCAGGCTGCAATGTGGTACTACTGCAATTAAGCTACTAGATGAAGGTCACAAGGTTTGAAGCCGAGCAGAGCATTTAGCATTAGTGTGTTATCAGTGAAGTGCATCAGTCATTTTCCTATAGTTGAAAGGCCATAAACAGAAATAGAGAAGACTTATGTTATTATAAGTATGTGAACTCCATATGACAAATCTGTGATAATGCGGTTCTTGGAAATGGTACAAAACCTGTCCAACTTCATACCTCACTTGTTAGAAGTAACTATACCCATGGGAAAACCACCTGAGCAGGATATGATTTGAAGCTAGACTAAAGAATAGAGTAAGAATTTTGTTAATGAAGAGCTCACTAACTACTATAGCTCCACTCAAATATTTTATTGCAGCATTACTTATGCTTCAAGTGGATCCTAGACAGAAAGGACTGGTTGACCAGTCATTAAGAACACTGTCAGATGCATAAGTTAGATATGTACAAATTGAGAAGGATTTAGCTTTAGATGATGTCCAATTTAAATTAGTTTCCTGAAATTAACATAAAAGGCTGAAGGAGATTCTGCCAGCAGGCATTGCCCTAGAAAGAATTGATGGCATATATCTGCATATAAACAATGAAGATTTTTTTCTTTTTAGTTTTCGGGATTGGTATTTCCTTTAGGCACTTTTACTTTATTATACAGAATGCTAACATTTGTTTTATTTTCTAAGATAAATGCAACCACTCAGGACAAGATTGGAATTTGTTGCATTGTTCCTAATGTTTTATTTAAAACATACTTTCACTTTTGAATGACTACAGAACATACAGTTTTCAGGGAATGTTGATCATGAAAATGAACTGCAAATTTTCAGATTAGCTCCTTTTTTTGGCCTTTTTTGCAGATGAAAGTAGTTGAGAAAGTACAGTTGTGTAAGCAAACAAAGATGTTTGAATGGTCACTGCTGCAGTAACCTTAGGTATATGGGTTATATCTTACACATATAACAGCTGTCCAGCTTCCAAAGTCTCAGAGCACCTTCCACATGCCCAGATTGTCAGTCAGTTTGAGGTTAGCTGATTAAAAAGACAGGTTTGGGCACCAAGCTCTTCAGGCCTTTTATGCCAACAGAGAGAGAGAGATAGCAAGACTGAGCCCAGAAATTACAATGCTAGGAATAACAAAAAATAATTTTCTACACCCTGGCATAAACAACACATCAAAAACAAGGGGGTGAAGGGAGGGACGAGCCACTGCAGCAGTACTCATTTTAAAATCTAATGTTATGGTAGATTTGCTTACACAACTGATCTTTGTTTATCATATTGGTCACTGCTGGAGCAGCCTTAGCTATATGAGTAAATTATCCTACCTTACTACATTTTGGAGGTAGAAGGAGAAGCATCCAGAAGTTCCCGGAGAATTTTCCTAGCAATGCCTGATCTAGACCTAGAAAAGGAATCTAGGTTATAGTGCTTTGTAAAAGTATGCACAGAAGACCAAGTTTCACATTCTAAAATACTTCTAGAATTCATCCCTTCCAAAAAGCCATAGACGTAGCCAATGCTGTGGTAGAATGGACATGCATCCTGCCTGGAATAATTTCATTGTGGTGAGTATAAACAAAATGTAATAGCCTTAGACAACTATTTGGAAATAGTCTGTTTTGGCATAGGTTGCCACTTCTTACCTTCACAAGAAATGAAAAATTGGTCATAAGATCTGCAAAATTTAGTTTTGTTAAGACAGTACCAGAGTTATCTGTTGGCATCCAAGGTATGGAGTATCCTTTCTCCTTCATTTTTGGGTTCAGGAAGGAAGATAGGAGATGGATAGTTTGGCTTAAGGTAAACTCTGATATCACACAAAAGAAAAATTAGTTCTCAAAGAAACCCCTGTTTCTGTGGAAAATTACATAGGTTTGACTCACCATAACAACTTGCAACTTAGATAACCTTCTTGTAGAGGTTAGAGCAATCAATACAATTGTTTTTCATGTTAAGAACCTCAAGTCAGCCAGGTTTACTGATTCAAATGGAGCTGGTGTTAACTTTTCCAACACAGAATTAATATCCCAAGGAGAGGCAACCAGTTTTCTTGAAGGCCTCTTGTAAAACCCCTTTCAAAAACATTTTGACATGAGAATGCATTGAAGGGAAAAATCCAAGGTCAGACATGCTGAAATGGCCAATAAATGAACCCTGATGGAGGAGTAAGGAAGACCATAGGATAGTAACTCACACACATATTGTATAACCAGAGAACAACTAGATCTGAATGGGTGCTGGTTATGTTGTTGATATCAACTAGAAAACCTTTTTGATTTGCTAATATTGGATTTTCTAATAGCAGACTTTCTTACCTTCATTTGTACCTGTCCCACATCTGCAGTAAATGGGTGAATAAAGGGAATTAAGACCCTATCATCCAGGTAGGCAATTAAAGTTGATTAGGGTCATTGCATGCATCAAACGCCCCTTTTCTTGTGTGAGTAGATCCAGTCTGTGAAGAAGCTTGTGGTAATTGCCCCATCAATTTCCAGAAGAAGGGAAAAACACAGTTGTCTAGGCCAAGAGGAATTTGCCAGAATGATCTTGTGGGGATTCCTTCTAAATCTTCAGAAGTATGCAGGATACCACTGGAAAGGGTGGAAAAGCATACAGCAAAATTCCTGTCCAAGGTAATAAAAAGGCATCTGTCCTCCAGGCCTTTTTGCATGGAGTTCTGGAACAGAATCATGCCAGCTGATTGCTCAGAGAGGAGGTAAATAGGTCTGCTTGAGGAACACCCCACAAATAGGCTGGGAGGGTGGCCTAATGGTTAAGGTGGTTACCTTGCAAACACAAGGTGCAAGGTTTGAGTCTCACAAGGGATAATTGGCTAGGCTTAAAATGGCTTGCCAAGGCAGTTAGCTTAGTACTAATCTATAAACCTATGGAGCAAATATTAGAAGTTCCCTGATCTAGTTTTCATTCATGAGAATCTGCCCTTGTCTTGCTCAGCTTATCTGTCACACAGTTTTGCTCTGACAGAATGTATGATGCCTGTAGAGTGAGACTCTTCTGTGAAGCCATATCCCAAGCTAACATGGCTGGTTTGCAGAGGGGGTACAACCTGATTCCCGCTTGCTTATTGATGTACCACAAGACTGTAGTATTGTCTGTAACAACTTGAAGTGATCTTGGGGACGAAAGATGATTCAGAGAACAGAGTGTCTTGATCAGGGTAAGTATCTCTTTTATATTTATGTGCTTGCATCTGTCCTTGGTGTCCCACACAGGTTGCACTTTTATCTCACCTGAAATCCAAGGTGTCTGTGCTGACTGACTGGTTTGGAACAGGGAGGGAAAAGGAGGGTACCCATACTTAAGGATATTTGCTGTCTCCACCAAGTGATTTCTCTTCTGACAAACCCCAGCACTGGGATTTGAAAAAAAACAGAGGATGTTCATTCTGGGACCAAAGAGACTTCAGATACCATTGTATCTTTCTCATGTGGAGTTTTACATGGAGTATCAAGAGCATCATAGATGCCATGAGACCCCAAATCCTGAGGTATTCTCTCACAGTGACCAAAGTCTGAGTGGAAAACTTTAGAAATAGATCTAGCTATAGATATTTTTTTTTCATGTGGAAGAAAAGCTTTTTGAACTGAGTTTGTTTAATTGATACCCCAAGAACACAATCCTTTGTGATGGAGTCAAAAAACACTTTTAAATTTTCTCTTGGAATCCCAGCTTGTGCAACAGATCTCTCATCCAAGTGAGAGATTCCTGACACTTCTAAAATGACTCTGCAAAGAAATGCAAGTCATCTAAATATGGAAAAATGTGGATGCCCTATAGCCTCCAGTGAGCTATAACTGGAGTGAGACACTTTTTGAACACTCTTGGTGCAGTGGATAGTCCAAAGTGTAGTGTAGAGAACTGATAATGTGATCTAAACTCACATAATCTTAAGAAATACCTGAAGTCTAGATGAATAGGGATGTGGTGATAATCATCTTGTAATTTCAAGCCAAACCAATATGGTATAAAGTTTAATACAAAATATCCACACCAAATTAAGCGCTTTCGTTTCTCCCATGAAAACTTCATCAGAATGGTGTATTGTCACAAACAAACTGTTATAATAGTCAAAACCTGAATGTGAGTGGCTGTAAGTTAATTATACAATGTTTGAAAATTTAAAGAAACATCACAGAAATTTGTATACCCTTGTTTAACATATATACACGCACATATGCACAACACAATTTGGTAAAAATATTTACAAATATTTACAAAAATGTATGTACACAAACATTATTTACAAAAGTGTATAGAATCTCCTAAATATGACAACAAATATGTTATAAAATGTTTGTTTCAGTTTCAAGGCAGGAACTATAGAAAGGTTATCATTTAAACCAGGGTTTACACAGGCATCAAAAACATTTGCCATATCATCTCTTGATATTCCAACATGGCTTCCCAGTCACCACCCATTTCTGGAATCTGAACTTGCTGTATCACCCAGAATTTAAATTTGGCTGAGGGACAAACTAAATGATGTCTGTACAGGGCAGTGGTGTCTTTGCCCCTGTCTAGATCATATAAGGGCTCATATATTCTCTGTCTAAAACATCTCTCAGTCTTCCCTATATAGAATGCATAACAGATGGTACAATATGCCATGTATACTATTCTTTTAGAGGCACAGTTGTGGTGTCCATCAGTAGGAATAAACTTATCCAAGCTTGGTAAAAATAACTCACTGTTGTTGACCACCATCCAACACTGTGCACAACTGCCACATCTGAAAGTACCCTTATTTTTGTGCGGTGTGAAGTTTATTAACTCGTGATGCATTGTCAAACAAGTTCTTAAGGTTGGCACCTCTCCTATAACTAACCTTAAAGGAATATTGAACATCTGAGAGAGTGTTGGGCATCATGGCAAACATATTTCAGAACTTAAGAATAATTTCTTTGAGTCGCAAAAATCTTGGTTATACCCTAACACACAGTATATATCCTTGGTTCCAGAGGTTCCTTTGCCTAAAGGGTAAACATCTTGTGTTACCCCCATTTCCAAGGTATCCTGAATATCAGCTGTCATAACAGTAATATTGTTGTCGGCAATAGGCTTACCCCTAATCAAGGGGTAATATTTAAATCCCAAACCATCCATAATTTCCTTCTTGATGTTATCAGTAAGACATTTTGGATAATCGCAAGCCAAAAATAAGCTGTCAATAAATTCTAATTCCCTACTCAGAACCTGTACATTAGAAGTCATCCGGGCTGTCCTCACCCTTTGACCCTTCACGATATTCTTTTTTTGGGGGAGGGGGTGGTTACTTTTGAAGTGCAAGTACGAATTTGAAAAGTATTCTTTTCTGTGTATTTGAGACACATATTCACTTTTTTCTGTATCTTTAGAAATAAGTACATCTAAGCATGCACTAGACTCAGTGTTAACTGAACTGGTAAAGGACAGGAAACTGATAGTGGAATGTAAAAATTGCATAAAAATTGTTGTTGACTCAGAAAGCACTTAATTTGGTGTGGATATTTTGTATTAAACTTTATACCATATTGGTTTGGCTTGGCTTTGTCTTTGCCTACAGGTGTGTGGACCTTTATTGGCTTTCTTTTCTGCACTGTTGTGGAGTTTTGGCATTTGTATTATTTACAGCATTTCCTGTGGTTACTAGTATTTTGCTAATCTTTTAAATCCAGTTTTACAAAGAAACTTGATTGAGGAAGAAAAGGTAACAGGTTGTGAAGTGACATCATTTTGAATTTTGGCACTATCATGAGCAGGTTTAGGAAAGAAAGATTCAGAACTGGTCTCCAAGCATTTTCTTTCTTTGGCACTAAAAACATCCTTGAATAAAAACATTTCAGTTGGGAAGGTGGAACTGGTTTTATCACTCCTTGGGATAGCATGCAATGAAAGACAAGTAGAAATAAAAGAGTCTGGTCTGGTGGATGAGGAATTATTCCCTGGATAGGAAGAATTTCCTCCCACTGCCATCTATAACATTGATGAATGATCTTCAGAACCTGTTTGTCTGAAACTATCTGTTGCCAGAGAGAAAAGTGGAGATTCTGTCTTTCTGGAAGGGAAATGGGGCTGCCTGAGTGAAAAGGGGGAGTCAAGGTCCCTTAAATAGTCATTCTGACTTGTTGGGCTATCCTTGCTTTTGCAAGGTTCCAGGATACTTTTTGGGACCCCTTGCCATTTCTTCTTAAATGTCTGCTTACCTGTATTTTGTCGGGAGTATTTATTTTGTTTTTTCCAAAATTGGATGAGGGGTTAGAGAATCTCTTTAAAATTTTGTAAAAGCAGGGCTAGAAAATCTTAGAGTTCCCTGTATCAGTTTTAAACCTGTCATCACACTATTTGATCACGTTTGCAGCAGGGTGCCAAACCTAAATCCCTATCCAAAGGAGAGTTTAAAATCTCATTTTTAGCATTATCTGTGAGGTTCTGAGAACTCAGCCAAGCAAATCTCTTCAAAACAACACCAGTGACCATAGCCCTTAGAAGTATTGACTGAGTCATATACTCAGTGCAAAGACTGAGCAGTGCATTGTACAACGGAAGAATCAAAATTACTTAAAGCAGATTTTTCCTCACAAGAAGAAGCTGCAGACAAAATATTCTGCATACTTTCAGAATTAGTATCTGAGCCTGATAATTCAATTTCAAAATTCTGAAAATCAAAGTTGCAGAAGCATACACTTATCAATCATCTTCCTGCCCTTATCAGAAAGAGGATGATTGGACCTAACTAAATGCTTATCAGCATTAGGATTAACTAGAGATTAACCTGCTGGGTCATGTTTGGGAAGAGTGTTTAAAAACTTAAGACAGAGGAACTTTATACATCCAGTCTGCCTTTTTAGAGGGCAGATAGCTGATTAGCAGGAAATTGCAGACATTAACACACACATACTGCAAAGCTGACAGAACTGGAGGAAGTTTCTGGAAATTCCTTTTGCAACAGCTCATAGTATTTTCTGAGGGACTGAGAAGTCTCAGTGGTCTCTCACCGAATGCACTGGCACATTCTGGAAAGCATGTAAGAGAAAGAGAATCCCCCACATGGAAAATGAAAAACTGAGCTCTCCTCTGAGTCTGAATCAAAAATCCGAGGAGAAGTCTTTGTATCTCTCCTTTCATCTTCCTGTCCCATATTCACAATTTTTAATCTGTTCTGGAAAAAAGGTATCCATCTTTCTTTTACCAGAAACTGCTTTATAAGAAGAGTCAATAGCCTGAATTAACCCTGAGCCAGACCCAGTAAGCTACTCCTGTTTAAGGAAATTGGAGGAGAAGTAGGTACATGTTTAGTTTTACATTTCTGTTTGACAGGAAAATGGAGCTAACAATATTATTAATGACAGCAACAGCATCCCCAGGGATGGGCAAAACATTCTGAGAAAACAGGGAAGCCTTCCCTATCCCTCTTCCAGATTGATGAGTGTCTTTCCCTTGCCCACTGAGGGGACACCAACAGCCACAGAAGATGTGGGCAACCCCTTGTCCATAGTGGCAGCAGATTCTACATCAGAGGGAACTGTGGCAAAAAGTGAGTGTTCTGAGGTACAGCTAATGGCCACAGCAGAATTACTCATCTGCAGCTGAGGCGAACTGCTAGCCTGCTATGGTGACAAAAGCTGTTTGCTTAAGTTTTTCTTTTTGAGGTTGGAAGATGGACCAACTGTGGGACAGTTCATTTGCTCCAAGATCAAGTGAAAAGTGGTACCTCTTTCCTAAGGAAACAAGCAACAAAACCTGTAAAACTTTGACGTTTTTAAACATCACTTTTTTTCACATAAAATACAGTTAAAAGCACTTTAAAGCACTTTACCAGCCTAAAAAAGTAGCATAATTGCAATTTCTCTGCAGAAGAAATGATCTTCAGTTACTATAAACAATGTTTAAACTGACAGGAAAAAAGAGCACTCTTGTTTAAAAGTACAATACAGTCTCATGACAGTCCATTAAAAGACAAACTTCTAGCTTTAAAATAACTTTTTTAACAGAAAAGTATTACTAAAGAAACACTTTGTTTTAAATGATACTCTTTTTCCCAAAGTGAGCTTTATCTGCTCAGCAAAGGAACAGCACAAGCCAACCATTGATCCTCGACTCTTTGGCGGCAGGAAAGCTCTGAAGAGCTTGCACCCAAGCCTGTCTTTATAACCAGCTCAGCTTGATCTAACTAATGCCTTGTTGACATGGAAGGTACCCTGAATGTTTGGAAGCTGGCCGTCTGTTACATGCTATGCAGAATATAACCCATATAGCTAAGACTACTGCACCACTGATCAATATGATGAACATGAAAATTTGATATTAAAGCACTCTTTTATGCTCAGTTTTCTAAATTCAGTGATTTTAGAGTTTCAGAAACTTATTATTTATGAACTTCAGCAGGTATTTGATAAAGTTATTAAATACTTTGCAAAATGTAATGTTTCCAGGGAGGAATAATAAGCATCTCACTGAAGTCTAAACATGACTAGTGATTAATCCATCCAATAACGGTACACTTGTATTTTCAAACCATTGATATTTAAACTTTTAGATGACTTGTTACAAAATAATCAGATTTACTGAAACCTAACTGAGAATCCTACTGTTACACTACAAGGCGGTTAAGTCTGCTCTTGATATGCTTATAGCTCATAAAAAAATTATTACTAGTGTTGGTTGGTAGATTTTGGTACTTTCATTTACCCAAGACACATTAATTAGTAACTTATCTCTAGGTAGGTCAGTTGTCTCCCAAATTAAGAGCTGCATAGAAAAATTGTCAGTACCGATAGACGATAACTTGAAGCCTTCTATCAAAGAACTTCATTACTAAGATTATTTTTCAGTGGTTTTCAATGGCAGCATTTTTTGTGGTTGTGGTTAGTTCACATACATCTGTTAAGTATGCTCTAGACATGACAGACTCAATCCAGTTGACCTCCTATTTCTTCACAAAACCAGTAGCTTTGAAAATACCCATACTAGGGAGCTAAATGTACACCAACAAATTAAGCAGACCATTGCAAGGATAGTTTCCTACCTTGATGTAGTCTCAGCCCTAAGAATAGGCACCACTCCAGGTCAAGCAAAGCACTACTTTGTCTGCCTTTAAGGCTGGTCTTGATGACTGCAGATATAAATGTATACCAGGGTTATTATGTACAGCTCTGCTTCATTTGGGAGGTGGGCACTATTAAGTACCCATAAAGGGTGACAAGAAATTTTAAGTGTGTTTTTGTAACGGTGTACATGCCTAGGCCTTATATGGTCCCTGTGATGGCTTTCCTACTATTGTTCCTTTGTTTCTATGAAAAAACAAGCAATCACAGCTTTGTTACAACTATTAACATTTTGTTTCTTATTATTAGTGTACTGAATGCAATCAGAATGGGATAATAGTGGGTGCAATATCTGAAATTGAATATTTCAACCTTTTAATAGTTTATAGTATAGTTTGGGCCCCAACGTACCTTGGCCAAGCATGTCTTTTAAGTTAACATCAGTTTTGTAATGAGTTATGTTGATTTTGTTCCTTCATAACCTGGCATGTTGGGAGTCATTATTAAGTATTTTGTATATCTTTGAAAAGTTTTGTGAAAAAGATATTCTTACCATTCTTGGATAGCCAAGTAAATATGTTAATTATAATTTAACCCTTAGTGAAAAACAACTATTAGATGACTTGGTTAACAATAATTTGGTTAAGGTTATGAAACCAGACAAAAGGGGTGGTATTGTCATTATGAATTCTATTGATTACTTAGCAAAGATGTGAGGATGGCCTAATGGTTAAGGTGTTTGCCTTACAAACACAAGGTGCAGGGTTTGAGTCACACAAAGGATAATTGGCTAGGCTTAAAATGGCTTGCAAGGGCAGTTAGCCTAGTACTAACCTATGAGCCTATGGAATACTTAATAATGACTTCCAATATGCCAGGTTATTAAAGAATGAAATCAACATAGCTTATTACAAAGTTGATGTTAACTTGAAAGCCATGTTTGATCAAGTTACTTTGGGTCCCAGACTATACAAGTTCCTATGGGTAGAAAGCCCTACAGTACCGAGCATATTTGGCATACTTCAGGTGCACAAGAATACTAACAATCCAACTTTGCACCCTACAGTTGCAGCAGCTGGTTCCAAAACACACCCTTTGGTGTTGTATGTGGATCGCAGGCTAAACAATTGTTTTGAGAGACACCTATATGTTTGCTAAGATTCCTGGGACTTTTTAGGGCAAATTAGACAAGAACTGTACAGTGAAAATTGTTATTTAGTCACTATTGATGTGGTAGATTTGTTTTCATGCATTCCACACCAGACAGGAATGGTTTGGTTGGAAGACACCCTGTTGTCATGTGATTTTTTAGACAATGAAGACATTAACATCCTTGAAGACTTCATGAATGTTATTCTTCACAACTATATATTTTTTGATGGAGAATCTTTTAAACAGCTCAAAGGGGTGGTGATGGGGGCACCATGCACCCCTCTTTATACCAACATGGCATTATGGTTTTAGGAAAATAACTTTGTTTTTAAATCCAGGTTTATAGACAAGATTGGTCTTTTTTGTGGTACCTGTATGATGTTTTTATTATTTGGAGAGTCAGTTTGGACTACTTAAAAGAATTTGTAGAATATCTGAATAATACTACTGAGTTTCTAAAATTTACTTATAGTGTTTCCCACACTGAGATGAACTATCTAGATGTTTTAATTGTTAAAAATGTCACTGCACACAGATTTTCCTCTAGGATTTATAGAAATCCCACATTTTCCAACATTTGTTTTACACTTTTAGAGTAACCACCCATTTCATCAAAACAAGGGGTAGATTAAGGGTCAATTGATTCAGTTATCTGGAATCAAATCTGAAGACAAACGTATAGAAATGTTCAAGGCTAGGGTTCCCTGAATGTTTATTAACTGAGGTTAAGAATGAGGTATGTGTTAAATAGTTTCATTGCTTATCACCTATGTTGGGCAGAGGCCTTTAAGAAGAAAATACAGGACAAAGAAAACATAGTAAACCCCGACCTTACGATGATTTTAAGTTTTGGAAATGAAAGTAACCTTATCCAACAAATAATTAGGAACAACTGGAGGGTTATTCAAAGTGATGATAGTGTGGGAAAAATTGTGGGTATACAACCCTAATTTGTGTTTAAGAGGCATTTTAACATTAAGGACATTATTGAATATGGTGGTGCCAACAGATGCAAATTTAAACCAGGTCAGGATCTGACAGATATGAGAAAATTTGAGGCATGCAGTTATTGTAGGTACATATTTGAGGGCACCCTTTTGAAATTAAGTACATATATGGAATTTAAACTTGACCACACTTGTGATTGTAACACCAAAGGGGTGGTATATGTATCATTTTGTGACTATTGTCATTGTTATATGTGGCAAAATGGAGTGAGCCCACAAGAAAAATGTGTATGAATACATCTATGATATTTCTAACGCAAGCACTAACAGTGTTCTATATAAACATAGGATCAACTGCTGCTTGGTAAAACATTTTTGTTTTTTATTCTGGAAGATGTGACTATTAACCCAAAAGAAGGGCCATGGGAAAGTAGACTTAAATACAGGGAGAACTAATGCTGCCACTTACCCTAGTTTAAATGACTGTATGTCTTTAAATCCATTATTCATACTCTGGGTGGCTAGACTATGAACTTTCCTTTTAGTTCTCCCAGTTTAGGTAAATTCAAAGAACAGTCAAGTTACTTTAACTTTTTCAAATACCAGTAAGCCATGTACTGGTTACAGTCTTTAGCACAATACACAGTTTTTAGTTTTGATGATGGTAGTTTTAGACTTTTTTTCTCTATTATTATCTTCCTAAATTATTCACATTTTTGTTTTTAATAAAGTTAAGATCTGGATTAAGTTTTTAAAGTACCAGATGTCAAACATACATATTTTATCGTGATTTTGATAGCATTTTGTTTTTTAAACCACAACGTTTACCTATTAATTACCTATTGATTGATGTTTCAATTTGATAGGATGGATTGATTCATGTGAATTAATGATTTTATTATTTATAAACTTTTTCTTGGCGCCATTGTTCTGATGAAGTCCATATTTTAAGTGGACGAAAATTGCTTAACAACTTTGCACTGCCTTTTATGAATTTTAATAAATGGTTCATTCATTTCTGGGCTATGGGCAAGTTTATCCTGTGGTGTGGCGTGCATTACTTCATCATTTTTGGTTACTTATTTAAATGACTTGCAGAATTTGTATTTAATTATTTATTTACATTAGATTACTGGGAAAGTCCGACTGGGTGGGTGCCCATTTTCAATGGAAGCCTGGGGAGAAAAGCTTCAAGGTACTACAAAAACATTTTAAGAACAATACTTTTAAGATCTTCAAACATATCTGCAGTTTAAATAATTATAGCAAATTAGTCATAACTGGACAACATTGGTTAAGAATTGATACAAATTATATGGAAATGATTTAATATTAACAGAAATTTTAGCCGGTGAAGAGAAATTATAGGTAAGTTTATATAATACAAACAGGAATTGCAATATGAAATATGAGAAAAAAAAACAGGGTTATGGCAAATTTAGTGTCAGGAATTTTTCACATGGGTACAAAATCTTCTTTGTAGACTGTGTTTCTAAGAGAACATTCAAAAGATTTGTCTTTTTCCTTCCCACAGGATTGTATTTCTTTGGTGTTTTCTAGATACTTCAGTTCAAAGAACCCCCCCCCAAAAAAAAAAAAAACAAAAAAAAAAAAACTGTAGATCTATATCTTTTCCTGAGTTTTTTCCACTCAGTCTAGGACTTCAGTAAGGGAATTTCTCAGGATATTTAAATTTGTGGCATCAATATTTTCATGATTCCTCTAGCCAGGCTCCACATGGGGAGGATCCAGTAGTACCTAAAATCTGTGTGGTCTCAACATCAGCACCCCTTGACTTTTTAGATTCCAGTTTTGGGATTTGTGAAAAGGGAACTGCTGTGTTGGAAAGACCAGTTTTATCTAAACAGGTCTCTCATTCTCCCTTCTAACTCCAATATAGTCTGTAACAACAGATGCCTCAGACTTTGCTTGGGGGATTGTTTCTTTGGGGGTAAAAGTGCAAGGTGTGTGGGACAAAAAAGACAGATCAAAACACATCAAAGTGATGTTGTTAGTAATAAATGCACTCAAGTCTCTTAATCATCTGTGGTCCCCAGGACATCTACAAGTGACTACATACAATGCCACTATGATGTGGTACATAAACAAAAGGGATTTCACCCTCTGTGGCAGATAAGCCATGGTAGTCTAGAATATAACAGTTTAGCACAATCTCACTCTACAGGTATCTTGCATTTTTTCAGAATGAGCAGGATCAGGACAAACCCACAAAACTGTAAATTGAATCATTGGGTCTTCTAGAATTTGATCCAGCTGTGGAAAACACCTCTGATAGATTTGTTTGGCTCCATTCACAACAAGCAATTGGCAAAATTCTGGACTCCTTGCAAGAAGGCATGATAAGCATGTGTGTTCTCATTTCCTTGGACAGGATTGTTTGTGTATGCCTTTGCACCATTTCTGCTGATATGCAGGATCATTCTGAAGATTCAGAAGGACTCTCCAAAGATCATTGTGGTGACTCCCTCCTGGCCCTAGCAGCAGTGGTTCTCCCTTCTTTTGGAAATAGCTAAGAACAATTACCTCAAGCTTCCTTACAGACTGGACCTACTCACACAAGACAGGGGTTGTTTGGTGCTCTCCAGTTTAAGACAATTTCAACTAACTACCTGGTTGATAGAATTTTAATGCATTTTAGCACATGCTTTCTGGGGAAATACAGTAGGTATTAAAGGAAGCAAAGAAAACCGCTTCTAGGACATCATATATTAACAAATTGAATGATTTTTCTAGTTGGTGCCACATTATGAACCAAGATAATTTTAAGGAAAGTTTTTTTTTCTTCTACAATATGTGTGTGAATTATTATCATCTGACCTTGTGTATCCCTTTATTAAGGTTATTTGTCAGCCATTTCAGCATGTTTGCCCTTGGATTGCCTTCTATCAATGCACTCACACGTCAAGATGTTTTTGAAATGGGTTCTGCATACCCATCCATGTTTTTGAAATGGGTTCTGCATACCTATCCACCTAGAAAGCAGTTGGCTCCTCTTGGTGATATTAATTTTGTTTTAGAAAAAAAAAATAACTCTTGCTCCATTTGAACCGGAAAAGATCCTTCATAGTCTAGATGCCCACGGACAACCCAGATATTATCTTGTCAGAACTAAAAACTTCAGAAATTCTAATTAGTTATTAATTTCTTGTGAAGGTAAGAAAAAAGTACTAAAATACTTGCATTGCATTTTTGCAGTATTAAGTGGTCTAACTGTTTTTATTAAGCCCTGTTTCATTCATGTGTACTAAGTGTATGTATGTCAGGCTACTTTGGGACTTGCATTTGCATTGGGTCAGTTCCAGGCCTATCAACTCAGAGCTAAGGGTCAATGAATTCCAAAGTTGCTGTTTGCTGTGATTCTGCAAATTACTGATGCATTGTAATAGTTCTTCAAGTTTGAGAAAGACAGATAAGTATCTTCATATTCCCTATTACCCTGTTGCATTTCTGTCCTTAAACCCAGTGTATTTGTTGTTGCCTCTACTTATGATAATTTCACAACATAATTCCCTCCCTATCCCTGTTCATTAACTGTATTTTCAATAAGCATCATCTCGCAAAGTCTCTTCCCTTAAACTACTCACCAGGCTGAAAGACTTTTGTAATATTCAGTATACTGATACTGCTTACACTGATTTAAGTATTAGATTAGTTTACTGGTTCTTTCTGGTGGGAAAATAAAGTTTCCGTTCTAGTTGTTTTGTATTGAAATTTAAATACTTAATAAGCAATGCTACCCAAACATTATTTTAAACTGAACTCCAAATATTTATAGTTACCCCTGCCTTCAGAGTCATTCATGTCAGTATCATGGACCCACAGTTTGTGTAACCAGCCTGATTGAGATGGGTATCTTGAGACAGTGTAAGAACTGTCTCATGCTGTCTGAAGATCATCTATTACTCAGTGTTTGTGAGAGATATACATATATAATATCCTTGGGCACAAAAATCTCACACACTGTAAAATATGACACCAAAATCATTAGCAGTACACCACACATCACACCTCTTCAAGGCCATCACAATACACAGAATCCATCATATGCTGAAGTTTTAAAGGTTAACTTGTCTAAACCTCAAAGCCCTCCAAAACACAATGCAGGCACAAAGCACACTCAGCATATTAAGCTTACTTCCTCACACAGAACAAGGAGTCCAAAAGTCACAGATGCTGAGATGGGTAAGGCCAGTTTATACCCAAATGGGATAGGTTATTTTCAGCACAGAAAGGGAAAATGGCTAGGCTTAAAATGGGCTGTAATGGCAGCTAGTCTAGTACTTATATACAAAGCTATAAAAGTTAACCAGTGTCAAAGCAAACGGTTTCTAGATGATTGTTCCACATGTCTTCTTTTTGTTATTCCCACCATAATAAATTAATTCTAGACAGGATCAAGGCGCATTCTATTAGAACCTTGGATTTCTTCAGTTGTATTTTGGAAAGGGGTGGACTCTAGAAGTATTCTAGAGGCAGTAACTTGGTTCTCTGTTCATATGTTTACAAAGCAGTACAAACTGGACTCCTTTTTTGCTATGACTATTCTTCATGGGCTCCTGGACCCTCATCCTACCTCCTCCTAAACCCTATAAACTATGATAATCTACCATGGTAATCTACCCATATAGCTAAGACTACTGCAGCAGTGATCTAATGATGAACATAGTACAGTTGTGAAAGTAAACTTCCAATAACAGTTGATGTTCTAATAGATCACTGCTGCAGTAGCCACTCACTCTCTCCGGCCCCCTTAGTTTTGTATGATTTTTGATGCCAGGGTGAGTACACTGATTTCTATTCACTCTTGCACTGAGCTCTTTCAGGGCTGTAGCCTCCCTCATTCAGTTTGTATGAAAGCTCCGAAGGGCTTGGCACTCAAATTGCTGATTTTCTCCTGCTTAGCTCTAGTTATCAGTGATGATGGCACATGGCAGATGCCCTTAAGCTTTAATAACTGTCTGGATGTTATATCCTAGAAAATATATAACTTGTATAGCTAGGGTTACTGCAACAGTGATCTATTTGAGCACCAGCTGTTACAGTAAGTTTTCTTACACAACTGTAATTTTCTTGTCTTTCACACTTAATCAATGCACTGCCTTCTATGGAATTTTTACAAGTCTATTATTTGTGTACTGGTATAGCTGGCTTTAGGCAACACACACACACACACACACAGTCATCCTTGACATTGTGGAGCCATGCAAAAAATGCCACTTTTTTGGAAAAAGTAAGGAGAAAAAATATTATTCTTTTTCACGTTATGCACTTTATCCAAAAAAGGGGTCAGATATGACCCTGTTAGAATAAAGCTGACAGTCAGTGAATGAACATGAGTAAGGTAAGTGCACCCCAGAGTGACCAAACTCAGTGCTTATCTTGGATTTTAAGAAGAGTTGTTAATCTCAAACTTCAGAAATGTTTTCCTGTTTCAGCGAGTGTTATAAATCCTGGCAGTACACCCTAGTAAGGTAAATAAAGGTGACTTACCCCTGCTGACATTTAACAACTGCTAAACAGTCACTGATGTGGTGTACAGTACTAGTGTTGCACAATGTATTGCTATTTGCTGAAATCAGTACAAAACTAGTATTGCTGTGTCTTGTGTGCGTCTGGCAATAATTTATTTCACTTTGTAGCACAAACATTACCAGCATTGCCATTATACGTGTGTGTGTGTGTGTGTGTGTGTGTGTGTGTGTGTGTGTGTGTGTGTGTGTGTGTGTGTGTGTGTGTGTTTGCGCGCGTTAGGGGGAACGTGGCTGCAGTATATTTATGAGTAACAAGTTGGCCATATTTTCTTTCACTTACCATCACAAGCATAGATCCGACATATGATAGGTAGTTATCTTTGGTGAAATGGTGGCAATAGAATGTGTGTGAAAGCAACTGTTTATTGCCACTGTTGCATGGTTAGTAGCATTGCCTTTTCACAGGCCATTGTTCAAGCTGACTTCTTGTCTATGTCTTGGCTATGTTTGTTTTCTCTGTGGAGTCTGCATGCTCTTCCTGTCTAAGTGTGCATCTATGCATGCTCTCTAGTTAGCTCAAGCACCTCAAAAACATGCAGCAGGTGAAATGGAATTCCATAATTTTCCTGAAAATGAACATACACAGCATGTGCATGTGCATGCGCGTGTATGTGTGTGTGTGTCTGTATGTGTAAAAAAAATATATCAGTGATTTTTATCTGTGCACAAACACAGTAACAACAGCCACATACATAAATCTTTGAGTAGCAGCAAAAGATACAGTTAAAAAGTTGTTATATTTCAAATGTAAGGCATAAAGTATGGTTTACAGTCATGGAATTAAAGACCAGAATATCACCAACCAGAATCAAGAGTTGAATATACCGAAAACTTAAATATTGAAGCCCTCAATATTAAACTCCCTGACTTTCTGTCCTTGCAGGACCCATGTTAGCACTCCTTCCTGGATCTGCAGAGGTGAGGTGTTTCAGTCTTCAATGTTTTTCAGCCTTGTGGCTTTTAACATTTTAATGTTTCTTCTAGGATTCTAGTTGGCGATATTCTGGTTGATGATATTCTGGTCCTCAGTAACATTATAATAAACTATAAAAAAGAAAGCAGAACATTTGACATGGACTTAGTGGTGGTCTGTCCCTCAACCCCACCCATTCTAAAACCCACCCTGCTCAAAGGTTTGTATAGAAGCTTGATCTAGGTTGTGTGGTGTGCTGAGGATGGTGTGATCATTACTTTTTAACTTTCATCATAATCAGACCTTAGAGATGTACACAGGAGATCATTATGGCTTGCACTGGGACAGTGTAGTCGTGGTTTCTTTTACTCTTCTTACAGATCTCTGAGGTATGCAAATAAGTTACTACAGCTTGTATAAGGGCAGTGTACTGTCTGGGATCAACAAAGTGGAATACATTACTGTAATCCTTATTTTTCCCCTTTCCTCACAATCACACATCAGGCACATAGGCAGGTGACTGCCTTAGGGGTAGAGATGAAGAGTGCAGAGGCATGCTGTGAATAAGTGTGAAAAACAGTCACTTGAATTGCATGACTGTGGCCATTTAAACGTCTTCTTTCATCCCTATCTAACACCAGAGGAATGCATAGTCAGTGACAGTCTCTTGTTCTTTGGGGGGCAGGGAGGTAGTATTCACAGACAAGATTTGTGTATCCTCACAGACAATTGTCCTGTTAGTTTATTGTGAGATACTATATTGTCAGAGTTGAGCATTAAGCCTTCTGTACAACTTATGTCTTCCTTTAAAGAAAACAATAAGACTCATTCTATTCTTACTCATGACTTTTGTTCAGGCCACCATTGGAATAAAAGGTTAGGAAAATGCCTTAAAATACACCAGAGATCATCTATAATCATATGGCTTCTTGGGGCCCTAGCTTAACTGGGTTATCTCCTAAATGGGTATTACAATGCTGTCTTGGCCAGGTAAGGTGTGTTGAAAGGATGCAAGAAAAACTAAAGTGGATCAGCAACACCAAATTTCTTTCCTTAATCATAATTTCTGTTCAAATCATCATTGGAAGAAAAGATTGTCTACAAAGAAAAAAAACACTTTAAAACGCACTTCAGAGCATATAGAAAGTTATGACTTCTGGAAAATGCTAAAGATTAAGGCAAATTGTGAGAAAAAGAAGGAACAAAAAGTAATGTACATGGCATGATATGTGTTGGGGGGTGAAACAGCAGTGCCTAGAGACCCATTTTACCTATGTCCAGCCCTGTAAATTGAGTTGTTGTAATGTATCATAATAACAACTAAATGACAGTCACTGTGAATGTCCCTATGTGAGATGGACCAATGCAGTGTGTTACACAGACTTGTTATAATGCAGCAGTGTTATAGCTACAGTTCATTCTCTGTGTATTACTCCTAAAACTCTGCCGCATGAAGTACAAGGTTGCTTAGGAAAGTTGCAGTGACAAGGTGATACTTAGACTGGTGGTGTCCCGGGCCTCAAAATGTTAACACCAGCCCTGTGTATAGGGGATGATATTTTCAAGTCTGCAGCTCCAGGCATTTATAAAAGGCTATTGTATAGATGGTGTGCTAATGATGCTTTGCAGGCTTCACTATGAAGAATGTATTTATATGGGAAGAGGGGAAAGACTAGTCAGGAAAGGGTGATTATAATGGAAGATGACTAAAATGTATAATTTGTCACAGTTTTGTCCCTGTTTAAATGCAGCATTAAAGGCTGTACATATTTTTAAATAAAATAGTAATGGCTTTACATAAGGAATGTCAGGATCGGCAGCATAATGGCTCAGTTGGCATATCTCTCCCTCATGCTTCTATGTTTTTGGGATTCATTGCTGAATTCTGAACTCTGCATAGCATTTGCAAGTTATTCTCATGTCTGCATGTATTTCTTTTCTGGATACATCAGTTTTCTGTTACATTCCAAAAACATACTGTTTGGCTACACTAAATAGATCATATATTAATATGTTATATATGTATTGTTACACTTATGGTGAGGGTTGTGGTTGAAAAGGCACTTTAGGCCAGTCCATTTATATGGTTAACAGATAATAAAATTAAAACTAAACTAAAAAATAAATTCCTTGTTGAAACAGATTGAATGTGTCTTACAGGAATACAAAGAGCTTGTTGGACTGGCTGGTTTCTAATAAAATGTAACAAGAGGTCATTGTATTAGAGAATGTTATATTTAAGTATTGGGGTATTTCACTTATAGTTATGTACTTCAAGGGAATGAGGAAGTGTCTTAACAAAAATAGTTTGCTCCTTGGGATATTACTAATTGCAATGCAAATGGTGTTGCATATGCTTTCTCTCATTTCTGCACAGTCACAAAGTACTACACCAGGGACATGATAGGAAAAATTAATTCGCCAAGTTTTGGAATACATTATGCACATTAAGAAAAATGTTGTTTTAAAGTCAGCTTGCATTTTTATAAGTTTCACCAGCAAATACATCATAACCAGAGATTTGCTTTATGTACTAGGTTAATTCAACAATGACATCATACAAAAGGCTTGTTCAGCAAAATAAATGCAATAATGGGGTTGCTAGGTCTTCTTCTTCCTCTTATTTCTCTTTGTTAATGATCTCTCCCTGGAATTGCCAAATCTGAAATTAATAATGTTAGATGATATGCTACTCCTGCAATCTGGAACTAGTCACTCTCATCTGCAAACCAAGTTACAGGATGAGTTCACTCAGTTATGCATCTAGTCCACTGTTAACAAACTACTAATTAACCCTAAGAAAACCAATGTGATAGTCTTTACTTCAACCAAGAAATTACCCACCATACCTTCTGTTTTCTTGACAGATCTGCATGAGAACAGAATGCTTAATGTCACTGAACAGAGGTTGTTGTTGTGTCTTTCAGCTTTTCCCTGTTAGGGGTCGCCACAGCGGAACTCCGGTCCACTAATGATTGGCAGAAGATTTTTACGTGCCAAGTTGCCAGCCCTGATGCACAACCTTCAACCAAGGTACTCCCATTCACGCATGTCTCCATACAGAAGACGTTCTAGCTGAGAATCGAACCGAACAGCGTCTTACTGTGAGGCGACAATGCTACCGCAGCACCACCACCACAGTATCACTGAACAGAGGTAAGTAGGCCAAATACTCATATCTAACCATTCCTTTCCCACATGCTCAGATTTTGTAGCTAATAAATTCCTTGCTCAATTACAACTGTTACAAGGTTAGTCACCTCCTTTCACTCACTACTAGCAGGGTCATTGCTAAAAGAATTTTAATACCCAAACTTGAATATGGCCTTCCTTTTCTCATTATGCATTCAGCCCACTATACTTAGAGAGCACAGACTGCTGAGAATAAAATCTGCAAATTCATTCTCTTAGCAACTGCTATAATGACAATGGTTAGGTAACTTACCTTCCCATTTCATGAATAATAGAATATGTTTAATAAACTTTTCTCAAACTCTTAATATGTCATCTCATATGTAAATATTTCACATGAGTTTATGTATTATATGTATGACTGGACTGTATTTTATGCATATCTTAGCTTGCATTTTGCATATATGTTTTTTTTTTAAATGCACTTAGACCAGATCTTTTAATGCTACTCTATCTACATTCAGTCTTACTATACTGTGAATTTTGCTAAGTACTCATTTTGCATATAACATTGTTGATTGAAAAACCATGATGTATTTTCTGCTCTTTGAGTTTGGGTCGTGGCTGAAAAGGGTCAGTAGACCAGTTCACTTATCTGATGAACAAAATAGTAAATAATAAGCAAACAAACAAATAAATAATATGGTTAATGTAAGACTGAATAATGAAATCACTGCAATATTCTATATAAATCATTAGTATCTCATAAATAAAAGATGCAGTTGTGTGAGTTGCACTTATTGATAACAGTAGATGTTTGAATTCCTCACCACAGCAGTAGTCGTTCTCATCTTCCATCCCCCTACTTCTGTATATAATTGGTTGTTGAGCTATAATGGTATTTGTTACTGTTTATATCTTTTAAAGTTCAGGATGGGTAATCCCTTTCTCTCTGTATGGGCAAGCAAGTTCTGAAATTGTCTACATTGTAACTACTGATTCTCTCCAAGGGTTTAGCCTATCACAGTTAGAGTGCAGATGTGGAAGGGAGCCAGGGTTTTGTGAAGCTGGCCAATTGTTGTATCCTGGCAGGACGTAACCCATATAGCCAAAGGCTAGTACGGCAATGAAGAGTTGAAGGTTGTGCGTCAGAGCTGGCAACTCGGCACATAAAAATCTACTGCCAATCATTAGCAGACCGGAGTTCCGCTGTGGCGACCCCTAACCGGGAAAAGCCGAAAGACACAACAACTATTATGGTAAGTGCATCTTACAGAACTGTACTTTATTAAATGGTAAACTTCAGACATTGGAGATTTGAAGCCTTCTAAGAGCTAGCTACAGGGCATTTTCAAAACATCATCAAACAAAAATGGACCCTCTCAGGATACATTTGGTGTGCTAGTGTGTTTTTCTGAAGCTTATCCCATGAGTTTCTAAATAGCACAAAGTAATTGGCATTGATTGCAATAGTGCAGCTTTTCTTTCCTTGCACAAATAAATTATGTGTGGTAAAATACTGATATTTCTGTGATGACAGTACTAGGTAAAACATTTTGTATTTCAGTGTTTTCAGAAGCTGATGCTATGAGATCTTGTATAATTAAAAGATTTAACTCATTTGATGGTAATATTGATTTATTTTGTCGAATGTCTGAGATTCTCTCTGTAAAATGTATTGTGGAAAATTGCCCCTGCAGAGTTTTGAATACCGGTTGCCTGACTGCATAATACCAAACTATATTTCTGAAAGTTTTGTTAAAACATTGAGCCCTGTCCCTAGCAGATTCTTAATAAAATAGCTTTTACCACAGTTTGAAGGCTCTTAAACCAAAAACATAAAGGTGCAATAGTGCTTGAAGAAAACAGTTAAACCTAATAAAAGCACTATTTGTTGTGAGTCCAAACCTTTATTATAATATCAAAATTAATCGCTTTCGTCAGTTAAAACTTGACTTCATCAGAATTCACTAGAAAACTGAAAAATACTGTTTAAATATACACACTACTGTTCAATGATTGGTTCAATGTTTTCGCAGTTAACAAATCAAACAAACCAATTGTAATTTAAAATACCAGGAATTAGTATTTGCACCAGAACAAGAGTTAAAATTTAAATTAAAATTCTATGTTTCTTAGAAACAATGAATGCCATATAAAATGTGTAGTAGTAATGAACAAAAGAAAGAAAGAAAAGACATGAATTTCAAAAATAAATACATATAATATATGCACATATTTTTTCCTTCTTTATTTAATTAAACATGTTCAGCTCTTTCTTTCAAAATTGGTGCCAAGTTTAAGTGTTCATTCAAGCCAGGGGGAGAATTTGCTGCAAGCCTAAGTTGCCACATCAATTCCTTTTTCAATAATATGTTTTGCCAGTCTCCACCTCTGGCTTCAAAATGTACAAAATCTAAAATAGCAAAATGAAAGCCTGTATAGTTATTGCATACTATACTATGTTTGTACAGGGCATTTGTAATTTTTTTATTTTTTTATATCGTACAAATGCTCATAAATTCTTGTCTTGAGAAGCCTCTCAGTCTTCCCAATATAATAAGAACCGCAGGTGTTACACATGGCAATATAGACTAACTTGCTAGAGAAACAATTACCTCTCCTAGGGTACACTGTGCTGTTGTTCTGATTTTTCAAACAAATCTTAGTTTCCTGGGAAACATAAGGACAGTATTTGCATCTCCCACAACGTCTAGTGCCATTATTATTAGTTTCATCTTTAACAAGACATTTTGGTCTACTTTCCAAAATCCTTTTCAAATTAAACACAATATTTGTAGTAAACACTGGTTTTTCACCCAAAACTTGGTATTTTTCATGGTCAACTCTGAATATGCTCCAGTTCTTATGCAAAACATCTTTAACTTGTTGATATAGGGGGCTATACTGTACAATACAAGTATGTTCAAAGTTGGTTTCGTTAGATTTTTTGGCAATCTTCCCAAAATATTGATTTTTGTTTAATCCCTTACCTAATAATGGGGTGTATTTCTTTCCCCATTCTTTGTATACTTCATTAAGAGTTTTTTTCACCAAACCCATAGGGTAACCCCTTTCCAAAAACATGTTTTTTAAAAATTCAAACTCAGGTAGAAGGTCTTCCACCGAGGAAGTCATTCTAGCTACCCTAATTGCTTGACCCTTTATGATACTTTTCTTTTGCCAAAAGGGGTGATGACTGTTGAAATGTAAATAATTGTTTCAAAAGGTTTTCTTACGATATATTTTAGATGTAAATTGGTCCTTATCCTTAGTAATAAGTGTATCTAGATAACTAATTTCATAAGCATCATACTGAAAAGTGAATTTTAAAAAAATTAGTTGTACTGTTAAGGTATTGGATGAACAAAGGAATGGATTCAGTAGTTCCTTTCCAAAAAATAAAAATGTCATCCAAAAACCTATAATAATAATTTATATAATCATAATATCCACTTCCAAACATGTGTTCTCTCTCCCATCCTAATAATACAATGTTTGCATAGGTAGGGGCATAGGCGGCACCCATTGCCACACCTCTAACTTGCTGGAAATATTCTCCCTCAAAAAAGATGTAGTTATTATCTAAAATTAGTTCCATCATTTCACAAATTAACTTAATTTCATCACAATCCATAGTAGACAAACTATATAAGGTCTCCTCAAAATATCTTAGACCTTCTTGTTTAGGAATGCAAGTAAATAAGTCCATAACATCAATAGTAACAAGATAACCTTCAGCACTCCATAAATGGCTCTTAAGTTGGCCAAGAAACACCCATGAGTCCTTGACTAAATGTGGACACGTGTCCACAACATGTTTAATTTTCCTGTCCACATATACAGATAAATTGTGAGTTTTAGACCCAGTTGTTGCTACAATTGGTCTAAAGGGTGGATGCTCTAAATTTTTATGTACTTTGGGTATACCAAATATGCCAGGGATTCTTGGATGGATGTTGGATAAAAAATCATACACTGCCCCTGTAATTCTCTGATCCATAAAGTATTCATATAGAAAACTATCAATTCTGTGATATGCTATATGGATTTGATTTCTGGAGCATATTGAATAATTGTTGACATTAAATAAAATTCCCTGCATAATATCGGTATAATCAATGCTGTTAAATAGAACAATACCACCCCTTTATCGGGCGCCATTATTCGTATGCTCTTGTCATTTCTTAAATTCTGCAACAGTGTTCTCTCTATATTACTAAGATTATGGAAAGTTCTCTTGTGTTTACCCCAAATTTTATAAATATCATCCTTAACAACCTTCTCAAAAGTGTTAATTAATGGATCTAAAGGGGGATTGAACATACTTCTTTTTTTACACACTTCTTTGGATGAGTCTGTATCAACTTTCATAACCTTAAAATGCAATAATTGTAAGTTCAATTTTCTCATATAAAGTTGAATATCAATTAAAGTGTCTGCAATATCTGGGATTTTTGTAGGTACATACTTGAAACCTTTTGAAAAAAGGGAAAAATATTCTGGCAAAATTTCTCTATCAGTATAGTTGTAAATATTAAAACCATTCAAAGTGTATTGTATAGGCTTATTGGAAAGTTTCTCATTCAAACCAGAGGTCACTGCCACCTTAGGGCATCCATATATTTCTGCACTGCCTTGTTGTAAGTCGCCTGCTATCCTTTCGAGGTAAAGGAAAATCTTGATAATCAAAGGGTAGTTGTTGTTCCCCTTCAAAATAATCTTCTTCCTCCCCTGTTATTTCTAGGTCCATAGGACCTGAAATGTGCTCATTAACTGGCCTAAAAGGAGATGGAACGTCAGTGTTCCCTGGATTATAAACAATGAGTCTCTCAGTTGGATATGTTTTACCACTTTGATATTGTTTTAAATCTCGGGCCAACTTTTTTGCTTTTTTGTTAAATGTCCCATCACATTTTCTGTCCACCCTGTTCAAAATTTTGTTGTATAAACCCTGGTGTTGTTCAAACAATAAATCAGTTACAATCAGGTTGGGAGGGTGGCCTAATGGTTAAGGTCTTTGCCTTACAAACACAAGGTGCAGGGTTTGAGTCTCACAAGGGATAATTGTCTAGGCTTAAAATGTCTCGCAAGGGCAGTTAGCTTAGTACTAATCTATGAACCTATGAATCATCTGGTTTAAATTTTCCACCTCCCTTTGTAAATCAACTTCCATTTTCTCATAAAATGAGACTGTCTTCACAATTAGTTCAAGCCCCCATTTGTCAAACATGTTAACTAATTCACTAACATTCTCTTTGTTGTAATAAACACAAAAAGGAAACTTAAAAATTCTTAGCCCCTGTGGCACAACTTTTTTCTTTAAACATTCATTCAGATAACAAATTTCTATTTGACAGAGTTTGTATTTTAAAAGTCTTTTCTCAAAAACATAAATCATATCTTTCAATGTTTTAAAGTAATTAAAAGTCTGTTTTTTTCCGTTTGAATTGTTAGGTTCAACACAAGCTGGCCTGGAAAAGGAAAAATGTTTTCTAATGATGTCCCCATAATTAAACTGTTTGAAAGTACCATTTTGTATGTTTAAATCACAGTTCCCAAAACCAGTTGAAGGAAGTTCACAATTCCTCGCTTTGTCCCTATTTTGGATAGTGTTAGTAGTTGTTCCTTTGTCTTTACAACAACAACAAGAACTGTTACACTGGTTTTTAAATAATTTTGTACCTGTTTTTATAAAAGAGTTGCCTGGGCGTCCATTAATCAATTCACCCTCTCCGATCGAGCGTCCATTGAATCCATTCAAGCTGCAAGCAGAGTTGTTTCCTTCCTCGACAGGAAGGTTTTTAACCGGAGTAACACATTTCAGGCCACCACAGTGAATCTGTGCAACCGCAACTTGTTGCCTGCCCTGTATTATTAGGATGGGAGAGATAACACGTGTTTGGAAGCGAATATTATGATTATATAAATTATTATTGTAGGTTTTTGGATGACATTTTTATTTTTTGGAAAGGAACTACTGAATCCATTCCTTTGTTCATCCAATACCTTAACAGTACAACTAATTTTTTAAAATTCACTTTTCAGTATGATGCTTATGAAATTAGTTATCTAGATACACTTATTACTAAGGATAAGGACCAATTTACATCTAAAATATATCATAAGAAAACCTTTTGCAACAATTATTTACATTTCAACAGTCATCACCCCTTTTGGCAAAAGAAAAGTATCATAAAGGGTCAAGCAATTAGGGTAGCTAGAATGACTTCCTCGGTGGAAGACCTTCTACCTGAGTTTGAATTTTTAAAAAACATGTTTTTGGAAAGGGGTTACCCTATGGGTTTGGTGGAAAAAACTCTTAATGAAGTATACAAAGAATGGGGAAAAAAATACACCCCATTATTAGGTAAGGGATTAAACAAAAATCAATATTCTGGGAAGATTGTCAAAAAATCTAACGAAACCAACTTTGAACATACACAGTATAGCCCCCTATATCAACAAGTTGAAGATGTTTTGCATAAGAACTGGAGCATATTTAGAGTTGACCATGAAAAATACCAAGTTTGGGGTGAAAAACCAGTGTTTACTACAAATATTGTGTTTAATTTGAAAAGGATTTTGGAAAGTAGACCAAAATGTCTTGTTAAAGATGAAACTAATAATAATGGCACTAGACGTTGTGGGAGATGCAAATACTGTCCTTATGTTTCCCAGGAAACTAAGATTTGTTTGAAAAATCAGAACAACAGCACAGTGTACCCTAGGAGAGGTAATTGTTTCTCTAGCAAGTTAGTCTATATTGCCATGTGTAACACCTGCATTTCTTATTATATTGGGAGGACTGAGAGGCTTCTCAAGACAAGAATTTATGAGCATTTGTACGATATAAAAAATTAAAAAATTACAAATGCCCTGTACAAACATAGTATAGTATGCAATAACTATACAGGCTTTCATTTTGCTATTTTAGATTTTGTACATTTTGAAGCCAGAGGTGGAGACTGGCAAAACATATTATTGAAAAAGGAATTGATGTGGCAACTTAGGCTTGCAGCAAATTCTCCCTCTGGCTTGAATGAACACTTAAACTTGGCACCAATTTTGAAAGAAAGGGCTGAACATGTTTAATTAAACAAAGAAGGAAAAAATATGTACATATATTATATGTATTTATTTTTGAAATTCATGTCTTTTCTTTCTTTCTTTTGTTCATTACTACTACACATTTTATATGGCATTCATTGTTTCTAAGAAACATAGAATTTTAATTTAAATTTTAACTCTTGTTCTGGTGCAAATACTAATTCCTGGTATTTTAAATTACAATTGGTTTATTTGACTTGTTAATTGTGAAAATATTGAACCAATCATTGAACAGTAGTGTGTATATTTAAACAGTATTTTTCAGTTTTCTAGTGAATTCTGATGAAGTCAAGTTTTAACTGACGAAAGCGCTTAATTTTGATATTATAATAAAGAAGGTTTGGACTCACAACAAATAGTTTCAAGGCTCTGCCAGAATACAAAAAAATGGATGTGTTACATATATTTCCATACCAGAATGCAGAATCATAACCCATAAGGAAGGGTTTTAAAGTTTTCTCTTAACACCCTTTTGTTGTAGAAGACCCTAAAAGTTTCCTGTTCAAGTCTGTTTTCATTAGTTGCTGCCTTTTTTATTGTGCATCATTTTAAGGTCTGCAGTGACTGTGCACCAATCCTGTTATCTGAACTGCCACCCTGGATAAAACGTTCATCTAGGGACTCTGGACAGTTGTAATTAACATTTTCATGCAACATTAAGGGTGATGCCTTTCAATTTTCCACAGATGTTTCCCTTTTTCAGTTTCTAACCATACCTTTTTGGATCTCCAGATACAGACTCAATGATGTCTTTATCTAGTGAATGCTCACTGATTAAATCACCAAAGTAACACCTTGTGGGGGTTACAGCCACCAGATTTGTTGAAAAAAATAACAGAATCGGTGTCATGTTACAGACATCATTCCAGAAGTTAATCTTGTACATATCATCACTGAAGTCTTAAATATGCTATGGCAAAAGCCACTATTATGACATTAATCTTGACGAGAAAAGTAGAAAGTCCACTGCAACTATGAAATATCACATAGAATTTATTGCTCATAGATAAAACACCCAAATATCAAATGCTAGATAGAACTTTCGCACAGTGCTTCAGCAGGCTTAATAGTCACTACAACTGCATACACATTTAAATAAGATGTTCAAGATTCCATGATCCAAAACAGTCAACAATCAATTAAAACAACAATCATGTAACAGCTCCTAATTATGTTAAAGATACAATATATCTAAACATGGTCATGCAATTCATTCAAAATACTCTTTATACTTAAGGTTCCATTAAGGTCCGGTGACATATGGGCTCGAAACCATAAAGTCCATATCCTCTTTTTCAGTAACATTAATCAAGTCCCCACCTCTAATAGAGCGTTTATTTGTGTGTTTTTATCTGTGAGCAATACATTTTATGTGGTACTTCATGGTTCCAGTGGACTTTTTACTTTTTCATTATTATACAGCTATTGTGAAGACCACAAATTTACAGATATGCTGTGGTTATTTGGTCTTGCTCATCGTCTTCGGTGTTTTGGACATGAATATCCAATTACAGACTGGATCCCTACCCTCAGCAAGTAGCCTACCTGTGAGACCATTATTGACTATTTTTGAGCTCACATATATTCCTTCTAATTCGCTATTTAATGAATTGGAAAAAGGGCTGGTTCAATTGGAGGTTGAGGCGGCACCCAGATTTGACTCACCACAGCGATACAAAGGTAAACTTGAACTTTTTGAATAATAAATGATTGCCTTTAAGCAATTACAGTGGCAGTGAATGAGCTTTGAAGTTTCCCTGTTATATAAGGTTGTTCCTAGAGGTGTACTTATCTTGAAAATGCCAACCTAGTCAACAAAATATCCTGATTTACTTAAACAATGGCAACAGATTTCTTAACTGTTCTTTAGAATATATGAAAACCATGAATACTTTCTTTGAACCAATTGAAATGGAGCTTAAGGTAGAAATAGAACAGCTCTATACTGAATTCATTGAGAATATAGAGCAAATCATACATGCATCTAACTTATATATTTATTTTTGTTTGCAAACTGGGTAGTGTCCGACTGTGCCATGGGCCCGTTTTCAGCAGAGACTCGGGGAGAAAAGCTCCACATTGTACAATACAATATAATACAGAACAATACAATACAATTCATACAGCAGTAATTTATATACAAGTTCAAATAAAAATTCAACAATGATAGATATGCAATTAAGCAGTGAAATAATGAATTTTGATTAGAGTCAAATATCATATGTAGGTAATGGTTATGTGCATTGTATGTCTGAAGCATGTATTTGTGGCTTAGGATGTCTATCAATCTGCTGATCCCAGAATGGAGCAGTGATGGCAGAGTCCAGAAAAGAGGATGAAATAAGAAATCTGGGTAGGACGAGGAGCATACTGGGGTTGTAGATATTAATAGGGGTTGCGTGAAGTAGGTGAATCCTATAGGGTATAAGTAAAGGGTATGAGAAGGAAATTAGCCTGGAGAATGACAAGAGCACAGCCAATGATTAGCAAGGTGTTCCTTTAGGAGGAGCTTGAACTGATGGAGCTAAGGGGTTTTAGTTATGGTATCGGGAAGAGTGTTCCAAAGTCTGGTAATTTTGTGCGAATAGAGTGAGTCGCTATAAAAGTTGTGGGCATTGGAAACCTTTAACAAATGTTTGTTAGACAATCTGAGAGATCTGAGATTGTTATTGTGCTGGAATAAGTTGGTACTATCAGGGCAGTTGCTAGGTTAATTGATTATTTTGTGGGCTAAGGTTAATTGATGTAGCGATTAAAGGTTGGGAAGTTCTAGCCAGTTTAACTGAGAGAGAGAGAGCTGAGCAGTAGTGGGATCTGTGTGGTTGGTTAGTAGCATATTTTGCAGTCTTATTGTAGCATGATTCTAGGTTGTTGAGGTCTAACTTTCGAAGGTTTGTGAACATTAGGGAGCTGTACAGAATATATGAAACACTTGATCGTATATCATCCTTTTAATAATGCCTTATAGAAACAAAAAAAAAAAATTAAAACGAGATCTAAATGATTTCAAATACAGATGTGTATTTTCATGGTCCAATAGGAAAGGAGATGATATAACACGTCAACCAGCACAAATGGTAAATGTTGTTTTACGGCCTGTTTCTACTTCTGAGCTACAGCGTACTGTTGTTGATACTAATATCGTATCAGCTTTAGACCCAGTGGATTTTTCCAATGTTCAGCAGTTAACACTATTGCTGCCAGAACCAAAACCACACAGGAAGAGCTATCAAAACAATGGGAAAGGGAAGAAATCAGATTGATGCCTGCAAACAAGGAATCAAATGAAGAAATGATTAATGGACAAAAACTGGTATTTAATTTATCCAAATATCCACTTAATGAAAATGAATTGAGTGTTCTTAGTATAGGAATTTTATTTGTTCCAGCAGGTAGTGTAGATATTTCCCAGGTGTCAATAGAATTTAAATGCTTTATTCGTTCTCTGCATTTAATAACTTTTTTCTGTAATCAAAATATATCAGAAATCAATTAATTTAAATGCAGAAGCACTTTCATCAATCCAATTCCCTTGTAAACACATTTGGGAAAACTACTGAACATGATTTATATGCATTTTACATGAAGAAAAGGAAAGGGATGTTTTATAGTCTTAATGCTCAACAAGCTGAAGCTTTAAATGCTTTAGTGTCAAACAAGCAAATTCTTATCACATGTGCCAATAAAGGTGGAGGTATCGTCGTACTTGATATGGAATTTTACTTGAGTAGCATTTCTGATATGTTATCTACCAAAGAGTACAAAGAAATTAATAGAAATTAATGTAATTTTATTATTAAGCATGCAGTAGTTTTAATAAATTACATGCTTTGGAAAAGTCAAATAACTACTGAATTGTTTAATTACTTTTTTGTTAAGGCACCAAGAATTCTATTGTTCTATGGAATTCCAAAAATGCATTAATCTCTTGTCAAACTACCTTTTAGACCAATAGTCTCAGCTCAAGGCTGGATTACCGAACCAATTTCTAAGTTTTTAGATAGGAAATTGAATTCAAGTTTAAATAATACTGTTATGATTATTAAAGATACACCTGACTTTCTTGAACAACTTTATGAATCGTCCTTACATTTTGATTCAACCAATTGTTACTTTATAGCTTTGGATGTCGATTCACTTTTTACAGTGATTCCAAATAATGAAGGAATTGATATGACTAGATTACATTTACAGTGGATATAAAAAGTTTACACACCCCTGTTAAAATGCCAGTTTTTTTTGTGATATAAAAAAATGAGACCACAATAAATAATTTCAAAACTTTTTCCACCTTTAATGTGACCTATAACCTGTACAATTCAATTGAAAAACAAACAAATCTGTTAGGGGAAAAAATATAAAAAATTAAAAATATACAATAAGCTGGTTGCATAAGTGTGCACACCCTTAAACTAATACTTTGTTGAAGCACCTTTTGATGTAATTACAGCATGCAGTCTTCTTGGGTAGGAGTCTATCTGCATGGCACTTCTTGACTTGGCAATATTTGCCCACTCTTCCTTGCAAAAGTGCTCCAAATCTGTTAGATTGCAAGAGCATCTCTTGTGCACAGCCCTCTTTAGGTCACCCCACAGATTTTCTATGGGATTTAGGTCTGGGCCCTGGCTGGGCCATTCCAAAACTTTAATTTTCCTCTGGTGAAGCCATTCTTTTGTTGATTTGGATGTATGCTTGGGGTCATTGTTGTGTTGAAAGGTGAAATTCCTCTTCATCTTCATCTTTCTAGTAGACGCCTGAAGGTTTTGGGCCAAAACTGACTGGCATTTGGAGCTGTTCATAATTCCCTCCACCTTGACTAATGTCCCAGTTCCAGCTGAAGAAAAGCAACCCTAAAGCATGATACTGCCACCCCCATGCTTCACCATGAGGATGGTGTTCTTTTGGTGATGCAAAGTGTTGTTTTTGCACCAAATGCACCTTTTGGAATCATGGCCAAAAAGTTCAACCTTGGTGTCATCAGACCATAACACATTTTTCCACATGCATTTGGGAGACTTAATGTATTGTTTTGTAAATTTTAGCTGGGCCTGGATGTTTTTCTGTGTAAGAAAAGGCTTATAGGTTCATAGGTTCATAGGTAGGTACTAGACTATCTGCCCTAGGGCATTTATAAGCCTAGCCAGAATGTGTTGGCTTTCGCCTCCCTTTTATACTAGATTCCTGAGCCTCTGTCCAGCAGGGCCATAGAAGTGATCCCAGGAGTAAATTTACGATTTCCCATCCACTCATCAAGATTTCTTTTGAAGAGGGCCAGCAAGGGGCTCTGCCTAACATGGACTGGGATTCTATTCCAGAGCGAGGAAAGCCTTTGTGATATGAATCTATCCCTCCAGCATGTCCTATTTATTGTTGTGTTAAGGTTTAAATCCCTGGAGCGTGTAGCTCTAATGGATTTGGTTTTCTTGAGGTGGAGCATGTCCAACAATTCTGGGTTAGATATGGCCTTGTACGTCAGGCAGAGATCGCCTCTGAGTAGGCGGTAAGCAACTGAGTAGAGCTGGAGTTTCTTTAGTCGAGCTGCACAGGGCATCTGTTTGAGGACCATGATCTTCTTGGTAAGGTATTTTTGAGGTCTCTCCAGCTGTTGCAGGTGTCAGGTAAGGTACATCCCAAATGGGGCATTGTACTCAATTATGGGCCTGATGAGCGATGAGTAGAGGGGCACAATGACCTCTCTTGATCTGGATGTGAGCCCTTTTGTGATTAGGTGAGCTATATAGAAGGTTTTTCTAACCACTTTGGCAATGTGATTGTCAAAGGAGAGGTTACTATCTACTTGGGTCCCCAGATCCCTAATTACTTCTTCCGTACTTAGTGGATTACCTCCTATGTGGTAGTTTGTGGGCACTTTGTTTTTCCAACTTTTTGGCATTTAGCTTGAGGCCATGGTTCTAACACTAAGTATCCATCTACGTAAGGCCCTTCTGGAGGATGCTTGTGTCAGCTGGTGAGTCAATTATGGCTCCCAGTTTGCAATCATTTGCAAACTTGGTAAGCCATAGTCCTCCTGTGTTTGCCTGTACCTCAGAGAAGTATATACTGAACAAGAGGGGTCCCAGGACTGAGCCCTGTGGGACACCACTTGTAACCGGTTTAGAGTCAGACATGGCACCCATGACTCTGACCATGTGAGTTCTATCCCTGAGCCAGTTTGCAACCCATCTTGTGACATATGGGTTAATATTTAAGCTGGTAAGCTTATTTATGATGCCAGAGTGGGGTATTGTGTCAAAGGCCTTTGCAATGTCGAGGTAGGCTGTGTGGACTACCTTTCCCTCATCTATGGCTTTGGTTACTATTTCGAAGAAGTCAACTAGGTTTAATAGGCAAGATCTGCCTTTAACAAAGCCGAATTGGGTAGGGTCCAGTGTTTGGAGGTTCCCAGTGTCTTTGTTTATGAGATCCATGATGATGCGCCCCATAGCCTTGCAGACCAGGCTAGTCAGGCTTATAGGGCGATAGTTCCAGGGATCCATTGTGGCGCCACCTTTGTGGAGCGGGATCACTGTTGCTGTACGCCATTGTTTGGGTACATAACCTGTGGTAAGGCTGAGTTGGAACAGTGAATTTATGTGAGGGTTTAGTTCATTTTGGAGCTCATGTAAGACACAGCCCGGGATACCATCTGGTCCCATTGATGCTGTGTTTTTTACCATGGAGAGGGCTGCTTTCACCTGTGTGTCTGTGATGTCTGGGGGACTGCATTCTTCTGGGATAGACACTGGCTCTTTTGGGGGGGGGGGTAAAGTTTGCACTGAACCTGTCCGCCAGGATGTTGGCAATGTCAGTGGGTTCAGTGTATTTTGTGCCATTTTGCACCAACTCAGAGCAGGTCTGAGAGTTGCCACCCAGATTCCTGACTTAGCTAAAGAACGCCTTGTGATTATCTTTAGAGTCTTTAGCGATTTTTCTTTCAAAGCTAACCTTTGATGATTTTATGAGGGATCGAAGTTTCTTGCTAGTACTGATCAGGGATGCCTTCCCTTTTTGGGATTTTGCCTTATCATGTAATAGTTTCCTCCTTCTGTTGTAATCTTGCAATCCTACCCCATAGCCCAGACATATGGAGAATATGGGAGATTGTTGTCATATATAGTACACATCCAGTACTTGCCAGAAATTCCTGCAGCTCCTTCAGTGTTGCTGTAGGTCTCCTGGCAGCCTCCCGGACCAGTTTTCATCTTGTCTTTTCATCAATTTTGGAGGGATGTCCAGTTCTTTGCAACATCACTGTTGTCCCATATTTTCTCCACTTTTTGATGACTGCTTTCACTGTGTTCCATGGTATATCCAATGCTGTGGATTTTTTTTTGTACCCTTCTCATGACTGATACCTTTCAACAATGAGATCCCTTTGATGCTTTGTAAGCTCTCTGCAAACCATGGCTTTTGCTGTAGCAGGCAACTGAGTAAATGTCAGGAAAATCCTACTAGGACAGTTGAACTTTATTTGGGGTTAAAAGTTAATCAGAGTCTCTTTAATTGATGGCAGGTGTATACCCAAGAAGACTGAATGCTTTAATTAAATCAAAAGGTGCTTCAACAAAGTATTAGTTTAAGGGTGTGCACACTTATGCAACCAGCTTATTGTATGTTTTTTTTTTTTTTACATATTTTGTCCCCTAACAGATTTGTTTGTTTTTCAATTGAATTGTACAGGTTATAGGTCACATTAAAGGTAGAAAAAGTTTTGAAATTATTTATTGTGGTCTCATTTTTTGTATCACAAAACCTGACATTTTAACAGAGGTCTGTAAACTTTTTATTTCCACTATACTTTCAACACCAACTTTTAATAATACTCTTATAGATTTAGTATGTGAACTCCTTGAAACTATGTTAGCCAACAACGTATTTATATTTCAAGCTAAGCTATATAAGCAATATCAAGGCATAGCTATGGGCATGCCAATGGCAAATACATATGCAAATATTGTTATGTATACATGGGAGCAACAATACATTCTAAATCAAAATGAAAATCCTTTTATAGTAATATTAGTTTTTATCATAGGTTTGTTTGTTGATGACCTTTTCTTAATATGGGAACGTGACCTTTAATTATTTGAAGAATTTTATTCTTATATATCAAGAACTACTAGTTTTCTATGGTTTAAGAAAAAAATAAGTGAGAATAAAATTGATTTATTCGATATTACCATATTCAAGAATCAGATAGGCAAAATGAAAACATCATTATATAAGAAAAAGGTGAAGTGTAATAATTACCTGCATAGATCAAGCATGCATCCGCCCTTTATTTTTCACAATATAGTAGCAGGTCAGTGGGTAGGGTGTCTCGTCTAAATACTGATGAAGCAATAATGTTTAATCAAGTGCAAAATCTGTCTACTAATTTTCAGAATAGAGGTTACGATTTTGAAATTATTTGTGATATAAAGAATAATGTAATTGAAAGGTGAGTCATCAAACTAACTTTTTCATCTTCCCATAATAAAGCTAAGCCCCCTAAATGAGATAGTGGTTTTAGGTGTATGCTCACATATGATATGAACATGAAGGTTGTGCAACTTATAATGAGAAAGTATTGGCCGATTATTGAGCAAGTACTGGAATTTAGGAATAATGTTCGGTGTGAGTTGAAATTTAGTTATCAAAAAGTATGAATTTAAAAAATAGGTTATGCTATAAGGAGCAACTGAAAACTAAAAATAAAACTCCATTTTACTAAAAATGGTACTGTTTGTTGTCACTATTGTGTACATTGTGCTGTTATTTGTACTGGTAGAACCATGCAGCATCCAGTATCAGCAAAGTTATTTACGCTCTGTGCCTATGACACTTGTAATACTAAGAATGTTTAAATGACTAAATGCATATCCTGTAAAGCCTATTATATAGGTAAGACAAATAGAAAAATGAAAGAGCACATTGGTAGCCATTTCTCAGAGATTATTATATAAGCAGATACACAATACTGATAATATACATATGTTTCAGTTTTTGATATTGCAAGTTGTTCAGACGCCTATTAGAGGTGGGGACTTGATTAATATGAGAAACTTAAGTGGATTTTATGGTTTTGAGCCCATATTCCACCAGACCTTAAAGGAACATTAAGTATAAAGCCTACTTTGAATGAATTGCACAAATGTGTTTAGATACATTGTATCTTTAACATAATTGGGAACTGTTACATGATTGTTGATTTTAATTGATTGTTTCTTATTATGTGATCTTGAGCATCTTATTTAAATGTATATGCAGTTGTAGTGACTATTAAACCTGCTGAAGCATTGTGCAAAAGTTTTAATGATCCTTTGATATTTGTGAATTTTTATCTGTGAGCAATAAGTTTTATGTGATACTTCTTGGTTCCAGTGGACTTTTTACTTTTTCATTGTTATAAAGTTATTGTGAAGACCACTCATTTACTGATGCATTGTGGTTATTTGTTTGGTTTTATGACATTAATGTTGGACATCCCAATAAGGTGGTTATCATCATATCTCCACTCCAATTATATATACACTTGATGCATTGTAACAGTGAATGAAAAGATACCAATAAGGTTCTTTTGGGGCAGTGACGAGTGATGTAATTAACAAATTTGGATTCTGCTTAAACAGTCCCCATAGTGCATTCAAAAGCAGCTTTGAAATTTGCCTTTTGGAACGGCTATATTTTATGTTTGCAGCATATAAAGTGATGCTTTTCTTGGCACAGTACGCTGAATATTTGTTTCATGTTCACCGCCATTAGTACACTAGTCTGGATACCCTGAAACCTCCTGTTTTCCCTTGAAATGTAATTTGATGTTTGTCTGAAAAAAGATTATTTGATTTATTATGGTAGCACCAAATTTCCTACACTTCAGACACCTTATACCCCATCTTCAGTGCTGCATGTGGTTCTACTGAACACCATGTACCAACTAGGGCATGCTAGTCTCAGCACAATTATACAGTCCTACCTGTTGTGTCTCAGTGCATTTAGGGCATAAGGTAAACATCAGTTCATCACCATTCCTACTTGGTAAAACAGGTAAAAAGAGATGAAAGGGGGTAGACTGCCTTTGACACTACCCTAAAAACTCAAAGGATGTTGAGACCACCTTTATTTCAGCATAACTTTCAAAATAGTACTTGGCTATCAGTACTTCACCACTGTTTAAGGTTTGTTGAATAAATATATTTCATGTGGCTATCAGTACTTCACCACTGTTTAAGGTTTGTTGAATAAGTATATTTCATGTTTGCTAACATACAGCAACAACTGAATAGTGGAATGACACTTGAGCTAGCATTGGTATTTGTCAGTCAGAACAAAACCTACTGTACTTGTTTGTAAAAAATTATACCAGAACAGTGCCATGCAAACTGATGAATTACGCCATGTTGAAAGGGGTCAATTTCCTCACAATTCTTACAATCAGTTTGACACATTTGCATCATACCTTCTATTTAGACCTCACAGGCCTGTTTTAAAATATCAACATCTTGCTTGCAATAATTATGTAGCTCTTTTATTTTAAATTAAAATAAGATGTGGCCTCTGTTTTAATCCTTTGGATTGGGGACTGGCCTGAAATCATTTAGATTTTCAGGTTTATTAACAAAATTTGGAAAATACTCTTTTACAGTATCAAAAGCCATTATTTATTTTAGTGCTGACAGACAAAAAAGGAATAAGTCAAATGTTTAACTGCGTCACTGTTATGGACATTATTTCACTCATCTTCAATTTTCTAACTAATTAGCTGGTTCAGTATGAATTGGCCATTGTATCCTTTTATGCTGAGCACTTTATATGTGTAACCCTTAAAGCCTGCACAAATGAACATTTTGACAAAGGCCGCCGTGCAATTAAAATCTGCAAAAGACCATTTTCTCTCAATTTTGCAGACATACATGAAATTGGGTAGGTGCCAGGGGCCATTAAGATCAATATCCTGCATGCATTTGAAATCATAATGTATACAGCATTCACTATAATATGACATCTTTAGAGCTGCATGTAGCGTAAATGAGTTTCAAGGAGGTCAAGGGGCAAACAAGAGTTACAGCATTTTATGTAAAAATAGCTATTGAAGCCATCACAGATTGTGTTACAAATTTTGCATGATTTACATGTTTGGTAATATCATTTTGATCATTTTTGTTGTGAATAATAAGCAAATGAGCTACAATACTTGCTACAATTAGGGCATTGTTTTATTTCAGATAATAAATTAGTACAGATATGTGAACTACATGTACAATGTATTCCTCATACCTCTTAATTTCTTTGCTTGTGAATTCTGGACAAAGCCAAAAATAATTGGGGACAAAGGCTCCAAACAAGTACAAGTTTTAAATAGTACTCTCATTCAATTAAAATTAATTAATATTACTCTGATTCAATTATGAAGTTAATAGCACAACAGATGTGGTTGAAATACATGCATTTTCTAAACAAAAAGATATATGAAGGTGTGATGAAAACTGTAAAGACTAACATTATTAACTGACACTAAGTGATTAGCAGGAAAGTGAAAACTTTTACAAGAGGCAGGACAAAAATATGAGGCAAAATCAGGGACAGTTTGATGTATGGCAAATCTTTGGGTGAAAACAATGCAAGGCAATACTGACGCATACTTTGGGCACCAAAACAAGCTATGAGGTGTTTAGTGACATAGTGGTGATCATCACACATAGCAAACACACTTCTTTGTGAAACATTTATGGGTGCCTGCCTTGTTCCATAAATAAACAAAACTTGTCACATTGAACAGTACATCAAAATGCTACAGGAAGCTTAAATCAGCTATCACATCTTCAGCCAGACCTAGCTTTCATTTGTAACATGTGTCTAGATTAGCTCTGGGAATAGCAGTATATGACTACAAAGCAAATTATACATGTTACTTGGTACTATATTAAATAAGTTTATTGCTTTATAATAAGTGTGATATCACATTACAAATTTCTCAGTCTTGCACTGTGAATATTATGGACAACAGTGACCAGCACAGTGAGTTTCTCATTTAAACAGACCTTCAATTTATAGGCCAGTGCTCTGCCTCACATATACCGGATTTTTTTTCCACACCATAGGGAGTCTTTGGGCTACTAATTAGCTTGGCTATCTCCTCTAAAAATTGATTTGGCATATAATTTATCGGTGAGGTTGATGGGGTGAATCTACCAGCTTATTTATATTGTCACCACATAAGTGTAACTGACTAAAGCCATTATTAGTGAAAGCAGGTATAATATGATCCAGTCGTTGCTGTCTAGTCCTTATGGCGGCATAATATGGTCTGCTGAGCCTATGTAATCTACTTTCACATAGTGAAAACTCTGGAAGTTTTCAAGCCCATTAAAATGATTGCTTGTGATGTCATACTTGTTTATTAAATCTAGATAAACAGAATTGCCTGTTTAGGTAGTGGGTAAAACATTTCATTATTTATGTAAGTATCGCAGAACTATAAAAGACTATAGTCCACATAAACTGACTGACCATTGTGGACATCAACAAGGCCATATTCTTCAAAGCCACAAATGTGATTTTGTAAAGCATCAAAATGATGTCAACAGTCATAGAGGTCAAGCTGCCCCACTTCTTCCTGCTGTGAAAAGGGGTTATTTGAGGCTGTCACAGAAACCGTAATGCTCCCATTCACAATGTCCAGAGGGTGTGGGACTGCAATGACAGAAGTCTTGATGCTCCAAATCCCATGATGTTGGGGGTGGGGTGGAAGAGCAGTCACAACGTTTTTGATGCTTCAAACCTCTATGATGTGGGTGTGTGGAAGGGCAGTCCCAGAGGTTGTGATGCTACAAAACTCCATGTTGTGGGGGTGTGGGAAGAAGTAGCAGACATCCTCATTCTCCAACCCCCCCCATGATGTGGATGTGTGGAAGGGCAGTTACAGAGGTTGTGATGCTGAAAAAACCCATGCTGTGAGGGTGTGGGAGGAAGTGACAGATGATCTGATGCTCCAACCGCCCATGATGTAGGAATGTGGAAGGGCAGTTACAGAGGTCTTGATGCTCCAAATTCCTATGATCTGAGAGTATAGGAGGACTGTCACAGAGACTGTATCTCTCCTCTCATGCCACTAAGAGAAATGGGATGTGGGTATAGAGTCATTTAGACCATGTTGTGCCCATTCTTAGTGATATGGGGGAACATATGGTGTATTGAGATACTGTGTGGCAGGCATTTCTGGGGGGTCCCCTGTGGAGTTTAAGTGGGACTTTCAAAGGACATTTCAAAAATGACCATCTTTTATTCATAAAACAACTTGCATTTGTAACATGCTTTCTACTGTATATCACATTTGCAATCTGTCATTACCTTGCTAATTGAAAAAGCATTCAGATGTTTAGTAATGCTTCTCAGAGCACAGTACTTTTAAATGTTTTGCAAGTCTTTTCTGAGTGTAATACATTTTTGTTTAATTTTGAATTACATGTTCTCTATAGAGGTATTATAGCTATGTTAGCATTTATGCACAGTGAAGACTGTTTCATCTGTGCACAACAATTGGCTTTGGTTAGAAATAATTATAACAGAATAACATTGGCTTACTGCTGGCAAATAACAGCTTCTCTGTTTTCACTAAAACTGCATAATCAAAAAGCATATTGTGTGTTTATTTCCTAAAAAGGGCTTACTATATTCAATACTTAAAGATGGAAATATTAAGTCTTTTGTTGCAATGAAAAAACATGATTGCTGTGATTGCCTGCCAGTGCCAACAGATAATCCACAATATGCACATTTATCTATTGTCAGTTATGCATTGATTTTTGTAAATTATGTGAAAAAAATTCTTATTTTACATTTTTTTTGTATTCCTCCAAGGGATTACTCATTGACAGTGTTACTTGCCTGAAAAAGAAAAGAATTAACTGCATATTTTGGTTGACTGCACAAGTGTATCAGGTCACTGCCAGTACTGATTTGTGATGCAGTCTCGACTTTTTTCAGTTTTTAAGTGATAGCTTCTTGACTGACTGGTCTCTTTTCCCTTATTGACTGATAATAGGAGTGCATATTAGGACATGCCTTTGGCTGGTATCACTGTATTATTTAAGGATATTTTATCTGGCTGTTAGAAGCATTACAAAACAACATCAGCTGTTGTCAATATCAGATAAATGTGTGATTACATATGTGTCTGATACAGTTCATTTATGTGTTATATAGTAAAATATCTAGTAGTCTGCAGAATAAAGCTGTCTTTTATTGTGATTAGATTATACTGCAGAATTCCTTTCGTGTTGTTTGTTGTTGTTTTGGAGCATTCATTCCTAACCCTACATACAATATGCCTAAGTGTATTTATACTGATGCAGGGTAGGTATACTGACCATTATGAAGTCACATGACTCGCATAATGATTAGCTATCAGAAGCTACAATAGTTATCAGTGCATAGGTAGTGTGGTTTTATGTCTCACTCTGGCCAATCTGTTTTTTTTTTTTTTTTTTTTTTTTTTTTAAGAATATGTTTGTAAATATGTGCTCTGAGTAATGATTCCCCCTCGCAGATCTGAAGGTTTGATAGTATTGTATAAACATCCGAACAACTGAAAGCTGACATAGTCTATAAAACCTTCTTGCTAAACAAGAACTTTCCTCCATATACTTTCATTCAATATTAAACTTGATGGCCGACCTTTTTTAAAAACTTACTATGGTTTCCAGACTATGTAGTTCTTTATAAGCTATGAGCGAAATATTGCATATAACCCTTCGCTTCCTGAGCTAGTGAAGTGATCAGAAGATATAAAGCTTTGCTTACCATACCATATCAGACAGCCATTGCCATGCTTGGGATTCTCTTCACTAGATAAATCTAGCACACAGTTTATTGTAGTAAGTAGCAAAATTGCATCGGACCTGAATAAGTTCATAGGTTCATAGGCAGGCACTAGGCTATCTGCCCGAAGGCATTTATAAGCCTAGCCAGAATGTGTTGGCTTTCACCGCTACCTTAGATTAGTTCCCTGTGCCTCTGTCCAGCAGAGCCACTGAAGTGATCCCTGGGATAAACTTTCTGTTTCCCATCCACTCGTCAAGGTTTCTCTTTAAGAGTGTTAGCGAGGAGCTCTGCCTAATGTAGATTGGAATCTTGTTCCAAAGCATGGGAAGTCTCTGGGACAGGAATCTATCCCTCCAGCATGTCCTATTTATTGTTGTGGTGAGGTTTAGATCCCTAGAGTGTGTGGCTCGAGGGGATAAGGTTTTCTTTAGGTGGAGCATGTCCATCAGTTCTGGGTTGGACATGACCTTGTATGTCAGGCATAGATCACAGCTGAGTAGGCGGTATGCAACTGAGTACAGCTGGAGTTTCTTCAATCGAGCTGCATAGGGCAACTGTTTGAGGCCAGTGATCCTCTTGGTGAGGTACTTCTGTGGTCTTTCCAGCTGTTGCAGGTGTCTTGTAAGGTACATCCCAAATGGGGCGTTGTACTGTATGATAGGTCTGATGAGTGATGAGTAGAGGGGCACAATGACCTCTTTTGATCTGGATGCAAACCCTTTTGTGATTAGGTGGGCCACATAGAAGGATTTTCTAACCACTTTGGCAATGTGATTATCAAAGGAGAGATTACTATCTACTTGGGTCCACAGATCCCTTGTTACATTTCCCATATTTAGGGGGCTACCACCTATGTGGTAGTTTGTGTGTACTTTGTTTTTCCAAAGGGGATGACTATGCACTTTTTGGCATTTAGCTTGAGGCCATGATTTTGACACCAGGTATCCGTCTCAGTGAGACCCTTTTGGAGGATGTCTGTGTCAACCAGAGAGTCAATTATAGCCCTTAGTTTGCAGTCGTCTGTGAACTTGGCCAGCCATAGTCCTCCTGTGCTTGCCTGCACCTCTGAGAAGTATATGCTGAACAGGAGAGGTCCTAGGACTGAGCCCTGGGGAACACCACTTGTAACCAGTTTAGAGTCAGACCTAGCTCCCGTAATTCTCACCATGTGTGTTCTGTCCGTGAGTCAATTGGCAACCCATTTTGTGGCATAGGGGTTTATGTTCAGGCTGATGAGCTTGTCTATAATACCAGAATGGGGAATGGTGTTGAAGGCCTTTGCAAGGTCTAGGTATGCTGTGTGTACCACCTTTCCTTCATCTATAGCCTTGATAACTGTCTCAAAGAAGTCCACCATGTTTAGGAGGCATGATCTGCCCTTAACAAAGCCGAATTGGGTAGGGTCTAGTGTCTGGAGGTTCCCTATGTCTCTGTTAATGAGTTCCATGATGATGCGCTGCATAGCCTTGCAGACCAAGCTAGTCAAGCTTATAGGGCGATAGATCCCAGGGTCTGTTGTGGCTCCACCTTTGTGGAGTGGAATAACCGTTGCTGTGCGCCACTCTATAGGTACCTAACCTGTGGAGAGGCTGGGTTTGAACAGTGTGTTTAGGTGAGGGGTTAGTTCGTCTTTGAGCTTGTGTAGGATGCAGCCTAGGACTCCATCCGGTCCACCAGACTGGTTTCCTTTTCTTGGAGGAATGAGTCTTGGTTTTGCTTGGGAAAGCACGATCCATGCATTTTTGTAGGTGCCTGTAGAATGCATTAGTAAAGAAGGGCAGAATCCAGCCTCTCCTCCCACAAGAGTGCAGACCACAAACCTTCTTAATGTAGATTAACTGGCCTGAAGTCCAAGTCCTTAAACCAGAACTAATACACTTTTAGAATAGCAGACACTGAGCCTTCAATCAGCAATTCCCAGCTTAGAAGGACGTAAGCTACCTGTCCTGCCACAACAGTGTAGACCACAAACCTTCTTAATGTAAAACAACCGGCATGAAGCCTAAGTGCTTAAAGCAAAAGATTTAGAATAACAGTTACAATTTAATCAGGCTACTACCAAGCAGTACTAAATGCAGCAGAATAAATAAAACTGAGTACTTTTAAGAAGAGGCAAAAGCAAAATAAAGTAGGAGGAAACACAAATGCAGTAAAAGCAAATAAATAAAGTGCAATTTTTTTTTTGTTAGTAAAGTGCAAGGAGAGAGGAAGGAAGAACCTAAGTGGGTTGGCTCAAATCTTCTCTCTGTATTAAGTAGAGTGAACACTAGACTCAGAATATGATCTCACTGTATTTGGCTAAGTGAGCAAATGAGATGGACTCAGGAGAAGTGGTCAAATACAGACTTACAGGAAGGGCGGGCAATTCCAGAGACAGCAACACTAACACCAAAACAAGAACAGGGAGGGTGGGTGAGAACAAACTGCAGAGAGAGACACAGCACACACAATATTCAGTGAAACACACAATTAGGTACAGAAAAAATGAAAAACAGTACTTTTAAAACTACAAGTTTGTACTTAACTTCAGCTTCTAATGCAGGGGATTATAGCCAAGCAAGTTGGGAAAGGTTATTTCTATACATATTTGTAAAGTCAACAGGTGTAGCATGAGTTCTTTACTGATTGTTAATTGTGGATATGCATACTCTAGGGTGTGATTCAAATAAAGTGGGTTCTCCATCATTAAAAAATCATGTTATGCATATAGGCTGTTCCCAGAGTTAGCCATATCCAGTCAAGATAAATTTCTTCTTGAAAGCGCAAAGCATGTACATAACGTCATATGCTACACTGATGTTAGTGTGTGTGTGTGTGTGTGTGTGTGTGTGTGTGTGTGTGTGTGTGTGTGTGTGTGAGTGTGTCTTTGACCATATGTGTGTGAGGTGGAGGTTATTTGGGTCTCATACTTTAAATATCCATTTTTTTCCATTTCTTTAAAATGTCCAGTGTATAGGTAGTCTTTTACATTAATTGTAACTTCATATGTCCCCAGGAAGAAATGTTGCATAATAAAATGTTCCAAATATTAAGAAGAAAAGGGATCTGATATTGGGACTTTCATCCCTATCATGATAAGGATTAAATCCAACAGAATTTAGTCAGGAATGAAATATCCCTGGAAATTATGTTCCTTATCTACTTGCCATTTACAATGGCCATCCATTGTTTTTGTAGAAGGACAGATGAGCCTATATGTCTCCAGTGGTGAGCAGTTGGGTAAGTCCTCAGGGAGCAAGAGCTTCCACCTCCAGATGGCTGGCCATTCTGAAAAGTATCTGCATCTCCAGTAACTCTTACCAGAATCTCTGACATCACCTTGAAGGGTGCATGTAAACCACAGCTGACACGATCTCTGCTATTTTCATGGAAAAGATGGCTAATGAACCTGAAATTTTACCCTAACTTTCTGAGTGCTTTAGATGCACTGCCACATCTTTAATTCAGCTTTTAGTTTTGATTAGAACAGTAAGGTTCCTTCAAAGGGAGCATTCATGAATTCAGCCTTTGTGATCCTGGCAAACAGGTAAAGTGCAGGAGGGTGAAGTGCCATACTGTAAACCTTGCTCTTACTTCACTGGCTAATCTATCAATGGCACCATAGTCTGGACTGCCGCCCCTGCTTAAAATGGTCAGGTAGGTTTTTTTCTGTTGTTTATGTATATATTTTTTTTAGTTTTTCAAATTTTTAAAAGTTCGATCATATGGGTTTGACCATATGATGTTCGAACTTTTTAATGTTCGATAACATAATATACACCCCAAGAGATCAGGCTGTCCCATCTGTGATTCACTCTGGAATTTTAGGCTGCAAACCATATATTGTTTAATGCCCTAATAGAAAAGGTGGAGTATGAAGAAACTCATTTTCTCAGTCTGTCCTTGGCATGTATCTTTTTATTTGATGGATAGAGAGCCTTAGCCTCATTATTAATAAAACTTTATATAAGCATTCATATAACACCCTTTTCTCTTCTGTATCAACATGGAATGATCAGTATCATTAATTATTAATGTCCCACTCTGGTATATTTATAGGTGGTTGGCATTGAATTGGTTAAGAGTCAGTAGTCTGAATCACAGCTTGCCAAGCAACAGAACAGTGATCACTGTTTTCCATATTAGTATGGCAGTGATTCCTTACTTCTGGAAGATTCCTCTGGTTTTCAAGGTTGTGATACCATGGAATTGGTGTATGTAAATTCAGGGGATGTGAGGGGCTTGTTCACCACATCGGGGAAGACAGAGGTCTGGCCACTGCAAAATATGGTTGTAGTTGGAAGTTTTATGAACTTTTGGGTATTTGTGTTTGGTGTTTTGGTTTTTCAGATTACAGTTGTTCAAGATTTCATAGCAGATTCCAACATTTATCACATTATTACACACTAAATGCACCAAATCAAATTATACTCATTATTACTAATATCACGTAATTATTTCAACCTTTGGGTTAAATACCATCTAGTCCTCAACTCCTTTACAAACCTTATCTTCAGATTGATCAGGTGGGATTCATTTGAACCTAAGCCCCTCTGTGAGTATACCTTCTATGACAGTCATTTTAGAGAAGAATAGTAGTATTCACCCATCCCCCCTGCTGTAGCCCCCATGGTCTTCATCACCACCACCACCACAACCATGGATTAGATAGGAACACAAGATGCTTCATGCTCACCAAATGATTTATAAAAATCAGTGCATACCAAGATTATATATTCCCCATTCCGAAGGAGGGATGGGCCTCCTTGAAATTGATTACATGTATAGATCTGCAGTCGTGGGACTCCACACATATCTGCTGACCTCACAAGACACAAATATAGTGAAAGTCTTGAAACATGAGGAGAATAAATCTATGATGACTTCTCTGCTTAATTTAGCAGAAGCATATCTGCATCAAGCAGGAATGGAAATCAAACCAGAACTAGATAAAAATCAGGCAGCAACTGAATGTGTCAAAAAAAAAAAAAAAAAGAAATAATATAACGTGAACGACCAGAGGAGAAGGCAAGAAATGTGGAAAAATCATAAATATAGTTGCAAATATAGAAAGCTTCTGGAAGAACTTCATGTTGATCAAGAACGAACACAAGAATGGTTAAGGAGAGGTGAATTCAAACCAATAGATGAAAGGTTAATATTGGCAGCCCAAGATAGTGGGCTATGTACATGCTAGTTTACAAAGTCCATTGAACATGTGGGAGAAACAGACAAATGTAGGTTTTGTAAAACCAAATTGAAAACAGTCACACACCTTGTTGCTGGGTGTGACATACTAATGGCAGAACGACTGTATACTCAAAGGCATAATAATGAGGCAAGACTGTTTCTCTGGGGATTGTACAAACATTATGGTATTGAAGTGGTTGAAAAACACTGGAAACATGAGCCAAAAAGCATCATAGAAAATGATGAAGTTTATATCACATGGGATCACCCATTACCAACAGTTCAAAAGATAGATGCTGGAAAACCAGACATAGTTGTCTAGGAAAAGAAGACAAAAGTAGCATTGATCATTGAAATTGCTGCACCCAATGACTACAGTGTCTTGTGTACAGAGAGAAAGGCATAAAATATCAGGATCTGCAGGCAGAAATGAGAGCAATGTGGAAGATACCCAGACAGTTCCAATAGTAGTTGGAGCAATGGGTCTTATAAAAAAAGAATTTACAATCATATTTAGATATGTCACCAGTCCATGTAACCCCAAATGAGTTGCAGAAGGAGTCATTACTGGGTGCATTGTGAATGCTGTGAAGAGCACTTTTGGCTGACATCAAAGATTGAAACAATACTAATGTCATGAACTTTAATCATACTTTAACTTAGGAATGGGGCCCATTCCTGCCACAGTATTAGAAATCCAAAAGATTTGGAGAAATCAAAAAAGAATGAGACCATAAAATGATTCATATTAATGAACACATTATTTACAGCTCTTTGCTCAATTATACAGTACTGATGTTCTTTTTCTATTAACAGTTTGAAATAGTATAGAATCCATGGTACAGAAAAAACATCAATGTAAATAGCTCTCTAACCCCAACCAGATCCCCACCCCCTCAAGGTGGCAAAAAATATTGTCATTTTATAATACTATCTTTCCAGAGCAAACACAATGATTAAAATTAACCCATTCATATTTATTTTAGAGATCAAAGAGAATCCTCTTTGGTACTAGGCTGGCTAGTAATTAGAATTTAAATTTGAGATTGAAAGATAATCACATTTACCTAAGCTCCAAAGACTGGACAAACATTTAGTCAAAGGACCAAGCATAGAAGATGTAATAAGTTCTTGTTCACCAAACTAAAATGTGAGGACAAGCTCACCAAGTATGTTTCCATATGCCAACCATGTTACAGCCTTGTCAACAATTTTACTATGGTGGAACGAACCTAAAAGGTCAAGAGTTAAATAGGCTCTGACATTTTTTTGTTGGATAACTGTATTTCTGCATGATCTAGTCAAACATTGTTGTAGACTCTAAATAGCTAACAACTCTGAAAATTGCAGAGTTTTCTTTAACTCAGCATTCCATTTGGTTAATATCCCCTCCATGTCCTTTGGCTCAGAATGTTGAATAATTTTATGTGGTAAACATAAAGTCTTCTTTTTTAGAAATGAATGTTTTAACTTTATAGGTATAAAAATGTCTCCAAATTTCCCAGTTGTCTTTTGACCATAAAAGCAGATAATGTGGTAAAGTTGATAACATCAGTTTTCAATGTAATGGTATTTAATAATTCGAAGCCTGTTGTAAAATAATCACTAGTATCGTAATTCATATCCATGTTCCATTTAAACATCATAGGCAAGCAAGAGGGAAGTGTGAGTTGCAGATAAGGAATTAAATTTCTGCATTTTCAAAATAAGTTTTCTTAAGAACTTTAGGTGGCTATCATGGGTAGAGGAAGAATTAAATGCATCTTGCCATGTGGAAAATCTAAGTTGCCCAACAGAGATTAAAACTCTTAAAAATCATAGCTTATTCTATTTGTTACAATTCATCCATAGCTGAGAAAATGCAAGCATTTCTGGGTATCTGATATTATACCCCAAATTATTACCTAATCTTCAACAAGATCCTTCGACAGCCTCCCCTCCAAAAAACTTAATCCAGAGTACCTTAACCTTATTGGATCACCTAAAATCAAGAGACATTAGCAAGTTTTAAATAAAAATGCACATATGGGATAAACTTTCATTTAAAAAAAAATAGCCCTGCAAAAAAAAAAAATTGAATTCAACCATGACTGACTGTATCTTCCATCAGTTTGAAAGACCCCATCAGTTGAGCTAAAGCAACACAGTTGGAGAGAAAAGGCCCAGCCTAAACTTATTTATTTTATTTATTTATTTACATTTGTTGACTGGGAGTGTCTGACTGGACGTAGGTCCATTTTCAGCGGAGGCCCAGGGAGAAAAGCTCTACAGTTAAAATATACAGACAGTAGTTACATTGGATTTACATAGCAATTAACAATTTGATTAACATAGCAATTAACAATTACAAACATAGCTACAGATGAACATAGTACATCAGTAGACAACTAGAATCGTTATCATCTGCGAAGTATATAACAGACATTAACAATTGTTACAATAAGAAGTTCCTGCTGCTGCAGTAAAAAATTTCCATCAATTATTGAATTTTTATTAATTAACATAAACTTAGATTTATGCTTATTAATATATGAAATCCTTAAAATTGCTGAATTTGATTTAATAAATTAAATGTGGATAAGGCAATTATATTAGAGTAATTTAATACAGCAATAACAATGGGGATTAAATGTCAAAAGAAATAATATTTGAGAGAAAGAGCACCACTACCTATATCCTGACTTTTGAAAATCTATATCAGTGTCACAATTATTAAACTGGAAAAAAAAAAAAAAAAATATATATATATATATATATATATATATATATATATGTGTGTGTGTGTGTGTGTGTGTGTGTGTATATATATATATATATATATATATATATATATACATACATACACACACACATTTATAATTTTAACTAGAAGACCTATGTACTTAAATATAGAAAAGGTAGCTCCAGTCTATTAAGTCAAAAGTGTTTTGTGCATCTAAAACACAATGCTACATATGTGTCTAACCTATTTTTTTATTGCCACAATATAAAACAAAAGCTTGCAAATGTTGAACTGATATGGACACTATTTTTTCCTGGAATAAACCTGAATTGATAAAGTGCTATTACTCATAATACCTGTTTTAATATTGATTGATTCACAAATTTTGCAACAATTTTATAATCAGCATTTAACAGTGAAATGGGTCTGTAAGTAGCAATCATTGTTAGGTCATTTGCAGGTTTATATATTAGGATTATCATAACTAACACAAAATGAGGGTCTACCTGATAAGGGAAAGAGCCTAATAAATCTAAAAGATGCTTAAGGTAATGAACAAAAATATCAGACATTGGATTTATAAAATTCAGTGGGAAAAGAATCTGGTCATGGTGCCTATTTATCCTCAAAAGTGAAATGTAACTTATTTGATAACTTCATTAGAAGGATTTTCAGAAGTAAAATCTACCAATGTATTCATGTTTTTTGAACACAATCATTCATTATTTAGGTATTTAGATTCAACTTAAAATTGTAAACAGAGTTATAATAGGTTTTAACTTCCTACAAAATTCTTTGCGAGTATGTAATGACCTCCTGCCCAATTCTGAACTTGTTTGTAAAACTGACTTTTGATTTTTAAAGAAATAGCCATGAATATCCGCTTGTTTATATCTATCCTTCTTAGCTTTATTCTGTACATTTCTACCTATATCATATATAATTTCAACAGAAGATTGATTTCTTCTACTTGTTGATGAACATACTTAACAGGGTTTAGCTCATAAAAGTTGTGTAATAGGGAAACCTATTCAATCAAAAGGTCAGTTTTTGTTCATAGGTTCATGGGTAGGTACTAGGCTATCGGCCCAAGGGCCTAAGTAAGCCTAGCCAACAAAGTTCCCTGTCTTACACCAACCCAAGTAAGTTAATTTCCTGTGCCCCTGTCAAGCAGAGCTGCAGAAGTGATCCCAGGGGTGTATTTCCTATTTTTCATCCACTCATCAAGATTTTACTAGAAGAGTATTAATGAGGGACTTTGCTTGACATAGATGGGTAGCCTGTTCCAGAGTATGGGAAGTCTCTGAGACAGGAATCTATCCCTCCAGCAAGTCCTGTTTATTGTGGTGACAAGGTTTAGGTCCCTAGTGCGTGTAGCTCAGAGGGATTGGGATTTCTTTAGGTGTAGCATGTCCAACAGCTCTGGGTTTGACATAGCTTTATATGTTAGGCAGAGATCACCTCAGAGTAGGCGATATGCTACAGAGTAAAGCTGGAGGTTTTTGAGATGATCAGTGTAGGGCATCTGTTTGAGGTCTGTAATTCTCTTTGTGAGGGACTTCTGCGGCCTTTCCAGCTGCTGCAGATGTCTTGTGAGGTACATTCCAAAAGGGGCATTGCACTCTATAATGGGTCTAATGAGTGTCGAGTAGAGGGGAAAAATGACCTAGTTTTTCCTGGATGAGAACCCTTTTGTGATGAGGTGTGCCATGTAGAAGGATTTCCTGACTACTGTGGCAATGTGATTATCAAAGGAGAGACTGCTGTCCACCTGGGTCCCGAGGTCTCTTATCACACATTCGGTGTTAAGAAGACTGTTGCCTATGTGGTAGTTCATGGGTACAGAGATTTTACCAAAGGGGATAACAGTGCACTTTTTGGCATTGAGCTTGAGGCCATGGCTCTGACACCAGGCATCTGTCTCAGTGTGGCCCCTCTGTAGGATGTCCACATCATTTGGGGACTCGACTATAGCTCATAGTTTGCAGTTATCTGTGATCTTCATTAGCCAGAGGCCTTCTGTGTTAGCCTGTACTTCAGAGAAGTAGATACCAAACAGGAGAGGTCCCAGGACTGAACCCTGTGGTACTCCACTTGTCATTGCTTTGAAGTCAGATTTGGAGTCTGCAGCTTTTGTAGTGTGGGTTCTGTCAGTGAACCAGTTGGCAACCCATCTTGTGACATAGGGATTTATACCTAGTTTAATGAGTTTAGCTATAATTCCAGAATGGGGAATTGTGTCAAAAGCCTTGGCAAGGTCAAGATAAGCTGTGCGAACTACCTTACTCTCATCTACGACTTTGGTGACTGCCTTAAAGAAGTCGACCAGGTTCAGGAGGCAAGATCTGCCTTTGACAAACCTGAACTGGGTGGGGTACAGAGTTTGGAGGTTACCAATGTCTTTGTTTATGAATTCCATGATGATACATTCCATGGCCTTGCAGACCAGGCTCATCAGGCTAATAGGGCGATAGTTCCCAGGATCAGTGATGACTCCTCCTTCATGGAGTGGGATAACTGTTGCTGTGCGCCATTCAGTGGGCACAAAGCCTGACGTGAGGCTATGATTGAACATGGTGCTTAGGTGGGGAGCCAGTTCATTCTGAAGTTCGAATAAAACACATCCTGGGACGTTGTCTGCTCCCATAGATGCTGTGTTTTTAGCTTTAGAGAGTGCTGCTTTTACCTGTGATGTTGTGATTACAGGGACTCTGCATTCTTCCGGTATAGATATGGGCCCTTTAGGGGGTGAGAGGGGGGTAAAGTAAGCACTGAACCTATCTGCCAGGATGTTGGCAATATCAGTTGGCTCTGTAATTTTTGTGCCATTGTTCTGTAACTCAGAGCAGATCTGGGTGTTGCCATTGAGATTCTTGACATAGCTATAGAATGCTTTGTGGTTGTCCTTAGAATCAGTGGCAATCTTGTTTTCATAGCTAGCTTTGGAGCATCTTATAAGGGATCTCAGCTTCTTGCTGAGGCTGACCAGGGATCTATATATGTTTACATAATTGTTCTCCATTGAATGAAGAAGTTAGTTTCACTAAATGACAGTGGAATTAATAACCTTAAAAAGAGGGAAAATCTGTAAAAGTATTCAAGCATATAAGTGTAGAGATAACTCGTTTACAAGAATAACATTTGGCACGCAACAGTTTAAATGTGTTGAATAAGAAAGGGATGAAAATAATTATAAACGCATCTGTTAACAAGTCAAGAGGCGCTGCAATCCTATTACAGTCAGACAGATTTTGAGTATCTGATCAATATATACATACTAATACAGGAAGTGTGCTGATGAAATGTCAAACAGATATTTTTTTATGTTGTGGTTTGCTCTGTATATGCACCTTTCAGTAATTCTACAATTCTACAATTCTGATATTCCATGCATAACAGAGACATGGTTAAAACTTTCACAGTAAAAGTAATGTGGTCAGTTTGCCTATTATAATGCAAGACAAATTCACAGAAGAGATTATGGAGTCATTAATTGTGCAAGAGATGCTCTTGACTGTACCTCACTCAAGCCCCAATGGCGATACAACAAAGACGTAGATGTGCTTTTATTTAATATCCCTGTAGGTGACAGCAAATTAAGTTGACAGCCATCCATATCTCTTTCAAATAGTTTTGACTCATTTAGGAGAAACCTTAGCCTGTTTTATGTAAAGGGAAACTTCATAAATAGTGTGCTTTGTAGATTATAGGTTCGTAGGTTCATAGGTAGGTACTAGGCTATCTGCCCAAAGGCATTTATAAGCCTAGCCGGAATGTGTCGGCTTTCGCCACCCCCTTAGATTAGTTTCCTGTGCCTCTGTCCAGCAGATCCATTGAAGTGATCCCTGGGGTAAACTTTCTGTTTCCCATCCACTCATCAAGGTTTCTCTTGAAGAGGGTTAGTGAGGAGCTCTGCCTAATGTAGATTGGAATCTTGTTCCAGAGCATGGAAAGTGTCTGAGACAGGAATCTATCGCTCCAGCATGTCTTATTTATTGTTGTGGTGAGGTTTAGATCTCTGGAGCATGTGGCTCAAGGGGATATGGTTTTCTTTAGGTGGAGTATGTCCATCAATTCTGGGTTGGACATGGCCTTGTATGTCAGGCAGAGATCACCTCTGAGTAGGCGGTATGCAACCGAGTACAGCTGGAGTTTCTTCAGTTGGGCTGCATAGAGCATATGCTTGAGGCCAATGATCCTCTTGGTGAAGTACTTCTGTGGTCTTTCCAGTTGTTGCAGGTGTCTTGTAAGGTACATCCCAAATGGGGCATTGTACTCTATGATGGGTCTGATGAGTGATGCATAGAGGGGCCCAATGACCTCTTTCAATCTGGATGCAAACCATTTAGTGATTAGGTGGGCCACATAGAAGGATTTTCTAACCACTTTGGCAATGTGATTATCAAAGGAGAGGTTACTATCTACTTGGTTCCCCAGATCCCTTATTACATCTTCCGTATTTAGGGGGCAACCACCTATGTGGTAGTTTGTGGGTACTTTGTTTTTTCCAAAGGGGATGACTATGCACTTTTTGGCATTTAGCTTGAGGCCATGGTTTTGACACCAGGTATCTGTCTCAGTCATACCTCTCAACCTGGAATCATCAAAAATCTGGACAAGGCCCATGAAAAATAGGTACAAATCTGTACGCTGATTAACATCTAATTACTCCAATGGAATTGTGGGATACCAACTTCAACGTAAAACCTAACAGATGACTCAAGATATGGCCCCAGAGTCCCCTGCAGCCATTCCAATGTCCCTATTTTGCCCCATTTATCATAAACACTAATGTTTGCATACTGCTTTACTTCTACAAAGATTATTTGGATATTATTTTTACATTTTACAGCACAACAATGCCCAAACACTAATAAACATCTGGTAAACAAAGCAATACTGTCTCACAATGAAAATAGACTTGGCATTAAAACTTCCTGCCCTTGAAACTCATTCATTGAAACCCACACCACATCCAAAGAAAATGCATTTTGTCAGTGGTTTAAAAATCACCTTTGGGCTGTTTTCAAATCATTGGCCTCTTGCACACAAAACAAGAAACATACATGTGCTTTTTCTTTGATACACCTTCCTGACTTTATTCAATTATATTCCTTGTACACTACAACACACTTTATTTTAAATTATTTTAACATTTTTCCAGTAGGCTGTACTGTAGGCAGTGAAATAAAATACATGAACAAATAAGAACAATTCCATCATAAAAGTCTACTTCCACATCCACACTATACATAGAATGACAGTAGTATAAGCCATAGGCATCTTACACAGCTTCCAAAGACATATGGTATAATTGGCAGTATGAATAAAGTTAACACTACTCTGTTATTCTGAAAAAAAAAAAAAAAAAAAAAAACAATATGATGCTATGTATGAATCTTTCTCTGGTTATACCAGTCTCCTTTCTTTATCTTATATTAGAAACATATGCAAGGTAATCAGATTGTTTCTTTTTAACATATTCACTATCAAATATGAATTTTTCTTCCCATTCTGTCATTATAAAATTAACACAACAAAACAAAATCCCAAAGAATAAGGCACGTAAATACAGTGTATTAATTAAGAAACACACACACACACAGCTGCATACACACACACACACACACACACACACACACACACACACACACAGGTCCTAATTCCATTTCCCAGCAAGTCCAAAAAAGCCCAGCAGCAGCAGCTCTCTGAAATGGCAGCAGAAAAGTCCTCCTCTTCCTCTTCTCGCAGTCAGCATCCAAAACGGCAGCAGAAGCAACTTGTACAAAGCAAGCAGCAAAGTCAGCAGTTTCCATCGAAAAGGCAGCATCAGCAAAGCCTCTCTCAAAGCAAACCCAATATATACACTGTCAGCAGCATAAGCAAAACCAGCATTCGCTTCTTTTCAAACTTTCAAAGCACTTCTGATGATGTGAGCTGAGCTCAATAGGTCTGGTCTCAGTGAGACCCTTTTGGAGGATGTCTGTGTCAGCCAGAGAGTCAATTATAGCCCCTAGTTTGTAGTTGTCTGTGAACTTGGTCAGCCATAGTCCTCCTGTGCTTGCCTGTACCTCTGAGAAGTATATGCTGAACAGGAGGGGTCCTAGGACTGAGCCCTGGGGAACGCCACTTGTAATCGGTTTAGAGTCAGACCTAGCTCCCGCAACTCTTACCATGTGAGTTCTGTCCATGAGCCAGTTGGCAACCCATCTCGTGATGTAGGGGTTTATGTTCAGGCTGATGAGCTTGTCTATAATACCTGAGTGGGGAATGGTGTCAAAGGCCTTTGTGAGGTCTAGGTAGGCTGTGTGGACCACCCTTCCCTCATCTATAGCCTTGGTAACTGTGTCAAAGAAGTCCACCAGGTTTAGGAGGCATGATCTGCCCTTAACAAAGCCAAACTGGGTAGGGTCCAGTGTTTGGAAATTTCCAATATCTCTGTTAATGAGATCCATGATGATGCACACCAAGTTAGTCAGGCTTATAGGGCGATAGTTACTTGGGTCCGTTGTGGCTCCACCTTTGTGGAGTGGAATAACTGTTGCTGTGCACCACTCTGTGGGCATGTAGCCTGTGGAGAGGCTGAGTTTAAGGTGTAGGTCCATAGAATGGTTATTTATGATATTGTTTGTTTTGCAGATGTGCAACAAATCCATCTATGTGAGATCAGAGGATGTCTTGTAGGCTAGGTGTAGATCACCACAAAACAGTCTGTAGGAGACAGAGTACAGGAACAGGGATTTGAGACAGTCTGCATGGGACTTGTTATTTACTACCTGTATTCTTTTTGTGAGAAAACTGCGATCTTTCCAGCTGTTTCAGGTGCATTGACAAACACATGCTGAGTGGTGAGTTGTTCTCAATAACTGGTCTGATGAGGGCTGAATACAGTGGAACAATGACCTCCTTAGACCTGGATGCCATGCCCTTACTTATAAGTTGTGCAATACAGAATGATTTTCTTTCTACAGTAGAGATGTGGTGGTCAAAGGTCAGGTTATGTTCTACTTGAATTCCTACATCCTTAACCACCGGGTCTATTTTATAGGGTGTATTACAAATGTGGTAGTTTCCAGGGATGGCCATCTTTCAAGAGGGTACTATTATGCATTTTTTTGCATTGAGTTTTAGTCCATGGCTCTGGCAGCAGATGTTTGTTTCGGACAGACCCTCTTGAAAGGTAGCTGTGTCTTTAAGGGATTCGATGACCACATCTAGTGTGCAGTCATCTGTATACTTGGACTACCAGAGTGATTTCCAAGAAGGAGATGCCAGAAAGGGGAGGTCCCAGCACTGATTTCTGTGGGACTCCACTAGTGACTGAGCTCTTTCTGGAAGTAAATTCCCCATATCCTAAGTTCTTGTGTCCTATCAGTGAGCCAACTGGCCCATCCATCGGGTGATATATGAGTTTATGCCTAATTTTTTAAGTTTATCTTCAATGCCTAAGTGTCAAATGCCTTGGCCAGGTCAAAGTAGGCAGTGTGCTCTGTTTTGCCCTCATCCATAGCTTTAGTGACCATCTCAATGAAATCCAACAAGTTAAGTAGACATGACCTGCCTTTGACAAAACTGAACTGTGTAGGGTCCAGTGCCTACAGGTCTATGTCATTGTTTATCAGATCCATGGTAAGCTTGCAAATGGGACTTGTCAAACTTATGAGTCTGTAGTTCTCTGGATCTTTGGAAGACTCCCCTTTATGTAGAGGGAAAACCATTGCATTCCTCAATTCTTTTAGCATGAAGCATGTCTGGAGGCTGTGGTTAAATAGAGATACTAGTGGTCCTGACTGGTCATGTTTCGTGCTATTCAGGAGGCATCCCAGGATATTATCAGGGTCCATTAATGCAGTGTTCTTGCTCTTAGAGAGCACAACAAAGACCTGCTTCCTAGTGAAAGTTGGTGGATAAATGGTGGAGGTATTTCCTGTGGGGTGGCTGGAGCTGATAGGGGATAATTTTGACCTAAATTTATTAGCCAACAGATCTGCTATATCCTCTGGCTCCCTATTCTCATTGTTTGGTATTGTCTTTAAGGTTGTGGAAATAACTGAAGAAAGCTTTATGGCTGTCCTTAGCTTGGGAGACTATTTTTATCTCAAATTTTGCATTTGTGGATTACTCCTCTAAGTTGCTTGTTCAAATTTATGAGGGAGTTTTTACCTTGCTGAGCAATGACCATCCTCTTTTTGGACATGATTTTCTTTCTTTTGTTATACAACCTGTTTATACTAGGATTCCACCAGGGTGGCCTATTTTTGAAGGTTGTCATATGTTTATTTTAGGTAGGTACAGCTGTCTCTATGCAGCTATTTATATGATTCTACAGGGCTTTTGTGAACAATTACACATAGGCAGCTGTGTTCTCAGGGTTTGGGGAGGCTTGACATTTTGCTAGAGTGTTGCTTAGTAGGAGATAGTTAGTCTTGTATTATTTTTTAAATCTTCTGGGATTCTCTGAGGTCTCAGTCTTAATATTTAATTCAAAGTAGACAGCTTTGTGGTACAATGAGATTAGTGAGGACATAACACTAGGAGGAGTATATTGTTCCCCCATGTTTGTGAGAACAGGACTTGTGCCCCTGGTTTGCATGCACATTGGCTGTTCCATGGTGTTCGTATTAATAAAATGCAGGGCCTGCATGTTTCTGATCATGTATGATTCCCATTCATGTACATGGTATGGGCTTCTTGGGTCATGGAGGGGAAACCATGCCTTGCAAGTATATAGTATGGGACTTTACTTATGTGAAGTTGGACATGGATAAGCTCAGGTATGTCATAATGTTTGAGCAACCTTGAGGTGTGTTCTTGCTTGATGTAAATTGAGACTCTTTCACATTTAGCCCTTACCTGTGCAGTAGCTAGTCTAAATGTGTGGAGGACATTATAGCTTTGTACTGCTGGGGTGCTCTCTCTGGCTGTAAACCAAGTCAGTAATTGCAGGATGAGGAGAACCTACAGGTAGTGGAGTTTCCTGTTTTGATTCCTGCCATTGACAGTAACACCTTTAGATTATTTTGAGTCAGTTTAATGATGATGATAGATTTATCAGGTTGGCACTGCCTAAAAAAGGCCTTAAGGGCGTGGACAACATTTTAGCTAATATTAGAAAACCTGCAAAGGACAGGTTCAGACCATCCCTTGTAAAGCAGAGTGGTCTGTCTATCATGTACTACCAGTCAGACAAATATTGTATCCCCCTTGGAGTGACACCAAAAATGAAGTCAATTATTAAAGTCGGTTATCTTCTGCTGGTACTGTGGCATCATCTGTGGAGAAGGTAGAGTGCTGCTCCATGCTAGGCTCATACTGGCCTGGGAAACATACTCCGAGAGCTCTATCATGTATCTTTTCGTATAATCCAGGGAGGTATGTCTCAGGTCATTTATACCCGCTTGGACTATGATGGAGTCATATTGAAAAATGTGGTGCAATGACTTGTGTGCTTGCATGATCTGATTGATCCTGATCCTAACAGACAGCTGACCAAGGCTATCTCCTTGCACAGCCTGATGAGTGGGACATCTGTCTATCTTGCAATAAAATCTCCCAGTTACTGAAATATTGCGTTGTGTGGTGATTTGCCCTATGGGGTTAAAGGTTGAAACACCTTATGATGATGCTGTATGTGTCTTAGCAGAGTGCTCTCGAGATTGCTGAGGATACTTGTTTTGTGTGATACATCTGGGAGGCCTTTGAGATTTTCAAAGATTACATTCACGAATCTTAGTATATCTGGGTCTATGTGGTGGGTCCATACTATGTGTAGTGGGTATAGTATGTGTGCTATTGACACCTTGTTTTGTGTTTGTGTTGGTAAGTGCCAGCCTTGCCTCCAGTGACATTGTGTAACTACATCTTTCACATGCCGTATCAGTTTGCTTTAGAATTAGGTGGTTGTCAGTAAGCATGAGGCAACTGCTGCATTGCCTCAGGACACTGGAATCCTCCAAGCAGACAGCAAAAAGCCAGTTGCTCATTTCACAAGTAGGTATTGGAGAGTTCTCTAAGGTAGTCTTTTTCAGGAAAATTTTTAATTCTAAGTATTTTAGCTATTCAGGGCATTGTAAGGTGCCTCACAAATTTAAACTAAGCTAAATCTAAATAAATAAATGAATGAATTAATAAATAAATATAAATGCAGTATTTTAGCACCAAAACAATACAAGCTGTATTAGTACGCTCACTCAATATTAAACAATTTTATTGATGGTTTCTTTTATCCTGGTGAATAGCTTAAGTGGAGAAACTTTACAAAATTATACTTATATGCTTACTATCAGCACCCAACAAACAGGGAGAGAAAGGGAGGGAGTTAAGATGTCAAACAGGCAGGCAACAACAGATATACTGAGTCTGGGAATGCAACAACAGGGTGGGTGGGAGTCTGGGAGAGAAAAATATTAGACTTAGCTCAGAGCTCTGAGCTGACCAGCCTGTAACTGCCTTATTGCAAGCACAAATCCTGAACTAGCTTGACACACAGTCACTGCATAAGAAATAAACTGGGGTTTAATATCAATAGTCAGTCCATTTAAATAGCAAAATGCAATGGAATTACTAATATAAGCTTAAGGACATTTGTCAAATCTGATACAGACTGTTAAAATAAACTTAAAAACAGATCAAGAAATGAAGAATCTTCACTCATCTTTCTTGCTGTATGTACTATAACTACTACAAATCAACCGTCAATTAAAAAATAATTGACTAAGTCACTTTAACTGAACTCAGTCTTAACTATTTGTTTTTTACCATAAATAAATTCTCACACAGCCTAATCTCCCTCAAATCTTTCTGGGTAAAAACTTACCAAAGCACTGGATAACCTATTTTTATACGACCCTTATACTCTCTGTTATTGACTGAATATGGGGACAATACTGTAAGTGTAAAAGAGTAAATCTATACACTTAATATAGAACTTCATTTAACTAGTGCAAAAAATTAAAAAATCCAACAGTTGATATAAATTTAAGTAGTTTTCAACACTACAAGGAAATAATGCATTCCTTAAATATTCTGGAAAAGCATAAATTGACTTTTAGATCTAGGCACATAATTTGCACCCTTTCCTTCTCTTCTTGTCTCTTAGTCCAAAGTTACTGAACTCATTAAAAATATTTTGAAACAGCGGTATTCAAACCTCCTTCTTCCTTAGCGCCCCAGCAAATATTTTTATGCATCAACAAATGCAGACTTAGATTTAAATGAAGTTAATTAATGTCAGGTAAACAAAAAATACTTTGCAAAACCACATATTCTAATTCTGTGCACGCTGATCACATTCCTTCCAAATTAATTAAACTTGTGACTTACCCCTTCCTTTTCTCCTTGTCTTCAGTACCTCAAAAATCATAAGCTATGCTGTTAAAAGTGTTTTTACTCTTTGCCAGAAGGCTATAGGATAGTAACCCTACAGTGCTTGTATTTCTGTTTTAGGAAACCACATGAATCTGCCGACCTTCACGAGCAATTAAGATCCTGTCCCTACAGGTAAACCTCATAGGAATCGGCAGACTACAGATGGTGATGGAGTTCTGAACAGTGCATCACCTGTTTCTGTCTGGAAAAGGTATTCTGTAATGCTATCCTAGCTGAGAGGCTGAAGCACTTGTTCCGTTATATTCTGTCTGCACTAAGACCAATAAAATTATGTTGGTCTTATCAACTATTTTGGATGCATTTGCATTTATTATGCAGTTTATAAGGATGTTTTCTACAGATGCTTGTTGCAAGTTTTGTCTAATGCATTTCTTTTCCCCTAAATGTTATCAGTAACGTGACTATGCATTGTAGGCATGTCTGTAATAACTGACAGCATGCTGTTGCATCAGTCTTTTTTTCTGTTTATTTCAGTGGATCTGACTAGGAAAATATATTTTTCTTAACTTCCAGACTACTTATATTATATTAAGAAGGAAATCACAAATGGCGAGGAAATATGCATATACTGTTCATTTTATGGCGATATAAATTGCAGCTTTTAAAGCAGCTTTTATGTTTTCAAAAAATGCCAGATGCACTACTGTAAAGATACCTGCAAATGTTACTCATACTGTTATCAATAAACAAGTAGATATAGTTCAAACTGCAGTGAAAGACAACTTAATTAAAAGGGAATATATATGTACATGTATATACATATATGTGTGTGTATATTTTATATATATGTATGTATTTATCTATATCTATATATCTATATATATCTATCTATCTATCTATCTATATATATATATATATATATATATATATATATACACAGTACTGGAGAAAAGGGAACATTTACCTATCTCTTGTGTTCAGTGATCTTGCAAAAAACTGGTTTCCTGCTCATTCTTATTGGGATGCATTTCTTTCAGTGAGTTTATCGATCACAGAATGCATTGAAGAATGCCATTTGACCATATGTAGTATTTCCATATATATAATTCATACCTCTCAACTATACAGATTTTTGCAGAATGTCCAGAGTTTTTGCTTATATTTTTGGGCTGTTCCTCATAAAATTTGTGGTTTTCTGCCAAATCACTGGGATGATCTGAGAAATGAAGTCACTAAATAATTACATACATTTGAGTTTCAAACTTCAGATCCTTCAGAAAATGTATGTTAAAACAAACCCTGTTACTCTAGCAATTTTCTAAGTTTAATAAGAGCAATATTTAAAATATGTCCCTGTTTTTGAGCCTTTGACCCCCCCCCTATTTTGTTGGGCTTTGTCTAGATTTCTTGCAGTAAGAGGTTAAGAGGTTTGCTCTCTCTCTATATGGTTTACCTTCGTATAGCTGAAGCTCACATCTGTGACGGCAGATGTGTGAAAGTACCATTTCTAGAGTTTGTAATGATGAACAACAAATTGCCAAAATCACAACTGAGCGAATGAATGCAGATCGCACTACAGTGGGGATCAGAACATGTACCCCTTCTCTCACTGTAGTGTGATCTCGGAGTTAGTATATTAAATTAGCAGGAGGTGTGGGGGTGCAGAGGGTGCTTGGTCCCCTGCATAATGGTGTGTGGAGACATCCAGAAATGTCAGGTGTTTCAAACACCACATTCCTGGAATGACGAATTCGTTGTGCAGCACTTTCACTGTTCTAAGCATTCGAAAGAGCAGTTTCTGACCTTTTGAGTTGGATATTTGACGGGTCGCATATTTTATTTGCGACCTTGTAAAGATAAACCTATATATATATATATATATATATATATATATATATATATACATATTTACATATTTGTTTTACTCTAACTATGGACCAGGTGATCCAAGTTTGATTTAGTGGCTTTGGCATGTGTTGGAACTGTTGGTGTAAGAAGGATGGGCATACATATCTTTGGGGGGGGTAGGGCATGGAACACTGCAGATGCAGACTGGGACTGTTCAATATCACAATCCTTTAGAGGAAGGGTGGCAGTCCAAGGATGTCCTAAGGTTGGTTATTCAGTGATGAGTCATTTCTCTCCCACTCATTGGAGGAGTTAAGATCCATACAAGAAAATGCTTTCAGTGCATTCCAGCAAGGACATAGAGCACTGCTGAGGCTATCTGTATGGTGGTCTACTGTAGCCAGTTCTAAGGACCGGGGTATGAATATGCCTGGTTGATAGGGGGAGGACTGATTGTCTGCAGGCACAGTGGAGAACCAGCATATAGAAAAGCATGTTTCAAATATAGAGCCGAAGTCTGAAATAAAAAGCAAATCAGAAGAGAATGTGGATTACAATATTTGTGAACTAAAGGCTTTATAAACTCTGAAGCAAATAAAGTCTATATTTGTAATAGTCATTCACAAACTGATGTTACATCTTAAAGATTTTGTTCTGCATTTTCCATATTTAATGGTGCACAGTTTAATGCATACTTGTCCCATTTACCCCAGAATTATGAAATTCTGGTATTTTATTTATTTATTTATTTTTTATTTTACATTTGTTGACCGGGCTTGTCTAACTGGATACATGTCCATTTTTAGTAGAGGCCAGGGGAGAAAAGCTCCAAGACACATACAAAATACAATATAGAAAGTAGTAGCAGTCCAAACTTAAAAAAAACAGCTATTGTTAAATAAAAATTATTAAAAAAATACAAAATACAATACTCATAATGAGCATAACATGAACAGTAAACAGCAAAGGGTAATGTACAAGAGAGGATACTATATACATATATACATGAATTTGATTAGCAATACCATGGTTTATTGATTCTTTAAGGATAAGACTATAAAGATGTAGAGTAACAATTAGTGAGAAGGAAGAAAGTTAGTCAGGGTTAGTACAGGAGCATAACCAGTGTGTATTGACAAATAGTTTTAGATTCTTTTTAAAAAGTGTAAGAGAAGACAGAGTTATGAGTTCAGTGAGTAGTAGATTCCATAGCTTTCCAACAGTATTAGAGAATAGAGAGTCACCTGCTGAGTTGTTGGATCTGCAAGTATTGATCAGCAGTTTGTTTGAGGAGCGTAAATTCTTAAGATTGTTGTAAGGGGTAATGAGGCTAGTGAGTATTGGAGTGTTGGTGGGTTGATATAGGGTCTTGTGGGCTATAGCAAGCTGGTGAAATTGAAGCTGGTTTAGAAACTCTAGCTAATCTAGCTGTTTTAGATTAAGACAGTGATGAGTTCTGAAAGGAGAGCCAGTGGCAAATCTAGCAATATTATTATAGGATATTGCCAGTTTGTTGAGGTTGTTTTTAGAAAGATTAGTGTATATAGGTGAAGTATAGAGTAGAGTGGAGATTAAGTGAGTTCTGGCTATAGCGGTCCTAGCTACTGGTGTAAGAAAGGGTTTGATTCTATAGAGGGATCTCAGTTTTCTGTTGACTGATTTTATTGTGCTGTTTATATGAGTATCAAAGTTGAGGTTGTTATCTATTGCTATTCCTAAGAGTTTAGTGGTTGGGTCAGGAGAAATAAGAGTACCATTATTAGATGTGAGTGTGAAATGTATAGGGGTGGACTTTCGGGTTGATGTGAAGAGTAACAGTTTAGTTTTTTGGGGTTTAGGAGGAGACAGCAGTTTGAGAACCATTGTTCTACAGTATTGAATGCTTTTTGGGTAAGGGACTGTAGTACAGTTTGAGAAGTGGCTGAACAGATTATAGTAGAGTCATCTGCATATTGAATACAGGTGGTGTGTGGAATTGCTGATTGAAGGTCATTAATATAAATGGAAAATAGGAGTGGGCCTAATATGGAACCCTGAGGAACACCAAGGGAAATGAGAAAGTGATTAGATAGTTTATTGTGCCAGAGTACAGCCTGCTGTCTGTTTTCTAGGTAAGATTTGAACCAATTTATGGCTAGAGGATCGAGTGAAAGGGATTTCAGTATATGTAAAAGGAGTTGGTGATTAACCATATCAAAAGCTTTAGATAAATCAATGAAGACTGCAGAGGAAAGAATATTTTTGTTACAGTTCTTGTTAATGCAGTCTGTGAAGGATAGCAGGGCAGTGGTGGTACTATGGAAAGGACTGAATCCATGTTGACAGCTGGCAAGTAAGTTGTTTTGGAGAAAGTGGTTAAGTAGTTGCTTATGGATGCACTTCTCCATTATTTTTGCAAGAGGAGATAGTAGAGCTATAGGACGAAAGTTAGAAAAGTCATTGGAGTTCCCCCTTTATGCAGTGGGATGATATGAGAAATTTTCCAGATAGATGGGATAGTTCCTTCACTTATGGTTATGTTAACCAGAATGGAAATGGGATAGGCAATGGCTTTAGCTCCTTTTTGCAGGTATTCTGCCGGGAGTTGGTCAGCTGAGGGGGTGGTAGGTTTTAGTTTTTGGAGAAGAGAGCAAATAAAGGAAGTAGAAACCGATTGTAACTGAAATGATGGGATTGGGTTTGTAGAAGAAGTAGGCAGATTTGAGGTATCAGGAGATAGATGGCTAGCAAGAGTTTGGAGGGCGTCTGTGAAGAAAGAATTGAAGGCATTAGCAGTATGTGTGAGATTCTCGGGGTTAGAGCCTAGTGGGTTGGGAGTGATAGATTGACCTGGGTATAGAAGTTTGTTAATGCTAGTCCAAAACGTTTGTGGTTCCTTTTGGTAGGTTTGCTGTAATTGGAGGTAAAAGTTATTTTTGTCTAACAGAATGGCTTTTTTTGTATTATTTCTAAGTTGCCTACAGGTTTGGTGATCTGTAGGATTCTTAGTAGTACGCCATTTTGCCCAGTATTTGTTTCTAAGAAGGATTTTTTGCCTAGTAGCATTTAAGAGCCAAGGGGCTGGTTTAGCTTTATTTCTAACAGAGCGTGTTGGGGCATGGAGTGGATCTATGTTGATATATGACACAGTAATATAACATAGTGACTGATTATTCCAACAGATAAACTCAGACTGAACAAGCTGCCCCACTCAGCAAAAGCTCCTTTTAGTAAATAATAAGTTCTCAGTGGAAACATACTTACATCTCTGCCACATGTTGCAATTCCTACATTGCACACTGCTGACATATAGATCACATAGTCATCTATCACCCTTATAAGATCATTATTGCTGTTAATTTGTCTGTCATAACTGTTAGACTAGGATGTAGAGCTCATCCTATTATATTGTATTGACAAGCTGTCTACAAAATTACCTGAGTGTATTTGGTTGATGCTTAGTTTGTTCCATGCTAGATGTCAGCTTAGCTGTAGCAATACTCTCAATTATTCCCAGCCTAACTGAAGCTTTCCTGCTCCCATAATTTCAAACCAGGCTAAGATGTTATTTATCTTTATCACCTGATATTAGACTTGCTCATTAATCATAGCAGATCTATGTTGATATATGACACAGTAATATAACATAGTGACTGTACACATTTCTCTGTGATTCCCAAAACATATCTACCCGTCAGTGAGAGAGAGAGAGAATACTGGCTTAGTTGCTCAGTAGACTGTGCCAACCTAATGCAAGATGACATGATAATTTTGATCCCACTTTGTTGTTAAAATAGTTTGCTAAGGGACTGATGGCCAGTAGTTACACTGTTTAGTGAGCAAGCACAAGAAAATTGAAATGGAAACATGTAAATGTACTATGTAATCCATAAACAATGGAATAACCACCCAGCTCTGGGATACAGCAAATTTGCTTGCAGAAAAAAGTTGTGCAGACCTCATAATGTATAAAGTCATAGGTCTGTGTGCTCCAGGGACAAGAATAGGCATCTTGTATATAACTGCAGTTGGGAAAACTGATAACACTGATAAAATGAAAAACTCCACTTCCATGGGGATAGAGAACACACTTGTTTGTTTCTTATACAGACTCAATGAAAATCTAATTAAACTGCTGCCAAGCTTGTTGAATATATTAACATTTTAACATAGTTTTGGTCTACAACAACAATTTGTGTTGGTACCAGTTCATAAAAGGGGGGGGGGGGGTGCATATCTGAACCAGTTTTAGATCTGTCATTATTGACCAGTATTCTATGCAAAATCATGGAGTGATTCAAGCTAGATCTTATCCAAAATGACAATGAGAACCTTTTTATATTACATATGGTGCACTGTGAGTTTGTTTTGTGCATAATTAAATGGTTAAAACAATGGCTAAGCGACAGGGCACAACAGGTTGGTGGGGGATTGCCTGTCTATTCCAATGGAGGTTATCACTGGTGCCTATAGGATTCTGCAGTGGTGACAGTTTTTTGGAATATTCTTCCCTGATATATAAAGTTGAAAATGGGCTTTGGCTAGCCACATATGTAAATGACTGCAAACTTGTAAAAATGCTGACGGTCTTCAGGATTGTCCCCAAAATGTCCTTTTATTTCTTGGTGCAGCAGTAGCAGCCCTACATTTAATGTGTGTAGCATCACGAGGCTTGGGAAAACATATATAGATTATTATCAGTCTCAAAAACACATTATAAAATATGTAGCGACAATAGAAGACAGCAATTTTAACAGTGACCAGTGTATATCCAACAAAATCATTCTCTGTAGCCTATGCCTATCTAATTATAAAGGGCTTGTCTACTCTGTGTATAGATCATTGCATAACTTTTAACCAATTAATAAATAATTTGCTGAGTCCTGTAGCTTTTTAACAGGCTTTGTGAAACAACTTGAAAAAGATAATTGATTCCTTACCTGAAAAAATCATAGGAATGGAAGCATTTTGGTGAAATCTAGCACTAATGTCCATGATGCAGATTAGTAGAATGTCTATCATGTCATCTCTTGGCTGGTAGAATATTCCCTTGGCTAGGATATTGAATGCTGCTCCAAATTTGATGAGATCTGGGTATACCGACCTCACTCTTCAGTTATCATATGACTGATTCGTTGCATTCTGAATGTGATGTTTGGCACATTGTCATTCTTCCTGCACCAGTCACATTGCATGGGTTCCATAGGCGTTGTGTTTACAAGTTCATAGGCAGTACACATTTAGACAGACACAGACAAGGAAATGCTAATTAGGGTTCATAGGTTCATAGGTTCATAGGTTCATACTAGGCTATCTGCCCAAGGGCATTTATAAGCCTAGCCCATAGTTATGTGGCTTTCGCCACCCCTTTAGTTTGAATAAAAACTATGCCTATCATTTTTCTGTGCCTCTGTCAAGCAGTGACACTGAAGTAATCCCTGGGGTATATCTGCGATCTCCCATCCATTGGTCAAGATTCCTCTTGAACAAGGCCAGCGAGGTGCTCTGCCTCACATGTACCGGGATTTTGTTCCACAGCATAGGGAGTCTCTGGGTGATGAATCTGTCCCTCCAGCACGTTCTATTTATAACCGTGTCAAGGTTTAAGTCTCCGCCCTTGTGGTTCTGAGGGATCTAGATTTTTGAGGTGAAGCATATTCATCAAATCTGGGTTTGACATGGCCTTATATGTCAGGCACAGGTCACCTCTGAGCAAGCGGTATGAGACTGAATAAAGCTGGAGTTCTTTCAGTCGGGCAGCATAAGACATATTTTTGAGACCCTTTATCCTTTTGGTGAGGAACTTTTGGGGCCTTTCAAGCTGCATCAGGTGTCTGGTCAGATACATTCCGAACGGGGCATTGTACTCAATCATAGGTCTAATGAGTGATGAGTACAGGGGGACGATGACCTCCCTTGATCTAGATGTGAATCCCTTCATGATCAGGTGGGCGATATAGAAGGTTTTCCTAACTACTTTAGCAACATGAGTGTCAAACGAAAGACTACTGTCAACTTGGGTCCCCAATTTCACCTATAAGGATATGAAAGTGAATTGACACTGATGCTGATCCATGTAGATACCAAATAATTCCTCTCTTTTCTTCAAAGTGCATTTTAATTATGGTGATCATCTGCTCTTTCCTTGACAAATCCAGTGATTTATTCCTAAGCTAACAAATGCATCTGCTATTTTTTTTGGAACTGTGTTAAATGCCATGACAGTCAATTTTAATGTCATATTCATGGCTTGTCCCTACGTTATTATTTTTGGCACCTGGTTACTTCTGTTATATACCTGGCATCAGATTTTGCTGTTCAGCATTACATCACTGTTGCATCAGCCAAAGCTATTTGGGTTATATCCTGCACAGGATATGACCACGGGGGTGGATGTTGGGGTTGGGGGGGGAGGTCCCAGTATATCACTATGGGCCATCTGTCAAAGCATCAGGGCACCTTCCATGCTTCCAAACTGCCAGGGGCTCTAGCAGAGCTACATAAAAAGGCTGTTTAGGCTCATAAAGCTTCAGAGTTTTCTTGCTGCCAAAGTGCACTCCTTCTGTGGTCTTCATCAGCTAGTGATCCTTCAAGGCTAATAAGTACTCGGTAGGAGAACTTTCCATAATTCTCTTCTTAAGAGGAAAACATATTTTTCTGTGAATATGTTATTTTTATATTAGAAAACTTATTTTGTAAGAACTGACATGCCTTGCAGAGGAGATTTATTATATTAATGCATGTTTGAATATATTGTGTGAAAAATCTGTTTTTCTACTATCTTTCTGCTTTTGTAAAATTAGTGTGTTAAGTATAGAGTATTGTGCTTTTGGGATTGACATTTCATTTTTTACCTCAAAATCTTTAATTTCCTGTCCGCAGGTTTACTGACTCTCATAGGCTCTGCTACCTTTCTTTCAGTATTCTTTTTCATCTGGACCATGGCACAGCTACCGGTCACTTTGGTTCTTCCTTCCCTTGTCCATAAGAAGAAGAAAAGTGCTATGAAGTCTAAGGAAGACAGGCTGGTTCTTTCACTGCTTAAGCTTCTGATGAGTGAGTCTGATGCAGCTGGACTTGGTTCCTTGAACCACTCACTGATGTCTCTAAGTCCCTCTGATGTAGCTCCTCATGAAGCCATTATGGACTAGGAGATAGACTTACCATCTGTGGCTGTAGAGTTATCCTCACCGGGCAATGGAGAATTGCTTTTGTTAGTCTTGTGGGAAGTAGTGGGTGAGGATCTACTTCATAGCTGATCTTGGATGCCAGATCCCTGGGATTGTACCCTTCCAGGAAATGAAAACAATAAAATTAAGAACATTACTTCTCCTGTTCCTATTACTTTGGACAAGGAAGACTTTCTGGGACTTGCTGCAGAATTAACTTACAATTTTAATGTTTCAAATTCTGTTTCTTTACTTTTTTCAAAAAGAAAAATAATTCTGTCATACTGGCACTGATTCTCAGTCAGATGAAGAGGGACTGGAGAAGGTGTGCTTTCCTTTAGGGATTTCTCTATAAGCTGAAGATTCTGATTCCGGAGAAAGTGTTACTTCAGATTTCCCTTCAGAAGACCTATCTTTCTCTTAGACTTTAGCTAAAATGGCAGTGGTATTTCAATGGGAGAAGAATGAAATCCCTATTTCTCAGCAAAAGTATTATGATTTCTTGCAACTGGATATTCCATAGACTGCAGATGCCTCTTCTGTTTTGTCATCTTTAATAATAATAATAACACCCATTGGTTAACCAGATAGGTCCACTTAACACACACTGTCTTTTCAGGGGTGATATGGGAGCAATATCTAGTTAAATGACTTACACAAGATCACACAGTAGGCAAATTATGCCTGAGGGACTCAAACCCTGTATGACAGGAACTACAGCTCAGAGCCGTAACCCTCTGTACCAAATGGTTGCAGTATGCCTGACTGTTAACCTCCTGCCATACCTCTTAACCTCTTAGTGTAAGAAATCTAACATAGCCATACATAATAAGGGGATAAAGGCCTCAAAATAGGGACATATTTTAGAAATCGCTCTTATAAACTTGGAAAGTTGCTAGAATAACGGGTTTTGCATTAACATACAATTTCTGTAGGATGTGAACTCTCAAACTGAAATGCATATCATTATTTATTGACTTCAATCTTCAATGATTTGTCAGAAAATTACAAATTTTATGAGGAACAGACCAAAAATATGAGGAAAAAAAATCTGGACATTCTTGCAAAAATCGGAACAGTTGAGAGGTATGCCTCCCAGTCCTAAAAATGATAGGTTATACAAAATACCTCAGACTCGGGAATATCTGCTTTCTAGTCATAAGGTAGACTCTGCAGTTATTCCCTTATTTAAAACTTCAGTTACTAAACAGAATGTTAATACTAACCCCATTCCTTCTAACAAGGATGGGAAGGCTTTTGACAGATTTGGAAAGAAATGCCTTGCCAGGTTCACATGTTAAAAGTTGTATAGGCTTATTTTGATAATATGAGAAAGTTGAATTTAACCTCGTCTCTTTTTAGGTAAAGTATTCATTGAGTGTCTTAATTATACCTGCTTATCATATGACCAAACTCTCCTTCAAGTGTTCATATGGTTCTGCTGATTCTGTCTCCAGAGTTGCTGCTACAGGGCATCAGCATACAGATGCCAGTGAGAGTCCTTTCCACATTTTCAGGGATACCTCTTCATCCTGTAAACCAAAAATCCCTGTTTCCCCCAGTTTTGGAACAAATGTTTGTGCCCTCAGATTAGTTAGGCACAGATTTTTATTCAAGGATAATTCTGGTGCTAAAGAAAGAAGGAACTTGAAGACTAGTCCAGACATCTTCTTTTCAAACTGTTTGTTAAGGTCCCAAAATACAAATTATTATACCTCTCAACACTGTTATCTTTCATTCCTTTATACAGTTTCTTGGTAAAGTTAGGCTTAAAAGATGCTTACCATCACATTCAAATTGGCAAAAATTTCAGATTTTTCTAATTTTTTCTGTATTGGGCTTACGCTATCAGTTATCAGTCTTACCCTTTGGCCTATGTACTGCACTTAGGGTATTTTCTTTGTCTGACTCCAATAATTGCTTACTGCAGACTTCAAGGGATTCACATTTCCATATTTGAATGATTGTCTTATAGTTGTAGATTCTTTTACTAACTGTCACAATTCCCTAAAAAGTGTCATGGAATACCCTCTTCAGTCTGAGGTTTCAACTGATCTTAAAAAAATCTTTTCTCATTCCGTCACACAAAATTGTTTTTCTGGGATATCCTCTGGATACTTCCTTATTATTCATCTTTCTTCACTAGAATTGTATGTAGAAATATTTCTTAGCTTTTCCAACCAATCTCTGGTATTTGCCAAGGAATCTCTCAGTATTTCTCAGTATTCTGAGATTCATGGATTCTCTGATTACCAGGATTCCCTTGTCCAGAGTTCACACGAGAAAAGTCAATGGTATTACAGGTCAGTCTGGTGTAGGCATCTACACCCTTTATCTTCATAAGATCTCAGGAGGTTACTAGGCTAATGGCCCTGGGGCCTTTACAAGCCTAGCCAAGAGTTTATGCCCAAAAAAGAAACATCAACCAGCACCTGTCACCCCTGTCAGTGAGGGACACAGGTAGAACTCCTGGGATAAATGTGTGGTTTCCCATCCACTCATCAAGGCTGCTCTTGAAGAGGGTCTGCGACGTACTTTGTTTGATGTGTATGGGAAGTCTATTCCAGAGACCGCGCAGCTTCTGGAAGACAAACTTGTCTCTCCAGCAGGTTTTGTTAATGCTGCATATTAGATTTAGGCCTTTCAATCAACTAATGCTTGAGGATTTAGACTTATGGAGCATCTCTGGTAGGGCAGGTTCTGAGATTGCCTTGTCGGCGAGACACAGATCACCTCTGAGCAATCTGTATGATACTGAGTAGAATGATAGTGATTTGAGCCTGTCTACATAGAGCAGATGTTGGAGGCCATGGATTCTCTTTGTGAGGTATTTCTGTGGCCTTTCCAGTTGGTGCAGGTGTTTGGAGAGGTACATACCAAATGGGGTGTTGTACTCAATTATTCGCCTAATGAGGGAGGAGAGGTAATAACCTCCTTTTTTCTGGATGCAATCCCTTTACTTATGAGATGAACTAAGTAAAAGGCTTTTCTGACCACTGCTGCTACATGATCGTTGAATGTGAGATTGTTGTCAACCTGTGTACCCAGGTCTTTCACCACAGGTTGTGTTCTTGGGGGGGGGGTTGCCATTGATGTGGTAAACACTAGGGGCCGTGCTTTTGCTGAATGGTATAATAATACATTTTTTTGTGTTTAACTTAAGGCCATGACTTTGGCAGCAGTCATTTGTTGCTGTGAGACTCTCTTATAGCATGTTAACATCATTTGGGGTGTCAATGACCGCACCCAACTTACAGTCATTCAAAACCTGTTCAGCCACAGGCTTTTTGCCTTTGCCTGGACCTCTGGGAAGTAGATGCCAAACAGCAGGGGTCTCAGGACAGATCCCTGGGGAACACTACTAGTGATAGGTCAGCTTTCGGAGGTAGAGGCACTTATTTTGACCTTTTCTATCCTATTGGTGAGTCAGTTTGCCACTCATCTGATAAGATAGGGATTTACACCAACTTGTGTTAACTTTTTGATGATGCCCGAGTGGGGGATTGTGTCAAAGATTTTGGCCAAGTCAAAATAAGCTGTATATATTGACTTTCCCTCAACTAGGGGCCTGGTGGCATTCTCAAAAAAGTCAACCAGGTTCAACAGGCAAGATCTGTCCTTTTTGAATCCAAACTTTTCAGATTCCAATACTGAGCTGTGTGCGAAGGAAGGTATTGTGGTAGGTGGACCCCTTTCTCAACCCATGTTCCCCCTTCTCCCTTCTGCCCCCTCTTCAGTCTGTTAGAACAGATGCTTCAGACTTTACTGGGGGGGGGTGGCTGTATCATAAGACATGAAAGTACAATGTCTAGAGAAGAAGAACAGACAAAATCACATCAATGTCAATGAAATGCTGGCAGTAATCAATGCATTGAAAGTCTTAAATCAATATCTGGTGTCCAGGACCCTTTTCAAGTTATCACAGACACTACCTCAGTTATGTGGTATATAAACAAACACTGGGTGCCCGATCTAACAACCTTTGCAGACTTGCTGGGATGACCTTCGTGGTGGCAACTCAACTAATTTTGACTCATCAGGCCACATACATTCTGTCAGACAATATATTCTAGTAGAGAAGCTGAACAGGACCAGGAAAGAATGGAAATTATATTTGAGGGTCTTAGAGGAATTAATCCAACTGTGGGAAATATCTCAAATAGATGTTTGCCTCTTTTCAAAACAGACAGTTAAAGAAATTGTGTTCCATGATCCGTTGAAAACAGACCTGGAAGACTGATGCTTTTTTGTTCCAATGGATGGGAATGTTCTGTTTGCTTTTCTACCCTTTCCAGTGGTACCCAGATTTCTTCTAAAGTTCCAGAAGGACTCTCGAAAGTTAGTGGGGATGACTCCTGTTTGGCTTAGGCAACAGTGGTTTTCTGTTCTTTTGAAACTGGTCAAGGATAACTACCACAAGCTTCCCCACAGACAGGATTGACTGATACAGTACAGGGATTGTTTCATACACCCCATCCCAGGAGCATTTCATTTGACTGCCTGGATAATAGAGTTTTTTTTAACGCTTTATTAAAATATAACTGAAGACATAGGCACACATGCATTAACAGAAAATAAACCATGTTAACATTTTTCTGCTAACACACATTACACATTAACATTTTTTCTTTCTATATAACAGCAGTCTTTCAGTCCATCATTACATAAATCACTCAGTTCCTGTTTTCCCTTAAACCTCACTCCTTCTCCTAAACAGTATTCTGTATGCATTGTTCCCTTCAGATTCCATTTATTTCTATGTAATTTGCTCCATCTCTTTTCTAACAATCTCTCTTACAGTTTTTTTAATCTCTTTTACAATGTTCAGTACTTCAAATACAGATTTTGATTCCATATTCTAGTAATTGCTTTTTTGGTAGACAATAAAATTAAACCTAATAAGGGCTTCGTATGCCTAGGTAATTCAGAGCCTTTGTTCCGGCTTAAAAGAATCATTTCCTTAGTTGCAGTCATTTGATCCCCCAATATTTCTGATGGATACTCTGTAAAGAAGTCAACTCATAATACTTCCCAATAACATTTCCAGTTATCTCTTTCTTCCCATCACACCTCCAAAATTTGCCATCTACCTGAGAAAAAATTCTTTGAAATCTGCTTGGGGTATAAAAATACCTATGAAATAACTTCTAAGTAAAAATCCTAAGCCTTCTGGACTTTGTTGCATACTTGGGAGCCATACTTATGTCCAACCAGTGTTCCTTATCCAGTCTCTCTTCCCAGTCTTTTATAAGCTCATCTAATTGATGATTCTAGGTATTGGGCAATGTGTTATATGCCCTACTACTTATTCCCTTTTTTAACAGCAGCTTCTGTTGTAGAATCATATAAAAAGTCTACCAGAACAGTTCATTCATATAGGATTCCCCTATCCCTTTTATTGCTTATACTCTAATATTAATCCCTGACAGTGAAATCAGTCTCTAACCTGCAGTCCAAATGTCTTCTTGTCTTTATCTCATTCTCTTATCATTCCATCTCTAGTTATTTGATCCAAATATTGTGGATCCTTTCTGAGTTTTCTCTAGTAAATTCCAGCCCAACCTGCCTATTTTCTATACCCTTACTTGCAGTCATCCCTATTGGCAAAATCTCTTTCTCCATTCATGTGTTGGCTTAGTTCTTAGAATACTTGCTCTTACCTTATGAATATAATATTTTCTCACTTTTTAATTTCTTCAAATCTTTTAAGTTTTTATTACTATGATGGGAATGGACCCCATTCTAAAGTCAAAGTATGATTAAAGTTTATGAAATTAGTATTGTTTCTGTCTCTGATGTCAGCCAGACGTGTTCTTCCCAGCACCTGCAGTGAGCCCAGTAATGCATTTCTTATGGAGTTACATGTATTGGTAACATATGGAAATACGATTGTAGATTATTTTTTTTATAAGACCTGTTGTTCCTACTACTACTGGAACTGTCTGGGTATCTTTCTTCCACATTGATCTCATTTCTGCCTGCAAAGCTTGATATTTTCTGACTTTGTGTCTCTCTGTATGCAAGACACTGTAGTCACTGGATGTGGGGATTTCAATGATCAATGCTACTTTTGTTTCTTTTCATGAACCACTGTATTTGGTTTTCTCGCATCTGTCTTTTGAACTGTTGGTAATGGGTGATCCCATGTGATGTAGACTTCATCATTTTCTATGATGCTTTGTGGCTCATGATTCCAGTGTTTTTCAGCCACTTCAATACCATAATGTTTGCACAATCCTCAGCGCAACAGTCTTGCCACATTATTATGCCTTTCAGTATGCAATCCTTCTGCCATTAGTATGTCACAACCAACAATGAGGTGTGCGACTATTTCCAATTCTGTTTTACAAAACCTACATTTGTCTGCTTCTCCTACATGTTCAATGAACTTTGTAAACCATTGTGTACATAGCCCACTATCTTGGGCTGCCGATATTAACTTTTCATCTTTTGGTTTGAATTTGCCTCCCCTTAACCATTTCTGTATTCAGTCTGATCAACATGAGGTTCTTCCAGAAGTTTTCTATATTTATGCATTTTCCACATTTCTTGCCTTCTCATCTGATCCTTCGCTTTACATTCTTTCTTTTGTTTTTTGGTACATTCAGTTGCTGCCTAATTTTTATCTGCTAATTTGATTTCCATTCCTGCATTACGCCAACATGCTTCTGCTGTATTAAGCAGAGAAGTAATTTTAGATTTATTCTCCTTATGTTTCAAAACTTTCACTATGTTTGTGTCTTGTGAGGTCAGCAGATATGTGTGTAGTCCCAAGATTGCAGATCTATACATGTAATCAATTTCAAGGAGGCCCATCCCTCCTTCGGAATGGGTAATATATAATCATGGTATACACTGTTTTTTATAAATCATTGGTGAGCATGAAGCATCCTCCTTGTTTTTCTGTCTAATCTATCCAACATGTTTGGGGCCAGCCAGTCACTCCAAAATTGTAAGTTAGGGCAGGAAGAGCAAATTGGTTTATAGCTTGAAAATTTTGTTCCTAGATGGCAGTGCTGTTTTCAGGATTAATTTAAGTCTTCTAAAATATTCCTTACTAAGTTTTATTTGTATTTGTTTTATATCACATTCTTGTCCCAAACTGATGTTTTCTTGGTGCTGCAGTTTTCCTGCTTTAAAGGTTGCATTTGCACATTTATCAAGGCCAAATGACATTATTATATCGTCTGAAAAAGTTTTGACTACTTGCAGTTATGCTTTCAGTTCCTAATCTGGTGAGCTATTTTAAATCATTGACAAAGAGAAGATGTGAGGTCTTTACACTTTATTGTTTTCTAGGAGCCGAATTAGAGCCATGGCCTAATCTGTTAAGTAGACAGCTTAAAGTGTTAAGGGCAAGACAGAATACCCCCATTTTAATTTTTATCCCTGGAATAATAATTTGTTCTTTATCATGGCTTAATTGCAAAGTGGTCTGCCACTGTTTCATGGTCACTGTAATGTAGTTGATTAGTGTAGGATGTATCTTACACATTTTTACACACTTTTTTATTTTTATCCATGAATGTGGGATACTATCAAATGCTTTTTTGTAATCAATCCATGCCATAATTAGATTCTTCCCCTTTTTACAGTTCTCCATTATGACTTTATTTAGCAACAGATGATCCTTTGCTCCATGTCTTTCTTTTATTATCCCTTTGTTCTATTAACATGATTGAATTTTCTTCTAAATGACTAAACTCTGTCAGCATCAATTCTGGTTTATAGTTTTGTTCTATAATTTTTAGGATAACTTGCAGGTACACACTTAAGTAGGAACATTGTTTTTCCTGTTGTTAACCAGGTTGGTGTCTGTCTGGGGTGCACATATAAATCGTTCTTACTCATGGCTAAATCTTCGCGCAAAAATGTTAATACTTTTAGCCAGAAGTTAGGTACTGTATCTGGGCTTAGGGTATACCAATTGGAGGTTTTTCTTAACTTTATCTCAATCTCTCTGGCTGTTACCTTATCCCATTTCATATCCTGTACCTCTGAACTTTTTAATCTTTCTTTTACTTCTTCTATCCATCTAGGATCTTTGTTATGTTCCATAGGATCTTCATAGATATTTCACCAAAATGTATCTATTTCTTCTATTTTGGGTGGTCTTTCATTTCTTTTTGCCTTGTTTCCCTATTCTCTATAGAACTTTTTGGGGTCATCAATAAATTGCTTATTTTGCACTTTTCCTTTATATTTATCTGTTTAAGTTTTTCTGGCTGTACTGAGATTTTTAGTTTATTATTTGCAATAGTGCAAGATAGATCCTGATCCTTTATAATACTGCACCTTGTTTTTATCACATCTAGCTTTCTGAGTATTTTTCTTAATCTGTTCCTTCTTCTATACTCTTCTAACAGTGACACTTCTTGTCTTAATTGCTTTATAGTTTTTTTCTATTCGATAATTCCATAATGGTGTTTGATTTCTCCCCTTCCTTTCTCTTACTACCCTGTGTTCTTGTGGTAGAATTTTATTTGTTATTAATTTAGCTGCACAGTAATATATCCTGTTTACTTCTATTATATCGCATGAATCTCTATGGAGAGTCCTAATTACTGTGTTCATTTGTTTTATCAAACTTCTGACTTTTTGGGTTTTATTGACTTTCTGCAGTTTGTTTCTTTCATTGATCTTAATATGTCTGTCTGTCTCTATTAAATCATGCAACTCTTCTCTTAGCTCATTTTCTTCTAAACTAAGGGCACATTTTTTATTCTCCATTTCCTGTGGGCATTTTATAGAAAGTTCTATATCATCTTCCTGTGGCACATTCTCTTCAGTTTCATCCTGTGTCATCCATTGCTCTGTGATATGGGAACTCACTGGCCTATCACTCCTCAACATTGACTGCTTCAGAGTTGGCACAGTTTCTATTTCCTCCTGTGCTTTCCAGCTTCAAATGAACGTTTGTACTGGTTTCCTGTGGAAGGCTCCAAAATATCTTCATATAGCAACTGACCAGTTGCTTCCTGTTCCAGTGATTTCTCCTTACTTTGGATGTCTATTGTTATCTCCTGCTGTGGTGCTTTCTGAGTTAGATTTTCTACACTGAGCACTTCACAAGTACTCCATAACCTCAGTTTCTATTTTTTAACTTATCCATTAGTAATCTTCTTTTCTACTTTTCCTCTTTGTCTTCTTATTTTTTGTATTGTAAAGTTTTCCATGTCTAGATTCATTTACCGGTATTTCTCTTCAGAGTTCTTTGGTGCTGTTTTTTTTGTATTGATTAATTTTGCTTTTTCCTTTCATAAATATTATACCACATTAAATCTCTTTTTTTCTTTCTCATGTCCATATTTCTTCTTCAGATGTCTCCTGATCTTCCTGTTTCTTCTTATTTTGGGGACTCATTCCATCATGCTGTGCTGTAACCTGTGTTAGACCTTCTACACCAAATCCTTCACTTCACAGGCATTCCACAACTTCATATTCTGTTTTTTTTTAACTTCTACTTTATTAATCTTCTTTTCTACAGCTCCTCTTTGTGATATTATTTTTTATTGTGAAATTTTCCATATCTGGATGCCTTTGCCTGTATTTCTCTTTGAATATCTTTGGGGCTGCCTTTTTTTTATATTGATTAATTTATCTCTTGACTTTGCATAAATATTGCACCATATCAAATCTCTCTTTCTTTCCCATACTTTTCAAACCTCTCTAGGTTTTGTTGCTTATATTTTCACACTTCCTCAGATACTTCTTTTTCCAGACAGATCAACTTTTCTTGGTCTATACAATGTTTTTCACAAATCTGTTGTATTGATGAACACACATTTTTATTTGAGGCTTCTGATGTTTTTTCTTGTGGAAGTATTTTTCTTTCCTCTAATCTCTCTCTTAATTTTTTAGTATATCTTGTGTCTGGAAATTCTGGGCTTTTTGCATAATGGCAACAATACATCATTTCTTTCTTATCCTCAATAGTCCACTCTTTCGTCTTTATGGCTCTTCTTTGGCTTGTCAGTTTTTGTGATTTTTGTGGCCTGCTATTTCCTTCTAAAACAGGGGGAGAGGCATCCCCCCTGGGCCTGGCCTAGCCCCATTGTAGGAATGTTTCCATATTTGGGGGGGTTCTACACTGTCATTTTTCCAGTCCTGGCACCAGGGTGCCCATCAGGATTGGACACTTTTTTGTCTTGGGTCTTGTGAGTATTGACTGTGTAGCACTAAAATATCTCTTCAAGTCAGGTAATTCTAAACTATCTTGTTCTATTGGATGGGATCAACTTATCCCACTTGACGCTTACCTTCCTTCCTTCCCAGACAAATCAGCCAACTCTTAATTATTGTCCACAACTTTGGTTGGAAAATATGTCTGACCTTTATATAAAACTAAAGGGGATAAAACATTTTCACTGCTTGGATCTTACTATTCATATCCATAAACAAGAGCTTCCAGTTTCTCACTTTTGTATTATTTTTTTGTTTAACCTGTTCCCAAATATCCTTAGCTGCCATAACAGAAGCCTTTTTTTAATTTATACTATTAAATACCTCGTCTTATCATCTCCTCATAGGTTCATAAGTTCATAGGTTCATACTAGGCTATCTGCCCTAGGGCATTTATAAGCCTAGCCAGAGTGTGTTTGGCTTTCGCCACCCATTTTAAATGAATTTTGTTATGCCCTTTTTCAAGCTTAGTATACTGTGCCTCTGTCTAACAGTGACACAGAAGTGATACCCAGGGTAAACCTACGATCTCCCATCCACTCATCAAGATTCCTCTTGAAGAGAGTCAATGAGGGACTCTGCCTAACCTGGACTGGGATTTTATTCCAGAGTGAAGGGAGCATCTGGGTTATGAATCTGTCCCTCCAGCATGTCCTATTTATTTCAGTGTTGAGGTTCAAGTCTCTCGAGCGCGTAGCTCGATGGGATTTGGATTTTCTGAGGTGCAGCATGTCCATTAATTACAGGTTGGACATTGCTTTATACGTCAGGCACAGATCGCCTCTGAGCAGGCGGTATGCCACTGAGTAGAGCTGGAGTTTCTTTAACCGGGCAGCATATGGCATCTGTTTGAGCCCTTTGATCCTCTTGGTAAGGTACTTTTGGGGTCTTTCCAGTTGCTGCAGGTGTCTGGTAAGGTACATCCCAAAAGGGGCATTGTACTCAATTATGGGCCTGATGAGGGATGAGTAAAGAGGCACGATGACCTCCCCTGATCTAGATGTGAATCCCTTCATGATTAGGTGAGCTATATAAAATGTTTTTCTAACCACTTTGGCCACGTGTTTGTCAAATGAGAGATTGCTATCAACTTGGGTCCCCAGGTCCCTAATTACTTCTTCCGTACTTAATGGATTGCCACCTATGTGGTAATTTGTGGGCACTTTGTTTTTGCCAAAGGGGATGACTATACACTTTTTGGCGTTTAGCTTGAGGCCATGGCTCTAGCATCAGTTGTCTGTTTCTATGAGGCCCTTTTGTAGGATGCTTGTGTCGGCTGGAGAGTTGATTATGGCACCCACTTTGCTGTCATCTGCAAACTTGGTCAGCCACAGTCCTTCCATGTTGGCCTGTACCTCTGAGAAATATATACCGAACAAGAGAGGTCCCAGGACTGGGCCTTGGGGGACGCCACTTGTAACTGGTTTGGAGTCTGACACGGCTCCAGCAATTCTAACCATGTGGGTTCTGTCCTTGAGCCAGTTTGCAACACATCTAGTGACATAGGGGTTTATATTTAAGCTGGTGAGCTTATCTATAATGCCCGAGTGGGGTATTGTATCGAAGGCATTTGCGAGGTCCAGGTAGGCTGTGTGGACCACCTTCCCCTCGTCAATGGCCTTGGTGACTGTTTCAAAGAAATCAACCAGGTTTAAGAGGCAGGATCTGCCCTTAACAAAGCTGAACTGGGTAGGATCCAGTGTCTGTAGGTCCCCAGTATCTTTATTTATGAGGTCCATGATGATCCTTTCCATAGCTTTGCAGACCAAGCTAGTCAGGCTTATGGGGCGATAGTTTCCAGGATCCGTTGAGGCACCACCTTTGTGGAGAGGGACCACTGTTGCTGTACGCCACTCTTTGGGTACATATCCTGTAGTAAGGCTGAGATTGAACAGTAGTTTTATGTTTGGGTTTAGCTCTTGGAGTTCATATAGGATGCAGCCCGGGACACCGTCTGGTCCCATTGATGCTGTGTTTTTTGCTTTGGAGAGGGCAGCTCTTACCTGAGCATCTGAGATGTCAGGGGGGCAGCACTCTGCTGGGATAGATATTTGCCCTTTTGGCGGGGAGGGGGGGGAGTTTGCGCTGAACCTGTCAGCTAGAATGTTGGCAATGTCTGTCGGTTCGGTGTATTTTTTTGTCATTTTTGACTAATTCTGAGCATATCTGGGAATTCCCACCCAGGTTCCTAACATAACTAAAGAAAGCCTTGTGATTATCCTTAGTGTCCTGTGCAATTTTTCTCTCGAAGCTGGCCTTAGTCGATTTTATGAGTGCCTGTAATTTTTTTCTGATACTGATCAGAGATGCCTTCCTTTTTGGGATTTTGCTCTATCATGTAGTAGCTTCCTCCTTCTATTGTATAGTTTGTTTATGGCTGGGGTCCACCAGACAGGACGCCTGCCTTTGGAGGATTGGGTCTTGGTTTTATTTGGGATTGCATGATCCATGCATTCCTGAAGGTGTTCATAGAATGCGTTTATAAAGGATTCTGCGGTCTGGGCCGTATTTTCCACAGGCCCGGGGGCTTTGAAGGATTCCACCTCGGTTTTGAGGAGTGTGAAATTTGCTTTAGAGAAGTTTTTCACTGTGGTTTTCTGGGCAGGGGGTGGGGTCGGGATGTGAATATCCAGTGAGATTAGTTTATGGTCTGATCTGATGCGGCAGATGTGTATACTGTCCTGTAATTTATGAAGGGGATAATGAAGGGGATGGACTAGTCTTGGAAAATATAAATAGAACTAAAGTAAGGTTTAAAAAAGGAAATTGCAATACAAAGAATGTAGTATACATGGCGAAATGTGGAATATGCCTATGTTTCTACATAGGAAAAACTGAACGCATGTTAAAGAAAAGGATATATGAACATTTATATGCCATAAAGAAGGGAGATAACACCAATGCTTTAGTAAGGCATATACATAATACAGATAATACACATTACTTTAGATTTGCTATATTGGAGACGGTTACGATGAACATGAGGGGGGGTAATATGAAAGAATTATTGATTGAGAGGGAGGCCAAGTGGCAAATATTAATGGATACATTAAATTTTCCTGGATGTAATGATTATATTTCATTAAAACCATTTTTATAACATATTATGGCTAAGGACCAATATTGTATATAGTATTTATAGTTATTTATTTAATTTTGCTATGCTGCTTATTGCTATATTTTGGTTTTTATTTGGGCAATCTACTTATGTTTACATATATTTAGGATCTGGCAAGATTTTAGTATCATTGTGTTTTATATATTGGATGTATATGGATTTAGGTAACAGTGATAGTTGTATTCCTACGTATTGTTGTATATAGACAGTTTTGTTTTATTTTATTTCTCTAAATGTTTTTAACATCATATAAGCATATATATATATATATTGCTTAATATACTGTTTATTATTTTGCATTATTAATAGAATGCATCTATCATAGATCATAGGGTTGGGTGAACCGTATGTATATTTAGAAAGGAAATACATGCAAACATGAAGTGAAATATTAGATTGTTTATATTTTAAATGTTATGCATAAGATGTAAACTATATGAAGTATGCAATGCAGATTTTAAATAAGTATTTTAATACAGTTTAAAGTATATACTGTTAGTTGAAAGCATTATTTAATGAAGTTTTAATTATTGTTTTATTTTGTTTCTTTAAAGAAATCAATTTGAATTGGTGCCAAAATGGATTTAAATAGTGTGTTTATAATTGTTTAATTGATTCTGAAGAAGTCCACATGATGGTGGATGAAAGCGCTTAATTCTTTTCTGAGTTACACTCTGGTTCTGATTGTTGGTGAGCTGTAGTCTAATAAAGGACGTATTATTGCTTCTGCTGACTGTTCTTTCTGGACTTGTTGGATATTATGGTCTGATCTTACCAGTGAGGGATACACTTCTGGTCTGGAGCATAGAGTCCCCATGTTGGTGATGATCAGGTCCAGTATGTTTGCCCCTCTTGTGGGAGTGGTAACAAGTTGTTCCATAGCATTTGAGTTTATAAATTCTAGGAACCTTTGGGCTAGGGTGTTGGAGCTAGAGTAATGCTCCCAGTCTATGTTTGGGTAGTTGAAGTCACCCAATATAATGGTGTTTGGAGAGACCTTCATATTTTCCAGTGTTCTCAGGAAGGCCGGTGGGGTTCCTGGGTTTGGGAGGGTGGTCTGTAGCAGGCTATAAACTGGAAGGCAGTTTTACCCACAGTTAGTTGCACATGGATAGTCTCTGATGCTTCATGTTGTGCCACCAACCTGGAGGTGTGGGTATCTTTGACGAATATTGATACTCCCCCTCCTTTTGTGGTTCAGTCCAAGTTTTGGTGCCGAAAAGCATGGTATGAGGTATAACCTGGTAGTGCTGGGGTTCTCTTGGGAGCCTTGGACCAGGTTTCTGTTACTGCACAGATATCAATGTTCTCCATGCTAAGGAGAGTTTCGAGTGCGTGCATCTTGAGGTTTAAATTTCTGGCATTGAGTAGCATTACTCTTAGTTTCTTATCCCTTGTGATACCTATGGAGGTGGGTTTGTCTTTTAAGCCTTGCCTAAAAAAGACACTATGGGGGTGGCAAGAGCCTTTGCCAATATTCAAAAGTCCAGTGGTGATAGGTGCAAGCCGTCCCTAGCATAGCATCGTGGCTTGTCGAGCATGTCATCTCAGGCTGACAGGCATTGGATCCCCTTTGAATGACACCGATACTTAAGCCAGTTGTTGAAATTGATCATCTTGTCTTCATATTGTGGCAACATTCTTGGTGAGGGTAAGATGCTACTCAAGGTCAGGGTCATACCAGCCTGGGCTACATGCTCAGAGAGCTCCTCTATGTCTCTTTTCATGTAGTCCAGGGAGGTACGTCTCAGGTCATTCACACCAGCATGGACAATGACTGAGTCATAAATATAAGTTTTGCTTAACCAAGTCACACGTGATTACATAATCACAGACTATAGCCTTTGTTTTTTCTTCTTTAATTTTATATCCTAAAAAGATTTGAACCTGTCCTTTTTCTGGATTTCTCAAGTACAAAGGAATAATTTCCACTACCCATTCCTCAAATTCCTATATTTTTAACTGGTAGGAAGGAAAGCACCAGTGTCTCATTTTTACTTTATTACCCCATATTTTATCTTAGTTTTTTTTTTTTTTTTTTTGGTGCGTGATCTGAAATAGTTATTGAATATGTGTTGATGCTTTCAATTATATGCCCATATTCATATGAAATTTAATTTCTGTGCAGTTTTGTCCAGTTATTGTACCTTGAAGAATAATATGTAAATTATGTTCAAGTCCCTGCTACTGAATTCACGTCTTCTACACAGAATATTTTCATAAACTTCTTCAGAAATCTACACCCTTTTGTAATATTTTTCCTTCTAGGTCCCCCTGATACATCTTCCCTAATGTAAATCAAGTTCTACTTCCCACCTATAAGCAATATTCCCTGCTGAAAGCTGATTATTTCTAGCAAAATTTTCTTAAGCTCTATAATAGCAGTTTTTAATGGAATATAAATACATGCTAATGTAATCTTCCTCCCTTGCCAATTGTCCCTTACTATTACAGATCTACAATTATTGTCTTCTTTCCTCGTCTGCACTATTGGAACCCCTTTAGCAATCAGTATTATTAATCCCCTTTTAATTTGTCCTTGATATTCCACTGAACATTCACCCTGAAATTCTTTCTTCAAATTCACATGCTCATTTTTTCCACGTGTCTCTTGCAACATTGCTAGTTCCACTCTATGTTTCTTAATATAATTCAATACTCTTTCTTTTTTGTCTATAACTGTAAGGCTATTTACTTTCCAAAATACTATATATATAAATAGTCATTATGATAAAAATTTGTTATTCCAACTTATTATACATGACAGTTTTTAAATGTGTATTTTCAGCTTTTGTCTTACATGTACACACTAATGTCTGACAGGCTTATCTTTTATACAGTCATTTTTTATCTCCATTTGAGCCTATGCCACATTTCTCAAGACTTTATGCTTTAAGAAAACCCTAAAAATACATTTTCAGAACACCTGTAGCCCTACTAACTTAGAGCAAACACAAGACTATGTACATTTTCAACAAATAAAGTTTACCCCTTCAGATAGTAACAATTGCCTCAAATTGACAGCATTATCCACATGTATAATGTAATCTAAAATTAAGTGTACCCATGCTAAATTGCATGATACTGCCCATGTCACACTTACCTGATTGCTGTCTAAACTTTTCTTATCTCTAATCTCCTCCCAGATGTGAAAAAACTGTTTGTATTCTTCCAGAAAACATTAACCTTTAGCCCAAAGAAAAAGTGTGCTATCTACCTTTAAATAAAACTAAATTATGCACTGTTCTATTAAATGCATTAAAGTGTTAAGGCTGTTTGAAAGGCTACTGTCTCTTATTCATTCCCCATAATCTGAAACTTTATTTTAAACTAAGCTGCTTGTCATTTACTTTTGCATTTCTCTCAGCAGAGAATGCTCAGAACTCTCATGATTGTTTTCACCTGCAGACAGCTTGTCTCCATGTAAAAGTAGTCAGCAATGAGGAAAAAAAAACAGCTAACAGCTTCCAGGTGCATGAAGGAATCTTTGTAAATTTCAATCACAACAAAAATGCATAGAATTCCATGGGCTAACTGCCTTTAGCTGCAGGCTTCTTGTGTCTCACTCAGAATATTTGCTAATGAAAAAAGACAAGCTAATTTATTTACAGATGCAAAAACTTAGCATTTTTATGGCTTTCATCATTTTGTTTAATTACTCAAGTTTGTTACCGTACAAGAACATTGTTTATAACTTACACCAAGAACATTAATCTAGACATCCACCCTTATAAAACACAGGAAGTAATTATCTTAATTATGTATACGATATAATCAGTACATTTTTATAGCCCCCACCCCATCAGCCCAAGATCACAGTATTAAATTAACTTAAACCTGAATCTGTTCAGCATTTCTTCTCATTATACTATAAAGCCTATATTTCTTACAACTAAAAAAGGTACTTGTTTACTTTAATATCTTTACCACGTACAAGAGTCACTGAAAAGACTCCCACCAAACATTTAGAAGACCCCTGACTGCACACTATACAAAATTGCTTTACATGCAGTTTATATCAAGAAATTTTTTATAAAAAATACTAATAAGAACAAAAAATATTTTACCTATCGCTACTGTTTTTTCCCTTTAGTGTCCTGAACATTAAAGTTATTATGTAGGTTATATGCTTTACAGTCCAGCTGCACGTTTAACTAAGTCAACAAAAGTAAAGTTTTCTCAGCCACTTTTATTTGCAAAGCTGTATTTCACAAATGTGATTGATACTTTATAATCTCACATTCACTAATTTCAATGTTGCTTGTCTTCTTCCTGATCATCTCTCTCTCCCAGTGCTAGCTTCTGGTTCAAGTTCAAGGTACTCCTTCTTCTTGTCATCAATTTCTGTATCTTTCTCTGTCTCACAACCCTTTTACCTTTAGAACACTGGAAAAGGTTTCACTCGCAAAGTCTCTCTTTCAGCTTTATTGTCAAAAGTATGAGAAGCAGAGCCCTCTTCTGCTTGATGGCTCACTTTTTTGTTGTATAAACTTTTTTATTTCCTCCTTAGCCAATTTTGCATAAAACATGTCTTTGATACATCAAGAAAAATACTCTGAAGACAGCTGGATACAGCAGCTTGAATCTCACACCTGCCTCTTGACATTCTCTGGTTGCTGGGATAAATTTGCTTTTCATCTGCCTGATGTACAGTGAATAATCATTTTCCACAAACACTCTGCTGTCTCCAGGTTTTAATAGTTCTGCCACAATTTTGTAAGGATCAACTCTTTCTGCTGGTATGATTGCATCATTATTAATATAGGTCTTGACTGCTTTCCCATGGTCAGGTTTGGAGCAAACACTACATTTGCCATTTCAATTAAGAAATCCTACTGTGGAACACAAGTCAAGTTATTTATGCTTTCATAAAATCAGTATAGTATTTTCCTTCCAGTTTCTCTGGCATAGCAGAAAATATCAGGTTTCCTCTGTGTGCTCTATCTATTAACTTTATTATTTTTTGAAACCTCTTCTCTTGAGAAGCCTCACACTCATACAGCCTTTTCCTCATTCCAACCTCTAATTTTTACAGTTTTATCAGGTCATCTGAATTGTTATTTAAAGCTTCTTCTAATTTGTCTAGCCTTTTGTTATTTGAGTTGATAAATTCCTTATTTTCATTTATTTTAATCACCTCTGAGTACATTTGATTTATTTTTACCTCTAAAGTACCATTGAACAAAAACTGAAATTTAAACAGTTTTTGCTGATCCTTCCTAGCCAGTATTTATTCTTCACCTTTTCTAGTTGATTTTCTTTCATTTTCTTCAAATGTTTTCTTTGCTGGCATCCAGGCAGTGTACTAACTAGCCAGTAAATGAAGTTTACCCAAATAACAATTTGAATGTTACACCTTTTTCCTCAGTTTCTGTTTTCATACTGGGAGAGCTAAAATGAAACTGCTGAATATTGTACAGCTATCGTGGAAGTTTCCTAGATAACAGAGTTTTGATACTCTCTAGGCACCTTTTCTGAGGATGTGCAGCAGGTACTATCAGAGACGAAATAAAAACTGTACTAGAAAATCTTACATGTATAAGTGGACCAGATTTTCTAAGTGGTGCAATTCTAAGACCAAAGAATAATTTAAGGCCCAGATGCCTCTGGTTCTTAATTATTTGTGTGAGTTATTATCCTCTCACTTTTTTACTTATCCATCAAGATTTATCTTTCAGACATTTCTGCTTGTCTGTAGGGCTGTGTAGGTTGTATAGTAGGGACCAAGATTTTGAAAAAGAGGTAGAAAAGAGTTTTTCCATGTTTGAAAGGAGAGGGTATGACCAAAAAGTGTTGGTAGAAGTTCTTGAAAAGATACAAAAGTCAATGTTTCATAACCCTATATGCTGATGTTATAGAAAACATGTACCATTGGACAATAATACAGATAAGAAGAAAGAGTTTTTTTGTAACTAAATAGGGTTTGTTTAGTGTAGATCTAGTACAATCACTTAATTTTTAATTTTGTGTGTGTGTGTGTGTGTGTGTGTGTGTGTGTGTGTGTGTGTGTGTGTGTGTGTGTGTGGGGGGGGTTCTGGTACAATAAAAGTAATTTTGTGATATTTTGGAAGAAAAACCCTGTGTGGAACATAGGCAATATGATAGTTCAAGGTAAATTTGTACTTCCAAAGGTTAATATTGTTGGGGGTAGTAGCCTTAAGGGGACCTTCCCTTGTGGAAATTGTTCCTGTTGTAATTTTGTAGTTAGGCTGTTCCCACATAATAATGGAAAAAAATATGAGACACAAAATATTTTTAGATGTGATATTGAGGGGGTTGTATATGTACTTAGATGCCCATATTATGTTGGTGAAAGTAAAATTACATTTAAAGTTAGAATTTTAGAACATAGTAGGGACATAAAGAAGTGTAAGATGGAGAGCCCGGTTGCTGCTCTTTTTAAAGAATATCATGGTAGTAATGTGGAAGGACTTCAGGTCAGTATATTAGAACAGGTTAAGGTGGATAGGTTCAATACTTCTCTTTTGAAATTTAAAATATTACAGAAAAAAAATCTATTTTTATATTAAAGTATGAAATTTTACTCCCTAAGGGATTTAATACAGAAAGTAATTGGAAGGTTTTAATTGGCTAAATGTTTTGTAATGATATGATTACTTCAGTTATTTTATTGAATAATTAGAGGAAATTGTTTTGTATATAAAGGATGTATGTTATTTGTGCTTTTTATACTCTGAAAAGGCTTTTTATCTGAAGCACTAAGAGAGCTTTTATCTGCATAAAATACTGCTGTTAATAAAACTGCTTGGTGGATCCCTGGTTGTGTGTGATCTGTTGTTGCTGCATGTGATATTTGGTTCTGCTATGGTTTCTAATTTCTACTTGTCTGCCCTTAGACCCTCCCTTGTTTTACATTTTTATTTGTACCCTTTTACATCTTTTCTTCAAGTCAAGGAGTTTTTGAAGGGGTTTACATATGCATACACCTAGAAAATTGGCGGCTCCTCCTTGAGATCTTAATTTTGTGTTTGAAAAAGTAGTGCTTTTTACATTTGAACCAGCTTATAGGCTGATTTGAGGTTATTGTCATGGAAAACTGCGTTATTCTTTCCTCTAACATCTGCAAGAAGAGCATCTGGGCAATAACCTCTTATGGTGAGTCTACCCTATCTCTATTTTTCCACAAGGACAGGATTTTCTTCTTTTTTTATGCCTAAAGTGGTGTCAGACATTACCTTGAGCCAATCTAGTAATCTCCCTGTGTTCTTTCTAGAACCTAAAAACAAGGGAGAAAGAAACCTACATACCCTGAATATTCACAGGCAGTTCAAATACTATGTAGCAGAAATAAGTCCTTCAAGAAAGATGATCAACTATTCATTTCCTATGAAGATAAGCAAAAGGGAAAAATAGTGCCACAGCAGAGTATTTCTAGATGTTATTTCTGTTTGATTTGCTCACCATAATAAGTCACTTCCAGGAATTGTTAGTGTCCACTCTACTAGGGATTTAGCTACTTCTGTGGCTTTTTGGGAAGGGAGACTCTAAACATATTTTATAGGCAACAACCTTGTCCTCTGTACATACGTTCACAAAGCATTACAACCTGGATTCCTTTTCATGGTCTACAACAAATCTCCTGGGGCTCCTGGATTTTTGAATTCTGTCTTCTTCTTCCCTATATGCTCTTAAACTATGGAAATCTCCCTAAATACTTTAGACTATTGAAAAAGTGATCTAATGCTGAATATAGTACAGTTGTGTAAGAATACTTACCATAATAGTAGACATTCTGCTTGAGAATTGTTGCAGTAGTCATCTTCTTTTTTCATGCCCCTTGTTTTGTTTTAATGCATTACCAGGGTGTGAATGTGTATATCCTTGGTATATACTTACATATGTTTTACTATTGCTTTTTCCTTTTCTAGTATTTTTCTTTCAGGACAATAGCCCCCCTTCTTGAGGCAAGAAAGCTCTTTAGCTCTGCTTAAACCCCTGGCAGCTAAGAAGAATGAAATGTACCCTGAAGCTTTGAAAGCTGTCTGTTGGTCATATCTTGGGCAGGTTATAACCCAGACAGCTTAGGCTAAAGCAACAGTGATCTACTAGAACATCTACTGTTATGGGAAGCTTGCTTACACAATTGTACTCTCTAAAGTCATGCTCTTCTGGCCACTAGAAATGCAATAACCTTCATTTTTAAATATTCTTCCATCTTCTCCAGCAAGCTAGTCAGACTAAAAAGTTTTCAGTCTCTGCATTGTTTAGTTTTCTCTGAAAACTACTGACAGGCAACTGCTTCTCTTCTGTTTTTGGCTACCTTCTAACCTGGTCATGATTTGCTAAAACAGTCGAGACTGGTGCCATTAGAACTTCCTTTATTCCTTCTGGAATGCTTGATGAATTTCATTCACTTTTATTAGTTTATCATCCTTGGGTCTTAAGACTGCGTATACAAGTTTTTTTCTTTGTTGTATAATGCAGAAGTGACCCCCCCTGCATTTTTTAGGAAACTGCCATCTGGTTGGGTAGCATGCTGAATGGCTTTTAGTGCTCTTTAAAATCTTAATTATTTGACCTTGCATTAAGCTAGCCTCTACTTCATATTGACTGTTTCACATGGTTGGTATTTTCAGATTTTCATTTCAATTGTTTTCATTTATGAATGCATGTTATTCTTTATTATTCATTTATCATTTTACTTCTTTAAGCATGGTATTTTATATTTAATCTTATTTCATACCAATTGCAATCTATTGCTATGTCTTTATAATGTGTATGGATATTTGTGTTTTTACCCTGTACAATGCTTGGGATTGGGTACTACAATAAATTTGAAATTAAAGTTGAATTTTGTATATCCTTCTTATCTTATTTAAAGGAATTTATTCAGTTTATCTGCCTTTAAACTTGTGATCTCTCCAGTCCAGCTTTCTTCTTTATTCAATTTTAGCATTCTTTCCTTGTTTATTTGTTTATTGACATTTAATTACCAAGAAAATCTGACTGGAGGCCTGGGAAGAAAAGCTTCAAAGTATTACAAAACATTTTAAGAACAATAGTGTTACAATCTTCAAAAATATAATTAAAAAAATCTGCAGTTTAAATGATTATGCCAAATTAGACATAATGTGAAAACACTGGTTAAGAATAGCAACAACTTATATGACAATTATTGAATATTTAGAGAAATGTTGTCCAGTTTATAGAAAGATTAATGGTAAACTTGTATAATACAAAAAGGAATTGTAATATGCAGTATGCTTTATTAATCAGATAGAAATCTCCATTCCTGTCTTAACTCTGCTGACTTTTATGCATTTTATGAAGTCTATATTTTCTTACTGCTATCACTTTATTTTAACTTCTTAAATTCTCAATCTCCATCTTTTTTTAACTGTTACTGCTAATTATTTTTAAAATCATAGTAGAAAACACTATAATCGATAAATTCAGATAAGCTTAACTGCCAAACAGCATCATAGTTTATTGAAATGCTATTGTGCTTCAGTTCAAGGAAGCAGCTAATGGATAAAAATCAGTTGAACATACCTGGAGTAGAATGTAGTACAGCTATTAAAAGTGCTTTAATTGGATTTGAAAACTAAACCCTAGAATCAGACAGGTATGTTGAGCCCCATGAACAAGTGATACAACGATGTTATGTATGAAATCATTATAATTGCAATAAGATGAAATGGAAATATGTGTTCCAGTTGAGGAGATAGGAACATCCTATAGGGTCCTAACATTAAGAAATGAAAAGATAAGATGAAAATCACTGAATTGGAGTTTAAACTCACAGATAAAGGAGTACAACTTCCTTAGATCACAAAAGATAAATTCTAAAGTCAAATGTCACACAACATGGGACTATGCACTTTGAAGAAATGTACACTTGTAGAAATAGTGTTAAGGTTTCAAACATCCCCTAACTTATTCAAATATTTAAAAAGCTGTTAGAAGAACCATTTCTATGGAAGTTTATTGTAATTCAGGTTTTTAATGATTAAGTGATCCGTTAATAATTTTCAGTATGCCTCAGTTTTTATTAGTCACTGACATATGAGTAACAAAAGGAAACAGAGCAGTTATTCAGTAGAGGTATGACTGTTTCATGTTTTTCTCTCCAGTAAATTTCATATCTTCCATCTCATAAATAAAATTAAGTTAAGTCAACAAATGGCTAAAAACATAATATATATATATATATATATATATATATATATATATATATATATAATGATAAAATTGTGCATGCTACAATATTAAATGTATCCATTCTAGTGTTCATGCATTACCCTAGAGAAAATAATATAGACCGAAATGGATTCAGAACTGTTTGATTGTTCTGGAAAATGTGATAAAAGTAATTTTAGTTACCACATTTGTTAATTTTTATTTTTCATGTATGAATCAAGAGAATATAGGATGAAGTCATAGAGTATCTTACAAAAGTCTGAAGTAAGATAAGTGAAATATATGACTGTATTAAACATGTTGTATACATTTATCATTTTCAGTCAGTAACACAGCACTGAATTTTTTTACAAAAAAGTTGGGAGCTAAAGAACAGCTTATAAAGCATTCAGATAAAATGAGTTTTCTAGAGTTCTAACAATAGTTTCTCATTTTTTTAGGGAGTGTTCACTAAAATGACAAGGGAAGTTGATGAAGCATGTTAGAACAGAAAAAAGAGTGATGAAGGACACTGTCTAGATTGAGGTAGCAATATGGAGGTAAAATAAGATCATTACAATATAGAGCAGGACAATGTTCAATTAAAAACACTTTTTGAGAGAGAGAGAGTGAAAGAAGGACCGCATAGGCTGAATTAATCACATGTATAATACAAGATATCACCTAAACAGAGACTGATTCTTGGAATAGAAACATGCTCCTTAATCTGCATAGAAAGTATGTGTAGCTATTCTCCTTTATGCTAAATATGAACACACCCTATCTCACTCAGATTTTGCCACACTCTCTAAGCAATAATAATTAATAACACAGCTGTGTATTGTACCACTACTGAAGAGGAGCTAACTCAAAACTGTCTATTTGAAATCCACACTTAGCAGTCACTATTAATTAATGACTTATGTCTGGATGTTGCCATGCTATAGCCAATTTGCTCATTTTGGATTACACATTTGTCCAATGTTTTCAGCAGTTTTGCTTGGTGTACTTTCTTCAACATTTCTGGATATAATTAATAAGAGTAAATCAGAGCAATTGTTTACTCAGGTGGCAGGAGAGGGAGACTTGTGTTTGAGGCACCGTGTAGAGGATAGGACTGTTTAACCATTATTTTCTGAAACATAGACAGTGTGAGTCACCTGACATAACACCTGGATCTAGAAGGGTAGGGAGCACTGCAATCACAGTTGGAATGTTCTGCAGAAGAGGCATTCTGGGTATGTGGAATAACATTTGCGACAAGTTTACTAGAGTCTGCCAGTGTCATTAATGTTTATATGTTATATTGAGGTGTCTGTCTTGGTTACATTGTAAGGCAAGTTTCCATTCTTTCAAATACCAGCAAGTCAATGCAACTACATTGCGCTGCATTGTGAAATATAATGCTAAAATATATCTAGGTTTAATATAATGCATTTACTAAACTAGTGTAATACATTTGGCTTTGGTAATTTATAAGGCACGTTATCTCATTTGTAAGTACTTTTGGGAAATATATCACATGTTGTACTGCTTTGAACAATAAATCATCTACAACATAGCTGGTTCATAGTTTCATAGATGAATATTGGGAAATCAGACTGCAGACTATTATGTGGCTAGCTAATAATCAGATAGTATCCAAAGATAAGAATCAAACCTTGTACCTTGTATGTGTGAAGTAAACACCTTAACTATCATGCTAAACCCAAACCCTTTTACAAAACCACAAACCCTGGTTTGGTACTCCACTCCCATGTACTAGTTCAATTTTTATTTCATTTAGATCTTTCTCAGTTAGACAGATGAACAATATCCAAATACGTAGGCTGTAATTAGTCCACCAAATCATTAAAAGAAAAGAACTGTAGACAACACTTTGAATTGAAAGATTTTTCTTAGTATTTATAATCATTTTAACATTGGCAAGTATTGGAAGCAATACATTTTATGTGTAGTTTAGTGACTAATCCATAGTATATCTTTGTATTTGTATATCTATATATAATTATATATGTATCTATATCTTTTTCATATCCAACCATTTTAATACTGCAAATATTTTATTAGAAATAATTAAGACCTCTGTCATTAGAATAGCTGGCTAAATAAATGTCCTTCTTATGCCATAGCTCCTTTTGTTTTGTGCATACAGGAGTGTAATCAGACTTACCCTACATTTATACATAATGAAAAGCATTTTTAATCAATATCTGCACTCAGATATTGTAGCCATAACTCCAGTCCCAACTTTACAGATGGGTAGAAAAGAATTAACTCTTAATGCAGATATCAAAATCTTTAGTATGACCCTTCAGATGCATTCAAAGCTTGACTAATAAACTTAGTCAGTAATGCTTTGTTCCAAGTCCTTACTGTCTAATCTTCATAAAGATAAGCAAATCTTGCAAAAGCATCATCTTAGAATTACTTTTATTATTTATTTTGCCAGCCCCAAAACCTACTTATTTGTATCACTCAGCCTTTACAAATCTCTGTCTTGTAATATTGCAATCATGAGGTCTAAATTTAATGAACAGAATTCTAAATATTCCACACAAAATACATCTCCCTAGCAATATGTAACAGGCAATCTGCTTTCTTCTTAATTTTGAACTCTTAAAAAAACAAAGAATATTTTTATTTATACCAAAAATAAAATATTTTGCCCACCAAGATATGGAAGGACTTTATGAAACGTCTACAGGTCTGGCAATTGTCCTTCATGTAAGTTATTAGCATTGACGTGCTGTGACAGAACAGTGGGTAATGCTTCAACAGATGCATTGGAAGCTGAGTTGTCAGGCTGTCTGCTGTAATCCCCTGAATACATGCACACACACACACACACACACACACACACACACACACACACACACACACACACACACACACATATATATAAATAAATATATATATGTACAAAATACATTGTGCATGTGTATGTGTGTGTGTGCAAACATATATCTATATGATTAGCTTAGGCGACATGGCAAAATGATGGCAAGAATGTCAAAAACATAGGTCAACAACACAAACGTTGACAGTCAGCTGCACATATGCAAGAAAAATCCATGCTACGTGAAAACAAACAAAAAAAAAAAACAATCAAAAAAAAAAACTTCACCCCCACCCGCACTGCTAATTATATATACTAAATCTGAGATTGCACAATCACCAGGGAAAAGGAATATAAACTCTATCTGAGGACTGTTGATCTAGCACACCTGTCAGCCATCTGCCTATATTGCCCATTTGTGGAAAATCAAGTAGTTGTCGACATTTTGCTGTGTCAATCAAATCCAGGGGTCCCATATATATATAAAACTTAGGTATCTAACAAATATACTGTTTTTCTTTTAAAAATGCAGATTTTGGTGTAAACATATTCTTTTTCTATGTCATGTACCATTAAAAAAGTGTCTAACAAAAACAGTTTTGACTTAAATTACTGGATGGCACAGCGGTGCAGCAATAGCATTGTCACCTCACTGCAAAAGTTTCTCCAGTTTGATTCTCAGCTGGAGTGCCTTTAGTGTGGAGTCTGCGTGTCCTCCCTGTATTTGCATGTGTTTCCTCTGGGTGCTTTGGTTTCCTCCCACTTTACAAAGACATGCATCTGGAGTATTTGTCCTGGGACCAGCAGAAAGTAAGTGGAAAAAAACTACTGCATTAATTTCAAAAAAAGAGCTGTTAGACGATTGCATCTCATTGCAAAGGAAGTACTTTACCTGGAGTCAGGACTTTTGAGAGTTGACACGTAGAGAATTTATTGAGTGAAATATGAACGTAACTGAGGAATAACAGAAAGACTTCTTGGAGACCAAAGTGAAGGAATACTTGGACTTTCATCACAGACTTTTCCAGCCTTTTCCTGGAGGTAGAATCTGAAGTGAAATGTACGACTTTTGTTTTTCTTGCTCCCAGATGAAATTTTGCTGGTATTTGCTTATTTGCCACTGTAAATAGTGCTATAGTTTCAGTGGCTGAACAGGTATCACACTCACCTAAGGTGTTAGAATATCAGAAGGCTGTGAATTCTTTTCATACCAGTTATTGGGTTAATTTCCCAATACTGACACTGAAGTGCAACTTAAGGGGAGAGCTACTGAGTGTGCTGTCCTTCAGAAAAAAATAATAAACCGTGATCCCATATGCCCGAGTTGGGGGTAGCTCAGGTGGATGCAAAAAGTCCCATGGCACTTATTGAAAATGACTAGGTGAAGTTGTTCAGTGCCCTGGCCAAATTTCCACTAGTTAGTATGAATGCAATCTTGTTTCTCCCCTGAAAAGAGGGATATAGCCTATTGGGACTAAACTGGTCAATAAAGACTAAATAAAAAAATAAATGAAGGGTATTAAACCAATGAACTCTGCTTCCAGTGTGTTTTACTCACTATACTGCTGTTTTTTTTTCCAGCTGGGCCAAATTTGGCCATTACACTGAGCTGCAATATTTTGTTCTTGATTCACAGCCTGCAAGTGCACATACATTTATTACTTTGTTTCTGCAACTGATAAAAAGCAGACAAGTGTCTTCCCAACCATGAAGTGAGACACTTGTTTTGTGTGTTTGAGAAAACTGTCACTCTTTTAGGTTTGTTCAAAATGGAAACATTTGTGGAAACTATAGTGCAGAACATTATGACTCTGATACAATCTGTGATGACCTTTCAGGAGTATAATGAATCTGCTAGCAAACAACTGGTTAGTTTTAAAAAGCAGATACAAATTTTAGGGTATGAACTGATCACTCCAGAAATTACTCAACATTTAAAAAAAATTCATCAAGAATGACAACATCGAGGCATATCTAATTGTTTTGAGAGGTGTGCAATCCAGGAAGAGTGAGCTTAGGCTGACTGGAGAAAGATTTTGTCTTGCAAATTATCAGATAAAAATCCTTAAAGCCTAAATGGGCAAGGGCAATATGGACCTTTTCTTTTATAACAAATTGAAAAAGAATTGCTTGCTATGGCTGGTGTATCTCCTGAAATACAAACTGTAACATTTCATGACTGTAAGTTTAACCCAAACAAAGTGGTAACAGCTCAGCTGTTTGATTTAAAACATGTATTAAACTTATGGCTAAAACCTTAAAGTAAATAGCAAAAGTAAAATGATCAATATGTTAGCTGTTGACAAACTCAGGAGGACACTCCCAAGTAATTTATGTAAACTGACTTCTTAGAGTGACCCTATGTGTACTGACAACCAATGTGTGCTAATTAAAAGATTGTTAGCTTAAAAAAATCATTTAATTAAAAATATATTGTTACTTGCACGCACCCCAAAATGTCAGTAAGTGAAATATGTTTTAAATGTGGGAAGAAGGGGCTTGTTGCTAGAAGTTGCTTATCAAGTATTGCTGTATCTAACAGAAATGTGATACTTAACCAAACTGCTATCAAAAAAAATGTGAGGGTTGTAACTTTCAGAAACATGATTTCTAATCAGCATATGACCCTGTACCTATGGAATATGATAATATAACCATAAGACCAGGAAAGCCAGCATATTGTCTGTGTGCCATGACCAAATTAGCTAAATGTACAGTATTGTTGGATGGGAAAGTGGAAGTTATGTGTATTCATGAAGATAAGACACAGTACCCAATATACAAATTTAGAAATGTAGGCACTTTTGGGTAAAGTACTGCCTCATATAGCTATAGTATCTAATCCAATGCATGATGTTAATAATAGGTCACTGTTACCCCCACTTCAAAGCAGTGTGAAAATTGTGAGGAAAAGGAGCATAAACACTCTATGACCAGACTATACTTCAGGTGAAAGTGAGAGGGGCAGCAGCTATTAGAAACACACTGTTCTGAGTATACTCCTATTAAGAATGGTGAAGGGCAGCGGTCTGACACACTGTTAAGAACATACAGTTCTGAATGTTTTCCTAGTGAGAATTGGAGAGGGCAATAACAATGAGAAGACAATCCTCTGGATTTACTATTCTTCCGTGCAGGACTAGCTTAGTCCTGCATGGAAGCAGCCATTTAGGAGCAGGACGGCAGTGCACCATGCATATTAATGAAGGCACACTGCCTGAGCTCCTAATCTTACACAGAGCGTGTAAGAGTGCAGGGGGCATGTCTGAGAGCAGACCTCTCAGAATATACACGTTCCCCCGCAAGAACAACAGAAAGCCCAAAAGAATGAGTGAGACCGCTCATAGGTGTCCGCATACCCCCAGCAACATCCCCCCACATGTACAACAGCAATAGTAAACACAAACAATATAAAAATACCATTTTTATTTTTATGAAACTGATTAAATCTAACCGTAGGTGCGGGGGTTTGCCCAACGCTTAGCTATGGTTAATGCAGCTTAAATGGCTGAAGAGGATAAAAAGGAAGATATATGCAAATGAAACAGTATAGCAATAGTGTAGTGGGCAGAGCATTTGCCTTACAAGCAAGCATTCCCGGTTCAAGTCCCACTGCAGCACATTCCATTTTCCATATCAAATCACATTATGACCAATATTTTAGTTGCATAACCTACTAAATAACATATATTTGTGAACTGGAGTACTGCATTAAATGCAGATGTGAGGTGTCAGTGTCATAATGTTGCAAAGTCCACAGATAATCACATGTGCCCCATACAGTATATGTACACAGGAATCATGAATACAAATGGAGGGTAAAATGTGTAATGAATAATAACTCCATACAGCTTCCAAATCCCCCACCTTCCCAAGAACCATTAGACATTATTGTCTAAATCAGTGCAGTGGTAAGCGGGAGTAAGCAAGTGTAAGCATTATTAAGCAGTAGTAAGCAGGAGTAAGCATATGTAAGCACTAGTAAGCGGGTATAAACCTGTTTGAGTGGGGCTAAGCAATGTGCACACAGGTTAAGCAATATGGAAGCTAACTCTATGTAAGCATCTTTAACAGAAGGTTAGCAGTGCTTACCATCGTGCAAACCCATGCAAACCTGCTTACAACTGCTTAAAAGTGCCTTAAGCACTCTGTATGCATCAGCCACTGTTCTGGCCAAAAACAAAATAAACAACCTTTGCCCAGGACTCTGTACACTATAGTCACAGTAGTTTACCACCGAGCCATCACCGCAGTACATATGAATGAGGTATCATCAAACAAACCCTCACTATAGTAAAATCAAACTGAACACGTGAAAGGAATCAGTATATAGTCATATGTTCCATAACCTACTACATAACATAAATATGTGAACTGGAGTACTGAAGTAAGCCCAGATGTGAGGTGTAAATGTAATAGAGTGTTGAAGTCCCCTACTAAGCACAAGGACCCCATACAGTGTACATATACATGAATCATGGATATCAGACATATATATAAGATGTAATGAATAATAAATCAATGCCAAAAAGCAAATATGATACAAAGTCAATTTTAAGCAACACTAAGCATTGCACAGGCCAGTTTAGGAAGTGTAAGCAATGGATAGGCCAGCTATCTCAATGTGCCCAGTGGTATACCCCTTTAAACAATGCCAACCTTAGGTAAGCAGGTTAGCCCATAGCGTAGCCTTGTCAAAACTGGTCAATCACAGCAAAGTGCGGGATTTTGGCTATATTTAAACCCAACAGGTGGCAATACATCTCATAACTGATTGTAGCTTCCCCTTGCAGGCAACATAGCAGAAAGGGGAGAGGAAGTGCACTTCCAGGTGCAGCGCTGGGGCATCCAGGAGTCCAGAGTCATGGCAGGACTCCTTGTCAAAGAACATGAGCAGAGAATCCTGCAGGGCCAGTACCAGGGTTCCCAATATAAGGCGGAAGCCTGGGACCATCTCGCCCATGACCTCACCAGTGCTACTGGCATACCCCGAACTGGTGATCAGGTCAAGGATCACTATGCAACCTGAAGCGGTGAAAGGGGGATCTCTTGGATCAGTGGATCCAAGATGCTAGGATGACAGGGGAGGTCCCAGATGTGTGTAAGTATCACTCCACTACGTGTTTAATATTTGCCAGATCATGTATATTATGGATAGGTATGGCTAAATATTCCTCTTATGTCCTCCACAGCGGCAAGTGAGCAGGCCACGAACCAGGAAGCCCATGGCTGTCGCCTGCAGGGGTTGCCACGGGAGGCAGGTTAGTAATAATCTTGCATGTACTGTCATAGAAAATAAATCTAAAAGCATTAGTAAGTTAATTGCCAGTATAAAAACTGTATTGTTTAAGACAAGTACAGCATACACCGGAGAATATGGCAGGAAGAGTCTCATATAGTTTCTATGTAAATAAAAGTATAATAGCCTGACAATAAATGTCTAACTGCTGGACAGCATCTGTATACTCTGGCATCATATGGTAATGTAGATTTGCAATCACTTAATAGTACTGTTGTATTAAGCACTGTTACCCACACTGTGCAACATAAATAGAATGTGTAGGAATGTCTGTATATGACTGGTGTAATCCCCAGAGGTCAAGTTAGTACAACTGAGAGACACATAGACAGAAAACAGTGAAAAGACAGACAACACAATAAGAATAGCACACGCAACTGAGACGAGAACTGTTGTATTTTTAGCACACACAGCCATGGTTTGAATCCTGGGAGTGGTAGCAGTTGGCATACAGAATCATACCCCACAACTGTACAGTTATGTCCAGAATGTCCAGGAAATTGGCGCATATCTGCTGCCTGTCCCCCTGAGAAATCAGTGGGATGATCCCAGATGTATAGGCAGCAAACAGGAAATACAACTGATTGTCACACATCTATGAGAACAAAGCTGGCACACTAGCAACTCCCCAAAATCTTATGAGGGTAATAAGTTATGTATGTCCCATTTACACCCCCATGTTGTCAAGCTGTGACCAGAGTGTGTACAGTAACAGAGTGAGATGTATGTGCATAATAGTAATGTGGAATCTGGTACTTTATGTGGCAATATTCAGGTAGTGCTAACAAACACTGCTCCCACAAGTCTGTCAGATATGAACACTGTGCCCAGAAATAAAAGAATGATACCTTGTACAGGTACTGTTTACTTTGGTATTGTATGGCATTGTGACTGATGCAGTTGCTCTGAATAATAAGGTATTACTCATCACTGTCACCCAAACTGTGCTACATAATATAACTTTCTAGGAAATCCTGTATAAGAGTTTTGTAATACAAGGTCAGAATGTAAAACCACAGGAGAATTATAAGACAGAAAGCAGATAGGAGATATACAACAATATCTGTATAGCACACACAACTGTGATGAACAGTGTTTTAGTTTTAACAGACACAGCCATGGTCTGAATCCTGGGAGTGGAAGTAGGCTTCATACAGAATCATACCCCACAACTGTACAGATAAGTCCAGAAAGTCCAGTATATGGGCCCATGTCTGCTGCCTGACACCCTGTCCCCCCTGGGAAATCAGTGGGATGATCCCAGATGTTTAGGCAGCAAACACGAAATACAACTGATTGTCACACATCTATGAGGACAAACCTGTCACACTAGCAATTCCCCAAAATCTTATGAGAGTAATAGGCCATTTATGTCCCATTTACACCCCCATGTTGTCAAGCTGTGACCAGAGTGTGTACAGTAACAGAGTGAGATGTATGTGCATAATACTAATGTGAAATCTGGTACTTTGTGTGGCAACATTCAGGTAGTGCTAACAAACATTGCTCCCACAGGTACGTCGGATATGAACACTGTGCTGAGAAATAAAAGCTTGATACTCTGTACTGGTACTGTTTACTCTGGTATTGTATGGAATTGTGAGTGTTGCAGTTGCTCTGAATAATAAGGTATCACTGATTATTGTTACCCACACTGTGCTACATAATATAACTGTGTAGGAAATCCTGTATAAGAGTGATGTAAGTCACCAAAGTTTGAAGAGGACAATAGTCAACATATATCCCGGTTCACCTGCATGTGGTCAAGACATGGCCAGAGTCTGTGCAAAAAGAGATGGACAGGTATGTAAATAACATCAACCTGGAATCTGGGAGTATGTGTAGAAACAGTTAGTGTTAACAAACAATTCCTCCATACGTATACCAGGTAAGAGGTGTATACTGCAGGTAAAACCAGTTCATGTATAAAGATGACGACAGCCATATCACAGTCCAAACTAAGGCAATAGGGTAGTGTAGTAATACTTGTAAGGTACAGATAACAACACTGACTAGGAAAGTAATGCGAACTACAGGAATATACTAGTTGTTAACTGACATCTTTCTCTCCCCCCACCATATCTCCAACAATACACTAAATACCCACCTCAGCTGGTATTGATGACTACTTTGTTATGTTGAGACATATGTCCTATTGGTTGATAATTATTTAAATCTGTTTCTATGCATGTGCTATGTTGAAATACTCCGATGTTGGTGGCATGGTGCCATCAATGTACCTGCATGCTGTTGTTATTACCACTGTGGTCCCATATATGCATGTGTTCCAGTTGGTATGCAACTGTTCCGTATCTTGTGCCTGGGTTAATGGGAATATCTATGCATGCTGTTATACCTAACCCTGGAATGTGTTGACTATTACTAACCCACATATGTTGATACACCATGAACACCATAGCACGTATAAGAATGCGGGTCCCAGCGGACCCACCTGTCCCACCTCAGCTGGCCGTGGCACCAGGCATCAGCATGTCTGGGGCCCAACCCAGGACGTCCTCGTCCATTGGTCCTGCACCACCTTCGGGTTGAACCGCATCAGGGAATGGGACTCACCTTCCCCGGGAGCGGATGCAGACAGGAAGCTGTCACCTGCCACCTGGTCCAGGTCGTGGTGCATAGAGAGCTCAATCAGCAGTTTGGAGATCTTCTACGCTAGCTTGAGGGCCGCTTGTTGTGACTAGAGAGTTGGCCTGGCTCTCTGACTCAGCCCCAGCACAGCCACCTTCGGGGCTGTAAAGGTGTAGTGGTGACTGCCCATGGGTGGGGAACTCAGTCCCACTGTTTCCACTAGGGGGCCCATGGGCTTCTGATTTCCCAACACCCCTCCCCATCAAGGTGTTTACCCCCTACATGTGTCATATACTGCCCCTGTATGTGTCTTGTTTGTCTTGTCTATTAACCTACCCAACCTACCTCTCCAAATATACCTACTATCCCTCACCAACTTCCCACTCTCACCTGGAAAAGAAAAAGGGCAATCTGTTCCCCCAAAAAAATCTCTCCCCATACATAGCTGTCCATTTTACACACGTGTCCACTGGACACATGTAATCTAGTCTAACTGGCATCACAACATATTATTGTTGTCCTCACCCCTCTGTCAGGGGTTTGAGTGTCCAAATCTACCTCCAAAGTCAGTGTATATGTACAGCTGTTGCTGTAGAAGAAATAGGCAGCTATGGACCTTCCCTATACCCTCCTGCACATCCCTAGCTATTTTTCCCACTGTCTTTCCCTCTTTGCGCCCCTTTTTCACCACTGTCCTATCAACCCTTTTTATTTTCTTTTAAAGAAATTAGTGTGGCGGTAAGTGGGAGTAAGCACCTTTAAGCAGCAGTAAGTGGGTTTAAGCCTGTTTGCATTGGGGTAAGCAATGCCTACACAGTTTAAGCAGTTGAGAAGCTAAATCAGTATAAGAAACTGTAACCAGAAGTTAACAGTGCTTACCTCTGTGCAAACCCACTTACAACTACTTAAAATTGCCTTAATCCTGCTGTATCCAAAGGCCCTTGTTCTGTCCAGCAACAAAATAAACAGCCTTTGCAATGCTCAAACCCAGGACCCTGCATACCATAGCCAAAGTGATTTACCACTAAGCCATGTCAGATACACATAACCCTAATGTTTTCACAAGCATATCATCCAGCCCAGTCATTCAACAGTACAGGAAATATATTTAAACATGTAGAGGTATGTCTGTGTGTGTGTGTGTGTGTGTGTGTGTGTGTGTGTGTGTGTGTGTGTGTGTGTGTGTGTGTGTGTGTGTGTGTATATATATATATATATATATATATATTCATATCTAAAAAGATATAACATATCTATATATGTAGATATAGATACATAAATAGAAATATATAATAACATTGTTCAAGTCAGGGATGATAGCAAAATAGCATCAGCCCTCTATCTGGACCTGTTGAAAGCATTTGACACCATATCTCATATCATACTTCACTATAAACTCTCCAGCCTAGGCTTCTCAAACTCCACTACCTCCTGGTTCTCTGATTACCTCACTAATATACACCAGGCTGTTAGATGGAACTCTTCCTAGTCCCCCTTTCTAGCAGTTAGGACAGGGGTCCCACAAGGATCAATATCGGGCCCTCTCCTCTTCAATGTATTCACCAATGACCTTTTTTCATCCTGCCCCCAGTCCAATCTTAGTCAGTATGCTGATGACTCGACCATCATCACCTCTGCTGACAACATAGAAAACCTTCAATCCCTTACACAAAACTCACTCCACTCAGTTGAAAACTGGCTACAATCCAACCAACTCCTGCTAAATGCGAGCAAAACTAAGCTACTACTTTTCCTACCTAAAAATCTGGAACGCGCAAAACAGAACTTTTCCATAACATCCTTTAATAGAACTAAAATTTCTGTTGACACCCAAACAAAATACCTTGGAGCAATAATTGATGATGAACTTAAATTCAACCATATCATTCATCGCTCAAAAAAAAAAACACCAAAAACTTGGTCTGCTTTACCATCACAAAAACTTTCTTCCCTGCGCATCCCTTGCCCAATCCCTGCTTCTACCATCCCTACTCTGTGCTTCATCTATTCTTACCCATCTACAGAGTAACCTAATATCCAAACTAGAAACCACATATAACAAAGTAGCCAGATTTGCTGCAAATCAACCTTACAAATCCCATCACTGCCTCTCATTAGAGGCTTTACACTGGCCTGAATTTTCCAACTTACTGCCTCAATCCCAACTCCTTATAGCCAACAGTATACTAATCCTAAATCCTGCCCATCCCTTGCATATTCTCTGACACGTTATACTCCTCAAAGCCCACTAAGAAGTATTAATCAATACTTTCTTGAAATTCATAAGCCAAACAAAACCTTTGGGAAAATACTCTTGTCACTCAGTTGCAAATAATTGGAACACACTCCCTTTAGCCCTTAGACTACTTAAAGACAAAAATGCCTTCAAGAAACAGCTTAAATCTTTTTTCCTATCAAATTGGATATGTTCATGCTCTAAACTAATACCCAAGAAACATTCAGAGATAACCTAACTTAACTGTATCATTTATAATGCTCTCTCTTACTACTACCCACACATTTTTTTTCCATCAGTTTTTTTTCCATCCAGTTGTCGGGCATGTGAGGTTTCGTGTTTGTGAACTGTCGGTTATGTGGTGTCGGTGATTTCGTTGTCGGTATTGTGATGTGTCGGTGTTGTCAGGTAGACCCATATATATATATATATATATATATATATATATATATATATATATATATATATACATATATATATATATATATATATATATAATAGATATATATATATATATGTAACTACACAAACACACACACAGATATGTGTGTGTGTTTGTGAAATCACCGACACCACATAACCGACAGTTCACAAACACGAAACCTCACATGCCCGACAACGAAATTACTGACACCACATAACCGACAGTTCACAAACACGAAACCTCACATGCCCAACACACCATAGCGACAATCAACAAACAAAATAAATCCCCTGTCCGAAAAGCACACACACAACACAAGCACACCAAAATCCTTACAAACCCACATTTGTAAGGATTTTGAAAATTCCAACCTTTGTTACTACTAACTCTCCTAACTACTCTCACCTCTGCCTATTTTTCAACCTCCTATGAACAACCCCTACTCTTTACTCTTAATATCATATGCAAACATACCCTCACAACTCCCCTGCCTCTATCCACAAACAATCTTAATACCACATACAACACCTCCTATCTTCAACCAAAATATCACTGTCTTCTCCACATTAAATTCTATATTCATAGCCTTAAAAAACATTTTAACTACTACCATAAGACTCCTCAATTTCATAACCCAGTACTAAATACCTTATTAACTGATGGAGACATCCACCCTAATCCTGGCCCTAACCCATCCCCACAATCCTCTAAGTGCCACATCTTCAAAACAAAACCAACACCTTCAACCAAACCCCCAAAATCATTATCAATTGCCCATCTTAATATTCGCAGCATTTGCAAGAAAATACCACTAATACATGCTCTTCTAGATGTTCAACAGTTTGATATTCTCTGTCTAACCGAAACATGGCTAAAACCCACAATAAAAGATAATGAAATTACCCCCCCAGGTTACAACATCCTTAGACAAGACCGCTTAAACAAAAAAGGTGGCGGGGTTGTAGTCCTCTATAAAACCGAACTACAAATAAGCAATACGAACCTCTACCCTATATCAGATAGTAGTGTTGAAATAATTATTTCAAAACTTCAGCTCAACCCTCACAAAACAATTAATATTATCTGTACCTATCTTCCCCCTGGAAAAAATCCGACTATATTAGAAAACCTTCTTAATTGGCTTTCACTAAATCTCCTACAAGAAACAATACTTTTAGGAGACTTTAATATTGACTGGAACAAATGTAAACATACCAACCCAACCACCCTCATTAACCTACATGGCTTCTAAATCATTAACTCCCCAACAAGAATAAACAAACTTAATAACAAAGAAACTATACTCGACTGGATATTAACAAATAGTCCAGAACAAAAATACACAACAGGAACTCTCCCAGATGACCTTAGTGACCACTCTCTAACATATATTATCAGGCACAAAACAAATGTTGCTATCCCTATCAAAGTCAGAACATCCCGCACCAAAAAATCTTTTGACCCCAATCTGTTTCATAATGAACTTATGCAAGTTAATTGGGCACCTCTGAAATCACTCCCTATAGATGAAGCTGTAAGTTACTTTAATAATACTTTTCTAGATATCCTTGAACATCATGCCCCAAAGCGTTCTATACGCATGAAAACCAAAGCTGCCCAGTGGCTCTCAAATGAAACTAAAAAACTAATCCTTAGCAGGAACAAAGCCTGGGCTAAATGGCATTCCACAAAAAGCATAACTGATCACCTTACTTTTAGACAACAAAGAAATGCAACAAAAAAAGCCATCCTACAAGATAAAAAGACCTATTATACACAGCTTCAACAATCCTCCCTTCACCAACCACAAAAATTCTGGTCTGCTATTAACAAGCTCCTATCCCCTGGCAAAGCTGCCACATCAAATCCACTAGGCTCTAACCCTGACTACCCACTAAACACAGCTAATGCCTTTAATACCTTCTTTATTTTAGCCATATTAAAACTGGCTAACCAACAAAACCCTGATACATCCAAACTACTAACCCAAACTACCTCTCTCTCTCCATTTCACCTAAAACCGATACCAACCTCCTATATATCATCCTTACTTCAAAAACTAAAGCCTGCAACCCCCTCAGCAGACAAATTACCAGCTGAATACCTCCGTCTAGGAGCTTAAGTTCTTTCCTATCCCATCTCTATACTCATCAACAGGACTATAAAAGAAAGTACTATTCCATCACTCTGGAAATGTTCTTATATTATCCCTTTATTCAAGGGAGGTGACTCCACTGAGTATTCAAACTTCTGTCCCATAGCATTACTTTCTCCTCTTGCAAAGATAATGGAGAAATGCATCCACACACAATTACTTCACCTACTTAGCCACAACCTCCTGGCTAATTGTCAACATGGGTTTCGACCATTCCATAGTACTAGTACAGCATTACTATCCTTTATTGACTCTATTAACAAAAACCGCAACAACAACACTCTTTCTTCAGCATTCTTTGTAGACCTGTCTAAAGCCTTTGACATGGTCAATCACCAACTTCTCCTCTACCGTTTAAGATCCCTCGCTCTTGATAATCTTGCCTTAAACTGGTTCACATCTTATCTGGACAACCGTAAACAGGCAGTTCTCTGGGATAACCATCTCTCTGATCTCCTCCCCAACACTATAGGAGTCCCTCAGGGCTCTATCTTAGGTCCTCTCCTATTCTCTATCTTAATAAATGACCTTCATCTAGCTACTCCTCAGTTAACTTGCATTCAATATGCTGACGACACAACCATTATATGCTCAGCCTCAACTCAGAGCAAGCTGCACATTCTCACACAAAATACCTTCACAACTATAGAGCAATGGTTCTCGAATCATTGTCTACTCCTCAACCCCAAAAAAAACAAACTCCTGCTCTTTACACCAACTCACCTATCCCCCTCTATTAACTTCACACTTACATCCAATAATGGTACCCTCATCTCCCCAGACCAAACCACTAAACTCTTGGGTATTACCATTGATAATCAACTGAAATTTGACACTCATATCAATGCTACAATTAAAGCTACTAACAGAAAAATTGGCTCTCTCTATAGAATCAAAGCTTTCCTAACTCCTGAAACTAGAACTACCATTGCTAGAACCCACTTAATCTCTACCCTTCTATATGCTTCCACCATTTACACTAATCTTTCTAAGCACAATCTCAATAAACTAGCTTCATCCTACAACAACATTGCCAGATTTGCCACAGCATCTCCTTATAGAACTCATCATTGTCTTAATCTTAAAAAACTGGGCTGGCTGGAATTACCCAACCTAATACAATTCCACCAACTTAGAATTGTCCACAAAGCCCTTTATCACCCTAACAACACTCCAACTCTCTCCTCCCTCATACAACCCTACAATAAGCAGAGGAACCTACGCTCTTCTAACAAACTACTGATTCAAATTTCCCAATCTAATAACTCAGCAGGTGACTCCATATTCTCCAACTCAGTTGGCAGAACATGGAACCAACTACCTCAATACCTCTCTACACTATCTTCACTCCCACTTTTTAAAGCTAAAGTAAAACTCTTCCTTTCCAACCACTGGCTCTGCTCTTGTACCAACCCTAGTTGAACTCTTTTCTCTCCAGCCTTCTGTTTCCTTTATCCCCTTATTTTCTTTTTCCTAATTTCTACCCCACTTGAACGTCCTCTTCAAATTAATTACATATTCTTTATTTTATTTTCCTTTCAATTCTGTAATAGAGTATTCTTCTTGGGTATTCATTTTTTTGTTCTATGTTAAGCCTCATTTTGTACTCTGATCCTAGGGAATTTTCAGCTGGTTATGTTAAGTTCTTAAATACTATTATATATTCTTTATTACTGCATTATTTTATATTGTTTGTATAAGTTTAGCTTGTTTTAGTAGTTTATAGCAGAGCTTTTCTCCCCAGGCCTCCACTGAAAATGGACATATATCCAGTTGGACTAGCCCGGTTAACAAACTGTAAAATAAAATAAATAAAATAAAGATACATATGTAGATGGTGCACACAATACGTAACAGCCACTATGCCTACAGTTGCCACCTTACCAACTGGACACTGTATGAGCCACCCATACTCCAGGGATCTAAACCTTGTTATCACAATGAACAAAACATGCTGGAGGGATAGGTTCCTGACCCACAGACTCCCCATACTCTGGAAAAGACTGCCCATACATGTCAAGCAGAGCGCCTCATTGGCCCTCTTCAAAAGGAACCTTGATGATTGGATGGGAGATAGGAAATTCATTCCGGGGATCATGTCAGTTGTCCTGCTAGACAGGAGTTCAGAGAAGTAAATATTGTGGGAAGAAATATCCAGGGAATTGTTATGGCTAGGCTTGCATAGGCCCTAGGGCCAATAGCCTAGTAACAACCTATGAACCTATACAAATGACAATTGCTGCCTGCAACATATACCCATCGAGAGGTCAAAGGATATAACACCACACACAGGTTTGCATACATGAGGAAAGCTTTATGTGTGTACTATTACAGTTGTATATGCCATGCCATATAGCTGTTTAGACACTGACATACATATAAACAGAGTAATGCAACTGTGAAACAGTTATATTAATACAGTAGTCTGGAAAGGTTTACATATGTTGCTGTCCAGGCCGAGGCCTTCAAGTAGTACAATAGTAAAGACAGACTGGGCCACAGGATACTAATCAATCAACAGAAAGTAATGCAGATGTATAGTCCAGCAGCCTCTATCTGCACTCTGTACACAATCCCTAGGGGGGTAAAGACCTCATCTGACACAATGGGATGTATCTGTTACATGACAAGGCATAACTGACACCATTACAATCACACTGACAAACAAAACAGTCTGTATGGCAGGAGACAATAGGCCTGCATTTACTCAAAGTGAATTGTATGATAATGTACATCCAGATACCTTAAGGCAGCTTACCCTGATACCCCATGTTGTAACAGCCTAGGTTAGTTATGGTGCATCCCTACCTCCTAGACTCAATAATACAGGGCCATATACCACTGTTACATTCACTGGCCTCTGGAGTGCATAAGGGCACACATGTATTGTGTAGGTGAAGCCCACACATATATGGACCCAACCCCACAGTATGTGTGGGGGACACAACAGCAGTGGACTGATGGCAGAAATGGCAGTATGACATACGCACAGCCCACTACATGACAACCCCTGACAGCATGTCATATGTACAAAGCCTTGTACGTAGGTGGAGGACAGAGGCTGGAACACAGGCCCATATGTGTAAAACTGTTGTCATACACTAAGGAAGTAGCTGGTGTTACAGGATAGTCTGCAACATACCCTTAGTCAGGAATATGAAGTTAGAAACAATGTAGCCATGTACTGATAGCACTCAACACACACACTGCCAGTGATATATCTGACACAAGACCTGGGTGGTGGACAGACAAAACAAAATAAGCACACTTCTGGCCATCAAGTGGATAGGCCCACAATTGAGAGCTATGCAGACAGACTGCATTCCAAGTTAAACTAGTATGTACACACAAACCCTGTAACACCGGTGTTATACAATGCATACAACATGTAGCTGGCTTGAGTGTGCAGGTTCTCCTGTAAGAGGTATTGCTACCTGCTCTCTGTAACACTGCTGTCCACACACATGAAGAATGTCCATCATACAGGAAAGGTAAAGGGACCACGTTCTCATGATATAGGGATTTATAGTAGTTGGTTGCCATGACAGTGGTAATTGGAAGTACTGCACAGCATGCTACATGTAGGTAGCAGGTGGAGGACACTGATTGGTGCAGAGTCCATCACCTGATCATGTGCATCACCTACAAATTCCATGCTGCAATCTATGCAAAGCAGCTCATTCCATGAGAGAGAGAGAGAGAGAGAGAGAGAGAGAGAGAGAGAGAGAGAGAGAGAGAGAAAGAGAATGAATATAAACATCCGAAAGAGACTGCATTACCAGAACAGGTATGTGAAGTATATATCTACACAAGGCTCAGTCCTGGGCCATCTCATGTTTGGTATATATTTCTCAGAGGTACAGGCTAACATGGAAGGACTGTGGCTGACCAGGTTCGCAGATGACTGCAAACTGGGTGCCATAATCGACTCTCCAGCCGACACAAGCATCCTACAAAAGGGCCTCATAGAAACAGACAACTGATGCCAGAGCCATGGCCTCAAGCTAAATGCCAAAAAGTGTATAGTCATCCCCTTTGGCAAAAACAAAGTGCCCACAAATTACCACATAGGTGGTAATCCATTAAGTGCGGAAGAAGTAATTAGGGACTTGTGGACCCAAGTTGATAGCAATCTCCCATTTGACAACCATGTGTCCAAAGTGGTTAGAAAAACATTTTATATAGCCCACCTAATCATGAAGGGATTCACATTTAGATCAGGGGAGGTCATCGTGCCTCTTTACTCATCCCTCATCAGGCCCAATTGAGTACAATGCCCCTTTTGGATGTACCTTACCAGACACCTGCAGCAACTGGAAAGACCCCAAAAGTACCTCACCAAGAGGATCAAAGGGCTCAAACAGATGCCATATGCTTTCTGGTTAAAGAAACTCCAGCTCTACTCAGTGGAATACCGCCTGCACAGAGGCGATCTGTGCCTGATGTATAAAGCCATGTCCAACCCGGAATCAATGGACATGCTGCACCTCAGAAAATCCAAATCCCATCGAGCTACGCGCTCGAGAGACTTGAACCTCAGCACTGAAATAAATAATCTTGTTTGGCCGGGCCACCCATGATCAACAGGAGTGGACCGCCCTGTGGAACGACCTAGTCCACAGAGGTCTGACTGCACAACCGCAGTTATGAGCAGGTCTGGCATCATATTTCTGACCTGCTTCACAATGCCCGTCGGTATGCTGCTGCAGTCTGGGAGGATCACCTCGCCACAGGGGGGGCATGCCATCCATCCCCTCCTGATATGTGTGGAGGAACTCCTAGCCAGCCTCATGGCACCTGCCTGTCCACACAGCCAGCAACTGGCAGACACCATTGTGGAGGTGGGTGCCACCCACATACCAGCCGAGAAGCGTGTAGGTAAGGCCACAGGGCACATCAGTAGACCACTGTTGCATATACATCCGCATTGGTACAGGTAGATCATGCATATCTGACATGTCATAGATATATTTTGTTGCTGCATAGTAGTGATAAACAGATGTGCATATGTGATAGTATTGTGGACATGTACTGTTGATGTATTGTAATGCTGCACCCACCCTGTAGCAATGCCACAGGTATGGCCACTGACTTTGCATCTATCAACCTCTTATGTAGGTCCCTCCGGGATGCCACCAAGGCAGCAGCCTGTAGCTGGAGAGTATGATTTATGTAGATGCTTGCCAGTCCACCAGGCACATAATGGTGATGGTATATTTTATGCACACATCTAACACACCTACTCAGAATGCATGTTGTACATGTGCAATTATTGCTGCTGTTAAATGAATGGCATCACAGGGGTTACCATGATGGGGTATTGGAAGGGTATGTCAGACACCTGCGTGATAACTAACATCCTGTCATTGCGGAATGTGTCCACAGGGCATAACATAATGATGGGAGACATGGCCTACAGTAGGGACATGTTTGGAACAACACCCATATACAGTGCAACACCAGTGTATATACCTGTAGGACAATGGCAACTGCTGCAGAGTTACACTATGGCATAAAGCATTACTGTGGTCCACATTATCAGCTAGGACTAGGCTGTAACATGTGGTGTTCAGTGTATGGGACACTGCAAAGTGACACACATGTGTAAGACTTATTTGTCATGCATCTGCAAAAAGGCTGAAGGGGGGTGTCAGCATGACACAACAGTGTACTGCAGCAGAGATCCTAAAGATGCTAAGAATGGCTGTATCTGCACATAGTCAGGTTCAGGAACTGTGGCAGACATAACCCTACCCCCACAGCAACAGTGACGGCAATGTGTGAACACCAAGGGATGTGCACATGACTAGACCTTGCAATCATGCAGATTAGGGGGACATGTGTAGGGCAGACTGAACATACACTGGCAAATGCAGATGGCCCATGCTAGCATACCCCTGCCAGGAGTAGTGACTGCTGTAGTACACATAACAGGAGGTGCAACACACTGTCATGATTAGGATGTGCACACATATGCCCACACAGAGTGTATGCATCGTGGTCAGCATCCGCACACCTAACACATTCCATAGACATGTGAAAGTACAGGACATATGTCACATATCAGGCTGATGTACTGTTAAGATATGCGGTGATGTGGTGACATGGCAGATCAAGGATGGGTGCGTTATATCAATAAGCGTGTGTACACCCCCCATAGCCATGGTATGCTCTGATGGTTGTCAGTGTAAGAGTATTAGATTGGTCATACATAGTCCGCTGATGTTGAGAGCTGTAAATCAGGGAGGCATTCACAAATGACATCTGTCCACATATCATTTCAGGTATGTGTTGCTGAAAAACACAGGGGCTGTGAGCATTAAAGCTAACATAACTGACACAGTATTACACATTCAGCAATGGATTGTACACCTGTGAGGTGTGGTGCACAGTACATGTCAGGGTGCAGAACAGGTGCACAGCAATACTGTGTACATGGGTGCAGTGGTATCCAGGGGAAGGGGCATTACATAATGACACAGCACATGCATCACACACATGTATACTGTTGCTAGCATGGATTGACTATAGCTGCACTGCATGCTGTTGTGTACCATATGTTATGCATGTTGACAGATGGGTAATAGGAGGACTGTGTACTATCATGGTGCAACCTCACCTGTATGTGTGTGTGTGCATCCTGGTGGGTAGTTAGTCTGTAGGGTCACTCTGATGAAGTGGAGGGAGGTTGATGCATATAGGATGCGTGTGTGCATGTGTGTGTGTTTGTGTGGGTGGCCATGTATGCATAAGTGTGATTGTGGGGTGTTCATACAGCAGTACCTCCCTTTGGGATCATGCAGTGCATGGACATGGACTGCCACATTACACACCAGGAATACTTGTCATGTATGTAATCACAGGACAGCTGATAGTATAATAAGGTCTATAGCATGGAACAGGCATTGAGAGGGAAGGTAGACACCAGGTATACCCTTAATATTGCATTCAGCAGAGAGGTGACATACAACCCATGTATGCAGCACTACAGATGCATTGGGGAAGTACTAGTCAACACCAGGGAGTGTATTCATATATTACAGTTGTCACGTGATAGGCTGATTGAGCAGTATATCTGGCATGTACTGAGCAATACATACACATGACACACCACTGCGTGATATTACAGAGTGAACATAGTAGCCCACACATATAGGGGCCATGCTCATAATGTCTGGACATACCCAGGGTGAACACTGAATGACAGCAGTGAGGCCATCTAAAACCACTACACACAGGTCAGGCAGGTAATGTAGTAATAGGTCTAGTGTTGTGATTGCTTGCCTAGACATTTAGAGGACTGATATGTTAATGAGTGGTATCAATGTGTGTATGTTACCAAGTGTGATGCAGGATGGGGAACACATGGAAATATACATGGGACTGTCTGTAAAGTCACGGACAGGTAGGTATTATGGTGGTGTGTGTGTGTGTGTGTGTGTGTGTGTGTGTGTGTGTGTGTGTGTACTGTTAGGCAATGCTATACAGGTTTTAAAGTGCATTTATTGTTTTCCCCCACATGTGGCGAGGTGGGACAGGGTCCCTCCTGCATGCAATCTGATGTTGGTGTCCATACAGACACCGAAGATGATGATAGTATTGTTGAGGCACAGGTGGGGTTGTCAGGGGCCGAAACAGCACCATCATTTGACATCCCCCTTTTAGCCACCCCAACCCAGCACACAGTTTCAGTGCCTATACATACCCCATCACCAGTGGCCATAATGGAGGGACAGCTGGCATTTGGTGACAGTGCACAGCAAAGTGTGGTAACTATGCCTACTGTGTCTGGTCACAGCAGGTATAGCCAGATGTCTGGCAGAGCACCACATAGGCAGATGTCCCAGGGTGCTCAGGGTAGGGCCGCTGGACATCATGCCCCTGGCAGAGGTGACATAGCTGGTACCAGCAGGCGCATGTTTCAGGCTGTCTTGGCGAAGGCACATATGGAACATTACACCAGACAGGGCCTGATGCTGCAGAGGGCTGCTCTGACATCTGCAAATGACAACTTCCGTGAACTGTCTGGTGCCATCCGTGCTTATAACGAGCTCATGGATAGATGGTCTGGTGAGATGATGGCCCTCATCGACATGGTATGTCTGCACTTGAATGTGTGGTGGGGGTATGGAAATGACTGTATGGATGTAGGCCAGCAACACAAACAACTGGCAGTCAATGTGGACATGCTAGGACACCAAGGGGCTCCCATAGGGGCAGTACCAGCCCCAGCAGTGCGGGGGCGCTGTCCTCACCACACCACAGCAGGCCATGAGCACATGGTCCTGGCCAGTCCCAGGAGGGACCTGGTACCAGCGGACATTTGTCATCGTCAAGTGAGAGTAGCACATTGAGGCCTGTACCTGGATGTGCCCATGGAACCCCTGACAGGCACAGTCCACGTGTCTGTGGCCGGAGGCAGTGAACTGCACACCCTGCCAGGTATGGTCTGCAGCTGTCCATAAACACCTGTGTAGGGCAGCCACATGGCAGTACTGTGTGCATGCATACCTACACACTATAAAAACACACCTAGGACAACCCCATACCTACACACACCACATCACCATGCCCAGTTCACCTCAGTACACCTCTCACTCACACACATGGTGTCAAATGTATGGCCCACCCTCGGCCTCTGGCAAACCAACAACACACCCTGTGCATATGATACCTGTGCCACATCCCTGTCATCCATACCATCAATGCAGTGACAGGCTAATATGGTTCTGATGCACATGGTGACTGTACTACAGTGTACCACAGTACTGCAGTGTACCATGTTGTAAGGAGTAAAGTGTAATGCATATATGTCAGGTAGTGTAGCCGCCCAGCAATGATGCATTATAGCTGTTAGTAACACCGGTTGATTGTGGTCTCTATAATGTTATCCATTTGTGTTGTAGGTGTACATGTGTCAACACGAGGATGGTCTGCAGTCATATTCCACAATGGAGTATAGCACTGTGGTGATACCATGGCTGTGACATATCTGGGGTACAGTTGAACACATGTCACAGGTTAATATAACAGTTATTGCCTGTGCCACATGGACAGGTGACCCACTGGGGTGTTTATAATCTGCAACCTGATGTAGACCTCTCACCATACACGCACACTGTTACTTGGCAACACTGGGTATGTAGTGATACTGAAGTGTGTGGCTTCCATTGCACACACCACACAGCATTTAAGGTGAGGTGTGTCCCAGGTTACATGTTACATGCAAAACATCCCCAGACATGTACAGTATGCTAATGGGGGATGTAATTAGTGTATATAGATAATACATAGTGTGACATACCTTTATATACATATTAACAGACACATAGCAGGCAGACACACATCCGAGAGACCAGGGCATATCACTGCTAACATGACCTTGTGTCCACTGTGTTACAGGTAGGCTGCACATAGCACATGCATAACTGGTCTGGAATGTGGTATCAGTTACCTGTATGGTTGATGGTGACAGTGGTAATCATAACGTGGTACATGGGACATATACCGGGTGTACCTTGGTGTAATGACAGTGTACACAGCACCCACATCCCCCAGTGGATATTGTACTCCCTGAAACTCATGATGACACTCTGATATACCCACCATCACACATTGGCCATGACTGCGATACAACCCATTGTAGATCCCAACAGTGGTACTACAGGGATATGCATCTAATGCACATGCCACACGCATAGCAGGGTGTTGCATTGTCATGCCTCACCAATGGGCAGCAACAACACTATATGTACTATTATGTGGCAATGGGTATTGTAATAGGAGTATGTGGCCTAGGAATGCTGTACCCTACAGATAAATGGTAATGCACACATACACACACTTTCCAGAACACAATGGGTATCCCATGCTTGTCAACTCATTTGTACAATGCTGTTGTGATGGTACTGCAAGGCTCGTGTAGCCGGTATGAAGAGGAGCTTAGCAGGGTACATGTAATGTCCCATACAGCAGCAGCCACAACTGGCTATGGAAATGGGTGTTGTGGTGGTTGTGAAAGCCCTCATAGAATTCACACATACAGGTGTGCTAGCACACAGACACTGCTATACTCAGTCATGCACACGTACACAAGTGTCAGTACTGGGGTGCATCTCTGCAGGTGGTCATAGCTGTGTACCTAGCTGTTGTCCAAGGAGAGATGGGTTTTGTGGGGGTTGTGTGTACAGTGGTATCCTCCCACCTGCCATGTGGCAGCAGGCAAGCCATTGACAGATACTACTGTGGTGACCCTCAGGGTGGAAATGACATGCATCAGCCATTCTGCCAGGTGCCTTCTGCACATGGCCACTGAGGTGATCAAATTGACATACATGCAACATGCATTACAACACATGGTTAGTGTCTGTGATGGAGACCTGTACCCAAGCATATTCAGTTGACTGTGGTAGTGTAGTGGAGGTTCCTATGGCATATGGTGCGTACAGGGTGTTATCGCCAGTATGTGCCAGTTCTTACACAGCTGGGCAGACATGTCAGTGTCAATCAAGCTTAGGATACCTGTACATATCCCAGTGGGATACCTGCCATCTGCACATCTGTACAGGGACTGACAGTCATTCGCTTGGCAAGTAGCTATGCCGTAGGATGAATGTTTTGACAGATAGACGTTTGACAACAATATGTATGCCATAACTACATGTCAGGAGCACTCACTATCATGTGCTGTACAGACGGTAGTCTACAGTTACATTCTACATGTCAGATCACTACCCAGTAGGGCTTATATAATGTGACACTGCTCACACACCAAGGATACAACAGGGAGGCCTCAGAGTCCAGCTATGCCCGCAGGTGTGCTTCTAGTCAGTACTACATTTAGCACTCTACTCTTGCATGGGTAGGCACTGTCAACAGTAGTACCGCCATCATACACTAAATGCTAGTGTGACAGCATGAACCCTGGGCTACTACCCCTGTATGTAACAAAGTCATATGGATAACAATGCTGTACAGGCCTCACATACGTCTGTGTCCCAGACATGACACTCACACCACTTGCTACCGTAATGACAGCACATAGGTGCATGTATTGTACATGGCATTACATACACATTACAGATGTCATTATCCTGCTATGTTATCAGACTGAGTGGTGTGAACTGGTTACCAGGGATAAGCCATGCTTAGCAGGTATCAACATTGCTGCACTATAACAGCTAAGCTGATTTGCGCACTGGTAAGCAAAGCCTACACTGTGTAAGTACCCGCACATGTACCCATAGCTTAGCACCACTTAGCTTTGTGCAAAACTGTGCAAACGCTCTTAAAGCTGCCTTAACCACTCTGTATCCAACAACCCTTGTTCTGCCCAGCAACCAAATGAACAGCCGTTGCAGGTCTTGAACCCAGGGCACTGTACGCTAAAATCACAATACTTAACCACTATGCCATGACCACTGTGAAGACAGCTGTTGTTTTTCCAATATATCTGTCAATACACATATTGATTTGTATTGAACAATTGCCTTTACTACAACAATTGTGTAGTACTTGTTATTAACATGACTGTTGCATCACATATGTTGTTTTAACATAATGTACACATAGCAGATACATACAGTGAGATACATCTGGGAGCGTATACACATGTATATTCATGCATATGTCTGTATACACATCTGTATAGTGCAATATATATATATATATATATATATATATATATATATATATATATATGGGCATGTGTACATCTCTTCATATGTACATATAGATATATATATATATATATATATATATGTGTGTGTGTGTGTGTGTGTGTGTATATATATATATATATATATATATATATATATAAATATATATATATATATATATATATATATATATATATATATATATATTTATATAGCTATATATGTATGCACATCCTATGTGTACAGATATGCCCATTAATGTAGATATATATGTAGATATCTATAACTATATGTGCATACATATCTATCCTGATATACCTATTACTGTCAATATATATGTAGATATCCATAAGTATATATGCATATGTATCTCTGTCTGTATATGTGTAGACATATTGCTGTGTATATGTATATAAATGAGTGTTTATATATATATATATATATATATATATATATGTACATATACATATCCATCTATGAATGTTGATTTGTATATGTGTGTATATATATATATATATATATATATATATATATATATATATATATATATATATATCTGGTCAGTCCAGAGGTATACACAGATCCTCTTAGTGCAAGACATGTAGACCAAGCCTGAAAATGTGGATGTTAACAGCCATGTAGATGGGTATAACATGTAAATACTGGTATACATTTGCCCCATAGGTTATGCATTCACACATCCCTGTCTGTCCTGCCACATAATAACCTCCGGTACAGAGGTGCCATAGCCACATACTACCCACTGGTTAATGACATACATCTGTACAGCATCCCACTGCTTTGTCTGACATACATGACTGTTATGGTGGCTTGGCAACAGTACATCTGGCAAGTATCTGGACATAACATCACACTGGGTAAGGACACTAAGCTGCTAGGCATGTAACAAAGCACTGTGCAGGCTACAGGCAGACTGCCACAACACTGGCTTACATTTCTTATGGGGGAATACACATGTACCTGCATATATAGCAGGCTCTACAGGCATGTCACAGCACAGAGTAACAGACACCTGTGTGAAAGTGCATAACTACAACCAATGTGAACACAGCCACCGCCACATATGGTAGCCAGCATAATATTATAGTATATGGACTATCTGATCAACACCATCCTCATATGTGCCACTCACACACTAACCCTACATATACTGGGCCATTACACAGTCTGGTTCGATGCCTGTCTGTGGTATGGGACATGTGTGTGTTTGGCCCTACAAACATGTAAGCCAATAGGGTAACATACAGTGGAGCAGCATATAACATCAGATAGAACAGGACCAAGAATAATGACATCTACCACAGTCCATGCACAGGCCAAGGTACATATTCACAATACACACACTGTTGGCAATCCCCATAAGTACACAGACCTCAGTACTGTACACACAACCACAGTATGCCCAGGTTATGTCATCAAAGAGAGCCCCTACTATACATAACGTGTCGCAGTCTGATATCCCACTGACTTGTTATCAGATATGATGTCAATAAATTATGGTGTACAGGACATATGCACCTCTTACTGCATGACATATGTACACAGGTTGACAGAGTTGTGGCTAGAGGCACAAACACAGGGCCAATATTGACATGTTGCTGTGATAACCTCATACATTTACTGTTGTAACAGAGTTTGTTGTAACATATGTCATATGAGGGATATGAGGTCAGTAACTCTCATGTCTGTCACTATGTACTGTCTACAATCCTCACACTATGCTTCTGCAGTTCACAGATAGGTGCTCTGTGGGTAACACAAGAAACAAAAGGCACCACACACTGCCCAGTCTGCAGATGACCCTACAGATGGGGGTTTCCTCAATAACATAGCACTGTCTTGACATGTATTAAAACATATAATACAGCCATATCCACACACACCCTGTTAAACCAACATTACTCCAAATACAGAATAGCAACACTTACATTCTGTAGTCATGTTAGGCACATCCCCTCCTGTGTGTTGGCCTGTTTCCACAGTGTATGTTTTTAGAGGTAAATCCCCAATCCATCTGTGATGCTGTTTGCCAAACAACAGATCTAGGTCCTGCTCACAGTGAATGAAAAGGCTCAACCCCAACATGATGTTCCTAGATATTGGAGTGTGTTTCCATGAAATTAGCTATGGGAATGTTACCACAGCTGTTTCACATGCAATCAGCTAGAGTAGGGCTGCAATTCATGCAGAGGCCATCAGCTGATCATGAGCATCACTTACAAAACACATGCTGCTGCCTAAGCAAAGCAGGTGTAAGTCTCCATATCCACCAGAGAGGAAGTGAGAGAAGCAGACAGAGGCAAAGATAAGTCAGAGAGGGGTGGGAGAGTAAAACTTAAGCATGTTCATGCCACACACCTACCAGTACAGGGTATCAAACTACTGACTGACTATGTATAGTTATCACATGTCTATGCAGTCATTGGATGCACCACATAGGTTTACATGTTGAGAAGCTCTCCAAACGTATATGTGATGGTGAGTGACATCTGCAATAGTGATATGGTAGCTATACGGTAGGTGTAGTACACGTGCCTGTCCGCATGAACAGGTGTCAGCGTCAACACAACACTCTCTCAGGGACTCACACACATTGACACACTTGGCAGGGTCAGGAATACAACTCCTCACTAGTTAGTTTACCACAGTACAATACTGTGCAGGTATCACATGCACCACAGGGGTTATATGGGCAAAGGGTATGTGGAGGTGTCTGACATCAGACAGCATGCTTCAGTATGCCAATGGGGGTTGTAGTGAGTGTGAATGGGGTCATAAGCATCATACACCACACACACAGACACAGGGTGCCAGTACTGACATACATGGGTGCATTTTTTACGGGTGTGAAGTGGTCGACTGTGCTAGATGGCTATACAAGCCTAGGTGATGGGTATACCTTGGCATCAGGCCATATGACAATGGTCTGCAGTGTGGCTCAGGGGTGTAGTCTGGATTGGCCCACACAGGTGGGTATTGTATTCAGCCATGTCTGGGAATAGAACTCCTATCTAACTAGTTTAGCACACTACAGCATTACGCAGTTTTTGGATGCGCCACAGAGATTATCGGGCTACTCCATTCCAAAAGGTGTATTTCAAAGTGGATGACTTCAGCAGGCTTGTCATAGTAGGGCTATGGGGAGGACAGTGTGTGTGCATGGGCCATAACTCATTCATCTAGAGGTTGACACACCACATGCGGGCACAAGCAGGGTTATATTCTGCAGGTACGTGTATACAGCTGCTAGATGACTACTGCCTTGTACTGTCATGTTGCACAGCTAGCACTTGCACCAAATAGTCTGTAATGCTGACGGATACCAGTGACTAATGTCTACAGTGAATGACATTTACACATCATGTGGTTGTAGCCATTTGGCTGTGTGCTGGGTGGGACAGGCCTCATGATGGATGGCTCTTTGTCACAGTCACTCTCTTCCACACATCTATGTATGTCTACATTTGGCTTATTATAGTGTGTTGTCCTTGGATATATGTCTGTATTCCTATCCACTGTGTGTGCAAAGCATGACTGTTGCATACTGAGGAGTGTATGCACTAACATCTGCAGCTGTCAGATATGTATGGTCTACTGTTGTTTGCAGACATGGGCTTCATTTGTTTACGTGTATGAGCATGCCCAGTTTGACCTTTCAGTATGTTGTCTGACATTGCCTTAATTTCTCTAAGTGTGTGAGCATGCCCAGTATGCCCTTCTGTATTGAATGTGTGGATCCATTCATGGTAGTTTGTATTCCAGTGCAGACCTCTGTGTTGTACACCTACAGGTAGCAAACTGTTTCTGCAGGGTATCCGTAGATCATTTGGCAATATGGGGACAAACTGTGCATGGGATAGTGTGTACTGTAGGTGATTGTGTCTGTGCTGCTTCTGCTACATGGTACTGCTGTTAGCATAGATATTCAGACATGTGTACTGTTATACACTGTGATGTTTTATGGCCTCAGGTACTGTCAGGTGGTCATTCTTGCTCACAGTGATGTCCTGGAGGACAAGGATGGGTGACTGCAGCTGTGTCCGGTATTGTGGGCAGATGCCTACATATTCATGGTAAGTTATGCCATTCTGAAGGGGGAGCTGCAGGCACTTGTTGCTGGGTCTGTGTATCCAGTTCAGCACCTTGATACAGTGCTGGCAGAGGACCCATACTTGTACATCCATCGACATGACAGTATGGCCTTATCTTGCTGTGGCAATACCTCACAGCTGTACAGTTTCACACAGGTTACCCAGAGGCAGGGCCATGAGTCAGGACATTACCCTTATTGTGGTGTACGGGGAGGTATATAGCCACCCATTTATGTGTTTGCAGCCAGGAATAGTGTATGCACACAGCTGTGTGTCAGACCTTGCACATTCCATGCTGTGCATGCTGCCACCCCACCCCCCATTATTCTATCCTCTTCCATACATTATGCAAACATTCTCTGATACTTTCCCTAAGGTTATCACCTCATCACAGCTGTGTTTTGGTGTTGGTCCACAGTTCATGCAGTGGGATATGGTGGATATGTTACTGCTTTGTCCACATGGCCTTGCATATGGCTTATGTGGAGTGTGTTATGTTGTTATTTGAGTGTCCATGACGTAACATGAATTGGCAGTACATGTGAGACACAGGCCTTTGGCAGAGGCCTGTAGGCCATTTGATGTTGATGTGGGCCAGGTTTGATAGGCCATTGCATTCTGTCAGTCCTACAGTCTCAGACCGCCATACAGTATATTCCCCTGGGGTGACAGGGTAGGTGTGCTAGATTTTCATGCCAGTACTTTCTATCAGTCTTGATCAGGTGGTGTGGATGCTGGCAGGGTGCTACCTATGGCTAGGGACACACCTGCATGGGACACCTGCACTGCATGCTGCATTCTTTCACTATTGCCATATACAGGTGGGGTCATATTGTATCCATTCCCCACAGCAGGGATATGACCAGAGAGGTACCTGTGGGTGGTGGTTGGGTGAGCTGGATGCATGTGTTCTATGGACACTACTTGCATCTGACACACAAATATGCATGGGGCATTCTAGTTATGCCGGCGTGTGTAGGTACATCAGCTTTTTCCCAATACATCAGTCCTACCACCTTTGTGATCTGCAAGTGCTTGGGCAGACGACATCGGTATCCCCTACTACAGGCCCAGATAATGTGATGCATACCTGTATGCACAATTTCAAGGCTGTGTCCATTCCAAAGTTACACATTATATACTGTATGTCTGGGGTACTTTCCCCTGTGTACTGCTTGTATATCTAGCCCAACAGCCATGCCATGTCAATCTTTCAGATGGTGACACATATTACCACCATACGTTTACAATGGCTTACTGCTAGCATGTGTTATACTGGTGGGAATTGTCTTTGGCACTGCAGTTGTGAGGACCTGGCCCTGTCATCAGCAGTAGTGGGCAATGGCCACCAGGTCATACCTCAACATGCGTGCATACTGACCACTCTCACACAATATGAAAAACACAGCAACCTAACACACACATACTTGCATATTGTGCAAATGTTACAATCTATCCTGCTACCTTGGCCACCTCTGGGCATCTGTGCTCCACTGGTATTATACCTACACATACATGTTGCTACATTTCTAAATAGGATTGGGGGGGCACACCTGACTGTTACTACATGTCTACATAGGATATGGGGGGCACACCTGACTGTTACTAAATTTCTGCATAGGACTGGGGGGGCACACCTGTCTGTTACAAGGTGTGTACATCGGATTGGGGGGGAGCACCAGACCGCTACTACATTTCTACATAGGATTGGGAGGCACACCTGACTGTTACTACATGTCTCAGTAGTGTTGGGGGGCACATCTGACTGTTACTACATGTCTACATGGGATTGGGAGGGGCACACCTGTCTGTTACTACATGTCTACATAGGATTGGGGGGCACACCTGACTTTTACTACTGTCTACATAGGATATGGGGGGGGGCAACACTGACTATTTCTACATTGCTACACAGGATTGGGGGGGGGCACACCTGACACTTGTACACATTTGCTATGACTGTACTGGTATGTCAGATACTCCATTTCATTATGTTTTCTAACCTATCATGCTGACTAGAGGCATGTCAGTGTACTACAGGTCCTACGTTTCATTGACTTACATATTAGTTTCTGACTTCCTATCCTTCAGAACTAACATCCCACTGCCTGACCTGATGTAGTCTGTCTGTGTAGGCCTGGAAGGGGTTACCCATGGGCATCATTCAGTGGCCTTAGCACAGCCTTTGTTTGTGTTTGTCTACACCTGTCCTGATGGCTGTGACTGTTGTTGGGTATGTGAACCTCCCTGACTGGCATGTGTGTGTCATATGGATACACATGTGGCCCAGCACATTACCTGCAGTGGGTTTTGTTACCATGTGTAGTACTGGTTACTGTGGTGACACTCATATTTGTTACAGATCTCATGCTGCCACTATAGGTGTCTGCTATCTGCTGGCATCACATTCAGCCACCCTATTCCCTTGCATGCTCACATCCATACCATATATACAGGTAACAACACACTACTACATTCAGCAATTGGTAGGTTGAGTGACTTACCTTGTGGGTGTGCCAGTATTGAGGGTGGTGCTGAAGGGCTGCCTATGTTGAATGCACATAATGCACTCCCTACACATGGTTGAGCACAAGTAGTGTCATGTTTGGCATCCTTTTACTGTATGTGTGAGTCAGAGACAGGTGTCATTCCCTTGGTCCCTCCTGTGTCAGTGTATGTGCTATGCGTTGCCTCTTTGCCAAGGCCAGGGCATACTGGGCATGCCTTCTTTTCCTACTGGGTCAGGCTCAGGTTGTTTCTCCTCCGAGTCACTCTATGCATGTGCAGGCCATGGCAATGTTGGGGGGCTGTGTGGCCCTGCACCATGCTGTTCCTGCTGCAGCTGTTTCCGCAGGATCATATTGTGTAGTACGGCACATATGATGACAATTTGGGTACATGTAGCTGGTGAGTACTGCAAGGCTCCACCAGATGTGTCCAGGCACCGGAACCATGACTTGAGCATCCCAAACACATGCTGTATTATAATTCTGGTCTGTGCGTGTGCCTCATTATGGAGTTCTTGTTCGGGTGTGTGTGCATTTCTGATGGGTGTCATCAGCCACGGCTCCAGTGCGTAACCAGCATCCCCCACTAGGTGACCATAAGGGATGCCCCTATTGGTAAATCTCTGGTACAGCTGTGTCAGATGCCAGAGGTGGGAATTGTGATAGCTTCCAGAGCAGCCAGCACGCTCATTCATTATTATGCCCTGGGCATCACACACACGACCTGGCAGTTGATGGAGGGGAAGCCCTTGCGGTTGATGTAGACCCTACCCTGCTCACCGGGTGGTGCTTTGATGCATATGTGCGTGCAGTCTATAGCACCCACTACCTCAGGGTATTCTTCTATTTGGTGGAACAGATGCATATTGCTGGCCAACCCCTCATGGGTGTTGGGGAAATATACGTGCTCACCAGCATGTGATGACATGACATCCAGGAACTGGTGGAGTATCCTGGATGCTGATGCGTATGAGATACCCATCAAATCCACAGTTGGCTTTTGTAAGGTACCTGTAGCTAGTATTCTTAGGCCTACACATACCTTGGTATCCACTGGGATGGGTTCCCCTCCATTAGTTCTGTGTGTCAGGTGTGGCTGGCACAGCTCAACAATTTGCTTGTAGGAGTTCTCTGTCCACCCTATAGTGGCCCACTATCTCTAGCTCATGTAGCCTCTGGTAGGTTACCCTGGGTCTGTACACTCTTCTCCATCTCCTCACTGTGGGTTGGTTGACAGCATTCACATCCTCACCACCCTGAGCCTCTTTCACATGTTGTTGTATGATAGCCATTGCAGCCCCTATCATTTTGTTGTTTTGTTTGTTAAAAGTTCCCCGCTTGTATACACCAGTGGTGTAGAGTATGGGAAAAATCAGAGGGGAAGGTGTTTGCATAATTTGTAGTAGTGTTCTGGGCTGGGCTGGTCTGATGCCTGTGTAATTGGCTGATTCTAATACATTTCACCTGCCAGTTATGCTAGTTCTCCTAGATTACCTTCCTACTGCTGTTTTCCCTTCCCATTGCCTTCCTGTTTAAGCCCGGGGGTGCACTGCGCAAACACAGTGCTGAAATGTGCACAGAGCTGCTGTTTCCTGGTTTACTTTTTTTTTCCCTTTAAAACCTGGTGCGTGGCGCACACACCCGCTTAGGCAATGTAAAGAGTGCTAGGCAGCCTCAGACACACCCCCTTGCTTAACTCTGCTAAGCTAAGATCAAACCCGAGCCACAGGGCTCCAATCTGCTTACAGTATGCCTGACACCCCCCCATGATGTCAGCTAACTCCTAGGCTTGCACCAAGCTATTCCTGCTCTTACACTGTTGGGTGCTGACTAGCATGCAGGGAAAATCTGGGATTCAGTATCATTCCCCTCATTTGCATAGGATTTCCTGCTGATGCATAGTTACGTGTCCCACACTGAGCCTCCCCCCTTAGCAACCACTATTCACTGGCCATGTTGTCTTCTGCCTGCCATTGAGTATAATGGCAAAATAGTGATTTTGGTTAGAATGCTTATTTTATGTTATTTTCTTAATTTCTGCCCGATCCAGTTTGAGTGCTGCTGCCCTATGCTTAAACAGCCGAGATCGGCTAAAAAAAAATAAAAGTTGATTTTTTTTATTTTTGTAAATGTTTTCCATGCCAATGGCCTTATAGTTGGCCATTGGCATGCTTTCTACATGATATCCAGCCTTTATTTGGAGCTGTTATGGCTCCGTTTTGTAATTTGCAGAAATGTACTCCGTTACTGGTGGAGTACATTTCTGCAGATTAGACTAGTTCTGCATGGCCGGTTTCCAGCATCCTGGATCGCAAATTCACCTCATTTGCATGGATTTCTCTTGAAAATGGGGTAATTTGCATACAGGGGCTGAGTCCGTGCAGGAGCACTCATGCACGTCCCTACAGATTATTCCTGGATCGCACAGCAGACATATTACCTGCTGGAGCTCCTGCACTAGTCCTGCATGCTATCCAGGACTTGCAGAATCTGGGGGAATGCATAAAGCGGAACCAAAGCAGCAGCAGAAGAGACATACAAGATACACAAGCAGAGTAGATACCATAGCCCATGTTTTTAGTTGAAAATTTGCTTAAAGACAGATAAGAAATACTACACAAACATTTCTAAAACCTTTTAGAACACTTGCGATGAAAGTGACACATAGGTTTATTTTGTGAGGATACTTGGGGATGGACAAAACTAAAGATAGAAATTTCACAAAATTTTATTGGCTTGGTATAATGAAAGACATTGATAATTTCAGTGTAGCATACCCCAAATGTTAGAAGACTGCACACCATCCTAGGCTCGGAAGTCTACTGGTAACACACATGTATTACAGCTTTCATAACTGAGTTGTTCATAGGTTCATAGGTGATTTTTAGGCCTAGCCATGTTTCCCAAATGTATTCAACAAATTTGGATACCCTAGGTTATTTTAAGGGGTATATGTAGGCTTGGGCATGGGCAGTCAAGAGTTTGCAGTCTCTCTGTCTATTAGAGACATACGTGTCAGACCAGGGGTAAGTTTCTGATTCCCCATTCACTGGGCCAAGTTATGCTTTAATTGGGTTATGGAAGAACTCTGCTTTATCTGGATGGAAAGCCTGTCCCAGAAAAGGCATAGCCTCTTATACACATGCCTGTTCCTCAAACATGTTTTAGTTATCTTGCAAATGAGGTTTAGATTCCTCTAGGTATTTGCAAAAGGTCTATCACAGTGGGATCAGAGGATGCTTTGTAGACAAAACATGATCACCTCTCTGTACATTGAAGGAGATTGAGTACATGGTTTGGGCTTTGAGGTGGTCCACAAAAGACATGTTTATGCCCTATATTCTTTTTGTGAGAAACTTAAGTGGATGCTCCATTTGTTGCATATGCCTGGTCAAGTGCATAATGAAATGGGCATTGTACTCAGTGAATGGGCTGATGATTGTCAAGTGCAGTGGAACAATGACATACTTGCACCTAGATGCTATAGCCTTGCTTACAAATTGTAAAACAGAATCATTTCTTTGCTACTATAGACACATCATGTCAAAGGCCAGATTACTGTTTACATGCATTCCCAAATCTCTGAGCACAGGGACTACTCCTAGGGGTGTATTATCCATGTGGTAGTTTCCAGGGGTAGCCGTCTTCCCAAAAGATACTATTATGCATTTCTTGGTAATGAGTTTTAGACTGTGGCGTTGGCACCAGTTATTAGTCTGAGTCAGGTTTTTTGTGGGGTATTTGTATCTTTGGGGGATTCTGTCACTGCACATAGTTTGCAATCACTTGCAGACTTGGTCAGTCACAGGCCCTTGATGTTGGCCTTGATTTCAGAGAAGTAAATGCCAAAAAGGAGTAGCTCCAGCACTGAGCCTTGAGGGACTCTGCTAGTGAGTGGCCTCTTTCTGGAAGTAGTCTCCCCATCTTAACTTATTGTGACCTATCTGTAAGCCAGCTGGCTGTCCAATGAGTGACTTAGGAGTTTCTACCTAATTTTCTGAGTTTATCTACAATGCCCAAGAGAGGCATTGTATCCCTAGTAACGACTCTTCCAGGGCCATTAGTAAAGTCTTGCAATGGTTACTATTGCATTCTGGAAATTACTGAGTATGCTATGAAATTTCTTGATAGGAGGCATGATTGTGAAGTGCAGTTCCTGCATTCTTATTTCTGTACCATCTGACACAATAGGGGGTGTATATCTAGCTTGGAAAACCAGTGTAAGAGAGATGATCTTTTTTTTTGTTAATTTTTTATTGCTCTTCTAATGAAGAGTTGGAGGAAGGAGGGGGTGTGTATCTGGGTATGTATCTGAAAACTTAGTCAAATGGTGAAGAACAGACTTGATTTTATTTTGGTATTACATTGAGGAACTGGTGCAGAGGGGGAGTGTATCTGGCTTAGTGTGCTAGTACAATACAGCAGGCCTTTTTTTTCCTCATCAAATGAAGGGCTAGGGAGGTGAAGTACAGCCCCAGTTGCTACATAGGTCATCAATGCCTTAGATTTAAAGTATACGATACTTTTTAGGTTGGGATTTATGTTCCAGACATTATGGTAGAACAAGACACAAAACAGCAGAAACTGTGTGGAACCACCTGGTGTGATGATGTTAAAAAAGAGAGGACTGTATCCTGACAGACAGACATGACTGCCTCTCAGTGCAGAGGGAGAATTTTACCAGGAGTCAGGATTTCTGGCAGTTTCAGCTGAAATATTTACTAGATAAAACATTTCCAAGGACGAATGGAAGGGATGCCTGAAGACACAAGTGACGGAATACTTGGACTTTATATTTGAGCATTTTTCTGTATGCAGAAAGCTGATTGAAACGTAAACTATTCATGATTTCTATATGTATATGGATATATTATGCTACATCTAAGAAGTTTTTCATCTTATCAAAAAAAATGTTCTAATACATATTTAACATGAAACATGTTTAGCTGAATCGCATTCCATTTAAAAATTTATATATGGCAAATATTACACCAAAACTTCAAGCCTCCCCTGTGTGCCACTCCATTATTTAAATATATGAAGTCCACAGTCACAGAACTGCAGGTAAGAGTGTCACTACCACACACAAGGACTTACTGCTGATGCAGAAACTTGTATGTGGGGGTTAACAATGTACAAATGGCGAACTAGACTAATTTGCCTTGTAGGTCATAACATCCTAGCATCCTATAACCTACTACTCGTTTCTGTCAAACACATTTAGACTAAATAAGTCTTGCATCAAATTTTAAGACATTTTCACTGCGGACTAAATGAGTCTTAGATGAAACATCACATACCCATATGTGACTATATATATATATATATATATATATATATATTTCTATACATATATATATATATATATATATATATATATATGGATCCCTATCACATGGTCGACAGACCATATGATCGACAAGCAGTTTTATGTGGGGGGCTTCACCACACCCCTAATGTGGGGCTGTGCCCACTGCCACACCCCCTAACTATATATATCAACTCCAGGGTCGCACAACATTGGGGAGGGGGGCAAATCTGCCTTTCGACCAAATGAATTGTCGACCAAATGAGTGTCGATCAAATGGCTTGTCGACCATCTCAGGTAGACCCATATATATATATATATATATATATATATATATAGATATAGATATAGATATAGATATATATAAATATATATATATATATATATAGAGAGAGAGAGAGTGTGTATATGTTTATAAATAGATATATAGTTATATAGCATACCTCTAAGCTGTCCTGAGTTTCACAGACTAGGCTGTATACAGAAAGGTTATTGCAAAGTGTACATGAGGTGTATGTGGTAACCATTTCTGATTCAGAGACAGCCTTACCAAGATGCTGCAACATGTAAAGGTGTTACATGCTAATAAGGCAGTTGAGGAGAGACTAATCAGTAATGTGGTCTCCCCTTGGAACTGCCTGGGGTAAGGCATTTACCCAGCTGAGCAATTCAAAGAATCATTTAGGTGTATAGAATAGCATAGCCACTACTGGCCACCAGTGGTAATGAATGTGGTGGCCAAAAGGTTGTATTCAATCCATCATAGTAGAGATAGATGCTGGGGAGTTTAGTGGGGAGGTAGTGTTAAGGTGTGTGTGTGTGTGTGTGTGTGTGTGTGTGTGTGTGTGTATGTGTGTGTGTGTGTGTGTGTGTGTGTGTGTGTGTGTGTGTGTGTGTGTGCGTGTGTGAGCATATGTGAGGGGTCTGCATGTGTGAGCATATTTCTGCCTGAGAGATAGCAGCGGGGGGTGAGGTTAGTCGCTAGGTAGGTTAGGTAGATGTGCATGTGTGTGTGTGTGTGTGTGTGTGTGTGTGTGTGTGTGTGTGTGTGTGTGTGTGTGTGCGTGTGTGGGGGGAGTTTGAATGTATGAATGTGATTCTGAGTGTCATCCAATGTGAAGGGGCTGTGTGCATTCATGTGTGTATGTCTGTGTGTGTGTGTGTGTGTGTGTGTGTGTGTGTGTGTGTGTGTGTGTGTGTGTGTGTGTGTGTGCATCTGTGTATGTGTGGGAGGGAAGGTGGGTTGGGGTGGTTTTCATACTTCCAAATACACTTCGATAAATGACCAAAGTCTACAACAGTGAGTTGGGGGAACACTTGGCACCAGGGAGAACTAAGACTATTTGGGTTGGGTAGGAACACTATGTACCAGGGGATCTTAAACTATATGGGTTGGGGGAATGCTATCCGTTAGGGAGAGCTACAACTATGGGGGTGGGGGGAACTAGTCACCAGGGAGAAAGGAAACTGCGTGGGTCAAGTAGGAACACCATACTCCAGTGAGAACTACATGTGAGTCAAGGGGGAACATTATCCACCAGGAAGAACTACAACTATGTGGGTCAGTGGGACACTATCCAGCATGGAGAATTACAACTGTGTGTGTGGGGCGGACAATATCCACCAAGGAGAACTACAACTTTGTGGGTTGGGGAGGTCTATATTAGAACATCGACTTTTTAAAACGCTAAATGTTCTAATATCGACCCCTATTCAGCGAACGCTGACAATATCGAACATGCAGAACATCGAATTTTTTTCCCAGGGAAAAAATTTGCTGTTACGACACACATACACACAACACAAACACACCAAACAAATAGCAATCCACACACATACACCTAAAATCCTACATCTAACCCTACACTAAACTGTACACACACCACAAGCTATCCACTTACCTTAACCCAAACCCTAACCCTATGGTCTGTCACTATCGCACACTTACCTCACCCACACCCTAACCCTAACTCACCTACCCCACCCTAACCCTCACGTCCACACAATCACACACTTACCTGACCCATGCCCTAACCCTAACTCACCTACCCCGCACCCTAACCCTCACGTCCACACAATCGCACATTTACCTGATCCCGACCCGTAACTTTCCACCACAGTGCTAAACATAGCAAAGCCAAAGGAACAGCCAGCCAAATTCCTTCCCTAGGAAGACATTTGGTGTTCCACAGCTTTGCTATTTTCAGCATTCGCTGAATAGGGGTCGATAGTAGAACATTCGAAGTTGTGAAACTTCGATGTTCCAATATAGACCTGGGTTGGGGTGGGGACACTAGACACCAGGGATATGACCTTAAGATCATGACCGTCTAAAAAAACTCCAGCTATACTCTGTCACATATCATCTCCTCAGAGGTGATCTCTGCTTAACATATAAGGCCATGTCAAACCCAGAACTGTCTGACATGCTACACTTAAAGAAATCCCAACCCGTCAGAGCCACATGCTCCAGGGATCTAAACCTTGTCATCACAATGAACAAAACATGTGGAGGGATAAGTTCCTGACCCAGAGACTCCCTAGACTCTGAAATAGACAGCCCATACATGTCAGGCAGAGTGCCTCTTTGGCCCTCTTCAAAAGGAACATTGATGATTGGATGGGAGAAATTCACCCCGGGGACCATGTCAGTCGGCCTGCTAGATAGGGGTCCAGGGAAGTAAATATTGTGGGAAGAAATAGCCAGGGAATTGTTATGGCTAGGCTTGTATAGGCCCTAGGGCCAATAGCCTAGTACCAACCTATGACCATATGAACCTATGAACCTTACTGGAAGTGAAACATAGAATAAGGGAATAATAGATACCAAGAATACTATGCAAACTGTGTCTGAAAGGTACATACAAAAGGAATGAAGACATGGACTGTAAGACAGTGAATACTAAAATGCAGGGATGCTACCAATTGTGTGCCTTAAAGGCCCTAAAATAAATTCAACCTCTGTATCCTCCAACATTCCACAGAAGACTGTAGTCTTCTGCACAGTCACCGGATGCCAGGGATAACATTACCTATATTATAAAATAAAAAAATGCAGTAGCAAGGAGGGGGTCCTTCAAACCCTGCACTTTTGGCATACATACATAACACCAGTATTAACCTAGCAAACGTTTGTTTTAGTAATATGGTTAAGAAGGATGGGGTGTGTTTTGTTGAGGGACGAGGCTTCAGGACAAAGAAGGGAGGAACACTAAACAACCAAAAGAACAAATGCAAACTTGCCAACAGAGAGAATTTATTAGCAATGAAAACAACAGGCAAAGCTTTTTGGGTAGAACGACCCTTCCTGAGTGCATAAAAAGATATCACTGCAAACCATTCATTTTATAAAGTATTATACATAATCACATGACACAGCCCAATAACAAGTTAAAGATATGTTATTCTAAAACCTTCACACTAATCACAGTTACTAAAAACATTAAACTGTCAATAAAATTTACGGCTTTTAAAAACAATGTATCACATCACTATACAGTAAAATGTAATGCAAGCAAGCTTGTTTCTTTTTTTGGGCCAGCGTAATACTGACACTACAGTTAATCCAGTTTCTCAATCAGCCTGCAAGTGTAAGATCCAACTGTACTCACAATTTTCCTATTTATTATTAATGTCCCCACCTCTTCGATTTTTATATGCAATCTGCAAACCCCTAAAACTAGCAATAACATATTTAGCCAGGACATTGGTAGTCGCTTTCCTATGTATCTCTGATTAGTCTTCCAGCACTCAATCCATTAACTTACTTGAGCACTTTCCTACATAGAATGAACTATATTTTACGCAGGTCGCTAAATACACAATATTAGTTGTATTGCAAGTTGCAAAACAACTAAAATTAAATTCCCTTTCTGTAGTGGAATGGACAAAACAACTATTAGGTAAAATATATTTGCAAGCTGCACAGTTATAACAAGGAAAAGTCCCCACTTTTACTGACTGACAACACTTTGTAACTGTTGATGTATCCTTGTAACATAGATATATTTTCAAATCTGGGCAGTTCGTAAAAGCAAAAGAAGGCTTTTCTCCTGCAATTTCTTTAATTTCGGGCATAGACCCAAGAATACCCCAGTTCTTTATAATTATATTCTTAACTTCCTCAACTTCTTTATAATTATGTTCTTAACTTCCACAACATGTCAAGTGTCGCTAGTAGTATAACGTAAAGTTATCTTTTTAATCTGACAGTTATTACTATTCCCAGAAACTGATCTTTTAAAATATGGTCTTGCAGAATGCTCCCTTTCATTAATGATCTTATCCTTAATTTCATTTAAAACCTCCTTTTGATAACCTCTCTCCATAAACTCATTTGTCATTTCATCCATTTGTTCATGGTATGTAGTGTTGTCAGTATTCAATCTACTGACACGTAAAAACTGACTTTTAACTATCCCCCTATAACTATGGGGTGCATGCATGCTGGACCTATGAATGTATCTATTCATCTGAACTTCTTTCCTATAAATGCTGGTATTAATATCACTGCTTGTCTTATTAATTTCACATCTACAAAGCATAATTATGTATCAGATGAATTAAGTTTAAACTAAAGAAAGTTAGTTGTTCCATTTAGATACGTGACATACTCAACTATTTCTGATTACTGACCTTCCCAAACCAAACATATGTCATCCACAAACTGCTTATAGAATGTCATCTTAGATCTAAATTTATTTGGGGGATTATTGACAGATTCTTTTTCCCATTGATGCAATACAATGTTTGCATAAGTATTTGCAGTGGGCGTACCCACTGCTACACCAAAGGTTTGGAGGTATAACCTACTCATTGAACATAATTATGTTGTTATCAAGTGCAATTTCTAAAAGCTCACAGATATTTTCAATTTCTCTGCCACACATATCAGCGTTCTCACATAAAAAACTTTGAACAGAGTCAATTCCAAAACCAATGGGAATGACTGTAAAAAGAGAATTGATGTACGGAAACATATATCCAGACCTGTTGAAGATGTGGCAGGAGCAGAACCTAAAAGTCAGTAAAGAGTATACGGTTCTGATGATGATTTGCAAGATGAAATTTTAAAAATGGAGTGTGAAATTACTGGTCTTCCGACTTTTAGAGATCATGCTAATCTATATAGTTCTATGCTTGAGAGACTTTCTGCTTATGAAAGCAAGTTGAAAATTGATAAAAAAGTATAGACTTATTAGAGATATCAATGACTTTAGGATGGGCAATATCTTTTCTAAGCCTAAGCCTGCTTGTGAAAGTAATAAGAACTTGTCTCAGAGAGGTTCTCTGTATGCGCTTGACTCTTTTTCTCAGATTGAGACCTCAACTTCTAATGTTTTTGATAAGAGTGTGCAGCACAATATTGTGTTCACTACTTGAGCAGTAAATGATGAGGTTAATGGGAACAATAACTCTGGGAACCAGCCTAATACTTTGGGTAGTTCTTTGACTGTAGTGGCCACTAACAGTTCTGCCATTTTGGAGGATTTTTGTCAGTTAACTACACCTGTGCACCCCAATTTGCCAGAAAGGGTGGAAATATGTAACCGGGACAATTTGAGAGGTCGACCTCCAAGAAGAGGAGGAGGATGCAAAGGTTGACACAATTACAACGTCACACAGACACACAGCTGCTCTTGGCAGAAGGGTTGATAGAGGGGCATCCTGTTGTGAACTTATCTGACTTGGTTTTAACCCTTGCTGATATCAAATTATTAAATAAGGGGTTACAGTTCATACCTGCAAGTAATGATACAATTGTCGATGCCCTCACAGATCTTAAATTACTTGTGAGGAATCTTAATTTGAAATTAATCTTTAAAGACTCCATAAGCTTTGACCCAGGGATTTGTAAAAAAAAAATCCATCACATTTATGCCTGTAGTGACTGCTTTTTCTAATGTTTGTGAACAAGAGCTACATCAGCTCTATGATCAGAAACGAAAGGATAGAGTGTATAATTTCACATCTGAGGAACACAATGTTTTATTAAGGTTACAAAATAATAATGACATTATTAGAAAACAAGCTGATTAAGGAGAAGCAATTTTCATTCTTAATAAGATGGATTATATGACATATATGAATGAGTTTTTAAATGACATCTCACCTAAGGTCACTATATCCATATATGAGTTGCAGCTGATGGATGACATTTCTATTGACCTGTTTATTTTTATTTTAGTGCTGCTTGCCCTATAATTCCTGTATTGTATGGTTTACCCAAAATACATAAGGATCATAATTAAAGTAAAAGGTGCTTCAACAACGTATTAGTTTAAGGGTGAGCACACTTATGCAACCAGCTTATTGTACGTTTTTTATTTTTTGTATTTTTCCCCTAACAGATTTGTTTGTTTTTCAATTGAATTGTACAGGGTATAGGGAACATTAAAGGTGGGAAAAGTTTTGAAATGATTTATTGTGGTCTCATTTTATTTTATCACAAAAACCTGGCATTTTAACAGGGGCGTGTACACTTTTATATCCACTGTAGGTGCATGAAGCAAAATACAACATAATAATTCAGACACTGTCATGTAATGCCCAAGAAATTGTTTGAACTGAAATGAGTTAACTTAAAAAAATGAAAATAAATGCAGTATCAACCCCCCCCCCCCAAAAAAAAAAATCTTGTAACCAAAGAGTGGGAATATACATAATTCAACCGACTGAAAATCAATATGCAAAGGCAATATGCTTAATATATACACATTCAGACTATGAATGGACATGCTTGTTAGTGGAACAACTTTGGTCCCTTTTCCTAAAGACTCCAACACAGTCTAAAACCTGCCACAAGCCCTCATTTGTGTTATAGTTAAGGAATGCTCTCAACCTACATATAATCTTAAAGATCTTCATTTAAACCTGGAGGGAATAATGGACCCATTAAAACTGTCCATCTGTTTTCTTTTTTTATTACGTAAGTGCTATCACAAGTAGGTTGAGATTCCACACTTTTGAAGCATTTGTAAGTGAATTGGGATGTGTGGAAGAATGTTTAAATAGTGCAATGTGACTCCTGCAATATCTGATGTTGCTTAAGTGTAATGAAATTCTTTTTTTAAACATTCTTTATATATGTCCTGGCTCCCCAGTGAAATGTTGACACTCATAATACTGAGTGCTGTCATGCCAAAAAAAATCAAAAGTGCAAGAGAACAGCAATTGTCAAACATCACTCTTCTACCATACATTTCGTTTTGTCCTGCCGTAGAGGGAATATCCTGAGAAATGGCCATCTCACACTTATTAAGTCCATTTATTTGGCCTCAGCTAACCTAGCAAACCTTAGCAAAAATAAATGCAATCCTCTTTTCAGAGGGGAAAAAAAAACAATCCAGTTAAGAGGGTTTAAGCAGATAGAGATGGGGTGGTCAGAAAATGCTTTTTTTTTTTTTTTTTTTTTTTTTTTGCAGTGCCCATTTTATTTTTACAAACAGAATGGTAAGTTGTGGAAAGAAGTACAGAAATTCAGAAGACTATGAGAGAGTTAGGAGTGATAACACAAAGATGGAGGGGGAACATAGTGGTGAAGTAGACATCAGATAAACAGATGGAAGACAATGGTGAAGAAGGGATGGAATGACCAACTGTGGTAGACATGGGACCAAAAGGAAGTGGAACACTAACTTGGAGGATAGGATTGGGTGTTCACAGCTGCAGCCTTTACCAGGAGACACTCATTTGGAGACTACTTATCACCCTGAGTACTATCACTACTAAGCTCTGGCTGAGATGCTGAAGCCAGTACTAGGCAGTCACATGACCCAATGATCATGTTTTCCATTTGGCTGATGTGGGCATTCAACCTCCTGTCTGTGATATTCCCCAAAATCTTTGCTTTCAGCTGATGGGTGACAAAGGTATTGCTTGCATGTGCACTGCTACAGATGGGGACAGCTGTACCAGATTCCATTGCAGGTAATCTGACACAGGTGGTGAAGGTAGGACAGGAAGAGTGGAAGCAACTGCGGCAGGCTGGGACCCAGATCTGTTAGGTGCTTCTGGTGGTCATGGTGATGCTGCTAATACCACTTGAGGGGATGGCAGGCAAATGGTCTTGATGATGGAATGGGTGCCGGTCATTGTTCTGTTGCATGTAATAGTAAAACAAATATAGAAAAAAACAATAAACAATATAAATGTATGTACAAAAGAAGTTAGAGACTAGGGGTCAAAAATACAGATAGAATGAAAACTAAGTTCTTGTAATGTTGCTGCTGTTACAGATGACCATAATATACCTGTGGAACCACTATATACTCATAAATTTAACAAGCCTGGGTGGGAGGGACTGAACCAATGGCCTTCATTTCATGCAGTCTGACTGATATTGGATTAATAAGAGGAGCTACTTAGACAAACTGCCAGGTGCCTGTAGCCAGACATGCAGTTTATATCTAAGATTGCTATACAAATACACAGAAAACATGTTGCTCAAACATGCATATTTCACTCACAGGTGATTGGCAAAGGAAATAAATGTCTGTGTTGTATTGCAAAATGTTCCCTAAACTAATAATGATAATCTTATATATGTGTACTGCTGCATTTATAGGACTGATATAGAAAAATACACATTACATATTTTTCATGACAACAGAACTGTGCGGTGGGAGGATTGACCCCACAGACATCCTCACAGCATTATAACCTTAACTTCCTGACCCACTTATTCACCTGTACAGGAAGAAGCATGTACAAACACACTTACATAGCACAGTCATACTGCTACCATTGAGCTATGTTATGCTGTGATGTCTCCTTCATGCTGTGGAAGAAAACTCTATTGCAAGAGTTTGATTCCTGCTAAGGGTGATTTTGGAGAACAAGTTCTTCATGCTAAGATATCCACTTATATAAGGTAAGTGGAACTACTTACACATTATTCCTTTGTACTCTAGTTGCTTTTGACTGCTATTGAATCTACTGCCTATCAGGGATGTCAGTTGTCAGTACATTTACATGTTTTGGCTAAAGTATATCGAGGGGGAGACTACAAAGGTACAGCATGTTGTAGCCTGCAGAATTGCTAAGCGGGATGGGAGGTACATCCCTGAGTCTGAGTATTGTTCAGTACAATCTTAGCATTGTATGCCATGCACATCTGACAGTAGCCAAATATTTGTAGCAGTGATTGTGTGGTTACATATATATATATATATATATATATATATATATATATATATATATATATATATATAAAACCAATAAAACCATGGATGGGCAAGGCTGTTAATTGCAATATGTTCCATACCAACAGAGCAATGCCTAAAAAAAACAGTGCACACAAAAAACAAAAACTGCATCTGCTGGGACATAAACATTTACCTTTAAGCTCCAATTCTCTGATGCTGAGAATTAGGTGGTTGTACTTCAGGCCATTTGTCTCTATGACTGACTGCTCTTTGATTTCATTGCAGTCAACCAGCCCTACCATGACTGTACCTGGGCTGAGAAGTGAATGATGTGGACGTGCAGGACTACAGGTACAAAATGGTATATAGCAGAGTCACAGCTGTTATCTGCAGAGTGGAAGCTATGGTGTGGGAGTGTAGGGCAACAGGTTGGGGGGGACTGATGAGTGAACCACCTGTCACAGAGACAGAGGAATTCCTGACCTCCTTTAAAGGTAGTACCATCTTTACAGAGTCCCACATTGTGGTGCTGGATGTCAGAGTAGATCTGGACAGGCCCAAGACAGTATCCCCTGTGGATGCTCCAAGTATAAAGTACCATTTTAGTGTATCCATGCATGCAAGTCCTCTATACCCCTTAGTCACCATACAAATTCATTAAATCTGTCCAACTTACGTTATACAGATACATTCCCCATATTGTTTAAATTCCTTTACCATTGTGTCACATATTTCTTTCATTTACAAACATCCCCTAAACATGTGTGTTATACCTGCTTGCCTCTTCCAACACATCTAAAGTCTGTCATGAGTTGCCTGGCCTTCTCTTTTCAGCCTGCTTGACATTGCTATATATATATATATATATATATATATATATATATATATATATATATATTAGCCTGAGGGTCTTGCTTTCTGTTGTCAGTGTTCATAATTCTCCTGCCACAATGCATGTCTGGTCTTCCTTCTTCTAGTTTGGTTGCTTTTCTTTTTTCTTTCACCCTCCTACCTGTCTTACAGGTTGTTGTAAGTCATCCTTCCTCCTTTCCATTTCCATACTTCACATTAGTCTTTGCCCTTGTCTTATTTCAGTTATCATCTCCTTTCTTATGTTTCTTCCTTTTTTCTCTAGCTGTTTATCTACTGTCTCCATCCTTTATCCTCCTCCTCCTCCTACCTATACTTTACATCCTTTCTGTGACCTTATCCTCTGCCATCAGCCTAAGTTCAAGTTCTCAGCCCTTGCCACCCCATTATCTGCTTTTCCAGATGTCCCTTGGAAACCTTTTACTGTTCTCGGGTATTTCAGTGTTTTTCCGGATTTCCTTTGTTAGCCCCTACCATGCTCAAAAACATCCCATTCTGTAAGCCACCTTGTTTGCACCTTTGGTTTTAGCCACTGATTTATGTTGAAGGCTCTCATGTACCTCTTCACAGTTGGTGCCTTCCAGCATTACTGTTATTTGCAGCTTTCTGTTCATTAACATAGGCACCTCACCCCCCAAATGAGTTTGTCACAGATCTTCTGTATCTTCTTGAAAAATGTACCTTTCCCAGTGATAAGCAGGTGACTCTGAACATACGTCACTTTATGAATGACTATTATTTGAATAATATTTGCCCACCTTGCCAGTGTTGACACCTTTCCTTCCACTTAATTAGAAGTGTTATTTATTTATTTATTTTTGTGTAGTTTTCTTTTTACCTTTTGGTAGTTTGCTTGCTTTGCATTTGGTGTTGTTTCACAGACTTCAGGTCCTAAATATATTGATCCCATTCTGCATGGTAGATTTAGCCCCCCCCCTTTCCAAGTTGTTCATCTCCTCCCTCTAATCTAATCTGAACAGTTTCCCCAAATTCTGGTTGCAGACCTGCTTATTGCTTGAACTTTCTGAAACATCAGAGAACCTCCTCATCTGTCCCTTCCAAGTCCAGTGCAAGAAGGATGCATTAATCCGTGAACAGCATGAATTTGGCTGCTCCTTTACCATCCTGTTCTTTCACCCTTGGGCCATCCTTAACCAGCCTAGCTAAGGGCTCTGTTGCCATACTAAAAAGTCTCAGTCAAACGGGGCATATCCCTGTCCCACTTTTCATTATATAACTTCTCTTTTTCATGAGCCTCTCATTTACCAAGACATCTGCTGTCGGAATTGCCTTTTTAGGGAGTTAAAGGAGTTAATATCAGAAAGTATGTGCCCCTTTTGTCTTCCTGTTCTCACAGAATTCCATGAACCACAGCAACTCCCATCATTTACCATTAGTCATCCTTGCTTTTTTGAATCTCACTTACATGTATAATTTTTGAGAGGAACTTATCTGTACTGAATGGCAACACTTTAGCACTAACTTAGTATCTATGCTATTAGAGAGAAAGGTCTTATTAAGTCTTAATGTTCCTGGGTGTATGAGATTGTTGTTTTTATTATTATTATTTTAGTAAAGGTACTACCCTCCCCTCCCCTCCCCTCATGCTTTTTGGCATTATTTAATCATCCTTGCATTATTTCATCTTTCTCCCCATATCCTCACTTTTTATTTCCTCCTTCCCATTTTTGAATTTTGTGGGTATCGCATCTGATCACATCACCTTCCCTCCTTTTATGCTGGCCACAGCACCTGTAATCTGTTTCTCTGTTATAAGCACCGGCTTTATCTTTCCCTGCTTCCGTCTGAAACACGGGACTCTCTCCTGCTTTCTTCTGCATGTATATACTTCCTGAAAAAAAATCTGTTATTTCCCTTTCTAACATTTCTTTCTCTTTTCCCCATGTCCCTCTTTTTATCCTGATCCAACTTTCCGATCTCCCACATTTCCTGCACTCCTTTTAGCTTACTGGACTTGCATTCCACTTCCATCTTTCCTTATGTATTTTATTTTCATACCTGTCTTGGACGTATATCTGTTCCATAGTCCTCACACATGCTGTTTTCAGACACTGCCATTCTTCTTCAAATGAAAACATATTTGCTAACAAAGAACATTTTTTGCAATACATTTTCCCACCAGATTACATATGGTGCAACACATTTAGAATTATATAGAAAATGTTTTATGAAGGGGTGTCTGTCACAGGATATCCTTGGCCACAGCAAGTTTAGATAAGGCTCAGTTATTAGCTTAAGAATCCTTTTCAATAAACTCCCATCAAGTTAATATGGTCATCCAAGAGAAGTGCTTGTGAGAGAAGATCCAATAATTTACGCGTGAGGATTTTTAAGGGGAATTTAATCAGGATTGGCAACATTTGTAATTACGTTATTTTTTTCAAAATGTGTACAGTCATCCATGTGCGTTTTAAAGACTGTATTGCACACTCTTTTTTGCAGGACTTCTTATCAATGAAAGACCTTTTTTCAGATGAGGCAAGCCTATGGAGATTCTTGTCCTTGTACTTCTACCGTCCTTACAAGATTGTGCATGGTTGAGTCACCTCTCAGAACCCTTCTCAATCCTTCTTCCTGGATGAGACTGACAAGTGTATCATAATTACTCCCCCCTGAATGGCTCTCTGAAGCATTATTTGATCCCAGAACACTCTTGCCAGAGGAGGATACCCCACCCTATGAGAGTGGGCTGGTTTACGGTGATGAACATCCAAGTAAAGTATGTATGTGCAGCTTGTATGGTAGAGAGACTGATTTGAAAAGCTTATTAATATTTTAATTTCTTTCTTTATTTATCATTTTCCCCTTGCTCAAGTAAGAATACAATGCCACTTCACTGAGTTGACAATTTTGATGTATTGGAGGAGCCACTAATATTTTTTGTATTTTATCCAGTTGGCCTTTATTAACTACTTCGTGATATGCATTTCTACATCACTCTGCCCTTCTGAGCTGGGAATTTCTGGTCAGAGGTTTATAGTGCCTGAATATTTGAACTGTATCTTACTGAAATTGGTACACCTTGTTTGCTGTAGCATAGACTAGATCCAGGCCTGCTGAATCTAGCTTTGTTTGTATGCTTGTTATTTCCCTGGAACGCTAATTCCACCTAAAACGCGGCTTCTCAGCGCTTCTGTGGATCCCTAGTGATATCTGCATTGCTTACTGTACTTATTTCCTTGCTGAAAGAAAGTTACTGTTTGTCGTTTTGCATTTAAGTTACCTGTAACACATTGCACTTGTTACCTGGCACTTGCTCACTAAAGCAATTATAAGTCAGCACTAAAAATTAAAAGCACTACACCCTCGCTCCCCATTGGCCCTTGTTTTCAATTATAAAGGAATTCCCAATATTATTCTAGCATGTCCAAAGGTCAGTTGTCAATCTCCTCTCCGGTCCAGCTGGTGAATATGGGAATCTTGAGGCAATGTTACAACTGCCTCATGTACACAGACAACCCTCTCCTCCTCCCAACAAATTCCAACACATGTGAGAGATGCAACCATATAGCCAAACTGGAGGCTAAGCTCTCTCAACTCAGTACTGGCATAACCAGTCAGGAGGAGAAGGAAACCACACTCACTACAATTCCAGTCTCACATAGACCTACCACGACAGCAAACCAAACACATAATCACACAAAAACATACTGGAGGCTCTAAATAAAGATCTGCCTAAGCAGCAGAGACCTCCAAAGCAGACACCCAAGCAACCGCTACCCCAAAACAAAACACGTGCAACACATATCTCACAAAGCCAGTGTGCCGAACAGTTACAGCCCTTAAGGCTAAACAACACACCTGATACACTTGTAATAGGTGACTCTATTGACAGGCACACTGACATCCCGCTCACCAGGCTGAACAAGGAGAAGGTCACGGTGAGCAGCCTGTCTGGCGCTAGGATCCGCCACATAACACAAGCACTCAGGTCACTCCAAGGCAAGTACAAATATGACTCAGTCATTGTCCATGCTGGTGTGAATGACCTGAGTCCCTGGACTACATGAAAAGAGACATAGAGGAGCTCTCTGAGCATGTAGCCCAGGCTGGTATGACCCTGACCTTGAGTAGCATCTTACCCTCACCAAGAATGATGCCACAATATGAAGACAAGATGATCAGTTTCAACAATTGGCTTAAGTATTGGTGTCATTCAAAGGGGATCCAATGCCTGTCAGCTTGGGATGATATGCACGACAAGCCACGATGCTTTGCTAGGGACGGCTTGCACCTGTCACCCCTGGGCTGGATATTGGCAAAGGCTCTTGCTACCCCCATAGTGCCTTTTAGGCAAGGCTCAAAAGACAAACCCACCTCCATAGGTGTCACAAGGGATAAGAAACTAAGAGTAATGCTACTCAACGCTAGAAGTCTAAACCTCAAGATGCACTCAAAACTCTCCTTAGCATGGAGAACATCGATATCTGTGCAGTAACAGAAACCTGGTTCAGGACTCCCGAGAGCACCCCAGCACTACCAGGTTATACCTCATACCATGCTGCCCCAAAACTTGGACCGAACCACAAAAGGAGGGGGAGTATCGATATTCATCAAAGATACCCACACCTCCAGGTTGGTGGAAGCATCAGAGACTATCCATGTGCAACTAACAGTGGGTAAAACTGCCTTCCAGTTTATAGCCTGCTACAGACCACCCTCCCAAACCCAGGAACCCCACTCGGCCTTCCGGAGAACACTGGAAAATATGAAGGTCTCTCCGAACACCATTATATTGGGCGACTTCAACTACCCAAACATAGATTGGGAGCATTACTCTAGCTCCAACACCCTTGCCCAAAGGTTCCTAGAATTCATAAACTCAAATGCTATGGAACAACTTGTTACCACTCCCACAAGAGGAGAAAACATACTTGACCTGATCATCACCAACATGGGGACTCTATGCTCCAGACCAGAAGTGTATCCCTCACTGGTAAGATCAGACCATAAACTGATCTCACTGGATATTCACATCCGACCCCACCCCTGCCCAGAAAACCACAGTGAAAACTTCTCTAAAGAAAATTTCACACTCCTCAAAACTGAGGTGGAATCCTTCAAAGCCCCGGCCTGTGGAAAATACGCCCAGACCGCAGAATCGTTTATAAATGCATTCTATGAACACCTTCAGGAATGCATGGATCATGCAATCCCAAATAAAACCAAGACCCAATCCTCCAAAGGCAGACGACCTGTCTGGTGGACCCCAGCCATAAACAAACTATACAATAGAAGGAGGAAGCTACTACATGATAGAGCAAAATTCCAAAAGGGAAGGCATCTCTGATCAGTATTAGCAAAAACTAAGGGCACTCATAAAATCGCCAAAGGCCAGCTTCGAGAGAAAATTGCACAGGACACTAAAGATAATCACAAGGCTTTCTTTAGTTATGTTAGGAACCTGGGTGGGAATTCCCAGATATGCTCAGAATTAGTCCAAAATGACAAAAATACACTGATCCCACAGACATTGCCAACATCCTAGCTGACAGGTTCAGCGCAAACTCCCTCCCCACCAAAAGGGCAAATATCTATCCCAGCAGAGTGCTGCCCCTGACATCTCAGATGCTCAGGTGAGAGCCGCCTCTCCAAAGCAAAAACATAGCATCAATGGGACCAGACGGTGTCCCAGGCTGCGCCTACATGAACTCCAAGAAGAGCTAAATCCAAACATAAAATTACTGTTCAATCTCAGCCTTACTACAGGATATGTACCCAAAGAGTGGCGTACAGCAACAGTGGTCCCTCTCCACAAAGGTGGTGCCTCAACGGACCCTGGAAACTATCGCCGCATAAGCCTGACTAGCTTGGTCTGCAAAGCTATGGAAAGGATCATCATGGACCTCATAAATAAAGATATTGGGGACCTACAGACACTGGATCCTACCCAGTTTGGCTTTGTTAAGGGCAGATCCTGCCTCTTAAACCTGGTTGACTTCTTTGAAACAGTCACCAAGGCCATTGACGAAGGGAAGGTGGTCCACACAGCCTATATGGACCTCGCAAAAGCCTTCGATACAATACCCCACTCAGGCATTATAGATAAGCTCACCAGCTTAAATATAAACCCCTATGTCACTAGATGGGTTGCAAACTGGCTCAAGGACAGAACCCACATGGTTAGAATTGCTGGAGCCATGTCAGACTCCAAACCAGTTACAAGTGGCGTCCCACAAGGCTCAGTCCTGGGACCTCTCTTGTTTGGTATATATCTCTCGGAGGTACAGGCCAACACGGAAGGACTGTGGCTGACCAAGTTCGCAGATGACTGCAACGCCATAATCGACTCTCCAGCCGACACAAGCATCCTCCAAAAGGGCCTCATAGAAACAGACAACTGGTGCCAGAGCCATGGCCTCAAGCTAAACGCCAAAAGTGTATAGTCATCCCTTTGGCAAAACAAAGTGCTCACAAATTACCACATAGGTGGTAATCCATTAAGTACAGAAGAAGTCATTAGGGACCTGGGGACCCAAGTTGATAGCAATCTCTCATTTGACAACCACGTGGCCAAAGTGGTTAGAAAAACATTTTATATAGCCCACCTAATCATGAAGGATTCACATCTAGATTAGAGAGGTCATCGTGCCTCTTTACTCATCCCTCATCAGGCCCATAATCGAGTACAATGCCCCTTTGGGATGTACTTTACCAAACAGCTGCAGCAACTGGAAAGACCCCAAAAGTACCTCACCAAGAGGATCAAAGGGCTCAAACAGATGCCATATGCTGCCCGGTTAAAGAAACTCCAGCTCTACTCAGTGGCATACCGCCTGCTCAGAGGTGACCTGTGCCTGACGATAAGGCCATGTCCAACCCGAATTAAGGGACATGCTGCACCTCAAAAATCCAATCCCATCGAGCTACACGCCGAGAGACTTGAACCACAGCACTGAAATAAATAGGACATGCTGGAGGGACAGATTCATAACCCAGAGGCTCCCTTCACTATGGAATAAAATCCCAGTCCAGGTTAGGCAGAGTCCCTCATTGACTCTCTTCAAGAGGAATCTTGATGAGTGGATGGGAGATCATAGGTTTACCCCGGGTATCACTTCTGTGTCACTGTTAGACAGAGGCACAGTATACTAACCTCCAAAAAGGGCATAGCAAAATTAATTTAAAATGGGTGGCGAAAGCCAAACATACTCTGGCTAGGCTTATAAATGCCCTAGGGCAGATAGCCTAGTATGAACCTATGAACCTATGAACATGTGTGTGTGTGCTTTTCTGGGAGATGTTCAGTAGGATACTTCTTTTTTTATTATGCTGAATGTGTATCACAAAGATCTGTTTGCCTGTAGTCAGCTTTCTCAGGTTATTCAGTATCTTTTGCCCATCTCTGGAGCCCTTAAATCCTTACCCCTATGCAAGACAATTTGGACATCTCCTCAGACAGTGATTTGTTAATGGGTTAGAATGATTAATGCATTTATTAGTGATACGAATGTTATTGTCTGTTGTCTAGAATCACAGTATAAGTTGAAGCTTAGATGCAGATATGCATTTTTGCTATATTTTCACAATGGTGAGTACTGCACTCTGGTTGTGTCCTTCCAGGTTTTGAGAGATACAAGTCCGAACATTGATTATCCTTCTTCAAACTTGCATAGAGCACCCTTCAAACTGCTTAAAAATAACTATTCCACTTCTTAGATAGGGCCACATAACACTATATATTCAACTTTTGCAACCTAATAATTGCATGTGATTCTATAGCTGCATATGATGTGATTTGTGTCACTATATTATATTCTGATTCTTGCAATGTTTTACTGATGGAGAGAATGACTTCCAATGATATCAAATGATGGTGTTGCACTATAAACGGTGTAATTTTGTTTATTTTAGATTTTATGGTTTTGTACTTTTAGTTAATATGCATCATACTTCTCAACTGTCCATGGATTTTCACAAAATGTCCAGATTTGTGTCTCAAATGTTAGGCTGTTATTCATAAAATTAGCGTTTCTTTTTTCTTGCAAGTCATTGATGATTGAAGTCACTAAATAATAACAGGTATTTGAGTCTCAGATTTCATTACTTTTGGAAAATGCATACCAATGCAAAACCTGTTTTCTGTCAACTTTCTAAGTTTATAAGAGCAATATTTAAAAACAGTTCCTATTTCTAGGCCTTTGTCCCTCCATTATTTTTGGCATTGTCCAGATTTTTTGTGTTTATAGATTGAGAGGTATGACATGCATTACTTACACACATGCCATGCACATTGTAGGACTCTATAATTTTACCTTGAATTATTACTCTAAACAGAAATAACTAGTATGTCTGTTTTGTCAAAATGGGGCCTATATTATATGCTCGAAGAGACCTTTCTTCGAACATATATTCATCGACACCAAACGAGCAAATGCTCTAAAGCGCAAATGGCCACGTTCGCAAATATTTTCCTTGGTAAAAATTTCACTTGGCCGTTATCGGGAATTGCCCTTTTCCCCAACGTACAGTGATCTTGGAGTTGGTATATTTGTTAGGGGGGTGAGGGAGGCACAGCCCCCCACATCGAGGGTATGGGGGGGTGAAGCTCCACACTTGATTATGGTTTTGAAGTTTGTGTTTTTTGAGTACGGCCCCATGAATTTTTTCCCTGAGGGAAAAAATTTGCAAACGGACTTTAGAACATTCGCTCTTTAGGTGTCGATGATTATATGTTCGAAGAAAAGTCTCTTTGAGCATACAATATAGACCTGACAAAATGTATACAAAGCTTCTTTAGGAACAAAACTTGCTAAATGCAGATTCAGATCAAGGAATACAGTGAACTGCATTTGGTGAATAATATAGATGGAAAGACATTTTGCTGTTTATGTGAGTCTTTGTCCTGCAGTGTTTTGCCTGACACTGAATTGCATCCCATCCCATCCATAACCCCCTTTCACATTTCTGCACAGGGGGAGAGAATGTCACTTCATCAGGGACAATCATCTAGAGCCAAGGTTATTGCCTGAAAATGCAAAGGTATGACAGAGTAAAGAATTCTGAGCTCATCTTCTGCTTTAGCTTGAACAAGCCAAAGACATTGAACCCTGCCTTTCATACTCCCTTCTGTTAACTATTGAGTCAGTTATCTATGTCAGCCATACAGCCAGGTATCAAAACTATAAAGGCTGGATAGTATATGGATTAACATAAATCAGGTTTTAAAATGTAATGGTTCTTTTGTCATTTATCTGTTGTGGTGTGACTACCATCTGCTCAGGCAAACAATTCATTAGGCTGAATGAAGATTTTTGGAACACTCAAGGTTCATCAAAGAGAAAGATGAAAGCAATGCGATGACCAGGCACCCTGTATCAACAATAACATATTTTTCAGAAGTGGTAGTTTAAATTCACATGAAACTAATTCTTGCCTTAAGCTGTCATTGACCTTAAAGCAGCTACAATTAACCTGAAGGCCAAGATTAATAATGCATTAAGAACTAGAAGTAGGTTTAGGAGTAAATGATAAAGATTACTTTGTAATCCAAGGCTTGGAATTCAAAGTTCCTCACTTTGCCACATTTTGGTGGTTTCCACTGTAATTATAAGCTCTATATTATAACAGCAAATGCTTAAAATAGCGAACACTGCATAATCAACCCAAAAAAACGAAAACACAAAATTCCGAACAAACAGAACAGCAATTTTTTTCCCAGAGAAAAAAATTGCTGGTCTGCAAAAAAAAAACCCAAACACAAAATAAAGCGTGAAACCCCCCCCCCCCCCCACACTCCCTCTACTTAAATATACCAACTCTGAGATTGCACCACAGTGGAGGAAACGGCAAAGTTTCAAAAACAGGGAAAAAAAATCACTCTTCCATCTCTTCAGGATTTTGCCGTTTCGACAGTTAGCTGTCGATTAAACAGTGTTTGCTATATTAAGCATTCGCTTACTTAATCGAGAACTATAATTATATTTATATTTGCCACTTTTTGAGAAGAGTACATTCAGGTTTGATTAGCGTGGCATATTATAACTAGTAAAGGACATTTCAGGTGTTGCAGAACAATAAACATCCTGCATTCTGACACACGAAGCCAAACTATAGAGGGCAGAGCCCCGTCTCAGAGGTGAAACATTTTGCACCAAGCTGTAGTTCGAGAGAAGAAATATTCCAAGTGAATTCTGTGTTTCACTAGCGTGGCAAATTAAGTAATCTTTTCTGAGAGTAAACATTAGTACAAGGATATTTTGCCTACTGTATATCTGACACCCTATTTTGTGTTGCATATGACATATTACTTATAGAAATGCACTGGGAGTTTAACAGTTTAAGCTATAGTAACACCAATGCAAAATGTCAAATAATAGCTGCAGCAGTTGTGATCAGTAGCTCTCTAGTTTGGGCATTTAATTCATTGGAAACATACTGGAAACCATGGCAACATGATGATTTTGTTTAGAATCCAGTATAAGAGTATGGCTTTTTGAAAATCGTAAATTGCAGTTATTGTAGATATGATGATAGTGGTGTGGCAGCAAAAAACTCAGAAAATGTACTTATGGAGAATTTAAAACCTTGTTCAGTTTAATCCTGTTGCAGAGCTGTGATAAAATGCAGATACAAAGAAACCACCACTGGTAAAAAGCACAATCCACGGCTAAAGAATCACCAGGACCAGGGAAAGGTTGATTCAATAGAACAAGAAATTTAATGTAACATCCACAGTTGACCATTTTGTGATAAAGTTAAAAAAGTATTTTATTTGACATTTTGATGTTTTTTTCAGTCTGCAAAACCATCTAGGAATGTAAGCAAAAAAGTGTTAAAAAGCTTTGTTAATACATCGTGCAATGCATCAGTAACTTGTAAAATTCCAAAGACGTTTTTCAGCAATATCCAGAATAACCTCTGATAAAAACATTAAAGTCCAAGAATCTACCATCTTGAACTTGATGGTTGCATTTTTGTTTTCTGACCTGTAAAAAATACTAAAGTATTTGTAGCGCCTTCATAACTGTTAAGTTAGCAGAAGCTAGAGAATGTAGGGGTCCATTTAAAAAAGTGCAACATTGTTTCATAAAATTACAGGATAATGAAGATGATTTTCTACAGATCATGCCCTTTTCACTATAATAAATCATATGACATCACTTTTCAGTAAATGGCCGTACAGTTTCAAACTATATATATATGTGTGTGTGTGTGTGTGTGTGTGTGTGTGTGTGTGTGTGTGTGTGTGTGTGTGTGTGTGTATATTGGTCAGGACCATATGATTGAAGTCTTGAAACTTTGAACGTTTTGAATGGAGGTTGCGGTACAGCACAGAGTGATAAATTTAACCTTTTCCACAATGTAGTGCGATCTCGAGTTGGTATATTTAATTAGCGGGGGTGGGGGTGGGGGGTGGAGGGGGCTTGCCCCCTAACATTAAAAATATAATTTTTTTTTTAGTGCTCAAAGTTCTTAAACTTTGATCATATGGTGTCAGCCATTCAGCCATATGAATTTCAAAGTTTTGGATCGATAATCTGACATAGATCCATACCCATACACACACATACACACACACACACACACACACATATATATATATATATATATATATATATATATATATATATATATATATATGTGTGTGTGTGTGTGTGTATTATGCATGCACATATATATTTTAATACTGTGCCTTAAAGATAATTTTCACTGCTAGTGATACAATTTCTAAGTCTCATGCTGCTTGTCTGTCCTAAAAACTTAAAACAAATGCAAAGTACATCCAGTTCAGTTCACTGTCAACTTTTATTCTGTGCTCTTTTAGGTAGCCTGAGTCTAGTAATTATAAATTTTACTGGGACACAGCATGGTACATACAGAGATTTGTGATGTACCTGACATATGCAATGCTTAGAATATATGGTGGAGGATACAGTTGTTTTTGAATGTGATGAAAGTCATCTTCAGCTATAAAAACTAAAATAAAACTAAGAAAATTGTAATGCAGTTATATGGAAGTGTGAGTTTATTAAATAGTGTGATTTTTCATACCCCCTATGAATATCATCAGGTCATGACCTGTTGATGCGCAGGGGTACAAAAGCATGTTACATGACAATAATATAACAGTATCTTTATAATGGCTGAAGGATTATAATTTTTCATAATGACAACCTCTTCTGACACTTCACCATGTTGTACTGCAATGCATTAAAATTAAAATACCATGCAGTTAAACTACATCCCTTCTTTTTATTTTTGTTACTACTTGCTCTGATCATAAATACTGTACAGAATTTCTCCAAAAGTAGTGTTTCCAAACACTGTTCTGATTTTGTACATCACGTATGCAGGGTGCTCTACAAGGGCTGAAATCTCAAGTGCTCAAAGACTACTGTGTCAAAACCAGGGACCCTAATACCTAGTAGCTCATGTAGACTGACGCCAACTTCAAGTTCCAACTCACATATGAGATCAGGCAAGCAGCTTCTGCAGCTTCCTGGATACATCATTGGAGGTCGAGCAAGATAAATGTAGCAGCTCTGGTGGGGGAGTGGGTGGGAGGGTGGGAATGTAGATTAGGTCAATGGCCAGGTGGGGAGTGTTAGGTTTAGGAAGCAAGAGGGGGATTTTAGGTTTAGTTTATATATGATTCCATGATGAAATATCTAAATGCAAATACATTTGCATTTTGAAAACCCAAAACATACACACACACACACACACACACACACACACACACACACACACACACACACACACACACACACACACACACACACACACACACACACACACACACACACACACACACACACACACACACACACACACACACACGCACATATACAAAGAAACAAAGACAACAAAAATGATTGAAGAAGGAAACAAAATGTTTCCCTATCTGGTACCTAAATCTGAAACCTTACCACTGCATCTAGCCCAAATATGTGTAAATATTGTTAGTGTTATGGAAAGTCTTTCTGTGAGACAGTATGTTGTGTTAGGGTTACGGATGGTGTAGCATGCATTAATAAGGTGGGAAAAGAGGTTTCACTCCCCCTGCAATACCTTTCTAATGCATGCTAACCCTAACTCTAGCCCTGACCCTACCCCTAACTTGACACCTCACAAAAACACTTTTCATAATACTACCACCACACAGGAAACTCTTGGACATGCATCCAAAACTTACACATATGCACTACACAAGATCTATCCCCTTATCTAACCTTTACTCTAACCCTAACCAGTAACACACACAAATGTTTGCTTCCTGCAGATATTTTATGCCTACCTTAGCTTTTACTCTAATGTTAATCTACAAACACAGACATGCACACTCTTACTAAACCAAACACCCATACATTTACTTTTCCAAAATCACACTTCTTTTCAACGTAATACACACACACATGATCAATCATCCAGTCAGCCAAACACACACTTGAGCAGACATGCACACTCTCTACTGTGTTACCAAAAGTGCCTATTAACAGACTCATTTCATTGAATCATAGTAGACAGCATTGCACAAAGGAAAATATCTTAAAAAGGGGAATTGCAGGGAGTACATCCCCCTGCACCTTACTTTACGGTGGCATTCCTTTAGTTAAATATGCCAGAAATACAGCTGTTCAGCCATGGAGAAAAGACCAGACACAGTGACTTCACTGCTGGAATGCAAATAGAAACACACAATGTGTGACTGTCTTTGGGTAACTGATCACCATTTTTTCATTCAGAGAGATGTATGTAGTTGCAGCTGAGTGCCAAGCAACTTGCAGCAGTAGGACTGAAGATGTGCCTGTCTTATGGATGGGCTACAGAGGGAAAGGGAAACAACAGAAGTGCCCCATGCAGATGCGTGGCTGTTTCAAGATGGTGAACGGTGATATCTGACCTGTATGGCTATAAGTTAGGCTATAGTTGCTTTGCAGATTGGCTTTGTGTACTGGGTATCTGAAAGGCTTATGAATCAGTGCATTTTTGTTATCTGTTAATAGGATTGTTTTAAAATAACTGGTTTGTGCAGTCCAACACTTTCTTTTGTGTTACACCACTGAGTAGTGTGAATTATACTAGGTAAGCAGAGCAAGGGACTGATCTACGACAGGTAGGGCAACATCTATATTGTTGTGGATTATGCACATTTCATTGCATTCTTTCTCAAAACAGTTGAACTACTGTGGCTGATTTCATTGTTAGGTTTCTCTCCAATATGCTGCAGATACTTATTAGCCTTAGAAGTTAAGCAAGATTTGTATGTTTTCTGTTTATTGCTGTATTAACATGACCCTATTTTTGTCTTTTGTTGGTGCCCATTCATTGGCTTTTCTGCTGCTGTTTTGTACTCATATTGTTTCAGGTGCAGTGTGTGATTATTATTTATTAACTGTTGGCTGTTCACTAGCTGTCTCAGTAATTACTTATTGATTATCTTGTTCAGCACGCGTATTGCTGAATCTTTGACCATCTTACTGCTATGGTATAATGAAGTGTGCAGTTTTACTTCCTCCATTCGTATTTGTTACTGCTCTTCTTTCTTGATATGGCTCTAAGTCATTCAAGTGAATAGACTTACCACCAAAGAACTGGTATTTATGTACAGTTTTGGGTCTGGCAAAATAGTGCACATTTGAGCAGTTAAGGGAAACATGCTATTTAGTATTCTGCATGTATTTAGGTTTATAAACATTTATATTACGAAAATAGTATATGTAACATTTATTACAATTGTTTTATTTATTTCCGCTGTCAGCTCTGACTTGGCTCTTCAGAAATTGCAGCCTTGTCCTCCTTTAATCATGAATGACTATGCACATTAGTTCTGAAGTAAATTTTATTTTCTTAAGTGCCAGTATATTTTTCTGTTGCAGTTTAGAAGTGTAGTGATGGCTATGTTGCAGTTTGTTAGTTTTATGGTTTTCCTATATTTTAATTAATTTTATGTACTTTAGATAGAATTAGTGCATTTTGCTGTAATGATGTTTTTTTCTGATTATCTAGCTACAGTTTTATTGTATTCATTTTACCTTTTTGCTCTAATAACACTCGATTTTGTTTTAGGGGCTAATTTTTTGGGGAAGTCTTTTATTTTGGTAGGGGTTGGATGTGTGGGTTTTGTGTGGGCGGTGTGTAAAGTTTCTGTTTTACATTGTATAAAATTGGAAATACAGTCCATGTTTCATTTTTTTATTTTATTTTATTTGTTGTTAAAATATGTGTATAATTTGGTTTAGTTTGGTTGTTTTGCACAAATTAAGATATTTAGGGTATGTTAGCATTTGTACTATTTATGTGCAGTTTGCAGAACTTTAGTTTTCAGCAAGTAGCATAAATATGCCAAGTTTAGAAGAACTTTAGTAGTTTTGATGATCTACCAAGGGAGTAGACAGGACTGTTCGTGACACACCAAGATTATAGCTAAACGCTAATAATGAGCCAAGAGTGCAGATAAACAAAATTTATTTCTTTGGTATGCCAGATGCATGTCTTTTCTTTTATCCTTTAACTGGGTTTGCTTTTTAGGATAAGATAGATTTATTGAGTGCTTTGATTTTTATTAATGCTTTTCAAGGGGAATCTTCTATATGTAAATGAAGATGTAAAAGAAGTGAAGCACTGAAGCAAATTTTAATGAACAGAACAAAAACATGGTATCTGGTGGAAGGTAAGAAAAAACTGAACCAGATAGCCTTCTCTTTTCCTTACTGAAGAAGCTGTAGGCCCTACTTAAAAAGTACCTGTTGAAAATATCTGTTCTCATTTGGGAGTGTATTTTCTTTACATAAGTAAAATTGGCATCATTTTTTTGCTTTCTGGTAATTTCTAATCTGCATATGTTATTGTTTGGAATATGCCTCACTATGTCCTGCACCATACTGTGCATTATATTGTTGTCCCAGAACTTAACATCAAAGTGTTTGTTGCTCTGCCTTTTTCATTCTTAGGGACCATGAAAACACACATAGATGTTTGGATAAAGTATGCTTATTCACATCATTGCTGTATTACATAGAATGGAAACTGTTGTTAGAGAAAATAAACCACATTCATTGAGGCACTGACAAGCTATTTATGTCAGTGTGTTCTATGATGTCACACAGGTATCTCAGTTAAGAAACCTAACACCTCTGGCTGACTGAGTGATCCAGCTGCAGTGGAGCTGCTGTAATTAAGACATTTTAACTTTAAAAAAAAGGTACTTCATTCATTTCCTCACTCTTGCTAAAAGAAAAAGATCAACAATAAAGACCTGTTTGAAGGCAACAAAGAATTCAAGTCAAAGGCAGTCCTTTTAAAATGCATTAACAGTTTCCCCAGATATTCTCAACTATTGCAGTAATTCAGAATACTCCCATTCTATGTGAAAGGGGAAAACAACCTGAAGGGAAAGGCAATGGTCATCAGATGTTATACTGTAGGGACACAGAGTGGATTGCTGAAAGAAGGAGCTTCACTGTGTTCTGTTACAAGCAGTCACATCACAAGCTCTTGACATTCAGAGCACTTTGTGTATCACACTGTTAAAATTCTGAGCCTGTGAGACGATTTAACAGATTTCTGGTGGGCAGAGGCTTTGCTGTTTTAGTGTAGTATATGGAGGATATTTGACCACAGCCCTGTCTCTTAGCGGTTTTCCCTTTCCTCTTAATCTGTACCGTAGACAGGGTCTATCATTGATTGAGTTTATGGCTGGTACAACAATCCATCTTCTAGCGTATAATATGATTGGTTGCTCAAGCAGAAAGATTTGTGTAGTAGCATAACGGGTAAAGGGAACAGCTGCACTTTTCTATCTCTGTAGCCAGCATTGATCACAGAACAGATGGTTTGAGACCCTGAATGCTGAAACCATTAGAAGACTCAGAGAGCAGCCATTGTATAACAATCACTTTAAACATAATGATATGGAAGACAGATTAAAAATAAAATCAGTGATACTCGTACAATCACTGGTTTGATGACCAAGGGGAAAGGAGATGGACTATTACAGGCCTAGCCAGACTTCAGAGGCTATGTGTGTGTGTGTGTATGTGTATGAAAGAAGATGTGGTAAGGATAAAATATGTACAAATAAAAAATTCTTAGTAATGAGCACTCATAAATTAACAGAGACCATAACCATCTTGCTAACTTGATAGGGTACATCCTGTGTATAGGAAAGCAAAACAAGACATGTCCGGGATTAGTTCACAGGTCCCCATCCAATCATCAGGGCTTGCCTTACAGGAATTGAGAGTATTACTCTGCATTATATGAAACAAAAGATTATTCCAGAAATTGTTTGTTGATTGATATTTAAGTCTTACGTTTGGGTGTCTGTGGAGTCATTTGTTTTGTGGAAGTATACAGGATATCAAGGAGGTCTGAGTCCTTAACAGAATGGAATGATAAGCATTAATCTCCATGCAAGAGTCTATGAGGAGGAGTATAGGGATCACGCATTAAACCTGTCCTGAATGTTAAATAAATAAATAAATAAATAAATAGAAATACATAAATAGGTGAGGGTCTTTTGCACAAAGATCTTTTAGTTAGGAACATATGGGGTCCATCTAGCTTTATGATGTTTTTGGATAGATACATACTAAAAGATGTATTATATTCCAGTATTGGTCTGAGCAAGGCAGAGGACAGAGGGACGAAAACTTCTTTTGCCCTGGATAAGGTACCTTTAGTTAAATGGACTAGAGAGGAGGATTTCCTGACTACTGTTGCTAATGATGGTCAAAGGATAAGGAGTTTTGTATAAATCTGCTAAGATCTCTTTTGCCTGTATCAGTCTAAAGCAGAGTGCAAGCTATACTGTAAGTTGCTATTGAGATTTATTTGCCAGTTGTGGAAATGCTAACTGTATTTGTATTTAACTTTCTGCCCATTTCTACTACACTTTTGATATGTATAGTTTAGCCCTAGTTGAAATAACACTTTATTGGATGCTGAGTGAATAACAAAAGCTAGCTTGCATTCATCTGGAAATCTACTTAGCCACTTAGCCATGGCTTAGTGGTTTAGATATTTAAGAAGTAGGTGCTAAAAAGAAGGGCTCTCAATACTAAGGCCTCAGGAATATCATTAGTCCTCTGAGGTGGCACTTACTACTTTAACTGGGTTTGCACTATTCACCAGTTTGCCGTCCATGTTATAACATAAGAGTCTACATTTAGGGCTTTAAGCTTATTTACAGCTCCAGCATGGGGAATAATGTCAAAGGTCTTGATCAGATTCATGTATGCTGTATGAATCACATGGCCATTATCTACAGTTTCAGTGGCTTTCTTTGATGTTTATTTAATTAAGTAGACATACCCTCCCATTGATAAAATCACATTGCTGTTGGTTCAAAACAACAGTTGTTTTATATAAGAGCTTATGAAATCAGATATAATACATTCTGTATCTTTGCAAATTAGGCGTGTTAAGCTGTTGGGCTTATACATCCCAAGATCTGAGGTGGGGCCCCCTTTATAGAGTGAGATAGTGATAATCATTTTCCTTACCTCAGGGACATAACACTCTGGATATGACTTAAATTGAGCAGTTTTAGGAGGTATTCAGATGACATGTTTTAGTGTTGATTCATCAATCAGCTGTATTGCGGGGGCCCATTCAGGTGGGATTTTTTAGTTGTAAAGAGTTAAGAGAAGTCCCATAATTATCTTGGGGCGAGGAAGGGATGCAGGAATTTGTAAAACTTCAATGACTGTTACTGATATGAAGCTGTAAGTAAATTTAATTGCAAGTGCTAATTCAAAAGCCAAGAACTCAACTCAGGCCAGTCCAAAATGTAAAAAACATGAAAAACAACAAATTTTATTAAGCCACTGTAAAAGCTTTTCGTTAGTACCTTGCACTAACTTCTTCAGACAAGCAAAACATTCACACCATTACAAGTGAGTTTAAATACCAGCATTGAAACACTTAACCACACCCCTTGCTCTCCCTTTAGCTCCTTAAAGGTACAGATCACAGCTAACTAAGGTGCATTTGCAATTCTCTATTAACATAATAAAACATTCACTATTAACATAATAAAAAATCATACACTGAGACTGTAATAATAGCAGGCTTTGAAACTGAAAGAAAAAAGCCCAATATTTTGATTATTAAACTGTATAAAGTAGATAAATATGTAAAATATATAAAATAACATAAAAATAACGATGTTCAACCTACAGCATAAATACTAATAATGGAAGCGCGACGCTTCCTAATCAAAAATTGCCTATGCATACATTGTATCTTGCCTGCTTTCAAGTAAAATAACTAATATGATGAATATAATAAATATAATGAAATTAATACATACTGTCCTAAGCATCTAAGTAACTAGAACAGCTACCCATGAAAAATAATATAATATTAATCATATCTCACTAAATAATAAAAATAATAATATAGAAATATAAAATATGACGTAACATATAATATAACATAAATTTAGGCTACGCAGTATAGATTTAATACTGTCATTAAATAAAACAGGTCTAAAAGTTATTCTCACAATTTTTTAAAATGAGAGTCAAAAAATGAAAAATGAGAGTCTACAAATTAATGGTTTCATAACTCTTTATTAGTCGACAGTGGTGGAGGGTTAATAGTTATCAGTTATGGTTATGATCATTATTTTACAATATATATTATTGATTCATATTTTATTATTTAGTAATTTTAGGTCTAGATACGTTAACTTTTAGACCTGTTTTATTTAATGACAGTATTAAATCTATACTGCGTAGCCTAAATTTATGTTATATTATATGTTACATGTCATATTTTATATTTCTATATTATTATTTTTATTATTTAGTGAGATATGATTAATATTATATTATTTTTCATGGGTAGCTGTTCTAGTTATTTAGATACTTAGGACAGTATGCATTAATTTTATTATATTTATTATAATCGTTACATTAGTTATTTTACTTGAAAGCAGGCAAGATACAATGTATGCATAGGTAATTTTTGATTAGGAAGCGTCGCGCTTCCATTATTAGTATTTATGCTGTAGGTTGAACATCGTTATTTTTATGTTATTTTATATATTTTACATATTTATCTACTTTATACAGTTTAATAATCAAAATATTGGGCTTTTTTCTTTCAGTTTCAAAGCCTGCTATTATTACAGTCTCAGTGTATGAATTTTTTATGTTAATAGTGAATGTTTTATTATGTTAATAGAGAATTGCAAATGCACCTTAGTTAGCTGTGATCTGTACCTTTAAGGAGCTAAAGGGAGAGCAAGGGGTGTGGTTAAGTGTTTCAATGCTGGTATTTAAACTCACTTGTAATGGTGTGAATGTTTTGCTTGTCTGAAGAAGTTAGTGCAAGGTACTAACGAAAAGCTTTTACAGTGGCTTAATAAAATTTGTTGTTTTTCATGTTTTTTACGTTTTGGACTGGCCTGAGTCGAGTTCTTGGCTTTTGAATTAGCGGTGGTTTTCGCTAGTTTGTTTTTCCAGTCTTGAAAGTTTATAAATTTAATTGCAAGTGCCTTAACAATATCTACACTACAGTGGAGATTTGGGGGGGGGGGTGTGTTACATGCCTGAGTGTGCCTTACTTCAGATGAAATGTTAAACTAAGGTCCTCTCTACTTGAGTTGGTAGTAGCTCAGGTTATTGTAAAACATCCCATAGTAACTATCAAAAAGAGTAGGGATGGTTCCTCAATGCTTTGTCCAAATTTGGCCGAGTAGCATAAATACCATGTCGGGTCTCCCCAGAAAAGAGAACAGCTGCTTAATGGGACCAACCTGGTCAGATAGATAGCTAGACAGATTAAGGTTGGAGTGTGTAATGCCATTATGAATTACACACAGCAAATCTTTGAATTACTGTCTGGTATATTAAAGAAGGATATAGGATCTCACTGACTTTGGGCACTGATTTTAATTTGTTTTCCACTTTGATCTTCCGTATGACAATTTTCAGACTTTTACTGAACTTTTGATAGAGTCTTTAATGTGGCTAGATTTTGATTTGCCATAGACTTTAATTAGCTTTTTTCTTTTAGTAGAGTTTGCAAATGTGACCATACTACCAAGGTGCTTTGTTTATTTTTACATTCCCCAGTATATTTGGATCTGATTGAGACCAGTTGGTTTATGCTGCTTGACAGATGAGAGTAAAATTCATTGAGGACAGTGACAGTGGAGGCTAAGTAGGCAGCGGAAATCTTGCAGTTACATTTTGAGAGTGCATCATATTATTTTAATAGATTTCTCGTTCTAGGGTTTCAGTGCTATAAAAGTTATTGATTTGTTATCAGATCTGACCAGAGGTGAGGATACTATCAGTGGATATTATATGATGAAGATACAGCAGGAGTAGTGCAAGTACATGTGATTTTCATGAGAATGAGGTTAAGAAGATTTTGACATCTAGCATGCTGGTGAACTGTTTGCACAGGGGAGTTAGAATTCACCTTACTGGAGCGTTTAGATGTACCCAAACCTTGTGATATAGGTGCTTCAATTATTTGATGGATAGCTAAATTTATGCAAAAAAAATATTTATGGTCATTTTGATAAGCACATTTAAAAATCATTCATTGTTCTCTGGGGACATAAACAGTGACCTACAGCAGGCTATGAATTAATAATTTGCTTTGTTTTGTTTAATTTGAAATTCAGTAAGTTCAGTTTATGAATCTTGGGGAATGTTTGTGGAGATAATTGCATCTCTTTTAAACACTAACACTACCATGCAGTTTGCAGCAAGTATAAATGCATGATAGGTACTGAAACAAAGAGGGGGTGTTGGTTTTAATGAAACTAAATGCCTGTTACATCACCAAAATGGATGTATATAGGTTGCAGGAGAGCCTCAAGATCCAGCAGTTTATTGTTAAGATGTCTGATACTTTGTAGAGCAACCTTTGTGTGGTCCAGATCAGAATTTACTGAAAGTTTTTTTTTTTGTTGGAATGTCCAGAAGGCAGACTTTGCCTAAAAAGGCAGTGGAGTGGCAGCTAGTGCTTTGGCTGGTATATGGAATTCATGGGCAGTCCTTGGCAAAGCAAGTTGGGCTGCTGATTATCTCATCCTAAGCTTACACCCCCCCCAGTATGGCATTGCTAAAGCCACTTATCATCTTTTTGTATCTTGGCATCATTCTGGGTGAGGTTTGAGTTCTGCTCAGTACCAGAACATTGTATTTGACATATTAGTAGCAAGCTCTAACATGTCTCTGTCTCTTTTTGCATGCCTTTCTCAGTTGTTCATGTGATGCCAATGCCCTGGCCCAGTAATCAAGGAGCCTCAATCCTCACCACTAACACCAGAGAAGGTGTCTCATATGAGAGAAAGGATAACAAATACACACAGTAAAATACAATTTCCCTTATGTGCACACAGAGATCACAGTCAGTTTGGTGCTGGTTGCTCCCTTGCTCTCCAGGTCCCCAATAAGACTCCTCACTGGCACAGCTATAAGGTTCAGATCTCAGCCTAGCTGGCAAGCTAAAACCTCCAGTACCCTCTCTGTCCAACCAGTGCTTCGTGTCTGCCCAGGTAGCTGATACACACACACACACACACACTTTGAGATAAGTATTTATACAACTTCACAGACACTCCTGGGAAAGGCTGACACAGATTCTCCAGCTGTGCCCCTATACCCAGACTATACGGTAGTAATTCCTGTCACCACCAGCTAATAATTATCAGCTACCCAAAGGCACTTAAAAGGGTGTCCAGTTATTACTGTGCATTATTATTATCCAATAGAAATGTAACATAAGCAATCTTAAGGCTTTGGAAGGGCTTATTACAGGATCACTTATAAGCATGCAATGTACTCTAGAGCTTAATTATCTCTACATAAACGAGCCACAGGTAAAAGGTTTTTAAAATATTTAATAATAAATAATTAAAACACAAGACAATACTACTACACCACAGTGCTATTCAAGAGTTCAGAGATCACACAGAAACTGAAAACAATACAGTAGGAAAGTTCTGATATAACAGAAAAACACTAATCTTTTCCAATTTCCTAGCTATTGCTACAAGAAAACACACTTCTAAAATAACTAAATAATAAGACACAGGCAGAATGCTGATGAGATGGATATCAAGACAAAAATGCTTAATAATCTCTGGTTCTCACTGTTCAAATTGAAACTGCAGTCCTGATAAAACATTACATCATCCTTTTCCACTTCCTGGAATTCCCAGGCTATACATTTAACATTATTTTACACTTAGAGCAATAAAGGACATTCCACATGCAAATTCTGGTCATTAACTTTAGCCTTAAAACAATAGGCAGGATGCTTACTCCAGACTCATCAACTACATATTCTAACTTCAAAGGACATGCAAAACATAATTTTTATTTCAATGAACATTTGAAATGCTTGGCTTAGTTTTCCTTACAGCAGATAGCAATGTTGTTACAATCTTGAAGTTCCCATTTTACAGTGTTTTCTTTCATTTAAGAAACAAGCCTGTATTTTATATTTATATTTACAAATGCCAGAATTATGTATCAAATTCTATTTGACTAGGCTGGCAGTCTTCACCCTTCTCTACCAGTCTTCACATCTCTCCCCCCCTAGAGAACTCAAGTTAGTTTTTCAAGTGACCTTTGATAAACGCAACTTGAGAGGGTTAGGTCTATCTGAGTGTACCTCACCCCATTCCCTGTCTTGAGAGCCCAGCTGCATTGGCATTGCTACTCCCACTGTGGTGCTTCACTGACATATCATATGCTTGCAACCCCATGCTCCATCTTAGCAACTTGGCATTTTGCTGACTGGCTCTGTTTAACCATGTTAGAGGGTTGTGATCTGTCATTACAGTGAATTTTCTTCCATACAGATAAGGCTGAAGTTTCTGCAGTGCCCACACTGTGGCTAGACATTTTTTCTCTACATCTGCATAGCATTCCTCCCTGGGTTGGAGCCTATGACTGAGATAAACCACTGGGTGCTCTTCCCCCTCTGACGAAATCTGGCTAAGTACAGCCCCCACCCCATGGTTCGAAGCATCCACTTGCACAACAAATTCTTTGCTGTAATCTAGACTGGGTAACACAGGGGGTCCTCCCAAAACTTCTTTAAGCTTCTGGAATGCCTTCTCACATGCTGGGGTCCACACTACCTTATCTGGCCTGTTCTTCCTTGCCAGGTCTGTGAGGGGAGCAGCTATGGTACTATAATTGGGAATTAACTTTCTGTAGTACCCTGCTGTCCCTAAAAATGCTCTCACCTGCTTTTTAGTAACAAGTGCAGGCCATGCCTGAATGGCTTCCACTTTGGCAGGTTATGGCCTTATCTTATCATTCCCCACTCTATGTCCTAGGTAGGAGACCTCTGCCATACCCACCTGACATTTGCTCGGCTTAATGGTCAACTCTGCCCGCTGTCATCTGCCCAGCACCTCCCTGACATGTTGAAGGTGCTCTTGCCAGGAATGGCTATAGATGGCAATATCATCTAGGTAAGCAAGGGCAGACCCTCCTACTCAGGCTAGGATATTATCCACCAGCCTCTGGAAAGTCACTGGGGCATTCTTCATCCCAAAGGGCATCTTTGTGAACTCATACAAGCCAAAAGGAGTCACAAAGGCTGACTTCTCTCTAGCACTGGGAGTCAAGGGCACCTGCCAGTAACCCTTGGTAAGATCAATGGTTGTAAGATACTTAGCCCCAGCCAGCTGCTCTAGGGCTTCATCTGTCCTAGGCATGGGGTAAGCATCTGACTCTGTGTGACTATTTAATTTCCTGTAATCCACACAGAACCTGGTGCTGCCATCCTTCTTTGGCACCAGAACCACTGGGGAGGACCAGGGACTTTTGGACTCTTGAATCACCCCTAGCTCCAACATCTTCTGTACCTCCTCCCTTAGAGTTTGTCTGACTCTCTCAGGCACCATATAAGGGGCCTGCCTAATAGGCCTTTGGGGTCCTGTATCCACCTGGTGCTGCAGCAGGTGGGTGCACCCTGGTTTCCCAGTGAACATGTCCCCAAATTCCTGCAACACTGCTCGGATGTCTCAAACCTGGGTAGGAGATAGCTCCTGGGATGTTGCTACCCCTTCCACTGAGGTGTCATCCCGAGCCTCACTGAGGAGCTCAGTCATGTGGGTCATATGAGAATGGTGTGGCTGTGTTATTGGATTGCTATTGAGGCTTTATAGGCCTGTTTTATGGAGGCATAGGAAGATTTTTTATAGCCTTTGTGCATGTCAGTTTAGTCTGAGTTTATGTGTTGCTTACTGACCATTTGTGTAAGTGAGAGGGTGGCCCCCAAGGTTATACAGATAATTACATGTCTCACAAGTCATTCCATATTGATCCAGTAGTCATTGGCTGTGAAAATTAGATATAGTTTTAGTCAATATCTGAAAGCCCAGGGGGACAGGTACAGCCCATCTTTGGCAAAGCAACTTTATCTGTTAACCATGTCCGCCCATGCCGACAGATGCTGAATCCCCCTGGAATGACATCAGAAGCTAAGCCACTTGTTAAAATCAGTCAGTTTTTGTTCATACTGTGGCATCATCTTTGGCGGAGGTTGAATTCTGCTCAGTGCACTGCACATACCTGTCTGTGATACATATTCTGAGAGATCCATAATGTCTCTTTGCATATAGTCCAGTGAAGAACCTCTAAGGTCATTTACATGCACATGGATTATGATAGACTAATATTTGTATCTGTGGTGCAGTGACCTGATTGTGTGCCTGATATTGCGGCATCTGGCTTTAGATAAGCAACTGGCAGTTATGTTCTTCTTGTCTAGCCTGATGATTGGTGCATCTGTGTGTTGTACAATGAAATTCTGAATGACAAGGGTCCCTGGTAAAGTATTTGCTTGCCTTATGGGCTTCAGTTTTTGGGAGCATTGGGTGTAGACTTGTACAATGTTTGTTGTTGCTTTTGGTGTGGGCTTTAAATATTGCTGAGGAAAGGCATTGCTGTTTGCAGGCTTAGAAGGTCTTTGAGGTTTGGGAAGGTATATTTTAAGCGCCTCACCATAAGATTGTCTGTGTAGGGTTAGTGGTATGTGTGGAGGGTGTAGTGTGTGTCTTCTTGACAACTTTGTTTGTAAGCAAGATCTTTTGCCTCCAAGAAAGTTCCATATGTACACCTCTTGCATACTGTATTAATTTCTTTAAGCATTAAATGGTTAGCTGAGAACATGAGACAATTGCTACACTGTCTCAGCATGCCCATGTCTACCAAATTGGCCACAGAGACATTTGGAAATTGCATACCCATGTTGTCCAGACCTGTATTAGTGTTGTCTCTTATGGTTTAAGGACTGGGTTTTACAAAGTTCTCCTCAGGTGGTTTTGAGGGTTAAGGGCAAATGTTAGATAGAGATATATGTTCACACATTGAATAACAATTTCAGCAAATGTCTTATCAGCGAATGGTAGCAGCAAATGTTGAAATCACTGAACATGCTTATCTTTGAAAAATAATTCATTGAATGGCCATAGTTGGCCAACATCATGAACGGTAATAAAAACACCTTATCAGCTAAGGTGGGGGACTGCACCCCACCCCCACCCCCCAATGAGGGAGCTGCACTCCTCACCCCAGTAGCTATATATAACAACTCTGAGATCGCACTACAGTGGAGAATAGGGAAAATTTATAAGAGAGTTTCTTTAGCTTACCTTATGCATCATGGTACTTCCTGATTGTTGGCCAACTATAACCCTTCAATGAATTATTCATCGAAGATAGGCATGTTCTGTAATTTCAGAGTTCACTGTTTAACGTTGGCTAATAAGCCATTTGCTGAACTTGTTATCCCATGCGTAAACATAGACCCATTACATAGCGCTAGGATATGGTGTTAGAGCTCTTTGACATGCAAACTAGCTGCTCTAAGCTTATTTCTGCTCAATGCTTTCACTGTGTTACAGGTTACAGTCCTAATATAGTTTTATAGGTAAATTTTACTGTCTAAGCATTTGGTAACATGCAGGGAACAGCTAACCGCTGCTGCACAGTGAGCATCTCATTATAAATGCTCCTTATTTGTAGCAAACAGGAAAAAAACTGAAAACTGACAGCTCTGCTCTATGGCGTATAAACAACTACAGTTTGAGCTATCCTGGAGTTATTATGATCTTAGAGAGACCAGGCCAGCACCTTATGCCCCAAGCTTGATGATCCTGGACTTCCTAATGTACAAGCACAGCAAAAAGGGCTCTCAAGTGCAATTCAACAACAAACAACCAAGTTCATGGCTTACAGTTTTCTTATGTATTTCCTAACTCAGATCAGGTCACCTCCTACTACCACTAAATGGACTATCCCAGTCCTTTTAATGTAAAAATACAAAGTATTGGTTGATAGCGTAATGCTACCACAAAGCAACTTAAACAAACTACCTGAACAGGGTGCTTTCAAGTATTAAGAATCCTTAAAATGATTTAATGTGGCTGATAAAGTTAGCTTTAACTCTACCCCTCTCTCCCCTTCATCTGTCCCAAAAGATATACTTGAAACCTCCAGTTGTCATACAGGATCAAGTCCTAAAAGTCCTATCAAAAGCTAAAAATACTGCATCGATGGGTCCTGACAATATCCCTGTATGCATCTTAATTAGCATGAGGCATGATTTAGCCATACCCCTTACAAATTGTTCAATGTCAGCCTCCATACAGCTGCAGTCATTCCACTGTATAAGGGAGGACCTTCTACAGACTCAGGCAGTTACAGTCTCATAAGTCTGATCAGCTCCAAATGCAAAGCCATGGAGAGATGTATCCTGGAACTAATCAATCAGGACATATGGAACCTCCAAACACTGGACCCATCACGGTTTGGATTTATCAAGTGTAGGTCATGATTACTCATCCTGGGGGATTATTTTGCAAAGATCACCAAAGTAATGGGTGAAGGCAAAATGGTACACACTACATACCTCAACCTGGTCAAAGCTTAAGACACAGTTCCCCACTCAGACAGAGTACAAAAGCTAAATAAACTGGGAATAAACTCCTATGTCACCAACTGGTTTGTCAAATGGCTCACAGATAGGACAAAGATAAAACAGAGGAAGTTACTTCCACAAAGAGGCCGTTCACTAAAGAAGATCCTCAGGGGTTCTGTGCCGGGGTATCTCCTGTTTGGCATCTATTTTTCTGAAGTAAAATCCAATACAAAATGGATCTGCCTGACTGAGCTTGCAAATGACTTCAAGCTAGGAGCAATCATTGAATCTCCAAATAACTTGGCTTGTCCCAAATAAATAACTGGTGCCAAAATTATGGGCTGAAACTAAATAACAAAAATGCATTATTGTATCCTTTGAGAAGTCATCTACCCCAGGAACAACCGCATTGACAATATGGCCCTAAGAGTTGACCTAGTCGTTCAGGATTTGGGAACTTATAAGGACAGTGACCCAAATTTTGACCAACATTTGTCCATTATTGTAAGCAAGTCCTTCTATATTGCACAGCTTATAAACAAAGGGATTGTGTTTAGTTCTACGAATGTCATATATTCATAGGTGAATACTAGGCTTGAAGAGCCATTTTAAGCCTAACCAATAACCCAAGATCAAAATCACACCTTGTATCTTGTGTCTATGAGTTGAAGACCTTAACTATTATGCCAAACTCACCCAACTCACTTATCATCCTCCCTTTACTCAGCTCTCATTAGGTCAGTCATTGATTATGTAGGATCATAGGATCATAGGGGATTATTAGGCTATTGACCGGAATGTCATTTGAAGTCTAGCCATTTCATCTCAATGTAATACCATAGAAATGTTAGTTAACACTCAAGATTGCATTTAGTATTGGCTGCCCATGTCAAGGAGGGTTGTGGGTGCTATTCCTGTTAAGAATTTATGGTGCCCCCATCCACTTGTCCAGGTTCCCCTTGAACAGTGTCATAGAGGTACTTTGTTTCACATGAATAGGTATCCTATTTCAAAGATGTGACAGTTGCTAGGATATAAATCTGCCCCTCCAGCATGTCCTATTTAAGTCACAGGTCATATTTAGGTCCCTGAAAGGCGTAGTCCTAATCCCATGTGATTTATGGGTATGCAGCAAGTTCATTAGTCTTGGGTCTGAGATTGCTCTGTAAGCCAGGCATAAGTCTCCCCTAAGAAGTCTATATGATACAGAATATAGTGACAGGAACTTTAGTCCATCTGTGTATGGCACATGCTGGAATCCCTTGATCTTCTTTGTTGGAAACCTCTGAGGTCTCTCCAGTTGCTGTAGGTGGTTTGTACTGTACATGTCAAACAGGGCATTATACTCAACTATGGGACAGATTAGTGCTGAGTATAGAGGGGTTATAACCTCTTTTTCTCTCAAGGCAATGCCTTTACTTATCAAGTGTGCTATGTAGAAAGCCTTCCTTACTACAGTAGACACATGGTGGTCGAAGTTAAGGTCGCAGTCAACTTATGATCCCAGGTCCCTTACCACTTTGTGGGTACTTAGGGTATTGTTGTTGATTTGATAGTGTGAAGGGACATTGTTTGTATTGAAGGGAATGATGATGCATTTTGTTGCTTTCAGTTTGAGACAGTGAGTAAGACACCACTCGGTTTGCGTAAGATCCTCCTGGAGTATACTGACATAATTTGGGCCCAATTTGCAGTCATCTGCAAACTTGGTCAGCCGCAAACACTTAGTTTTGACTTGAACTTCTGAGAAGTATAGTATATACCAAACAGTAGGGGGCCCAGCACGGACGCCTGTGGCACCTCACTGGTAACAGGTCTGCTGTTTAATGTGGAGTCACCCACTTTGATAGTGTGTGTCCGGTTTGTGAGCCAGTTGGCAACTCATCTTACAACAAAGGGGTTTACGTTCAGTTTGTTAAGTTTATCGGTAATGCCTGAGTGTAGTATTGTGTTGAAAGCCTTTGCCCAGTTGCGGTATACTGTGTGCACAAGTTTAGACTCATCAATGGCCTTGGTCACATTTTCAAATAATTCACCAGATTTAACAGACCGGATCTGCCCTTGTTGAATCTGAATTGGGTATGATCCAGGGTTTAGAGGTCACCTATGTCTTTATTTATGAGGTCCATAATTATACATTGCATGGCCTTACAGATGAGGCCGGACAGGCTTATGGGTCTGTAATTCCCTGGGTCTGTTGCTAGGCCAGCTTTGTGAAGGGGGAATAACTGTTGCTGTTGTCCATTCTGTAGTAACAAAGCCTGTAGTTTGAAAAGGGTATTTAATGGTGATGCAATTCATGTTTTAGTCATTTGGTCCCATGAAGGCTGTGTTTGTTGCCTTGGACTAGGCTTTGATGACCTATTCTTCAGATATGTAGGGTTGGGGGGAAGTCTGGGGGAAGGTTTGTGATAGATTTGGAGGGGATAAGGGAGTGAAATGTTCATCAAACTATCCGCTAGTAGGTTTTCTCTTTCTATGGGGTCAGGGTGTGTGATACCATTGGTCATTATATCAGCACATGCTAGGGTCCTACCTTTTAGGCTATGCATGTAGCTGTAAAAGGCCTTATGGTTATTCTTGGCTGTGCTTGCTAAGTTTTTCTCAAAGAAGCCCTTAGAGGATTTGACAAGTTGTCTTATTTGCCTGTTGAGGCTGAGGAGGGTGCTTTTCCATTGTTGAGGTCTCACCTTTATTTTCATGGTCAGCAACTTTTTGTGTTTATTGTAAAGTTTGTTGATGCTGGATGTCCACCATGGTGATTTGTTTTTACTTGGGGCTCTGACTTTGATTCTTTCTGGTATAGTTGAGTCCATACACTTATACAAGTGATTGTACATGGCTTTAGTGTAAGCTTCAGTGTGGTTACCACCTCCAGCTGGGGTTGGGGCTCGGAATGCATTTATACCTTTAGCTAGGAGGGCATAGTTTGCCTTGATGAAGTTTTTTCATCTGATTTTGCCCTTTGTGAGTTCTGGTGTTAGTGTCAGCTTGAAGGTGACTGATTTGTGGTCGGATTTAACTAATGAGGGTCAGACAGTTGCTGTAGTGCATCTGCTTGACATGTTAATGAGGACCAGATATAGTACGTTTGTTCCTCTTGTTGGTGTATGAACAATGTACAAAGTTTGTCCCTGTCCATATTCAAAGGCATTTGAGTTAACAAAGTCAAGGAACTTTTGTGCTAGCGAGTCAGGGCTAGTGTAAGTTTCCCAGCTGATGGTGGGATAATTGAAATTCCCCATAACCAGAGTGTTTGGTAATATGTGGATTGTCTCCAGTTTGGTCAAGTAGGCTTCATGAGTATCGTGAACCATGTAGGGGGATCTATAACTGGCTATGACTTGAATGAGGGTTTTACACACCATAACCTGAACTTGTAGTAACTCCATGGAGTTGTCCAGTCTAACTGGACGGGAGGTTGATTTATCTCTAATATAGATAGAAACACCACCTCCTTTGGTTCTCACATGTTCATTTTGTGGTCTGAAGGTGTGGAAGGCATTGTAGCCTTGCAAGGCCAGGGTACTGTCTGATGCCTTGAACCAGGTTTTTGTGACTGCACAGACATCTACTTCTTCCAGTGATAGAAGTGCTTCCAGCATATAATCCCCTTTTGGCATGTATCTCTCCAGACACATATGCAGCAACTGGAATGCCCTCAGAAATACCTTCTTAAAAGGATACAAGGCTTAAGCATGTCCTAAATGGACCAACTCAAACCCCTGTCACTATACATGGTATCTTACAGACTGCTAAGAGATGATCTGTGTCTGGCATACAAGGCATCCTCTGACACAATACTGATGGACTTACTGCACATCAGCAAGTCAAATGGCATCAGAAATACTTGTCTATGGATCTAAACTTCTTCTGTGACATCAGGAGAGTGGTTTGGAGGGGCAGATATATCTCACAGATGATACCACTGCTCTGGACTCCCCATCCACTTAAAACAAAGTTTGTCCCTGTACATATTCAAGTACAACTTGGATCTATGGATGTTCCATAATGTTCCATCTGAGTAGTTGTACTTCATTTGTCTTCAACCTGTGGGTTACAGATCCGTATTGGATCCGAGCCGGCAACTTTTACTAGCATCTGCTCCAAGCTTCAAACTCCTCCCCATACCCATAATACACCTCCACTGCCTTCCATACCCAGATCAAGTTTGCTGAACCTTATACTGATAACCCAACCTGAAAAATTCACTTGTGACCTATACTGCAGCCTGGAGGCTGATCATATGCCAAGGTCCAGGGGAAGGAGGGAGGGATGGTTGAAGACAAATGAAGTACAACTACTCAGATGGAATGTTATGTTGAGTACATAACTTTTTTAGCTTAAGTAGTTTACTTAATTTGATCTTCAACCTGTGGGACAGAGTCCCCAGCTACTAAACTCCTGGGAAGCCCTCATGGAAGGATATTCTGGAGCACCACAGAACCAAAGGATGCTCTCCTCCTAGAAGTAAAATCCAATTTGTAATGAGAACTAAATGTATGAGATGAGGACCAAGTAGCTGCAGAAAAATATCATCCAAAGGCACTCTAGACCAAAAGGCCGCAGACATAGCCATGGACCTAGTGGAATGAGCTTTCACCTGACCTGGAGGAGACATGCCTCTGTCTTTATAGACCTGCAGGATGCATGAAGAAATCCATCTAGCAATAGTGACCTTGGAGAAAGGTTTCCCCAAAAAGGGTTTATAGAAGGATACAAACAATTGATCAGATTTACGGAAATTTTTTGTCCTGTGTAAATAGAATCATAACTGTCTATGAACATCCAACATGTGGAGTTTGTAATCCATCTTGTTACTAAAATTAGGAAAAAATACAGGCAAACTGATAGTCTGATTGATATTGATTGGTGATGCCACCTTAGGAAGAAAGGATGGATTGGTTCAAAGGGAAACCCTATCTTTGTGAAAAATCATGTAAGGAACTTTGATAGATACGGCCTGTAATTCTGAAACCCTTTTGGCTGATGTAATAGCCACCAGAAAAGCTGTTTTCAAGATAAACATTTCAGATCTGCAGTTGTGGCAGGCTCAAAAGGCGGAGCGACCAAATCTTGAAAAACCATAGTAAGGTCCCATGGGGGAACAGGATCTTTGGCCGGGGGGCGTAATAAAAAGGTGCCTTTAATAAAGGCTTTACACAGTCTGGAAGAAGTTAAAGAGGCAGAATTCTCACCCACATGAAAATGAGAGATGGCAACCAACTGAACCTTAACAGTACAAGAACCAGCTCTGTGTTGAAAAATATTAGCTACAAAATCAAGAATGGCAGAAATAGGAGCCATGAAAGGGTCTAAACTCATTTGAGAGGCCCAAAAGGAAAAACGTTTCCACTTGCTGCGATAAACCTTCCTGGTCGAAGACTTATGAGCAGCCACCAAAATAGATCTAACTGAAGAGGATAGTCCAGGAGTCCTAGTAATCATGGGAACTGGAGCAGCCAAGCTGTGAGATTCAGGCTGTCCAGATTCAGATGAGGCACCCCCAAAGGGTGTGAAATTAGATCCTGAATGAGATCTAGGATACAAGGTGGAGCCAGAAGGTGAGACCAAAGGAAGGGAAAACATACCTGGCGAGGCCAGAATGGGGAAATGAGGATCACTTTGCTCCCCAGTCAACGAGTTTTCTGTAGAAACCTCAGAATGAGTGGTACTGGCAGGTAAGCATACAGAAGACTGGAAGGCCAAGCATGAACTAGAGTGTCTCTGGGGGACTCCCCCGGCAGGGGGTTCAGAGTGAAAAACTTGCTGCACTTCGAATTGGAAGGAGATGCAAAGAGATCGCAGCAAGGTTGACCTCACTTGCTGAAGATCAGTTCTGCTACTGACAGATTCAGACACCAATCATAAGGCATCAGAATGGTCCGACTTAGCCTGTCTGCTAGGATGTTGGACCATCGCGGAATGTGCATTGCAATGAGAAAGCGACCGGTAGAGATTGCCAATTCTCACACTCTCATGGCCTTGCGACAAAGGGGGTAAGATCTGGCCCCTCCATGTTTGCTGATATACCAGACCACTGACATGTTGTCTGACTGAATAGCAATTGTTCCTAGAGGAAGAAAGGCATGAAGGGCCTGCAAGGCTAGAAGGACATTTATGTACAAGCTGGTCTCTATGGGGGACCACAGGCCTTTGACTGTCCTGCCCGAACAATGCCCCCCGATCCAAGTTGGGAGGCATCCATGGTCACTGTGGCTTGAGCCGAGGCTAAAACAAAAGGTCGTCCCTCCAAAATGTCTGGAGAGGACATCCACCATATGGAGGATGATCAACAGACTCGACTGAGTTGAATTGGATATGTCAATGGCAGTTCCAACAGGGACCATTGTACAGCTAGAGTCCACTGTATAATTCAAATGTGTAACCGGGCAGATAGGAGAAGAGTTATGGTCACTGCCATCGAGCCTAAGGCAATTCTGCTGTTGGTAGATAAGAGTGGCAGATCAGAGAGACATGCATCCTCAGGTTTTGAACTCTCTCCGAGGTCAGGAAGATTTTGCACTGAAGAGTATCTATCCTGGCACCAATGTAGTCTATCACCTGTACAGGATCTAGGAGAGATTTGGATGCATTGATTGTGATCCCCAAATGCAGTGCAAGAGTCAGGAAATAATCCCTGGTTTGGGAGAGTAGACACCTGGTGGGAGCAGTGAGGAGCCAATCATCCAGGTACAGATAGATCTGAATCCCCTGAAGTCTCAGGTGAGCTGTTACCACTGCCATCACTTTGGTAAACACCCTGGGGGCTGTGGTGAGACCAAAGGGTAGGGCTCTAAATTGGTAATGATTGACTCCTAGCCTGAAGCGGAGGAACCTCCTGGAGCTTCTCTGCATTTTTATGTGATAGAAAACATCCTGGATGTCTAACGAGAACATCCAGTCACTCTCTTGCAGGTACAGCATGATGGACTGTAATGTGACCATCCAGAACTTCTTTTTGGCAACTGGCAACTGACAGGTACAGGCTAGAGATGTCCAGAATGGGCCCTTGAGTAGAAGCCCGATCCGGACTGATCTGAGGGGATGGTTTCAATGGCTCATTTTTCTAGCAGCTTGGAAATTTCCTGTGCTGCTGCCTCCCTTTGCATGGATGGTACATCTGGGAGGTGTCTGGGAGATTTGGGGGAACCCACAAAGGGGATACAGTATCCTCTGGATATGACCTGAAGCCCCCAGTGGTCCATTGTTATGGACTCCCATGCCACTAGGTGCAAGGACAATCATCCCCCGACTGCCTCCAGAGCAGAGCAGTCAGGCAACCCCTCAGGGTTGCTGCCCGGGTCTGTCCGAGAAAGGTTCTCGAGACCAAAATTTCCTTGGACCCCCTATGCCTCTGGGCCGGTGTCCATTCTGTCCCCCTCTGCCTCTGGGGGAAGAAAACCCCTGAGTGTCCCGGGAATACTGTGACTTCCAGAACCACATCTTCTTTTGCCCTCTCTGGTTCTGGGAAAAGGACCTTTGAGAGCTTGAGAAGCAGATCCCGAAAGCAGACAGTGTCTTCCTGTCCTTTTCACTTTGGACTAATCTTTCTTTGATGGTCTTACCAAAGAGTGTAGAGCCATCATAAGGGGCATTGGCAAAGGACGCCTTGAATGGTTCTGAAAATTGACATAAGCTGAGCCAGGCATTGTGCCTCATGTACATGCTGGACCCAGCCACCCTAGCTGCTCCTTCTGTAGCATGTGGAAGGAGTCACATGGACATGTTAGATACTGCTTTTAAAGTGGCCATCCTCACGAAGAATGAAGCCTTGTCCTCCTGCGACATGGACTTGGGGGGAGACTCCTCCAGGTCCTTTACCAGGTTGCATTGGAGTCTGGTGACATGGGCCAGGTAGTTCAGCACCCTAATCAAAAAAGTAGCTAAAGCATAAACCCACTTCCCTGGGCGGTCCATCTTCGGTGACTCTCGGTCAGGAGGATGGACTGAGGAAGTCTCCTGAGCAAGTTCCTTCTTAGTGGCTGCTGCTACCACCATAGCATTTATGGGGGAGCCCATGCTCCATGCTGGTCTGTCTATGGGGGAGACTTAAAATGTTATCTGGTCTTTTTGGGATAGGTTCCATGGTTTTCCGGTTCCTTGCATGCCCGCAAGGTGACCAGATCCACCAAAGGATCTGTGGGTGGGGACACCCAGGAAGTAGATGGGCATGTGCCAAAAGCCTCCAGGAACATGGACTCATCAAGAGAAGGTTTGGGGCCGACCAACCCCCCCACCCCCGTTGGTGCAGGTTTTCCATGATGTCTCCAAAGGAGACATCCTCGGGAGGTGTCCTAGGGGAACCTTCTCCATCATCCAAGTCCATGTCCTTGGTGAGGGACTCAGGGGAGTCCAAGTGCCTCCTCTAACACATATGCTTGTGAATTACCTCTCCGGTGGGGCTCTCCGGGGGGAGCTAGCAAGCTACTTATTCCTCAGGGGTATCCGTCTGGGACTCCTCGAGCATGGGCTGTTCCTCTGGTAAAACAATGGGGACTGTAGACAGAGCCGAGGGGGTCAGGGTGGAGTCCAACGGGGCAGTCAGGGGTCTTGATCCAGTGCAGAGAACCCTTTCTACCATGTCAAATGTCGAAGGAGAGCGAACCTCCTGAGAAACCAATAAAGATGCTGGTCTCCCCAGGTCTGACAAAAGAATCAGAGCCAGACCCGAGGTGGACAGAGCTCTGAGGGAACCTGGCCTGACAACGTCAGAGCCAAAGAAAAAGGTTCCACTCCCTCAGATCCGACACCCAACTCCGGCTCCAAGAGTGGCTCGGATCTGAGCTCCAGGCAGCTGTCAGCATTGAGGAAGCAGGTACCATCAGTGCCGACTCCCTGACCAAAGCCAGCCTCAGATCCAAATACTCCGAACCTGAAGGTCGGATCTGAGAAGGAGAGATAGGCTGGAAAAAAGGAAGTGAGCTCCCCCCTTCTGAGGGAGGGGGGCTGAAAAGACGCCCATCTGGCTAAGAGTATGGATAAACCTCCTCATCATTTTATCCAGATCTATGTCAGACAAGGACTGGGTGGACCTCAATGAGGCCACTGACTTCGACCTGGTGGGTCGGGGCACCACGGCCTGAGAAGCTGAACATGTTTCCTCCGGCTCTGGGGAGAACCTCAGAGATCGGAGCCGAGGGGAGTCACAGATCCATGGCGTATTCGCAGGTGAAGCGAGGTCCAGAGACCTCTTTCACTTTTCCCTCGCCTTCAACTCTCTCTCCTTCTCTCTACCCCTTTTCTGCTCTGCTGCCACAGGCTTTTGTACAGGAAGTTGAGTTCCAGCCTGGGAGGGAGGAGAAGCCAGGGGAAGAGAGGAAGGAGAGGGGGTCACAGCAGCCACTGTGACTGAAGTCGGAGACAAGGAAACAGACTCTGAAGGGGGAAGAAGACCTTTGAGGGCCAGCTTTGCCTTCCTATCTTTAATGGTGCAGGAGTTGAAGCCCGAATAAATACTGCAGTCCACACTCAGATAGGCCATGCCCAAACACATAACACACAGAGTATGGCCATCCGCAGGGGATAATTTATGGCCACACTCAGTGCAACACTTGAAAATAAGCTTTTCAGCCATACTATCAGTAGAAAGAGGACTTAAGAAAAAAAATGTTTCTTTCTTACTGGTACACACACACACACACCCACTCACCACAGTCGTAAACAGCAAACACTGAGGGGGGGGGGAAGCAAAAATCCACACAACAATATAAAGTACTCTAACTACCCTAACACACTACAACCCGACGCACCAAGTGAGGGGAGGAGAAAGGAGAACCTATACTAACACTACCTAAGAAATTTTTGAGAAAAAGGATACTCAAAAGGTTTTTACCCACTTAACAAAGTTGGAGCTCAAGAGATCACGATGTAAACTATTTGCGGCAAACGAGATCTGGGGATGGAAGGTAGTGGAGGTGTATTATGAATAAGGGGAGGAGTTTGGAGCTCCGAGCAGATGCTAGTAAAAGTTGCTGGCTCAGATCCGATACAGATCCGTAACCCACAGGTTGAAGACCAAATGAAGTAAACTACTTCAGATCACAAAATTTACTCCAGGACTCCCCCTGTACTACTAATGCACAAAGGCAGCTCCTAAATGCTTTATCCCATGCAGGGGTCCCCTCAATTTATTTATGGTATGATCCCACTTATTCTTTTTAGGGGTAATATATAATTATTGACCATGGGATAGGTAAGGCCAATCTCTAACCAAATGGGTTAAGTTAATTCTAGTAAAAAAATGGAAATTGGCTATGCTTAAAATGTCCCAAAAGGACAGCTAGCAAATACTTACCTATGAACCTGTAAAATCAACAAATAAAGCAAAACATAAAGCAGTAGCACGCTAAATGGTTACTGAAGTGCAGTATAATAAACTAATTCTCTTATCTGCCAAGGATGGAACAGAATTAATTCAGGACCCTCTTAGAGTGTAGCAAGGGTGCCAAGCAGATGGAAGCTCTGGGAAAATGAACAGGAGACAAGATGTAGTTAAGGAGGTTTATTAAAGGAAAATACAGTTTTTCTGAGTGGGCACTCTGTATTATGGATCTATGGAAAACAATGGGTGGGAATAAATAGATTATACAACAGACAATAGTAATGAAAGAGTGAAGGGAGAACTTTACAAATCAGATTACCGTAAGGGGAAGAGGCCAGAGACACATACTTTTAAAACCAGAAGAGGAGAAGGATGGAATGGTTGGGAAACATTTAAGCTGCAAGAAGATACAGTTTAATGACCCCAGGTAGGTTAGAATTTCAGAAACTTTAACTTAATGTCTTAGTGTCTGGGGGGGGGGGGTCAGACACACAGAACATGGGAACAGAAAGGCATTGGAATGCAACTTTAAGTGCCCAGTAATAATTAGAATACAAGAGTCTGGCAGCAAAATTGTTATATAAACAACTGCAATGAACTGAAGCAACACTTTTGTAGTAGAATTAATACTTTCAGTACCGTAATTCTACCACTGTGTAAGGCACCAAACTACACAGAAATTTACTAGTAACACTGTTAATGGAAAAACTGCAGGATTCAAAGTACAAACATATAGTTTTTGTAAATAATTATATTGATGAAGATAAAAGTTAAATGTGATGTATATACACAATCTTTCAACAAATGCAAATGAAGCTACTAGACTAAAGTCCCAAAACAAACTAAAATGCAAACAGATAATATCACCAAACAAGTCACTCTAGGTGCAACATAAAATATTTAAGCAAAATAATAAAAAAAAAAAAAATTCACTTTCCTTTTTGTTGAAAAGCCTGTTACTTTCAGTTCAGGACTTTTCACATCTCTCCTAGTATTGCATGAAAGACCTGGGAAGGTTTATCTCTGTGCTCGTTAAAGCAGGCTTACTAGAGAGGAATCCAATCAAATAAAACCAATATTGGAAATTCAAGCTGCAAGAAGCTACAAGTCAATAACCCCAGGTAGGTTAGAATTTCAGTAACCTTAGCTTACTGTCTTAGTGAGGGGCATACCTCTCATCCTCTTAGCCCAAGACGTCTCGACAAAGCATAAAATAATGGGGGGATAAAGTCCCAAAAATAGGGACAGATTTTAAATATTTCTCTTATAAACTCAGAAAGTTGCTAGAATAACAGGATTTGTGTTAGCATGTGTTTTCTGAAGAAGATGAAGTCTGAAACTCTGATTGGTGCCATCATTTAGTGACTGCAGTCCTCAGTTATTTGCCAGAAAACCACCAATTTTATGATGACAGATAAAAAATATGAGACAAAAATCTGGACATTCTGCAAAAATCTGGACAGTTGAGAGGCATGGGTGGGGCAGACACAAAGAGCATGGGAACAGAAAGGAAGTGAAATTCAACTTTAAGCAGGTAAACAATAAGTAGAATATAAGACTCTGGCAGCAAAACTGGAATATAACCAAATATAATGCACTAGAGCACTAGATTCCGTGCAGAATTAATAATAGTCTCACTTCTATAATTCTACTACTGTCTAAGATACCAGATTATGCAGACGTTTACCAGTAACACTGTTTATGGAAAAATGCAGTAATAAATGTCTAAATGAGGCTGAAATCTGGCAGACATTCACAATACTACCACAACAGTGAACGAACCTGCAAGATTAAGACACCAGATAGGATTCATCATGCAGACAGCTAGGTTTTATAAGTAATTCTACTTATGGAGATAGAAATGCACTATAATGTATATACACAATATTCCCACAACTGGAAATAAAGCTACAAGACTAAAAAAAAAAAAAAAAAAGATTAAAAATGAAAACAGATAACCTTTTGGCTAAAACATGAAAAAGCAGAAAAATGCAAAAAAATATCACCAAACAGGTTACTCTAAGCGTAACAATATATTTAAGCAGAAGTGAAAGAAAATCTTTTTTTCTCTTTCCTTTTGCTGGAAAGCGTGTTACTCACAGTTTGGGGCTTTTATACATATTCAATTCTTGCATAAAACTAAAATTGATTTTAGGACTTATTGGACTCATTTGCCATATGTTGGATGCAGCCAAATATGGTTACATCAGTAACTAGCCTAACTAGAAAGGAAACGTATATATCAATAGATGTTGATGATTACTATGAAGTGGTCTGGGATAAGAAAGAATCTATTATAGCAACAACAATTTGAGCAACTGTGGGCAGCAACTTAGTACTATAAACAACGCATAAGTGTGTAAGCTAGTACTGTTGAAATAATAACAGAAACATTTTTCCATAAAACAGCAGTAACAACAGCAGCAGTGTACAACTCATTATATCTCAGAGCTATGTTATGCCTACCAGAAGCAGCCTTTAGCAACAGTGCAAACTAAGTGATAAGCAGTCCAGTCAAAAAGTGCAGCAGTACCTGATGTGCAGCACAGTTGAAAATCCACACTTAAAAGTCTTATCCAATCTGAAAAATAATTGTAAATAAAGCCTGGAGCAAGCAGAACACTCAAACCTCCAGCAACATTCTACTTTCAATAGTTAAAATGTTTCTCAAATGAACAAAACTCAGAAGCAGTAAATAGTATTAACTGATTAGCAGCAAATGCACTTTAAAAGCACACAGGTGGAATTGGAGTCAATAAAAAAATGTCTCCTCAGAAATTTCGCTCCCCTTTTCAAGTTTTCCATTGTGCTTACTCTCACCTTTCTCTTTTTCCTTCATTACTTTGTAGCACTCTTCTATTTTTTCTTCTAATTTCTCTCATCTCTCCTCCACTTTCCTGTTTTACATAACTTACTTTACCCATCCTACTTCCATTATATTTCATCTTCATTTCTTCCCAAATATTACTTGCTGATTTATATATAAACCTAATTATTACTTAGTCCCTCAGTATATTATGCTTTCCTCTCCTACCAGAATAATAACCACCAATACTATTATTAATCTAAATCTTAATTTGTTTTGTTCCATCTGTTAAATAATATCTGATTTATTGGTTTTATTTGACTTTAAAGACAGCTGCTGCTTATAAAACTTTTCAAAATATTTTATCTTGAAACTTTTATTTCTATTATTTATTTATTTTATTTATTAAGTGTGTGCAAGCATGTTATGTGTTTGTTGTTTATGTATTGCATTTTTTTCTGGAGCTTTTCTCCCTCTGCCTAAACTGAAAAGAGACATTTGCCAGTTGGACTTTTCTTGTAAATGAAATAATTTTATTTATTTATTTTATTTTACATTTGTTAACCGGGCTAGTCCAACTGGATACATGTCCATTTTCAGTGGAGGCCCGAGGAGAAAAGCTCCGCTATCTAATACATGGTAAAAAATATAAACACAATACATAAGTTATTACAAGCACAATAAGCATATTACACAATACATAGGGTATTTCAAGCACAAAAATACTCAAGACATTAAACCACAATATGAGAAAGTAAGGTAATAGGAGATATAGCTGATACAGAAATACTGGAATGTGTAGTATGATACAGCAGAGATTAAGGAGTTTGTTTAAAAGTTTTCAATAGGATGTAGAGAAGAGTATAGTTGATAGATAAGTGACAGTATTTCTAGTAGAAAATAAGAAAGTTAGTAATAGAATGTAGAGAAGAGTATAGTTGATAGATAAGAGACAGCATTTATAGTAGAAATGAACACTGAAAAAGAAAGAAAAATAGACCTGAGAGAAGTGTAAAGGATGCAGTTTGTGTGAGGAGTTGTAAAGATCAGCTTGGGTTGTTGCATGAGCATAGCCAGTGATTGGTTCGATAGTGTTTTAGTTTAGTTTTAAACAGTGTGATGGATGTTTGGGCTATTAGGTCAGGGGGAAGTTGATTCCATATCTTACCAACTGAGTTAGAAAATATAGAGTCACCTGCTGTGTTCTTTGATAGAGAAGTTTGAATCAGTGTTTTGTTAGATGAGCGAAGGTTTTTTAGGTTGTTGTAGGGTTCTATAAGGGTGGAGAGCATAGGTGTATTTTCAGGGTGGTGAAGGGCTTTTTGGGCTATGGAGAGCTGATAGTATTGAATTAGGTGGGGTAGTTCTAACCATCCTAGGTAGCGGAGATTCTGGCAGTGATGTGTTTTATATGGGGAGGCAGTGGCAAATCTGGCAATGTTATTATAGGCTGCTGTAAGCTTATTGATATTATTGATAAATAGATAAATGTATCTGTATATCTATCTATTTCTTCACAATCTGCATGAACTTAAGTTGTAAATTGCATTTCTTGAACTTTCTTACCCTTGCAGTCTTACTCACACAAATGCCATTATTCACAACATAAACAGTTATTCTTCAGATGCTTAGGGTGCATGTTTTAAAGTTTTGTAATAACTGACTGCATTGGTATTATTCTAGCATGCTTTCATTTGTTTTATTATCATCCTTCAGTCATATATTAGGATCAGAGCCAGATCATGGTCAAATGGGGCCCCAGGCAGGGTAATGGACTGGGCGCCCCAGCCATACTACTTTCTCATTACTTATCTGCCTCTCCCTAATTACCATAAAACACCATTCAGACGTATAAAGGTGCAAGTTGTTTTCTTTTTCATTTCTTTTACATTGACTGATCACAGAGATTTGGTTATAGTTTAAAACTTATTTCATATTTTACAGCAACAACACTGGCAGCTATCTGATAAACAAAACAAGTGATTTCTCTTACTGATTTGTATTTGAAGAATCCTATTACTAATGACTGAAACTGATAATGAAAAATGGGAAAATTTTGGAGCTTTACTTTCAACTTTCTGTTTTCAGGCTTTTGTAAATATTGTACATAGTTAATTGTGTTTGTTTTTCATAAAAAATTATTACATTATTTATAATTCAATTTTACTCTAATTGATTAGATGTTATTTGTTGAAAAATAAAAAAAAATTCTGCAAAACATCTACCATTCAAAACAGACTTAGCTTGAGCAACAGTAAACGACTCTTTTCGTGACACTCAAATATACTGAAAATGCATCTGGCAACCCTTTAAACTACAAGAGACATGCTGGCATTCATAGTCAAAAAGCACATAGTGAAGCACTAATTAGCAGCTGTGATAGGTTCAAGAATTCAAAAGATAAATGTGTAACTCATTTGCTAACATCCTGGGGCAGCCCATTGGACAGTTTTCAATAAAAGAGCAATAGCAGTGTCTGGTGAAGGGACTTGAGTCACACAGAAGACAATTGAAGACTGAGGAAATCAAACCCTGCACTACAGGAAGCACCTCATTAACAGCTTATAGCCTTACTTGTCTGCACTATGTGCCAAACAAACTGTTGTATTCAAAGGACAGTGCATTTCTCATCCAGGTGTCTGAAAAATGCTAAATTAAAAATGTATTTATCATTAAAGTATTAACATTAAATATGTAGACTTCATGATGTCCAATTATTCACAGCCAGATAATAAACACACTGTTAGTCATCAACAAAACAAGGAAACCAAAAGGATATGGTTCATACTGTGATGCTCCTTCTTACTAAAATCAGTTCCTTCCTTTACACCATAACTACTGTTGGATTCACGGACCAAGTATTCACATACAGACACAGATGTGATCATCATTTACAGCACCTTGTTTGACTGCTTACAAAGCAGATGGTTGTAATCAAATAAATGAGCAAATAAATATGTAATGACTTAGAAATATATTTCAGGGCAATGTTGTGAGAAGTATACAGTGTAATTCATTCCAAGCCCCATGCCCCACCAACTTCTTAGCTCAAGAATCTGAGACAAACACCCCAAATCAGAAAAATAAATATTGGTCTTACGTACTTGAAGTTGCTAGGTTTTGCATCAGCTTGCATTTTATGAAGAGTATGCTATTGAAGCTCATGTTTGTCATTATTTAGTGCCTATAATCCATAGCATTTTACCAGTATGCCACAAGCTTTGAGGAAGAGATGACAAATCTGATGAAAGAAGTGAGGGCAGTTGAAAACTACACACACACATGCACTTCTGTCTGAATCATGTAACACAGGCATCCTTATGGTTCGCCATCAAGCAAATTTACTTAGTCCTCCTCATTAGCGCAGCTGCACTTTTTCAAATGGACAGACATAGTGATGTCCATGTGATTTAAGTTCCAGTGAATTTTTCTCCATCTCCCTCATTAACACAGCTGCTCTATTAATGGCCAGGCATTAGTGATGTTGCTCTCATTACTGAGGCTGCTGTCTTTCAAATGTCAATGCATTAGCTATGTTTGGTAGCAGCTCAACTACTTTTCAAACTACAAAAGGTCAATTACTCTGCATTAGTGAGTGCCACTTATACTGTCGTGTTGCAAATGTTTCATGGCTGTTTAAAGTCCAAAATTTACTGTTATTTAGCTATAGGAAGTCTTCTCTCATCGGCTGTATTCTGTAAGCCAATGATAGAAGACTTCCTGGAGCTTACAAAACAGCAACAGCTAAACTGAGGTAATTAGAGCTGCTGTATGGAGCAATCTGGGAAAAGTGGATCTTTTTCCCCATTTGTTTAACATTTATGGGCTTGGGAAAACAGCATCAGCTGAATGGAGATAATTGGGGGAAATATTTTATTATTATTATTATTAATGTTTTTGGTGGCCCCCAAGCCAGCATGTTGCCTAGTGCTGGATACAGCCCTGATTAGGATATTAAATGATGAGTTACATTAATGTTTTCTCTTTCTCTTTTTAGTAACATAAATGTAAATACCAGTGGCCAGGACAGCTTTCCATTTCCTCTCATTTTCTTATGGTCATACAAAGGATGAGTCTTTTCTTTCCACAGGCAGTCATTATTATGTAAGTAACATGTTTAAATAGATGGCAAAAAAGAACATTTTTAAAAAGTCTTGAAAAATGATTGTTAAATGATACCATGTGTGATCCTCTGCAAACAGTGGAGCAGTACTTAACAGACCATCCAATAATTTAGCCTCAACTGACCGTGATTTCTCAGTTCTTGACTCACTTTCCCATAACTTGATGCATGCTCTCTAATGACATTAGACAATGCTTATCTTATCCTGAATTTGGGTAGACTATTAAGATATGAAAAGGATCAAATGCATCAGTTTCAAATACCCTTATGTCACTTAATCATGCAAGCTTATAATTCTTAGGCAGGTACCTTCAATTATTAGTTCTGTATGAGTTGCATACGTTTGCTTGTACATATACTTTTCCTTTTTATAACCTTTTCAGTACTAAGCTTTTCCATGTCTTGTGTACCAGGAGTGGTTCATATAACACTGTGTCAACTATGTGATAGATTTTATGAGGAGAAAACAAAAAGGGCTATTAAACAAAGAATTTGTTAACATGTCTATGGCATTGACAATAAAAATGACAAGAATGTCCCGTACAAGCATATAAGTACCCACCCTTCACATTCTTTTAGGTTTTGTGTTATAGATCATGTGGACTTGGGTCAATTGGGGGGGGCCCCTCTGATGATTTTTTGGAGTTCAAAGAACTTAAATTGCAAATTACAACTAATCCCGGTAAATTTTCTGGCTTGAATGAACAGATTTTCTTAAGTGTCATGTTGAAGCTTAGATCTGCCTATTGTATGTAAAATGTTAAGTCTTATTTTTTAATATTAGTACTATTTTTTGTATTAATATCTGTGTTTTAGTTAGGTTCATGCAATGGTTACTTTTAAATGTATGCAATTATTATGGGGGAGTAGTTCAATTTGGTCACTGGTTTACTATCCAATTGACTTGCATGAGTGTGTATTTAAATTTTTAATTATGTAATGCACTTTATTCTGAAGAAGTCTAATATACTGAGATGAAAGTACTAAATCATTTTTAATAAAATACTTTGTATTATTGTTGGTGCTCGTGGTGCTTCAGGCTTTCGACTCCATGTTTATTGTTTTTTGGCTTTTACTAAATTTAAACTTATAGTTGATACTTTTCAAAAGGAATTCATTCCCTTAGAAAATATCTGCATTGTGCAGAGGCTCCACATTTTCTAGTGCCTGTTTTTAATAATTTAATTTGACTTGAAGTAGAATTTGTGCCCTTCTCCAGTTTCTCTTTAATATTAGCAAGTCTAGAGAAGATAAACCAAGGTCTAATGCCTAATTTCTCATACAAAATCTATCATGAGGTATTATGTTCCAGTGCCTGTGTATAAATGGCAAAACATATTGACTGTCCCTACCATATTTAATACACATACTCTTTTCATATCCTAGGCCTACTCCCTTCGTGCCTTGATTGCTGTGGTTATACTGCAGTCCTATGCCCAAAATAGGCTTGAATTTCAGTTGCCTGTCACGTAAAATCTAATCCTTAATGTTAAACATCATCTCTTCTAGGTAACCCCTTGCAAAAAACATATCAAAAAGGACATCCAACTTCTTAATTAAATCACTATCATCAGAGATGATTATGGCCAATCCACCATTTGGCCATTAACTAAACTTTTTTTCTGCTTAAGTGGGTGATTGTTGTGAAAATGTAGAAAACAATTTGAAGAACTAGGTTTTCTGTAAGTTAATTAAATAGTTGATTCAAATTTAGCTAAATCAAAATTCTTTGTTAATAAAATATCCAAATAATTAATACTAGTATGAGAATATTGGTAAGTAAATTTAAAAGTCAGTAGTAGAATTGATATAAGTTGAAAAACTGACAAACTGCTCAAGATCACCTTTCCAGATAATAAATATATCACCTAAAGAACATAACATAGTAACAAAATGTTGATGATATGGGGGATTAAAAACAAACTTCTGTTCTTAATGCCACATAACCAAATCAACAAATAAAGGGCGCAAGCACCACCCATTGCAACCTCACTTGTTTGTTTGAAATATTCACCTTCAAAGTAGATAGTTATTCTTTAAGACTGATTCCTTAATGGATACAGTCATGTTAATATTTCTATTAAACAAAAATTCACAACTATAAAGAGTATCCTTAAACTAATTCAAACCAGTGTCATGTGGAATACAAGAGAAAAGAACATCTATGGAACTAAATACCAATTAGGATGAAAAAATTCTGGTTTCAGTTGTCTTAAAAAAATCCACAAGTTATTTAGATATTTTGACCTAAATTGTTTGACTGTTTTGTCTACATAAAAAGTTGATGGATGAGTTTTTGATCCATTAGCTGCTACAGTAGGTAGAAAAGGTGGTTCACTGACTTCTTTGTGGACTTTAGGCATACCAAATAAACTAAGTATCAACATACAGAAATGTGTACAATTTGTGATCTATAACACATTGACTAAATAATTCCTCCAGCTATAAATCAATTTTTGTGCTATGCTATATTTATTTCATTCTTTGAAATTCTGAAATAGTGATTGTCATTATTAAGAAAATGAGATATATTTCCAGAGTAATCAATAAATTCATTATTTCAATGCTTCCACCTTTATTCCTACTAAGTTCATTCAATAGCTGAAATTCATCAATTGACAGATTATAAGATTGAGATCTGTGAGGTTTTGAGATCTAATATATTGTATACAACATTTTCCAAATAAATATAAAAAGGGATGTGGGGGAGGACTGATGGTACTCTTCCTAGTTAAATTGCATGATGAATTTGATGCCATAGAATCAGAAAATCCAGTATTTCTTCATAAGAAAAAAAGATTTTGCACAAGAAAATCCATTATTTCTGGAGGAAGATAATAAGGACATGTTTAACTTAATGATATGTTTGTGTATATCAGAACTTGTCCTGGGAACATAGGTGAACCCTTTAATAAACCAAAATACCTGTCATACAAAATTAAATCACTATAATTAAATATTTAAACTCTTTGTATGTAGTTAACACTGTTGTGCTAGATCTCAAAGGGTCATCTACAGTGTGAACTTGATGTAGGTCATCAGTGGGATTAAGATCAAAGACAAACAGCAAAATTCAATTAAAGAAATGACAGAACATCAAAATGAGTCTGAGGAATAACTAATTCCATCTCACAGCTGTTGCTCGTCTATGGCAACATAATCATTAATATGTTGGCTATTTATGGCTTTAGTGCCCTTCTGGAGTGTAGTCATATATATATATATATATATATATATATATATATATATATATATGCAGTTCACTCAGATGAGTGCATCTTATCTGTGTAAGTGTCTGAAACACTTTGAAAAGAGCCAAAACACCTAAACTGATATCTACAATATTGATCTGTATACATCCTCCCAAGGATTCAGAAACATGCCTAGTGCAATTACAGTATGCCTTCTGCAAGTACGGCTCATAGCCTAATGCATCCCAAAGTTAATTATCAATCAACTAGGTAGAAATTCACATCCCATGGCACTGCTATTTAAAAAAAAAAAACTCAATCACAGAAATCACAGGACCCACAATGAGGAAAAACAGATGAGAATGTACCATGGAGCTGAAGAAAAGCTAGCAAGCTACATTAAGGGGCTATAGCAATATTTGAGTGTGTATTTTAACAATAAAAAGGGGAGAAAATGGGTCCATAAGACAAAAAGAGAAGGGGGTAAGCAAGCAAGCAGTGAACATACACAAGCAAATCGGGGAAGTTAGGAAAGGGAGTGGGGTGGAGGAGGAAGGATATATATATTTTTTGCAAGGACAGGCACCAATTTTCCATTTTGTTTTTTTGAGAAGGCAAGATGGGAAGGATGTAAGCAGGGGTACAAACAAACATAAATCTAAGACAAAGACTGACAGGGGAGGTGCTGACACACTTTGCATTGGGGAGGACTGTAGAGTTATAATCAGACTAAGGCAGGACACTGGTAATGGGAAAGTTTAAACAACAAGCAGGGGAGGGCAATGATATATGTGAAAAGGAAACACCAGGATGGGGATAGAGTGGGTGTCCTCTTGTGTATGACACTGCCCCTGTAGTACTCAGGGAATAGTCAGTCAGCACATTTATCATTCTTCTCACTGGGTCCCACATGAAGAGTTAATGGCAGGGACAGGCAGTGATGTAACACTGATAGCCACAAGGCGACCCTTTCCAGGTAGCAGGTACATATATGTAAGCCAAACATTTTATATCTATATCTAAAGCTAAATCTATATCTATATCTATCTATCTATCTAGCTATATATATATATATATATATATATATATATATATATATACATATATATATATATATATATATATATATATATATATATATATATATATATCTGTATCTATATGCATCCATTATTGGAGAAATACAGAGAAGGTCAGAAGGAGTTGCATTGTGTCTTTGTGGACTTAGAGAAAGCATATGACAGAGTGCCTAGAGAGGAGTTGTGATATTGTATGACGAAGTCGGGAGTGGCAGAGAATTATGTAAGAGTGGTACAGGATATGTACAAGGGTAGTGTGACATTGGTGAGGACTGTGGTGGGAGTGACAGATACCTTTAAGGTGGAGGTGGGATTACATCAAGGATCAGCTCTGAGCCCTTTCTTATTTGCAGTGGTGATGGACAGGTTGACAGATGAGATTAGACAGGAGGCCCCGTGGACTATGATGTTTGCAGGTGACATTGTGATATGTAGTGAGAGTAGGGCCCAGGTTGAGGAGACCCTGGAGAGGTGGATATATGCTTTAGAGAGGAGAGGAATGAAGGTCAGCAGGGCTAAAACGGAATATATGTGTGTAAATCAGAGGGAGGGTAGAGGAATGGTGAGGATGCAGGGAGTAGAGTTGGTAAAGGTGGATGAGTTTAAGTACTTGAGATCAACAGTTCAGAGTAATGGTGAGTGTGGAAGAGAGGTGAAGAAGAGAGTACAGGCAGGGTGGAATGGGTGGAGAAGAGTGTCAGGAGTGATTTGTGATAGACGGGTACCAATAAGAGTGAAAGAGAAGGTCTACAAGAGGGTAGTGAGACCAGCTATGTTATATGGGTTGGAGACGGTAGCACTGACGAAAAGGCAGGAGTCAGAGCTGGATGTGGTCGAGTTAAAGATGTTAAGATTTGCACTGGGTGTGACTAAGATGGACAGGATTAGGAATCAGCATATTAGAGGGTCAGCTCAGGTTGGACAGTTTGGAGACAAAACAAGAGAGGCGAGATTGCGTTGGTTTGGACATGTGCTGAGGAGGGATGCTGGGTATATTGGAAAAAGGATGCTAAGGATGGAGCTGCCAGGTAAGAGGAAAAGAGCAAGGCCTAAGATAAGGTTTATGGATGTGGTGAGAGAGAACATGCAGGCAGTTGGTGTGAACGAGCATGATGCAGAGGACAGGAAGAAATGGAAACAGATGATCCGCTGTGGCGACCCCTAATGGGAACAGCCGAAAGAAGATGATGATCTATATGCATCCATCCCCAACTCCCTTTTCTCATTTTTGCACATGGAGTCAGGGTGTCACTTCAACAGTGACAATCATCTAGAGCCAAAGTTTACACCACTGGGTAAATAACCCTGCATATCTACAGCTGGGTCCCCTTTGAATGGTCAACATTTCACAATGTCGACATTCATATGGCCGAGACCATATAATCAACATTTGAAATGTCTACCATGGGGAACCGGCATCTACCTACAGTGTGGAATAGTGCAGTCTCGGAGTTGGTATATTTAAGTTCCAGGGGGTGTGGGGGTGGAGCCCCCCCATGGGGGGGGTTCATGGGGGAAAGCCCCCCCTGCTAGCAGCATTAAGGTACGTTTTTTTTTGTTTTTTTATGTTATACTTGTATGGTCAACATTTCAATCATATCATATTCGATCATATTGTCTTGGCGATATGAATTTTGACATTGTGAAATGTCGAACATATCAAGTAGACCCCTGCAGCAATATCTTTATCTATATTTATGGGTGTGCTGCCTTATGTTAAATGAATTTGCAGCTGACGTCTGTTTAGCTAGTGGCATATGACTTGACTGAGCAGCTGATCAAGGTGTGTGAGATTGCACAATTCCCAGGGTTAGGGAATATACTCTTATCCCATGTCTGTGCGATTTTGAAGTTAGTATATATAAGGAACAGTGGGAATGGAGGTGTGCAAGGGGGCTTGCCAATGCAAAAAAAATGTTTTTGTGCAAATGATGTTGTTACATCCAGGCTGTTTTTTAGCACATGAGTAGTAGTATGTTAATCTCTGTTTTTAATCTTATGAGATTTATATGTTTACAGTCTACTTTGGATGTTATATCTCCATGTTGCTGCATTGGAAGTTGTCTGCTGTCTTCCTGGTTCTTTTGTGTCCTCCAGATTGTTAAGTTGGTATGTAATAGTGCTATACCTGTCTGTAGTTGTATTCCAACTAGTATGCTTTCAAACCCATGGCTTATGTAAGGTCAACCAGTACTAGTTGTACCATGAATGGTATTATGTATGGATACCAATTAAAGTTTTCAGTTCCAACCTGTTCCTTGTTTCCTTGGTGGTGTGATATTTACTACAGTACAGGTGGGACACAACAGCTGCCCATGGTTATTCAGTATGCTTGTGCTATTGGCTGCAAAGATAGAGCAAGGCGAAAGCCATGGAACTTTTTTGGCTAGGCTTATGTAGGCCCCAGGGCTAATAGCCTAGTAACTATTTATGAACCTATGAACCTATGACACAGGAACCCAATAGATAATATGATTGTATGCATATTTCAGGTAGTGATGCTGATGTTCCCATTTGCTGTTTCATTCTATGCCAGGATACCCAACTGTCACAAGCACTGCAAATGTACGTTCTTCCATGCAAAGAATGGAATCCTGCTGTAGGCCGTCCATCTCCTCAGTCAACAGATGATTGGCCTTGATAAATCTGATTGGCCGTTTTGTGACCATGTATGGGAGGATGTTATCCATGTCATCAAATATTGCTGGGTAGGGAAGGAATTATGAGCAAGTGAAATGCTAGTCCATTGACAAGATAAGTGCTTATAATGCTTGTGCTGTCAGCCTGGCACAGAAGAAGAGAGTAACAGGAGGGGGATCCATCAAATGAACCATCTTGATCAGATAGGGAAGAGTTTCTTGCCTTTCTGCATGGGAGTTCCAACATGTTGGAATACCATGGTGGAATCCTGAATCGAGTTGCAGAGCTAGCCCAGCTACCTTGAATATCAACTGGACGTACCACAGGTGAGTATGCCATGACACGATCAAGTATCTGCATAGTGGTTAAATGTGTAATTTAGTACAGATTAGAAGGATTCATGATATATTTTTTACAGGAGCATTAAGGCTTTAGATTCAGTAACCACTGGTACAAAGTATGCTACCTAGTATTCTGCCATACCAGTACATACGATAGCATATGATAGCATTCAGTCACTGACTGGGATTCAAGTATTGGTGATGGGCCTTACTTAGGGTGGGTGATTTCTTTTGATTTCTTCACAGGCAAAGTTTTATCAGGCTCACTCACCACTGATATACTGTTGCCTTGATGTATGTGATATGTCAGGATTTGATGATGATGATGGCAGCTAAGGTTCAGCATGGCCAGGGAATATGGTGCCAGTACTAAACGTGGCTAATGTGGCCTACGCATCTCCACCCCAGTCCATAGTCATAGCCTCTGTGACTGTGGAACCCACCCTGGACACACAGGAGAACATACAAAGACAGGATGTTACAGACAGATTTACCTGGGAAGGGGTGTTCTCCTCTGTGATACACACCCCCTTGGTTGCTGCAAGCTGCACTGAGCACATGGGAGACAATGGTGAATTCCATCCTGGTGGCATTTCATGCCATGGTTACTGCCAACCATCTACACTCACTGTCTCAGTGGCCATGACCTGGAATATTGCCAGAGCCATAATACAGATCCAAGGTTTTTTATGAGGTGTGCATGATGACCTGCATAAGTGCATGGGCCACATGTGCACCAGCATGGACATGGGCAGCAGGTGTCACTATTCAGCTAGAATTCATTGCAGATACATGTTGCATGGCTGGTCTACTTCCATTCTCCACCACGACATGGGGGAGGCCAAGATCTTGCACACCTAGTGCCACCATAACAATCGCACCATCCAGTGTTGAGGGAAGTACCTTACGATGTCCATAAGGTGGGGTGCTAATGATGAGATGAGTGGTCTCTGCTCTTAGTTATGTACACTCATTCCTTTTAGCATGGTTTGGAAAGTGCCTGTGACCATCTGAGGACAGAGCACTCCCACGGATGGGTGATTGCACAATGTTTGCACACATCTCCTGTGGGTGCCCTGAGCCTGTCCGTCAGATCACATCACAGTGCTGTAACATCTGCTGCAGTTGTATCTTAGCACTCACACAATAAAATTTCCATAAGATCACACTTAACACACACACACACACACACACACACACACACACACACACACACACACACACACACACACACACACACACACACACACACACTCACACACACACACAAACACACACATGAGAGAGATCCCCTCCCTTGTCAGTGTGACCCAGTCTTCCCACCCATCCCAATAGGGCTGACAACCACAGCACCTTCACATGTGCCAACACATATACACAGTTGCCAATTGTCTTCTCTTAACACTGTGGCCCTCCTAACCTGCTCATAAGATGACTGTGCCCTGCCCTCTGTACTCTGTTACTTGGTTAGCCTATGTCTGATGCACAGTGTGACCAGTCTTTACATGGAATAGCACAGCTGGGGGGAAGGTTTGCATGCCTCACCTGTTATTTTCTGTATACTGCTTTTTTCTGGCCCATAGCTATGAACCAACTGCTGTCCCTTAGTCAGTGCAATGACATACTGCTCCTGCCTTCACTGGAGAGATCTCACTTTCAGCAGGCTCCTCCACAGACTCCTCCTCCACTGCTGACAAACTGCTCCTGCCTTCACTGGACAGACATCACTTTCAGCAGGCTCCTCCACAGACTCCTCCTCCACTGCTGAGTCTGGGACTTCTTCCTCCTCCTCCTGAATGTGTCTGCTATGCTGCATCCCTCCTCCTCCTCCTGAATGTGTCTGCTATGCTGCAACTGTTTCCTGTGATTATGATATTATGTAACATAACACATGCTGAGAATATCTTGCTAATTGTGGCAGGGTCATATTACAGTATATTCCCAGATACATCCAGTCAGTGGAATTTGACCAACAGCAGGCTAAACATATGGAAATAATCCAGGTTTGTGACAGGTCATAGTTGTAGTCATTCTCTGCTATGGTGTGATAATTTTTGATAGGTGTCATCAACCGTTACTTCAGAGCATATTTGGCAATGCCAGTAAGGTGTCCCTGGGTAAAATTACCCCCCCCCCACACACACACACAAAGCACTGATACAAGTCAGATATGTGCCATATGTGGAAGTTGTGGGCACTGCCTGGATGGCCTGCACACCATTGTATAGTATACCCTGTGCATCACAGACTACCTGGCAGTTGATAGAATGGAAATTCTTGTGGTTAATATACCTTTGTCCCTGTTCCCTGGGTGGGGCCTTTTATTTCATTGTGGGTATGGTCTATAGCCTCAGTTTCCACCAGAATAATAGGCTATATCATACAAATCTTGCATGCTGTTACCTGTCTTCTCTGTGATATGTGGAATCCACATATGCTCCCTCAAATGCTGTAGAATGTTTTTGAGGAACTGGTGGAATATCCTTAAAGGTAGATGTCTGAGATATACCACAGTGTACCCCATTGGTTGTTGAAAGGTCCCTGCAGTTAGTATCTGTTATTATTATTTGGTGCTGATTGCCATGGTTCAGAAAGATTCACAGTACTGTGTGAAGTAACAGGAAGTGAATGACATAGCTCTGTGTGTCAATCTTATTATGTAAGCTTACAGAAATATTTTGTTTTGGCATACTTGTTTTAATTTCTCACTGGGTATTAGGCCTACATGCAATCTTTATTTTTCATTATGTTAATTATTGTTAACTAAGTAAATCCAACAGGCATAGCTGTCTGTCATTAGAGGTAACATAGGAGTGCTACCTGGTTAAGTAACTTGTCCAAAGTCACAGACACTAATTGGAAGCCTGTAGCCTTTATTCTATGAGATAACGTGTCAGACAAAGAAGATATATTGATTTCCATTTCTTTACAAGCCTTTGTTGATATTTCACAGCACTATGTGTATTGAAGTACTCACTGTGTAGATGCAAATGTGATGTACATTAACACACCTACAGTATGCACATGATGTTACCATAGCTACTGTCGTAAATGCTGCTGCCATGAATGGTGAATCTTGCAGCCCACTGAATATCTTTGGCATGGTGATTAACGCTTGGGGATTTATGCTATTTTACTGATGCTAGCCACTTTAAGTACTTTATTTATTGCTGTTGCTGTTGCTGGTAACATGTATCCACTACTTGCTGTGGAAGGTACATTGGCATGTGATGCACTTTATGTCTTCACAACTGGTTCTGCTTGCTGCATTCTCTTTAAGTATCCACATAGGTATCTGCAACATCAAAAGATGGTGGTGCCTGCAAACAGAAGTTCCATAATACTTTACTTATGAATGGATCACTACTAGGGGGAAAAGAGTACAGCATGGATGATATGGCCCAGAGGTTACAAGTCTCTGCCAATCTGAATGCTTCTGAATGTGATCTGTTAATGACAAAAGCAGAGCACAAGGCCAGTGACTCCTAGGGCCTGAGTGAGAGGTTATAATTCTGCAAGTCCCATCTCATAGATGATGACCAGATAGTCAAGCCATTTTAGCACTTATTGACATATCTCTTTTTAGCATCTTTAATTTAAAGGAAACCCCACTATATTTGCAACAATTCTTCATAAGAATATTTTCTTAAAGTTTGTAACAAAAACTCAATAAACAGTTAATTTCAGTACTGTTCCTTTACAGAGCTTTGAATTTTCATTTAACCTTGTTATACGTTATACATTTTTGCACATATTTTTCATGTATAAGGCTGTCCCCATTCCTGGCAATAGTTATGTCTATCCAGATTAATGAGTGGGAGGAGGACGGTGACTCAGTCATTGGGGCTAACAGATATGTTACTTATGTTGTAATGTAATGAATGCAGCTTGTGATGCACTATGAATGAGGATGCTTCTAAAGTCTTACTTATGCTGACAGACACTGTGTGTAAGTCTGTGGTCAGTCTCCTCATATTCTAAAGAGCACCATGATGTACACGATTTTATAGACATGAGAGTGTAAAAAATGTTAATTAGGGTGCTTTAATCTGAAAACTTCTGTTTTAGTTTTTTTTATTTCTCTTCCTCTTTCTCTCCTGTCTATAAATGTCACTCATCAAAACAAGTATAAGCAGTGATCTCCATAGAAATTAACAAATGCTAAGCAACAGTTGATCTCCAGTTTGACACTACTTCATGTTAACCATGTTGTTTTTAGCTCACTTATTGTTGATATGTGTTTGTCTGTCTCATGTTCTTATTGTTACCTACTGTGGAGCTTTTTTCCCCGGGCCTCCACTGTAAATGGACCTGTGTCCAGTCAGACTATCCCAGTAAACAAACGTAAAATAAAAAAATAAAATAAACTTTAGTCTCAGAAGTGTTACATAACAGAAAGAAAAAGAAAGGCAGAAAGAAAGAAAACTATCACAAGGGGACACAAGTGACACACATGAAAACCATGGTTCATAAATATAGTATTAATGACAGTTCATGCATAAATTGTTTGAGAAAAATGCTGGCTATAGACATTTCTATACTATGTTCATTTGCTAGAAATAGAGGCAGTGCTAAATCATGTTGGGAAAAATGGGTTTCTAGATTCAGCATTTGTGGCACATCGATTAATATCACAAGAAAGGGTAGATTAAAGGCACATTCTTTGCATATTGTAGAAACATTTCCACTCATTTTCCCAACAGCAGAAAATACATTTTAAGAAGTTATACACAAAGTAATTACCAGTGGCAGATCCAGAACTGATGTGGATGAGGCAGCTGTTGTTGACTAAACATGAATGTCAGTAGTCATTCAGTACTATGCAGTGCAACATTTTTGGTGGACTTCTTTAATTTTCTTTTGATGTTCTGCATATTTAGAAATGTGCATATGAAGCTGTGAACACAGAAATGCAGAAAGTACATTTCATATTGGCACTAAACACATTAAATGAATCCATACTACTAAGTATTAAGTTTAGCCTATGGTGATCGTTCCTGCTTGCTTTGCTTGATTCCCCTCCCCCTTTTGCTTTCCATCCTGACCTTCCCTCACCATTTGGATTACTTATTTCTTATTTTTTTTCACATCTTTCTTAGTCTTAAGTTTTTCCTCCATCATTACGACATATCCTAACTTGCCAAGACTGCAGTGAAAAAATAAATTAAGTCCGAGTGTCACTAGCCCCTCAGAAGCCATGGGTTTCTAGATACTTTGAGGTCCATTTTAGATCTTTTTTTATTTTCCAAATGTGTGATTCAGTGATGGTCAGAACAAACATTATGACTATGGAAAGAAATTGACTTTTTTCAAGGAAGAAGTAATTTTTATCCAAAGTTTACTTTTCAAAGCTCACAAAATAGTATTTCCCAGTAGACTGAAAAGACACATGCTTATGAAGACACATAACTTGTATCTGGGAGTAATTCCTGCCTCCCTGCCCCTTGCAAAAATAGCCACCTCTTTGCATTCCTCTGGTGTTAGACTGGGATATACCAGTCTGATGTTAGATTAGGATTAGGATTAAAGTGAAAGAAAAAAATGGCCATCAATATTTCAAATTGTTGTTGTCATACATATACATAGTATGCCTCCTCATCCTCTGTCCCATAAAAGACAAGCAATTTCTGCATACCACTGTGATGTCAGACTTGGAATAAAGTAAAAAAAAACTAATGATCATAGTAACATATTTCAGTCTGATGCCATCAGTTGTATATACACAACATTCCTCCCTGCTTCTACCCACACAGCATTCCTCCGTGCTTCTACTCACAACAAATAGCCATCTGTATAATTCTATTTGATTGATAGAAAAGTGAAAAAATAATGATCATAGTAATGTATTTCAACTTGTTGCTCCTAAACAGTACACTGTCACTAAACAAGCTATAGTCACCTTCTGCAACCCCCTAAGGAATTATTACTGGCAAAGTTCTAGAAATAATGATCACTCTGTCTCTAGCCATCATGTAAGCTATAGTAACCTACTATGTATACATCTGAGCAGGGCTGATTTTAGTCTAGAAGAAACCCAGAGCAGAAGTTGAAGATGGGGACCCAGTACTATGCTTGTGTCAAAAATGCCCTTCTACAGCTGGGGATGTGAGGGGTGTCAAGCCCCCAGAAGTGCTGGTGATCTAGATATTTTCTAATGCATTTTCGATTTTATTTCTGAAAGATAATTTCTTAACTGTCTTTCTACTGCTACCAGAAGTGTGCTTCCAGTACTGTATACATGTGCACAGATAAAATCAGTGTTATTTCTTCACACACACACACACACACACACACACACACACACACACACACACACACACACACACACACTGATACTGCCCCTGACAATTCAGGTCTAATACATGCACATACACATGTGTGCTTACCTGCCTGGCATGTTGGCTAGTTCAGAGTGTTTCTGGAAACTAGAACACCTGGCTAAAACAGGGAGGGCATAATATAGACTCTTCACATAAGAAACCACTACCAAGAACTTTTCCAGAGAACCAATTGCTGTAAGATGACAACACTACATGTTGTGCCACTGTGCCTATGACCATTTACCTTCACATGCACGCTACAAAGACCACCAAAGACTGTCACTTATTTTGTACAGTGATGAGGTCTGTCTGTGATGTAAAGTGAAATAATTTATTTCCAAATTGTTGCTCTTAAACATGCTGAAACCCCCCACCATACAGACACACATACAAACATAAACCATAGCAATGATTGTTTTACACCAGTTTCAGCAAACCCATTGCATGACAGTACTCCTGCTATGCTCAATTAGTGACTATTTATTAGTGGTCAAACAACAGCATGTATAATTCACTTTCACCAACAGACAGCTTCCATATTTATCAATTACACCCATTTAAACTGTGTATACTTCAGATGTTCTAACTGTGATATAAATAACACAGTACAGCATTTACTTTAAGCATATATATATTTTTTCACAAATGGACACTATTCTTGCAAAGCCAAATCAATGACTGTTTAATTTAATCCTAACAGCATGATCAGTCATTTTCATCTACAGACAGCCTCTGTTCCCAACAATTATAACCACGTTGTTAACTGTATACAGATCAGATGTTTGATTGTGGTACAAATAGCACACGTATCCTACAAAGCCAGATTAATGACTGTTTAAACTGAGATAGTGACAAAATCATCAGTTATGTTTATCACCAGACAGATCCTAAGCAATTATACCTACTTTTGTTGACTGTATACACATCAGAAGTCTGATTGTGTGAAAAATGACCACAGTTACTTAATATTCAACTTTGTTTCACACAAACAGTACCCATAGATCATAGATTCATAGGTTCATACTAGGCTATCTGCCCTAGGGCATTTATAAGCCTAGCCAGAGTGTGTTTGGCTTTCGCCACCCATTTTAAATGAATTTTGCTATGCCCTTTTTCGAGGTTAGTATACTGTCCTCTGTCTAACAGTGACACAGAAGTGATAGTAAAGGACTCCAGCTCATATCTCTCAACCTCTTTGCTTGAGAATTCTGGACAAAGACAAAAATAATGGGCAGACAAACACCCAGTATTAGGGACACTTGTTGAAATATTCTGATTCAGTTAAAATGTTAACAATACAGCAGGTTTTACATCAGCATACATTTTCAGAACTACAAGAAGTATATAGCTCTAATGGCTGGCATTATTGACTGACTGTAATCCTCAGTGATTTATTTGAAAATCTTCAGTGATTTACAAAGAAATTGAAAATCTTATGAGGGACATGGCAAACATTATTATGAGGCAAAGTCATGGACATTTTGCAAAGTCATGGACAGCTGGCAGGTGTGCTTCAAATGGAAATCACATTAATTCTGCAAACCTAAAATAATGAGCAAACAATATTGGTCATTTTCATCCACAAACAGCCCCCTACCCAACAATTAAAACAAATTAATTTTGTGAGTATATCTAATAACAGTAATGAAATGAACAGAAAAAAAACCCATCAAAATAAATGTGGCAATATTTTCAACTCCGTTTCACATAGGTGTTTGCCAGCACAATTACTTTTCTTGAAATGCTGTCCACTGTCCATATCTGGTTGATGGCAAGAGTTAGAAAAAAATAGCTTTTAGCTTATAACTGCTGCGTCTATCCACTGCTGCTGCTTTTTTCACCAGTGCTATGTCCACTTTGATATTACTGATAAAACTTTGTGCCCCATCCTGCAGACTGACTGTTTAAGATGGTATAGGCAGTATCCCACACAAAAGCCTTTACAGCTATGGTTGCTATAAATGCACTGCAGGCTCTTTATTCATTTTTCTATCTTTCTAACAAAACACAGGTAAAAGTTGAGCTGTTAATGAGGGACCTTGAGCTCCATTAGCCCCCCCCCCCCACACACACTAAATCATGGACTACAAATTTTGAACCATAAAGCAACACTCAATATGTAATTTAAGAAATCAGGTTTGATTTTCAAGAAGAACATGAGACCAGAAGTACATTCAAAACACAGACAGGTAGCAAAAAACTGTGGGTTCACAAATATAAATCAAGTAATAAAAACATGCATTTTCTAAACTTACCGATCAAGAAGTGTGAGGGAAAGGGTTGCACATCTACCTGTTGCATGTTTACCAAGGTAACCAAGGCTGTGCTATGGTTTGCTGAATATATGCCAATCATCTCTTTCCCTTGCACTTCTCTTACAACACTGTATCATCCAGTGCATCGCCTTCAGTGGCACGGCTTGAGATGCAGCCTGCAGAGGTCCTAGTCATTCTTGTTTAGCAGCTGTGCATTATGCCATTTCAAAGCCACTGTCATTCAGTACATTGTGTGGTCTAACATTTGGAAATGCACCTTCATTGTTGAACTAGCTTTCTTATTTATTTAAGTTTGTTAACTAGGTTAAAGAACTGCTACAGAATCCTTTTCAGACTCTACCTGGCTATAAATCAAGACAATATACACTAATAATCAGACAATGAAACATATGTGATAAATTAAGAGATAAACAAGTACAGTACATAAGACCACTTGTTACAACCACAACAAATATATTAAGTAAGCATCACATTAATAAGGCAATGGACTATTAAACATTTATGCATAAGCTGTAAACTGACAATAAATATGCTTGCAATTGATTGAGAACAGTCAGTGACCTGTTTAGGTTGTTTCTCTTTTGCCCATAGTTATGCAACTGTGGAGTTAATATATTTAAGGGAGGGTAGATAAGGAAGGGGGGCAGGAAGACTTTCCACTTGCAAAAACAGTGTGTAGGTATTGGGTATTTCTGGGTTTCAAACTGTGGCATTTTAATCATTTGTGACTGGAAAATCACCATTCAGACATCTAGGAGATGGTTATATCTAATGGAAACACAGCAGTGACTCTTCCAATGTTCATCACATGTTCAGGTCCACAGATCGGTCCACTTCTAAATCTTGAAAGCTCATAATCTCAAAATTCAAAACACTGAGTCCAAAATCTCGAAAGTTCAAAATACTGAAAATTCAAAATACTGAATCTCATAATTTCGAAAAAAAACTACAGGATACTAACACTACTATACTCCACCAGAAGTACATAGAGAAACAAATAAAAGACAAAGTTTATTCCAACTATTAGCAGAGGGTCAACCCCCCTGCTCCCCCCATATGGGGGGCTGTGCCCACCTCTCCCCCTGATACTTAAATATATCAACTCAGAGATTGCACTTTACTATGCTAAGATAAGTTATGTTGTAGTATAGTAGATTAAAAGGGAACATGACTAAGGTTACAACAGGCAGTCATGAAGAACATAATGGCATGTTTGCCATTTTCTTCTGTGGAGTGTGATCTTGGAGTTGATATATGTAAGCAGCATGGGGTGTGGGTGGCACAGCCCCCACATAGGGGGTACAGGAGGGGGTTTCCCCCTGTTTATAGTTGGAGAAGAGTAATATGCTTCATTATGTAATCGTACTAGACTATAGTGTTGGTGTGCTCTGTTTTGTTGATATTATGAGATTCAGTGTTTTGAACTTTCAAGATTTTGGACTCAGTATTTTGAATTTTGAGATTATGAGATTTCGATATTTAGAAGTGGATACCCACAGACACATCTTTAATGAGTATCCTTCTGAATTCGCTGTGTTGTACTGCTGCATAGGTGTGACAGGCCGCAACAGTCACATCAATGACCAGATAGCCATGACGTACTACAGCACTTTGCCCAGCCTCAGTGATGAGTATAACATAATTTCTACTACCTGTGGGATGCATGAAGTGCAGGCATACTCAAGATGTTTCATGTCATCAAGGTGAAAGAAAAAAAGAAAAGGAAATAACCCTATAGTTTATGAGTAAAACGAAGTCCCCAGTGCAGGCATCACAATGTATTGCATGTTCAAGGCTACCATTAGTACTGAAGAGCTGATCATTAAAAATGTTGGCTGTGGAAACCCAAAATATGACAGTCTGTAATAGTGCCAAAGGTAAAACTCATTCTGAATGGTCTTATCCATGTCTGTCTTAGCCTGCCATGTTAAGTATTACCCTTTAGTAAACACTCATAGGCTTTTCATTTGTACCATCTTGTAGATCGCATATAGACAATTATTGACTTGAAGGGCTACACCCATAAATTAAACTTAAGGTTTATTTTTGGAGATAATTACATCAATAAAGTATGTGATGGGAAAACTGATGGTTCCTAGTGTGTGCAACCCCCTTTGCATCCGGTTATAAAAACCAAGAAGTTTGTGAGAGGGAGATTAGGGGTTTGTTATGTAATAAGAACACCCTTAATAAATATCATAATTTGCCAACAGAAGAAAGAAAATGTTTCAATTCTATTAAAATGGACAATTCTATTAGAGTAGTGAAACTGGACAAGGGAGGTATGATTGTAGTCAATAGAGATGATTATGTTAACAGCATACACGTTACTGAGGATGAAACATATTACAAGCAGGTTATTAAAAGTAGTATTTATAAAACTTACAGGTATATTGATCAGTGGTGGAATGAAAACCTGATGGAAGGTGTCATTTCAGATACTATGTTTTCTTTTTTTCAAGTGGTTCATCCCAGAATTGGGAACTTATTTGGAATACCAAAAATGCTTGAGGATGACAGACATCTGCCATACAGACCTGTAGTTTCAGCATCAGCCTCGAAATTGGAACCAGTATCAAAATTTATAGATAGGGCTCTGCTTAAATTGGTGCAAACTAGTGATTCTTTTATTAAGGATTCACGTGACTTTTTAGCCAAAATTTGAGACAAAGAAGTAGGAGCAGAAGATTTGTTGGTAACTGTAGATTCTAAATCTTTGTACACGTGTATCCCGCACGACATAGATATGGAATGGGTAGGGTACATGTTAGTCTCCAGTGAACAATTTGAAGTGGAGGAATGTAAAGTCATGCTTGAGTACACTGAGTATATACTTACCAATAATTTTTTTGGTTTCAATGGGGATTATTTCTTACAGACCATGGGGATGACGATGGAGCCTAGGATGACACCAAATGATGCAAATTTGGTAATGAATTGTTGAGAGACACAGATTTTGAGTAAACTTTCAGGCTATAATCATATTAAGCATTATCACTGTTTTATTGATGGTTTGTTTTTTGTGTGTGGGGGAGAAGTGGACCAACTACAGTTGTTTATGAATGTTTTAAATGACAGTACGGAATTTTTAAGGTTCACTTGTGTTAGTGATGGAACTAGGGTTTTGTTTTAGATTTAGAGGTGTTCAAGAGTGAACAAACATGCAAGATTGGGTCTGTTATTAGTTACAAAAATGTGGCTAATAACAGTTTACTGCATTATTCTAGTATGCATCCTACCTACATGAAACACAATATAGTCAAGGGACAGTTGGTCAGGTTAAAAAGGCTGACCACAGATGATAGTTTGTTGGAAAATTTTATCAAAGAATAACATGACAGGTTTACACATAGGGGTTATCCTTCCACAGTAGTCAAAAATTTGATGCAACAAGAAAATAGTAGTAAGGTTACTATTCACAAAGACTGGTCTACCTGTATGCCGTTGATTTTTACAACAGATAGTGGGGCCATCAAGAATGTCATTCACAATTATTGTTGAATATTAGGGGTACATCCAGAGTCGGTAAAGGTTTTAGGACCAGCACCAAAATTTATTAATAAAAGTGCCAAGAATTTTAAAGAATTGTTGGAACACAATGATGAGGGAAACAAAAAAGGGGGTAGTAAAGGCACATATAAATGCCAAAATTTTGGTTTTTGCAGATATATTTATGAGAGCCCATATTTTGAAGTGTGTGTAAGTGATAGAATTTGGCAAGTACCTGGTTATTTCACTTGTAATTTGTATTTTGTTGCTTATTTAGCTAAGTGTTCATAGGTTCATAGGTTGGTACTAGGCTATTGGCCCTAGGGCCTATACAAGCCTAGCCATAAAAATTCCCTGGATATTTCTTCCCACAATATTTACTTCCCTGGTCCCCTGTCTAGCAGGGCGACTGACATGATCCCCGAAATTAATTTCCTATCTCCCATCCAATCGTCAAGCTTCCTTTTGAAGAGGGCCAAGGAGGCACTCTGCTTGACATGTATGGGCAGTCTATTCCAGAGTATGGGGAGTCTCTGGGTCAGGAACCTATCCCTCCAGCATGTTTTGTGATGACAAGATTTAGATCCCTGGAGCATGTGGCTCTGAGGGATTGGGATTTCTTTAAGTGGAGCATGTCCAACAGCTCATGGTTTGACATGGCCTTGTATGTTAAGCAGAGATTGCCTCTGAGTAGACGATATGCCACAGAGTATAGCTGGAGTTTTTTTAGACAGTCAGTATAGGGCATTTGCTTTAGACCTGTGATTCTTTCAGTGAGGTGTTTCTGCAGCCTTTCCAGCTGTTGCAGATGTCTTGTGAGGTACATACCAAATGGGGTGTTGTACTCTATAATGGGTTTAATGAGGGATGAGTACAGTGGGACAATGACCTCCTTTTTTCTGGATGAAAAGCCCTTAGTGATGAGGTGTGCCACATAGAAGGATTTCCTGACTGTTGTGGCAATGTGGTTATCGAAGTTGAGACCACTGATCACCTGTGTCCCTAAGTCTCTCATCACACTTTCTTTGTTTAGTGTACTGCCACCTATGTGGTAATTCATGGGTACATGTTTTTTCCCCAAAGGGGATAACTATACATTTCTTGGCATTAAGCTTGAGCCATGGCTCTGGCACAAGGCATATGTTTCTGTAAGGCCCTTTTGTAGAATATCCACATCATTTGGGGATTCAATAATGGCTCCCAGTTTGCAGTCATCTGTGAACCTTGTTAGCCAGAGTCCCTTAGTGTTGGCCTGTACTTCAGAGAAGTAGATGCCAAACAAGAGGACTGAACCCTGAGGTACTCCACTTGTGCATCATGTATAGGATTTTATATAGGCAAAGTCAAGAGACAGTTAAAAACAGAATGTATGAACACTACTATGCCACCAAGAACAATAATATTGATAATGCTTTGGTAAAGCATAGTTTTTTACATAAGGGACATACAACATTTTATTTTTCAGTTATAGAACATATCCCAATGGATTTTAATGGGGACAGAAAAGCAAAGTTAAATTTTAGGGAGTTTTGGTGGCAAGTACTGTTCAGCGCATATAATGAAACCGGTTTAAATGCTGGGGTGAATTACAAGGCAGTATTACAAAGGAACTATATTGGGATAAATGCAAATGATTTTTTGTCATGTTTTGATGCACTAGTTTATTGTATATATTTTTTCATGTACACACATAGTTTTTTCAAACATCAAAGTGAATGAGGAAATGTGTATTTTTTTAAAATGAAGAGGGTAATTAAGTAAGCCCTTTTTTAATTGGTTGTACATTAATTGAATAATGTATAAAATACATCATTAAATAATGTTTCATTATTCTGATGAAGGCCTTCTAGAAAGGCTAAAAGTGCTCAACCTGTGGTGACATTTGTGGTGATTAAACTTTTATTCTACAAGCTCCTGGTGATACTTCATCGTTGGTGATTTTTGGAATTTCTACTTTTTTCGTTGTCACCTTTGAGGCTGGTTTTAGTTTTTGGATTTAAACACTCATAGGTTCGTAGATTAGCATTATGCTAACTGATCTTGTGAGACATTTTAAGCCTAGCCAGTTACCCCTTGTGAGAATCAAATCCTGCACCTTGGATCTATAAGGTAAACACCCTAACCATTATGGCAACCTCCCACACTTTATTGTTTATTGCAGACCCAGACAACAAAAAAGCAAATCTGCTTAATGTATGAGGTTTAGATGAGGTTGAGTCTACCCTGACATTCAGTAAGAAAATTGATACAGTATTTCCCTGAGGTAACATTATATGCAAAAGCTCAAATCTAATGGTTTGATTTGTACAAAAATATCAAAATGCGTCATTGCTGCCCATTTTTAAGCTAGTGCATGGCACATTAGTAGTAATAAGTGAAGGAGGTTAATGGTAAAGCTTGCATCCAAAATCAGGCTGCGGGATACCTGGTCCTTAAAAAAGTGCATTACGTTATTTTTCCATTTTCAGCGTGGTGTGCTACAGATGTCATAGCATATTGTATGAAAACAGTTTTGTAATGTGCAATAAGTGATAGCATACTAGTGAAAAAAGATTATGCATACTCACATTGTATATCCTTCCAAAATATATGTTACAAGATGACATTTTTCCCTGTTACTAGCAGAAATTTTGTTCCACATTTCTATAATTAAGAAGAACTAGACATTTATGGTTATTTGCTAAAGACTGTTGAATTCCCTCACAGTTTAGTATTCCTAATATTCAATGAAGTGATAATCCCCCTTTATGTCCTATCATCTCAGCTAAAGAATCTAAGATTAAACCTAATTACAGACAGTTCAAGGCTATTGAGTCCTGCAACCATGAAACCCTACAATTTCCATCCCTAGACTGACTGTACCTTTGGCAGTCGTTGTAGATAATTGTTTGAATAAGGTAGCTTAGACTTTGTTGGGCATATTTTTTTTGTCATTCTCTGGAACAACTAAAGTAGTTTATTTTAGTGGAGCAGCTCACTAACCTATTAATCATGCAATATGAACATCAAGTAGAGACATGGACTGAACATGGTGAAATTTTTTTAGTGTTCAGCAATCCTCTTTGTGTTTGAATATTGACACCACTGGGCTGCTACTGGACTTGGTGTTAGCTAACATTTTTTTGTGTTTAGCAAAACTATTTTTAACAGGTTAGTAGTGTAGTAATGGAGGAAAAAACACCACATTTGCAAACCTAATTTAGAGTTAACATGAAAGAAAAATTGTGTTTGAATCCATGTTTACACTGATTTTTTTTTCTCATTTTAACAATGATGTCATTATTGTATGGTGTCCTGTGTTACAGCTTTTAGAATATTTGAACAGTTCAACTGATTTTGTTGTTGTTATTGTTTTTACAGCTGATGTTTCATTAAAACAGACCCAGCTTTGAGATATAGAAATCTTTTTTGACAAAGACAAAAGGATTCTGAACTCTGTTATGCTCAAGCCAACCATTACAATCATGTTTCTGTACCCAGATAGATGTCACCCATTGTTTGTTAAAAAATATGTTGTAACACAATTTGGAAATCAAGCTTTCAAAAACTAAGAATCAAGGAGGGTATAATCATGTGTGAATTATATCTAAAAACATTGTTTATAGAGACATTACACATTGACAAAGGCTGAACTGATTTCGATGATGGTGACATCAGTGGTAGAAGTACAGACTGTTTTGTCAGCAATGGTCAGCAGTGAACTTAATGTCAGACTATAAAGACAGTGATTTTTTAGGACATATTAGTGATGGCATTAGAGATACCATAAAAAATAATAAGAAGTTTTTTTTAGAGGACAAACAAGGTTAAAAATGATGGAAATCAGAATTTTTTGCTGAAACACAATGATGTACATGATGGCTAAATTGCACAAAGACAAAATAAGATCTTTTGTGGTTTGTGCTAGTATTATAGATACATTAATACCACATGATACATTTCGTTCAGCATGTAATACACTTTGGTTCTCAGACAAGGTGTGACTGCAGGTCTGTAGGGATATATGACTACCTCTGACAGCTGCAAAATGTTTTATGTAGGTAAGACAAAATGCAAACTATCAGAGACAATATACAAGCATCTCAACACTATAAGAAATGTATCTTCAGATGTTCTGTACAGGCATTCTTTAATATGTACTAATTTCAGAAAATGTTTTTTTTTATAAAAGATAACATTAAATCTGGCATTATAGAATGGGACCCAGAGAGTTTGTAGAAAAGGAAAGAGCTGGAATGGTGATTAAAGTTAAGCACCACTCTAGTGCCAAGAGTTAATAACTTTAGTATTAGAAGTGCTCTTTAGCTAAGGGAAGCTCTAATTTAAAATGACACAGCAAGAATGTAAGTATGGCAAATAAATTGTTTACATGACGTAAAATTATGTGTATATGGTTGCGCATAGGTATTTTGAGAATGACATTTTAACATTTCCCTTTAAAATGATATAGTAAGCTACTATTTATTAAAGTGTTTTATGCCACAAGGTTACTGTGAATGTCTTTTTAAACCATGTTCAAATTCATTTCTTCTTATTCTGCAGAAATCTTCTTATTTACTGTGCAGGTGAACATACTAAGTAAAGTATAACATTCAGCATCTTGGCTCCAGTGGAAAACCTGTTTTTGTTGTATTTGTACATGACTTTTAACTATGTCTTCCTATAATTTTAAATCTGCAAACTATGTAATCTTTTTACATGACATTATATATTTTACAATATTACAGAAGGAAGTCACATCTAGTTCTCAAGAGTAGTTATGTCAAGAGGAATAAAATAAGACAAAATAACTGCTTCAGACTAGCCTCTTGAATGTCATTTATATTAATAATTCAAGACTAGCGTTTCAGGATCCAACTCAGAAAATAAAAACAGTAAATAACCAGAAATGCTCGGCTTCAAACACTATGGTTCTAAAATATAAACTGAAAAAAGCGATCCAATGTACCACAAAACGTATTTATTAAAAACATAAAAAATAACGATTTAGCATTTTCATCAACTGCAATGCTGACTTCTTCAGAATACATAATGAATGCTAAAAATGTTTAAATACCATATCGTTTTGGCGCCAATGGGTCATAGCCAATAAACATCTAGTAAAACTTTTAAAGTGATACCTGATACTGTTTTCTCTAGCTCTGTGTGTTAAAAAACACCAATTTGTCTTGGTCTTAATACACACAAGATAAAAAAAACTCTATGTGCAATCACAAACATTTAAATAATTATTACTATACGAATAATGTAATCCAAAGTTCTACCTATGTCTGACCTGCTAGTTCATAAATGTGCCTGTAATACAGGTTTAATAAGAATGTTGTCATTCAGTCCAGGATATGTGGTGGCATCCAAAAGCAGCTGCCACTTCACTTCTTTCTCCCCCAGTATAGCCTTGATGTTCCCTCCCCTTGGATTACTATTGACTTGTTCCAATATAGCAAACTTGAAACTGTGATTTTCCCCTTTGCTTGCTGTGTCTGTAAAGGGCATTATTGAGATCCTTCTTCCTAATATTGTATGAATGATCTTAGATTCTATTTTTTAAGAATCTATTGGTTTTCCCGATGTAATATCCCAGACATTCCATACATTTGGCGAAATATGCAACATGTTTAGTGTTGCAATTACCATGTTTTAACATAACTTTTGTTTTATTCACATTATTAAGAGTAATGCTATCTACGTCTAATATGTAACTGCAATAGTTGCAGCTTCCACACTTGCGAGTGTGTCCTAATTTGTTTTGTTTTCTCATATTGTCACTGCTCTTCTCCAAGTTACTCTTAATATTCCTGTCCATCTTATAAACAAAAGTTGGTGTATCATCTATAATGTGGCTGATGTCCTCATCTGCCTTAAGAATGTGCCAATTGTCACACATTAAACGTTTAACTCTATCAGCATAAAGGCCATATTTCACTATACATGTTCGATTATAATGTGAATCCTTGCTGTGTTCTAACCTAGATTCAACCTGCAGAATTCCATTTCCTAATATAAGTTTATATTTGTTGCCCCATTCTTTTATAACAAATCTAGCAATATCATCTATTAAACCCTTGGGATATCCCCTCTCTGAAAATAAGGAACCAATGTACTGTATTTCCTGAACCATGTCATCATAACAAGATGTCATCCTGGCAGCTCTGATACACTGTTCTTCTAATATATTTCGCATTAATTTCCTGGGAAGGTTGCTTCCGTATTCTAAATAATTGTTACTGAAAGCTTCCTTCCTGAAAATTTTAGATTTGAAACCAGTGGAGGTGTTAACTATATAGGTGTCCAAATAAGTAATACCTTCCCTATTGATGTGTGTAAATTTTAGAAATTAACTGGTTCCATTTAAATATCTTGTAAAGGAGTATATACTCTCAAGCGGGCCATCCCATAAGATAAAAATATCATCCAAAAACCTTGTCTATAATCTTATATACTTATGATATTCACTGTTAAACAAATGGGTTTCTTCCCAATCTATCATAACAAGATTGGCGAAAATGGGGGCACAAGCTGCCCCCATGGCCACACCCTTGGTCTGCCTATAATATTCACCTTCATAAAAGATGAAGTTGTTGTATAGAACCAATGACATGCAGTCCACTATAAGACTAAACCGATCACATCCCAAATTTGCATATTTACTTATGCTGTTTTGAAATCCATCCAAACCTTCCTGTTTGGGAATGCATGAAAAGAGATCTACTACGTCTATGGTAATAATGATCCATTCCTTTTTCCATATGTTGGTTGTCAATCTACCTAAAAAGTCCCACGAATCCTTTAAAACATGTGGGACTATGTCATAGATATGTTTCAACCATTTATCAATAGCTGTCCCTATAGGAAAGGTTTTGGATTGGCTGCCCGATATAATGGGTGTAAAGGGGAGATTACTGATATCCTTATGCACCTTAGGGATACCTATGATGGTGGCTAGTTTGGGATAATCCACCTTCATAAAATTGTACTCATCAGATGTGATCCTGTTGTCAAGTAGGTACTCCTCTAAGTACATGTCTATGCGTCTATAAGCTATTTGTATTTCATTTATTGAAACAGTTTCATAGTTTCCTGATTGTTGTAATATCTCATACATCTTGTTAATATATTCAAAGGAGTCATAGATCAGTACTCTTCCACCCTTGTCGGGTTTTATGATCCTGATGTTGCTATCCAATTTAAACTGTTTCAATATAGCAGTTTCCTCGTGTGTCAAATTGTTCTTCAATTTACTACCTTGAGTGTTCTGTAAAAGTTTATACATTTCTTTGGTAACCACTTTCTTGTAGGTAGCTATACTGGGATGTGTAGGTGGGACAAACGTGCTCTTTTTCAAAAGCTTATTAGGTGTGGGTAGAATGGATTTACCTTTAAAGAAAATGGCCAAGTTTAATTTCCTAAGAAATATCTTTAATTCAGTTAAGGTGTCTACTATGTCAAATTTTGACATTGGTATGAACTTCATACCTCTGGTGAAAAGTTGAATATATTCTTTGTCTATTTTCCTATTAGTGTAGTTATACACATTAAACTTGCCCATACTACATAACACACCATTCTGTAAAATAGTCTCAGAAATGTTTGTACCTCCTACCAATTCTTTTTCTTTTTCATTTGCTCGCTCCATACCTGATCTCTATTCCTCCATTACCTTTTGTCCTTGTACCAATTTCCATTCCAATATGGGTGTTGGCACTGTTTTGTGCCCCCGTAAATTTTTTCTTATCATGATACCTATTATGTGCCTGACCGCTGTTGCTTACAGGATCATACCTGTTTTTTGTACTTGCCTCTTGTAGATATTTAGACTCTGCTCCCTTCATTTCTTTCCATGGGTATACTTTATTTAGTCTAAACTGTTCCAAGTCTCAACCAATTTTTCTGTTTTTCTTTTTAAATATTTTGTCAGACCTGCTCTCTACATTCTTTAATTGTTTATTATAAAGTTTTTCTCACTGAAAGAATAAGAGATCACTTTTTATGGCAGCATTCAATTCCTCAGTTTCAACAAGTAAATGGCACATTTTCTCATTATTGTGTTTTATAACTAGCTTCATAAACTCGAGACCAAAGTTATTAAACAATGTTTCATATTCATGTCATACAATATCAGTTAAAATAATGCCCATAGATGCTTTAAAAAAACATAGACCCAATGGAACAATTTTTAACTCAATACATTTCCTTAAATAAGCATTGTCTAGTTGAATTCCTTTGACAATTACAAGCTTTTTACCCAACATATAAATCATGTCCCTTAAGGTTCCCATTTCTTTGCTACCATTGGATTTAACTGAATTTTCCCTTGAAGCTAAATTACCATTACAATTAACATTACACATTGACAAAGGCTGAACTGATTTTGATGATGGTGATATTAGTAGTAGAAGTACAGACTGTTTTGTCAGCGATGGTCAGCAGTGAACTTAACAAGGTCAGACTGTATAGAGATAGTGATTTTTATGACATATTAGTGATGACATTAGAGATACCATAAAAGATAATTGGAAGGTTTTTTTAGAGGACAAACAATGTTAAAAATGATGGAAATCAGAATCTTTTGTTGAAACACAATGATGTACATGATGGCTAAATTGTACAAAGACAAAATAAAATCTTTTGTGGTTTGTGCTAGTATTATAGATACATTAATACCACATGATACATTTCGTTCAGCATGTAATACACTTTGGTTCTCAGACAAGGTATGACTGCAGTTCCACAGGGATACATGACTACCTCTGACAGCTGCAAAATGTTTTATGCAGGTAAGACAAAATGCAAACTATCAGAGACAATATGCAAACATCTCAACACTATAAGAAATGTTTCTTCAGATGTTCTTTACAGGCATTCTTTAATATGTACTAATTTCAGAAAATATTATTTTTTATAAAAGATAGCATTAAATCTGGCATTATAGAATGGGACCCAGAGAGTTTGTAGAAAACGAAAGAGCTGGAATGGTGATTAAAGTTAAGCACCACTCTAGTGCCAAGAGTTAATAACTTTAGTATTAGAAGTGCTCTTTAGCTAAGGGCAGCTCTAACTTAAATGACACAGCAAGAATGTAAGTATGGCAAATAAACTGTTTACATGATGTAAAATTATGTGTATATGGTTGTGCATAGGTATTTTGAGAATGACATTTTAACATTTCCCTTTAAAATGATATAGTAAGCTGCTATTTATTAAAGTGTTTTATGCCACAAGGTTACTGTGAATGTCTTTTTAAACCATGTTCAAATTAATTTCTTCTTATTCTGCAGAAATCTTTTTATTTACTGTGCAGGTGAACATACTAAGTAAAGTATAACATTCAGCATCTTGGCTCCAGTGGAAAACCTGTTTTTGTTGTATTTATACATGACGTTTAACACTACATCTTCCTATATTCTTAGGTCTGCAAACTATGTAATGTTTTTACATGACATTATATGTTTTATAATATTACAGTAGGAAGTCACATCTAGTTCTCAAGAGTAGTTATGTCAAGAGGAATAAAATAAGACAAAATAACTGCTTCGGACTAGCCTCTTGAATGTCATTCATATCATGGTTTCACAGTGGGAAATTAGATTAATAGTGAAGGATCACTGACGTGCAACTCAGAGGATTATAGTCATGCCAAGAAATTCACTTTAGTGAATGTATTGGGATATGAAGTACATTTGTGAGAATTTTTGTGTTCTGTCATGATATTTGTTATGGACAGGTCATTGCTAACACAGAACTTGAAAAACAAATCAGATCAGGCAAGCAGTTCCTCCTAAAGATCCTGCTACAAGTATTTCTGTCATTCTCTGCATGAGTGTGGAAATCGTCCAGAAGGATTACAGAATCCATAGGTGGCACAATTTTGAACACTCCACTCAGAATCTCTTTAAGGAGTCTAAATTCCTAGAATAGTTGTTATATGTGCATATACCCAAACAGCAGGAAGTAATCTGTTTTCTGAAACATAGTCAAATTCAGACTACCCTTCTGTTGCACAAATTTTACTGAATATCTCAAGGCCATACCTACACCTGTGTGGGACTTTTACTGCGTATCAGTTCTAGAGTAGGAGAAAGACTATTTCATTTGGAGCACCAGTTTCCAGAACCAGTGCTGTGGTTCCAAAACCAATGTTTTGTGTAGAGACAAAAATCAAATCAATCTTGATGGCACTTTCCACAGAAACTCAAACTACTCCTCTAGCAGAGAGCTGACATTTCATACAAAATAATGAAGAAACTTACAAGTACTGGGTAAAGTCAACACTCAGACCTATAATAAATGAACAAATAAGTGTAGTGGCTTAAGAGGTCAGTGCTGACTAAAGCAGCCATATTTATTTAAAAAAAAAAAAATATATATATATATATATATATATATCTATATATATATATATATATATATATATATATATATATATATATATATATATATATATATACATGAAGCAAAATATACTTGTATGAAAATAAGTAATGAACTGCTAGCTTTTGGACATAACCAGCTCCTTCATTAGGCATCAAGAAACTGCTGCAATCTAATCATTTATATAATCAAAAGCGATCACATAGGTAGTAGACTGACTCAGTTAATTAACATACCGGTTGAACTGAAGAATGACTAAAACGATCAAAAATGTAGTAACAACAATACTAATACATTAAACAACTTGAATGCTTTAACTAATGAAGCTTTTTAAACCTTTTAAATCCCATTTCTTTAAATAGACTTTTGCAAAATGCTGTTATTCAGACTCCTATAATTCGTGCTACCAAAATGTAGTTGCTACTTTGGTTCTACTAATTAAAGTTCATTCTTAAAGTCACTGTCTTGCCATGACTCTTATAACTTGCAGTGCTTGACATTTCTAACTTGTATGTAAACTTGTGTAAAATGCCAAAATAAAGCATTGATATCTACAACAGAATAACACACTTTTCATATAGAGTTACAAATGAATAAGAATATATATGTCACAAGTTAATCCGATATCTAATGAGTTAACTGTAGTTGAACATAGTTCTATTCCTTTTCATGTATGTGATTTTCCATCTTTGGAGCTATTTATTTTTAATAAATATCAGACTATTTGTCTCATACCAGTTAACATTTCATGTCTAAATGATTTTGTCTACCTTAATCTGCCTTGATCTCGCCTGCCAGTTAATTGACATTGCTCCTGATTCCCCCCTTATCTTTGCAGATGATGAACCCAAATAATGGACCCAGGCAGCATTTTGGTGCTGACCTCAGACTGCTGTATGGTTTACCTAGTCATCAGGTGAATGTAGATTCTGGAGCCAGGCTTGGGTTCCAGTATCCATAGTTTGAGTGAGGTTCTCAGTTTTTTAACCAAATCATCATGGCATGATTGTGGACTCCTCATAGTCTAGCCTCTCCACCTAAATCAATTTGCCAAGGCAGTCTCTGCCAAGAGCATAAGCTCTAGACAACATAACTCTAAGGATCACAGGGAACAGCACATCTCTCCACCATGATAAGGTCAAAATTGTCAGTGGCAAGACAACAAGAGTGGGTGAGATATATCCAGAAATCCTGAAGGTATTGGGAATTACTGTGGTGCTATGGATACGTACTGCTAAACTGGAACACTAGGTAATGGTTCCAGTTTAGAAAATGTGGAGAACAGGGTATGTTCCATTTATTGAGGTATCAACCCTCTCAGCCTCCATGGCAAAGGATATGAAGAGTGCTGGAAAGGCGATGTCATCCAATAGTCAAACCTAACAATGTAGGTCCCATTCTGCCCGTGGATCACTGGATCAGCTCTAATTCTTTGTCATTGCACAACAAATGGTGAGGTTGTGGGACTTTGTCTATATTGTCTATGTGTTTGTTTTTGGACATGAAGAAGGATTATGACCATGTACCCTAAGACATCTTGTGGAAAGTGGTACAATCGTGCAGAGTCACATGCCTGCAGTTGTGTGTCATTTAATTTCTGTTTTTGGAAGTGAGAATTGTTTATTTATTTATTTCACATTTGTTGACCTGGAAAGTCTGATTGAGCTAAAGCCATTTTTCAACAGAGGCCTGGGGAGAAAAGCTCCTCAAGAGTACATAAAAAAATCCACAAGAGTACATACAAAGTTTACAAAAAAAGTTAAACAGGGGAAGAGAGGATTGAAGGCTGGGGAAAAGGAGGGAAATTGTGGGAGTGTGATAGGATGAGGAGGGAGCAAGGGGAGCTGGAGTGGTAGAGGTAACAGTTAGCTATAAATGTAGTGAAATCAGGGGTAGGTGAGAATGGGGGTGGGATAGGGGAATGGAGTGAGTCCAAGTGTAGCAAGCAGAGCAGTGAGCAGAGGATTGATAAGCAGTGAAACTTAAATGTAAGTTTACAGGGTGAGTGCTACAGTAATTTGAGGGATGAGCCTAGGGGAGTTATGGTAGATTTTAAAGTTATTGAGGGAGTACTTAGCAAAGAAAGTAAAGAGGACAGGGAATATGCTTTGCCTTCAGTGCACTTTCCTGAAATTAGGTAAGTGCAGGACGGATTCAGAAGCTAGGGTGAAAGAAGCAATTGTTGAAGGTTAGACATAATGCAAGTGGAAGAGGGGGAGGTTAGGTGACTGAGATAAGTGTGCATGCCACAACCTTGTTAAAACCTATTATATAAAAGCACTTTGTAACACAGAGTGAGGATGGAGTATTAAGAGATGTACGTAAAGCCTTTGATGGTGATTTTGCTCCTGTCCTTGGCCACTTAACACCAGTCCTTGGGTTGATTACAAGCCAAGAGGGCTGTTATTCAGCCAGGCGTATTCGGGAGTGGGAGGAGTGAGATCACAAGTTCCCGGTAGGTGAGTGGCAATCACTCTTTGTTGGAGGCCAGGGGGCTGCAACAGGATAAGAGGCAAGTGGATGTTTGAAAAAAATTCTCAGCATTAATCTGAACATATTCAAGACTGGAAATGAAGTCTACCAAGACTGTGTCTTATCTCCACTTCTGTTTGCATTTTTTATGGATAGGATCTTTAGGTACAGTCAAGGCTTGGAGGGCATCTCATTTAAGGATATGAGCATGCTTATGCATACGCACCAGAAATTAATAGAAAGTAGTAGTGCATTCAGCACAAGATTTTTGTGCCTTTACCAGCTTAAGTAGCAGGATAGGCTTTACCTTCCCTGTGACCCTGTATCGGATTATGCAGGTACTAAGAGAATAGATGAATGCATGAATGGATAAGTACGTGAAAAATAAATGATTAAATCTGCTTATAAGAAACATTGCCAGTTTCAGTGTTATCAATGGAGAAGATGAGGAAGATAAATGGATTTAACAGTTGGTTAATAAGATGAGATAAAGTGGAATAATTTCTTTGACTAGAAATTGATGTTGCTCCTGGAGGGATAAGAAACACCTGCTAAATAAAATTATACAGACCAAAATAACAACTGGGATTGGAAGAAAGAAACAACAAATGTGACTAAAGTGTACACATGCAAAGAAAGTGACTGATAATGGTTTAGTAGGATAAAGCCACAATAAAACACAGAGGTCAAACAGTGAGGGGCACTGGTGACATGGTTAGGGCTCTGTTGTGAAACTTCAGAGTATTGAGCAATAAGGTATGTGACCATTTGGATTTTTGTAATGAAAATAATCCGGATATAGCTGTACTGCCTGAAATTTTAACAGGAATGCATAAAAATAGCTAATTAATTTGTAATTACAAAATGACTGGGTGTGGAGATAGGCAGTTTGCTTTAGAAAATAATCTGTTAACATTTATTTATTTATTTTATTTTATATTTGTTTACTGGGAAAGTCCAACTGGAATGAGGTCCATTTACAGTGGAGGCCTGGGGAGAAAAGCTCCACATCAAACATTATATTCAGTGGTAATTATACAATCAAGATATGTCATACAAGCAGTAATAAATTTACAATGGCTTGTTCCAGGCAAGCTTAATTTACAGAAGCGAAAACAAACTTATAAAAATATATAAAACAAACTGTGAACAAGCAGTTAGCAGTCAACAAAGGATATTTATTTAAAGCGCTTTTCGTCAGCTCAGTGGGCTGACTTCTTCAGAAACACAGCAACTGACAATGTAAGCCATATAAAAAGGTTGGATCAATCAACGCACATCTATCAATTAGCAGCTTAACAGATTTAAAGCAGCAACCCCTATGAAAGTTTACGAATGGCTAATCCTATATTCTTTATAATAATAAAAACAATAAAAACAGTTTGGAATAAAAACAGTGGAGGCCTGGGGAGAAAAGCTCCACATCAAACATTATGTTCAGTGGTAATTATACAATCAAGATATGTCATACAAGCAGCAATAAATTTACAATGTATTGTTCCAAGCAAGCTTAATTTACACATAGTAGGCCCTGGATGGCAGTATTTGGGAGAAAAAACTTCACATTAAACGATACAATCAAAAGAGACATCACACAAGACATAATAAATTTAGGATGGTTTGTTCCAAGCAAGCTTAATTTACACATAGTAGGCCCTGTATGGCAGTATTTGAGGAGTTTTTAGTACTGCATTATAGAGACAGTAGGCAGAGAAGAGAGAAAGGTAGGAAGAATTGGAGGAGAGCAGGAAAGCATTTATGTGATGCAAGGACAGAGCTAGGAATGCAAGAGGTGTGACTTAAGTGACTTTTTGAACAGTGAGATAGATGGTGCCGAAGAGATATTCTGGGGGAGGTTATTCCACTTTCTAGCTATGGTATGAGAGAAAAGAGCTTTCCCTGCAGTATTGTTAGCTTTGGATATACAGAGAAGGGTTTTGTTGGATGAGCGTAGAGGACGATTTGCCGATGATTGGTTTACTAGTTGATTTAGGGCTGGAGTCTTGTGGGGATTCTTTAGGATGTTGAAGGTGAGCACTAGTTGGTAGTAACTAATTAAATGAGGGAGTTCTAACCACTGTAGCTCCTTTAGGGAAAGGCAGTGATGGCTTCTAAAAGTAGAGTTATTGGTGAATTTTGCAATCTTATTGTAACATGATTCTAGTTTGTCTAGGTCTGTTTTCCTGATGTGGGTTAGGACTGGCGATGCATACATTAGGGTAGACAAAAGGTGGGATTGGACTAGGATGACTCATGCTTGGTCTGATATGAATTTTTTTGTGTTAAAAAAAAGACATTATAGGTTAAGTAAAAAAAGACATTATAGGTTAAGTATTTACAAAACTGTGCATGATATTTACTGTAAAAATATGTACGTGAAAAATAAAATGGGTGGCCTTTTGACTGTCTATAAACTGTACCATAGACTAGAGTTTAAGAACCAAAACAGAACTCACCAACTAATCATTAGTTGCATAGGTTCATAAGTTTACAGGTTCAGTCGTCAAGCTTATGACCTGCCAGCTTTCAAGAAGCTTGACTGCTGTAACCCCATGTTGATATTTTGATTTTTTTTTATTTTCCATATATCTGTATATAAATCCATTTCTATATATTGTAAAGTCCAAGTAAACAGTGAAGGTAGCATATATGAAAAAAAAAACACATTTTATTTTTCTATTTCATAAACTTAAATTAAAAAAAAACATAGCCCATTCATTTTTAAGCAAAGAAGAGTATCCTCAAGATTTTCTTTAACAAGATATTTATCGACCACATAATCATATTTGCAATGGGCTATACTCTAGCAAAGCCCCTTACTCAGACATTGATTCTAGCTCCACGATGTCCCTGACTAGGCTGCAGAACTTCACAATTTCACGCAGATCTATTAAGCTCCTGCTTACCTAGTCATGATATTCCAAGTGAGGAAGTGACTTTCTGAAGACTTTGGATAAGCAACCCTCTTTTATAGACTAATAATAATCAATTAGCACCTCATTTTTCTCTAATTTATACAAGTAACTAGCTAGCATTTTGTGGGAACTTTCCATAATCAAGCCATTGTTAAAGGCACAGTTGCACATTTACTTCATAGAACACTACAACTACTACCTTCTCGGCATGAAAGGCTTTGGCCTCATACTGCAGAATTGTAGAAGTTCAATAGCCTATCAGCATTTTTGTTGGCTGTTCTGGGTCTGTGGGTCAAAGTATATTGAAAAGGCTGGAGGGACAGCACCTACTGGCACAGTTCTGTTTTGCCATCAGTCTACCTGCTCAGCCATTATTGACTGGCATGGTCAGTTAACAAGCTGAAGTTTCTACACAACAGATAATACTTCAGAGAGTAGAAGGCCTACTTGATCGCTAGACACTCTTTCAAAGGCTCATAATCTTTTTTTTTTGTCTTTGCTTAACATCCACCTGACATAGCACACAGGATTTTATTCACCTTGAATGTCTAGAAATAACACTACCCTCCAAATCTGCATCTGGTGCACTAATGTATAAGGTAAATTCTTTAGCAAAAGCAGGAGCCAGTAACTCACGTTCAGAACCTAGGATCCCTTTTGGTTCATTAAGTGCTCTGTTTGTCTCAGGTGACCCTTGCTCCTCGACAGGAGCTTTTCCTTTTGTGGGATGTACCAAAAGGCAGGCAGTAGTCACAAACCTAGGCACAAACACTTTGTAATAACTAGCTAGTCCAAGCAAATCCTTCACCCATATTTTAATGTCAGGTACAGGCCAGTTTTTATGTACATTTTCTACCTGCGCCACTCCCAACATCTTCCTGTATTTTATTCCAAATACTTGGCTTCCACCATATCCAATTTAATTTTAGCATTCACCATCAAGCCTGTATGTCTTATAGATTCAAACAAATGCTGCCCTTTTGGTAAGTGAGACTCCCAGTCTCTGAATGTGCAGCAGCATATGTGGGGCTTCAGTATTTTATCCATCAGCTTCTCAAAAGTGGAAGAGGCTCCTCGTAGGCCAAATGATAACACTGTGCACTGAAACAGACTATTCAATGTTAGAATGGCTGTTTTTTTTTCTTTTGCAGAGATGATGAATTATATCTGCCAATATTCCTTTGTCACGTCTTGCATTGTTATGTATCTGGCATTTTGCTAAATTTGCAACTAACTCATCAATTCAATATAATGTGTTATATTTGCTCTGCCTTTCTCTTCCATGGTTGTCTGACCTTGTCATTGACTACACTTATTGTTTCAGTCACATCAAATGGCCTTTGCCATTTGACTAGAATTTTCTTTCTGTGGAGGGCAATTGCAATAAAACATAATCACCTGGGTCAAATTCTCAAGGTCAGGCATTTTTATAGAAAATTATTGTTGCATTTCCTGGACTCTCTGCATGTGCTGCTTTACTCTGAGGATAAGCAACATGACCAGCTTTAGTCTGTGCTGCTGCAGCCTAACACAGATTGCTCTATCATACCTTTAAATGGTTTCTCTTCTTCTTCCTAAGTTTCTTTAACAAAGTAAAACAGTCCTTCCGGATGCATGCAATTAAAATGTTCAAATGTAGTAAATGTGGCTATATGGTAACACTGTGCATTGAACTGTCTGATGTTAGAAAGGCTTCTTTTACAGAGGTGATAAATTGTATCTGCCAATATTCAGTATTCATCCATTGCAGACAATAAGTTTGGTAAGAAGTGGTCACTGGTTTTGCTTTCAGTATGAGTAACTTTCCTTAGTATGAGCTCCAGTATTTTATTGAATCTTTCTGCTAAACTATCTTTAAGTGTTGACTTGATATCTTTAACTGTTTGGCTAGAAATCATTGGCATCACTGATGTAGTACTCTTGGCATAAAGGAAGTACCTTGGTCAGCCATTATTTGTTTAGGGTTACCTGTTCTGGAGAATAACAGCATCAATTCTCTGGCAATAGCCTTGGAATTAGCTTTGCATAGCACTGCTTCTGGAATCTTTATAGCATTTTCCAGTATGATTTGACTAGTAGTCCCACAATGTCCACAGCAATAAGTTCAAATGTCATCTTTATGATGGACACTGGTATTAATGGACTCTTAAAACCATGATGGGCTGCAGTTTTCTATCACTCTGGACAATAAGCACAGGAATGTTATATCTCTTTTTATATCCCTGGTTAGTAAAATCTGACTTATACTATTGTCTTTAGTTTGTCCATCCACAAATAACCTCCTAATGTGGCCATAGGACAGCTTCATTACTAGAGTTGTGCAGTGCTGGCTCTATCATTTAATACAGAATGCCATCTTTCTCCTTACTTATTCTATATAAGATGTCATCCTAGCAATTATCACAGTAAACTAAAACTCTGAGCTGAAAATGAGCTGCTTGCTTCCTGTGCCCAGGATACAGAATGTGCTTCTTCACACATTTACACCTTTTCTTTGCCTATGGTGTGACTCTGAGCAAGTCATTTAATGAGAAAGTCCTTCTGGGTCACCCCTGCAAAGGGCCATTGTGTTAAGTAGGCTTACACAGTCAAAAACAGGTAAAATAAAAAAAAAAATCCTTCAGCTCAAAATAGGGAAACCATTGTCCCATACAGCCTTGGTCATGCTTTCACTTTCCATCATCTTTTAATTGTGGCCATAGCTGGCCTTAGGTATAGGCCAACTAGGCAGCCACCTAGGGCACAGATCTAGCAGGGGCACTTTTCCAGTATTTATTTAGTGTAGGTAGACCAGGATGGGGGCACCATGTGTTGTGGAGGGGGGTGCTGTGGAGCCCTTTTGCCCAAGGCACCAGATGACCTAAGGCCGCTCCTGATTGTGGCCTTTTAAATTTATGAGCCTCATTTGTAAGTCCATTAAATCTGGGATGCTTTCTTCCATCACCTGCTTTGAGATTGAAGGTATTAGCTTCTTCCTTCAAAACACTGGCACTACAACATCTTCTGTGTCTTCCTGTGTAAATAGAAATCTAAACAAAAATCACCTCCTGCCTTACTGCCTTTGCTGTAATATATACAGGCCTCTAGAGTGATTTTTTTTTATTTTCAGGTCATTGTCCCTCTACTTTAGTTAAGAGGAATTGTATTTCACTGCAAATGGTATATTAGAACAAATTGATGATCAGTTTTACTACTTTCGTAGCTTGCAGATATCTGTTGCTTAGAGTCTATTATGTACATTTTCAACTTGATACTAGCAGAAATAGGCTCACAATTCTGTATTCCCCTGTCTAGCTCACTTTTATTATTTGTTTTGTTCTGAGGATTCTAAGTTAAATGCCCTACCACTTCTAGTTTTTCTCATTTTCTATGTTAACATTTCTTATAAGTATCTGTGCATCTTAATTCTTGTATGTATTCAAGTTTCAGGGTTCACTGTCAGTTCACTTTCATTTCCTATACTGACATCCCTTTATAATTTTGAATTTATGTGGCACTATCATTGTGGTACATTTCTGTTAACAAATGGGATCCCCTTTATTGTCTAACCATAATCAAATTCTGGTTTCCTTTGCATTTACAATACCAATTCACTTCTCCTGATTTTGGTTCTGGATCTGTGTATGAGTGTATTCTTATATAGAATTATTGTATCAAGCTGCTCCATACCGCTTTCTTGTTAGGCATATTAGCCTGCAACACTGTGTGTGCGTGTGTGTATACATACATACATATATATATATATATATATATATATATATATATATATATATATATATATATATACATATATATCTATATACATATATATATATACATATATATATATATATATATATATATATATATATACACACACACACACATATATATATATATCTATATATATATATATATATATATATATATATATATATATATATATATATTATATATATGGGTCTCCTTCAGATCGTCAGACTTTTAAAAGATCGACTTTCATATGGCTGAGACCATATGATCAAACTTTTAAAAGTTTGAACGGTCTGAATGGAGATCTTCATACAGTGCGGAATGGGAAGATTTCCCCTTTCCACAATGTAGTGCGATCTCGGAATTCATATATTTAAATAGCAGGAGGTGTGGGGGTGCAGGTAGGAATGTTAGTTTTTTTGTTTTTTTTTTACATGTTCAAACTTTTAAATGTTCAATCACATGGTCTCGGCCATATGAAATTCAAACATTTGAAAGTTCGATCATGTAATGTAGACCTGTATATATATATATATATATATATATGTATATATATATATATGTATATATATTAGATATAGATATACATAGATAACGTATAGTGCTTTGAAATGGGGAAATCATTTCCTTGTATTACATCCTCATTCACATCAGGGGTGCAATGAAAGGATGTAACAGTGTTCGTAGAACTGTTTGAATTTCTGCTAGTGTAAGAAGGCACTCTTTTCTGTCATCATGAATGCATATTACATCAACTTTTTAGCTGTTATTAATCTCATACTTTCACACCAGGGACCCTTGCAAGTGTAATTGTGCTTCCAGAATCTAGCAGAGCTTGAACTTCCCTTCCTTCTCTAAGAATACCATATGTTTCCCTAGCTGGTTGTAGCACACTGACATAGTGCCGATTAAAGTATACTAGCTACTGTTTTATCACAAAACATAGGATAATGTCCTTTAAAGCATGCATTTCACATTTTACATTTCAACTACAAACACTTTCATCAGCATTAATAGCACAGAACATACCAGTGTGACACCCTGCAGATACATTTGAAACAGATTAGCACATCACTTGCTTTGTATTTCAGAAAATGTTATAGCTGAAATAATCAAGATGTCAGATGAGTTAGGGAAGAAAATGGATCTTGAGGGTACTCATCATTACATGAAGAAAAAACGTATTCCAGATTACTGGGGCAGAAACATTCTAATACCAGTATGCAAGGCCAGATCCAGCATCGGTGGCCTAGCTTGCTGCCTATGGCCTGATGCTGGGTGGCAGGCCTGCCCACAACAGTAGTTTAATAAAATAAAAAACTTTTCCTGCTTTGCTAGGCCCAGAGCACAGTATTCTTAAAAAATAGTTCTGGTGCATAGTCATTTAAAAATTAAAAGTTTTAGTTCTTCATTTTCCTTCTCTGCTCAGTGCAGAGAAAAAAAAAAGTTCCAGTGCATAGTAATTTAAAAAAAAATAACTTTTCCTACTTCAGCCTACTTTAAGTTCCTTTGCACACTAACTAAAAAAATGAAAACTTTTCCACAGTGCACAATGAATAAATTAATAACGAAATAGATCTGGTGCATAGTAATTTAAAGAAATAGTGCTTCACTCAGTCACGGCCTGAACAACAACAACGTTTTCCAGCCTTTTCCTTGGCATTCATGTCCACATGTAACGCTGTTAGCCAGTGAGAAGGCAGGCATTTTTGATGCATGAGATTTAATTCTAACGCTAGAACAGCACTGTGCAGAATTTCGGAGATGGAATCTCTTTTTGACACACAAGCTACAGAAAACACTGATGATTTAATTCTGATGGCAGAACAACTCATGTGTGAAAATTTTCCAGCGTTTGCTTGACATCCATGTCCACACACAATGCTGTTAGCCAGTGAGAAGGCAGGCATGTCTGGTGCATGAGATTTAATTCTGATGATAGAATAACTTGTGTGTGTGTGTGTCAAACTCCCCAGAGTTGTAGGGGTAATTTAGTCAAATGACTTGCTTAAATTCAACCCCTGCACCTTAGTTACAAGAGGCAAGAGCCTTAATCCTCTGCACAAACTAACTTTTTCTCTTTGGTAAATCACTAAGGATTAGAGTCAATCAGTCAATTTCAGTCCTGTTTTGATAACCTTAAATTGATTTTAGCATGGTCTGCTTTTATATTGTCTCCACTTTAGTACAGCATCTCTAATTTGCCTCATATTTATGCCATGCCCATGAATAGCTAACTTCCTAGTACCTATGAAACAGAATAATTATGGTGTAAAGGAAAGAAATTGATTATAGTAAATAGGAGCATCATCACATGAGCCATGCTCTTTGGATGTGATCTTTGATTTCCTTAATGATGACAATGTGTTTATTATCTGACTGTGAATAAACTGGACAGCATGAAGTCAATGAGTTTAATGTTAATATTTTACTATGAATACATTTTTAATTTAGTTTCTATTTTGCAGACACACAGTTGTGAAATACACTATGTTTGGGCTGCAACAGTCTGTTTAGCACTTATTGTAGATGAGTAAGGTTATGAGGTGCCTGAAGTACATGTTATGATCCCCTCAGCCTTCATTTATCTTCTGTGCGACTGCAAAGTTACTTCACTAAAGCATAATTCTGAGCTGCTCCTCAAAGGGTCACATGTCTAGTGGGCTGTCCCCATAGCAGGGTTTACATTTGTTTAAGCTCCATGGATCCAGTTTTGGCATTCTGCAGACTACAAGAGCAACAGGAAGGAGAAAGAAATACTCTAAGTGCCTCCATTTTGATTTTTTCATAATTTACTGCTCTCTGCACTTATTTTGTGTCATTTTTAATTGATCTGCATTCTTTTAAACTGTATTTGCTTTAATATTGCTACACACTCAAGTGTGCTAGCTTGTATTGCATTTAAAGTATTTTTGCTACTGCTTTTCTGCCAAAAAAACCCCAAAAAAGTTATAAGCTTGTTTCCCACCTTTCCTGTAACTAGTTTAGTCCAGATACAGATTTGCAGTATCCAGCTCTGTTTTGTAAGTTTCTGTGCCCCCCAGACCTTTCTATGTTGAAGGGAAGCATTCTAACTTATCTGTGGGAGTGGTAAGCACTAGGTAGCCTATCTACCACAAAAGGATTGGTTTCTGGTCCATAAATTGTAGTTTATTGGCTGTTTGGGCAGCTTTTCCATCCCTTTTAACTTTCTGGTTTAAAAGTCTGTGTTTGCATGTGTTTATGCACCACCCAGCAGCGCTCAACTGAGGTAAAATATTACTGGTGCCAGAAAGCCTGCTCTTCAACTTTTCCTTCAGAACATGTCCTTTTACGTTTTGCACATCAATTAGCTTAATCAGCTAGCACTTTAATAGGCTTTTGTAGCATTTATTGTAGCACACTTAGGTGCTATCAGCACTAGCTGTTCCTACTCAGTAACAGCACCAGTACTTATTAGTTATGACCACACTTCCTGGTATGATTGTAGGGCAATTTCCTGTGCTTTCTCCTGCTAACCTGGTGCACTTGGGCATTCTGAGACAGTGTGGCAACTGTCTAATGTACACAGACAACCCTCTCCTCTTACCTCCCAACACTCATACATGTGAGAGATACACTTATATCACCAAACTGGAAGCAGTGCACACTCCAACCATGACCGGACTAGCTGGTCAAAAGGAGAAGGTCAACACCTGCAACTCACTACATAGAACACACAGCTCTCCAAAACAGCAACCATCACAACCCACACATAGAAACACAAACCATACACCTACCTTTGTGGAGACTCTCAATAAAAATTTACCCAAACAACAGAGAGCCTGAGACAAAAATGCACTTGACCACCACAACACAACACCAACTCCAGAACACATAGCTCACCACCACAGTGTGCCCTCAACCTAAGCCCTTAAGGCAAAACAATTTGCCCAATGTACTAATCATAGAAGACTCAGTTGTGAGGCAGATTGATGTCCCCCTCACTAGGCTTAACAAGGAGAAGGTGACAGTCAGTTGTCTATCAGGTGCCAGGATTTGCCACATAACACATGCACTCAGGTCACTCCCCAATAAGTACAAATATGACTCAGTCATTGTCCATGTAGGTGTGAATGACCTAAGACTTATCTCCCTGGACTACATGAAAAGCGATGTGATGGAACTCTTGGATTATGTGGCCCAGGCAGAGCAGTATTCTACTGTCACCCAGAATGATACTACAGTACAAGCAGAAAATGATTGACTTCAACAATTGGTTAAGCTTCTGATGTCATTCTAAGGGGATCCAGTATCTGTCTGCCTGGGATGACATGACTGACATACCTCGATGCTTTGTCAGAGACAGCCTGCATCTGTCACCCCTGGGATTCCGGGTACTGGCTAAGGCTCTTGCCACTCCTAAAGTGCCTTTTTAGGCAGTGTTCCAAAGATCAAAATTTCACTGTAACAAATACATGAATCCAGTTTTGGCATTCTGCAGACTACAAGAGCAACAGGAAGGAGAAAGAGATATTCTAAGTGCCTCCATTTTTTTTTCATAATTTACTGCTCTCTGCACTTGTTTTTTGTTATTTTTAATTGATATGCATTCATTTAAACTGTATTTGCTTTAATATTGCTACACACTCAAGTGTGCTAGCTTGTACTGCATTTAAAGTATTTTTGCTACTGCTAGTCTGCAAAAAAAAAAAAAAAGTTCTAAGCCTGTTTCCCACCTTTCCTGTAACTAGTTTTGTCCAGATACGGATTTGCTGTATCCAGGACTGTTTTGTAAGTTTCTGAGCCCCCCAGACCTTTCTATGTTAAAGGGAAGCCTTCTAGCTTATCTGTGGGAGTGGTAAGCACTAGGTAGCCTATCTACCACAAAAGGATTGGTTTCTGGTCTAGAAATTGTAGTATATTGGCTGTTTGGGCAGCTTTTCCATCCCTTTCAACTTTCTGGTTTAAAAGTCCATGTTTGCATGTGTTTGCGTACTGCGCAGCGGCACTCAGCTGGGGTAAACTATTACTGGTGCCAGAAAGCCTGCTGTTCAATTTTTCCCTTAGAACATGTTTATTCTTTTACTTCTTGCTCTTCAATTAGCTTAATCGGCTAGCACTTTAACAGGCTTTTGTAGCATTTATTATAGCACATTTAGGTGCTATTAGCACTAGCTATTCCTATGCAGTAACAGCATCAGTACTTATTAGCTATGACCATCACTCTGGTATGATTGTAGGGCAATCTCCTGTGCTTTCTCCTGCTAACCTGGTGCACTTGGGCATTCTGAGACAGTGTGGCAACTGTCTAATGTACACAGACAACCCTCTCCTCTTACCTCCCAACACTCATACATGTGAGAGATGCACTTACATCACCAAACTGGAAGCAGTGCATGCTCCAACCAAGACCAGACTAGCTGATCAAGAGGAGAAGGTCAACACCTGCAACTCACTACATAGAACACACAGCCCTCCAAAACAGCAACCATCACAGCCCACACATAGAAACACAAACCATACACCTACCTTTGTGGAGGCTCTCAATAAAAAATTACCCAAACAACAGAGAGCCTGAAACAGAAATGCACTCAAGCACCACAGCACAACATCAACTCCAGAATACATAGCTCACCACCACAGTGTGCCCTCAACCTAAGCCCTTAAGGCAAAATACTTTGCCCAGTGTACTGAGGGTCATGCTGCTCAATGCTAGAAGTCTTAATCTCAAGATGCAGTCACTTGAAGCTCTCCTCAAAATGGAGAATGTCAACATCTGTGCTATAATGGAGACCTGGTTTAAAAAGGCATAAAGCACCCCTGTGCTCCCAGGCTACAAGCATTCCATACCTTTCGACCACAAAATACAGCTGGAAGCTCCAAAGGCAGTGGTGTCTCCATGTTCTTAAAGGGTACGCATACCTCTAGACTGGTAGCCCAGCATAATGCATCCAAGATACTTCAGGTACAACTAACACTGGGTAAGATGGCGATACAAGACATAGCCTGCTACAGAACCCCAAACATGTCCCTAGACTCTCACTCCAAGTTCATACGCACCCTGGAATCAATCAAGGTCCACCCCAATGCTCTCATACTGGGTGACTTCAACTACCCTTCCATCAACTGGGAAAACTATTCAAGTACCAATGTACAGGCCCAATGCTTTCTGGAATTTATCAGTTCCAGTTCCCTGGACCAGTTCATTCTGACCCCCACTAGAGGAAACAACATCCTCAACCTGGTTATCGCCAACATGGGATACTGTTGCTCCACACCTATAGTCAATTCCTCCCTGGTTAAATCCAACCACAAACTGATCACCATGGAAATCTCCGTCTCACCTACAACCCCCCCTAAGGTGACCACCCTGAAAAACTTCTCTAAAGCCAACTTTGTGCTCCTAAAAACAGAGGTAGCTAACTTCTCAGCACCCATGCCAATGGAAAATAATTGCATGACTGTCAAATCATACACCAATGCACTGTACAGGCACATACACAAATGCATGGACCTTGCCATACCAAATAGAACTAAGATGCTCTCCTCCAAAAAAGGAAGCCAATCTGGTGGTCCCCAGCCATCAATAAACTGTATAACAGAAAGAAGAAACTGTTGCAGAAAAAAATGAAGTCACAAGACTGGAAAACTTCCCTTATCAGTCTCAACAAAAAGCTGAGATCCCTTATCAAATGCTCTAAAGCCAGCCTTGAAGGCAAAATTGCGGCTGACACCAAAAACAACCACAAAGCCTTCTATAGCTATATCAAAAACCTCCAAGGCAATACCCAGATTTGCTCTGAGGTACTGCAAAATGACATTTCCTATACTGCGCCATCAGATATAGCCAACATACTGGCCGACAGATTCAGTGCCAACTTTACCCCTCTCCCCCCAAGGGCCCTATCACAATACCAGAAGAAAGCCTGGTACCCACCATTTCTGCAGCACAGGTAAAAGCTGCATTGTTCAAAGCCAAGAATACAGTATCCATGGGACCTGATAATATCCCTGGCTACATCTTACATGAGTTACAAAACGAACTGGCACCACATATGTGTGCTCTGTTCAATCACAGCCTTACCTCAGGCTATGTCCCTAATGAATGGTACACTGCTACATTCATCCCACTCCATAAAGGGGGGACTACAGACCCTGGGAACTATTACCCCATTAGCCTGATGAGTCTGGTATGCAAAGCAATGGAGTGCATCATTATGGTCCTGCTTAACAAAGATATAGGCAGTCTCCAAACTCTTGACCCCACTCAGTTTGGCTTTGTCAAGGGGAGATCCTACCTGCTGAACTTGGTTGACTTCTTCGAGGCAGTTACCAAGGCTGCTGTGGATGAGGGTAAGGCAGTGCATACAGCCTACCTCGACCATGCCAAGCCTTTGATACCATTCCCCACATAGGTATCATTGATAAACTCACCAAACTCGGCATCAATCCTTACATCACTAGGTGGGTTGCAGATTGGCTCACAGACAGGACCCACAGAGTGAAAGTTGTGGATTCCAAGTCAGACTGTCAACCAGTCATGAGTGAAGGCCCTCAGGACTCAGTCCTGAGCCCTCTCCTGTTTGGTATCTACTTCTCAGAAGTCCAGGCCAACACAGAAGGACTCTGGCTGACCAAGTTTCCTGATGACTGCAAGCTAGGAGTCATTATCAACTCCCCAAGTGATGCAGACATCCTACAAAAGAGCCACTCTGAGACCAATGATTGATGTCAGAACCATGGCCTGAAGCTTAACGCCAAAAAATGTGTTATCATCCCTTTTGGAAAAAACTCAGTTCCTATGAATTACCACGTTGATGGGAGCCCACTGAACACTGAAGGGGCAATAAAAGATCTGAGCACCCAGGTTGACAGCCACCTCACCTTCGACCACCACATTGCCACTGTGGTCAGAAAGTCCTTCTACATGGAACATCTTATAACCAAAGGTTTCACATCCAGGAAGAAAGAGGTCATCATCCCTTATTAGACCAGTCACTGATTATAACGCCCCATTGGGCATGTACCTGACCAGACTCCTACAAAAGCTGGAGAGACCACAAAAGTACCTCACAAAAAGGATCCTAGGCCTTAAACACATGTCCTACATGGACAGACTCAAGAAACTTCAGCTGTTCTCAGTCTCTTATCATCTACTTAGAGGTAATCTCTACTTGTCTTACAAAGCCATGTCTGACCCAGCCCTACTTGAAATGCTACACCTAAAGAAATCCCAATCTCACTGCGCCACATGTTCCAGAGATCACAACCTCATTATGACAATTAACAGAACATGCTGGAGGGACAGGTTAATCTCCCAAAGACTGCCCATACTCTGGAATAAGCTTCCCATTCATGTCAAGCAGAACACCTCGCTGGCCCTCTTCAATAGACATCTTGACGAGTGGATGGGTAACAGAAAGTTTACCCCAGGGATCACTGCAGTTGCCCTACTGAATAGGGGCACTGTGAACTAACACTGGGTGGCACGGTGCCTGGGCATTTTTTTTGGGCTAAGCTTATAAAGGCTCCAGGTTCATTAGCCTAGTGCACACCTAAGAACCTATGAACCTATTTGCTACCTGTTTACACACTTTATGAAAAATAGCTTGTGTAATAACACCCAAACACACTGTGATCTGAACCCAGGATCATCTGACTGAAACTGTTAGGTAGAAGTCTTACTTGGGGGAGTCAGTAAATGCAGTAGTACGTCATTTACAGGAAGAAGTGAATGAGCTGAGTTTTTTTAAGTGTGTGAAGTTTCCTTTTTTAGATTGAGGTTCTGCTGTCTCAGAAAGCAACAGTAAGGTGGGTGCCATAAATGCTTATCCATCTATCATGTGTACTAGTTGTTTCAGATTTCTTGTGCAGGATGCCCTTGCTCTGCTAGTTTGTTTCCCAGATGTACAGCATTACCACAGTTCACTGTGCAGGGATGTTCAGAAGAAAGAAAGAAAGAAAATGTACTAAAAAAATTGGTGCTTTACAGAGTACTCTTCTGATTGCGACTCAGAATGTTCTGCTAAATCAGAACAGGAGTACTTTGTACCGATTTTAGTGGTACGTTTTTATGATTTTAAGCAATGCCTCCCTCAACTGTTCTTCATTTTGCAGAATGTCCCTGATTTTGCCTCATGCTTCTCTCCTGTCCCTTGTAAAATTTCTTCTGTAACTACTGAGGTGAGGAATTGGATTACAGTCTATGGCATACATAGTCAGTAACTGCAATGGCACTGGCAGCAATAGGCATTAGAGGTTCCTTCTTCTTATTGTACAGAAAATAACTGCTAGTGCAAAACCTGACTTTCTATTAACATTTTTAATACAATTTGTCCCTTTGAAAAAAAAATTGTTCCTGGTTTTGGGTCTCTGTCTCTGATTCTTAATCTAGGAGGCTGAGATGGCAAGGGGGGTGCATTTGTTTGCATCAAAATGGTTTTGACAGTAGCAAGCTGAAGAACATTTCTGGACCATTATTTATCACTGTGCTCACTTATTTCATCTCAAGCTGGCATCTGAAATGCGTGTGTGTGTGTGTGTGTGTGTGTGTGTGTGTGTGTGTGTGTGTGTGTGTGTGTGTGTGTGTGTGTGTCTGTGTGTGTCTGTGTGTGTGTGTGTGTGTGTGTGTGTGTGTGTCTGCAAGTTTGTGTGTATGTATATATGTACATATATATGTTTCTGCAGGGGCCATAGCTGTCAACTGCCCCTGATTTGTCTCATATTTTTGGTCTGTTTCTTATAAAATCTGTGTTTTTGGCATGTTGTTGTAAATAGCAGTCACTAAATAATGACAGGAGTTTGAGTTTCAGACTTCATTTCCTTCCAAAAAATGCTTTCAAAAACAAAGCTTGCTATTCCATCAATTTCTCAGTATATAAGAAGGTAGGTTTGGGACAGTGATAAGGTCAGGTGAGCACACATTAGTATGGTGGTGCTAGGAGGTGGGGGGAGGGGATGAGAGGAGTGTATATGTCAAAAGGGGCCCTGGTAAGGCAAATGGAGTTGCTTAGGGGTCCTGCAACATGTCTCAAATTGGGCCCACTGCTAAGACTGAACCTGCATTGCAGGGATTTTAAGAAACACTGATAGGACCCCAGATTATTTGTATTGTATCTCTCAACTTCTTTGCTTAAAAATTCTTGACAAAGCCAAAAATAATTTGGTGGACAGTCAAAGAATCAGGGACAGCTTTTAAATATTACTCTTAATTTAAAAGAATCACACGAACTGAATCTGCATGCATTTTTTTTCTGAATAATCAGATGCATCAAATTAATATCTGGCATTATTGGCTGACTGTATATGATTTACCAAAAAATCAAAATGTTAATATGAGACATGGGAAAAATATAAGGTGAAATCTGGGATGTTCTGCAAACTTTTATACATTTTGTGAGGTATGTCAGTGGGCAGTTACTGGTTTGACATGGCAATAGTAGTGTCACGCAAAATATTCTATTTGCTATAAAACTGTTAGTGCTATGGCTTATGCTTATGTTTGTGGGAGTGTTGTATATTTGTGTGTGTGTGTGTGTGTGTGTGTGTGTGTGTGTGTGTGTGTGTGTGTGTGTGTGTGTGTGTGTGTGTGTGTGTGTGTGTATATGTGTGTGTCTCGGGGATTGCATTCTGTTTAACAGTAACAAGTTGTCAACAATTAAATTCACTTTCTGTCACAGACATCAGCATTGCCATTAAGCAGGACTGTGTTGATAGCCAGCTGGCTCACAGACAGGACATGGGAAATTAGAATTAGGGGGTCAGTCCACCTCTACAAAGAGGACAGTCAGAGATTGGCCCTGGGACTGTCCCTTTTAAGCATTTACTCCTTTAAAAAACGAACAAAAAAGCAACACAAACTGGTAAATCCACAAAAAAGAAGGGCGAGGAGGCTACCAAAACAAGAATCCTTTATTCACAAAATGATGGTAAGCGCTTTCACCGGCCAAAATGCGCCAGCTTCTTCAGACCAGATTCAAACATATCGTAAATAACCCCCAGTGGTTATATACACAAACAGACACTCAATAAGTGTCCTAATTAATTACCATAAAAATTATCCAATTAAAACTTCTCTTAAAAAACATGACTTAAAAAAACAACCTACTAAGCCGAGATCTCATCATCGGGTACCTATTATGCAAACTAAATACAAAGTGCAAATCCCATTAAATCTTATTATACTACATCCAATTTAACCCATCTTAAAAATCCAAAATAATATATAAAAATATCTGGGTAAAAACAATAATATAACCTAATGACAACCTAACGATATGTTTGAATCTGGTTGGCTGGTGAAAGCGCTTACCATAATTTTGTGAATAAAGGATTCTTGTTTTGGTAGCCTCCTCACCCTTCTTTTTTGTGGATTTACTCCTTTAGAGTCAAGGTCAATGTCAAGGGTGTCTGGCTGACTAAATTTGCAGATGATTGCAAATTAGGAGCAGTCATATAATCCCCCACTCACACTACATGTTCTACAGAAAGGGCTGACACAGACAAATAACTTGTGTCAGAGCCATGGACTAAAACTAAATGCTAAGAAATGCATAATAGTATCCTTTTGGATGTCATCCACCCCTGCTAGCTATCATACTAACAACACAATCCTATGAATTGAACAAGTCAAAGACCTGGGGGCACACATAGACAGTAATCTAGCCTTTGATCATCACGTGTCTACAGTGGTGAGGAAATCATACTATGCTGTAGAATGCTATGGCATCTAGGTCCAGGGAGGTCATTGTATTCAGCATTCATCAGCCCTATCATGGAGTACATTGCCCCTTTGGTATGTACCTAACCAAGCACATCCTACAATTGGAACATGCATAGAGGTTCCTCACTGAAAGAACACAGGGCATAAGTAACATGTCCTATGTAGACTGCCTCAAAACCCTATTCTTGTATTTTGTCTCCAACAGGCTGTTGAGGGATGATCTATGCCTGGCATATAAGCATTATCAGATGCGACCCTGACGGACTTCCTGCATATCCTCAAAACAAACAACACCAGAATTACCCATTTTAAAGACTTAAATCTTGCCTGTGACATAAATAGGACCTGCTAGAGAGACAGGTAAGTATCCCAGTGATGACCCTTTCTCTGTAACAGGCTCCCCATCCATGTAAAGCAGAGTTCCTCCTTAACCCAATTCAAATGTGACTTGGACAACTGGATGGGGAACAAGAATTTCATCCCTGTTTGGCACCTATGTCTCTAATGGACACATGCAGCCTGTAAATGATTCATCTCCCAGACCTCTATTTGTAAATGTTTCATCACCCAAACCCCTGCTGACACTTATCAAGGTTACCAGAACTTGCAAGAAGTTTGGGATGAATAGCTAGGCCTAAAAAGGCCCTTGTGGTCATTAGCTTGGTATACCTATGAACATATAACTAGATAACCCTGTGCATGATAGGTGGGCTATCTTTGGTGGTTTGGCAGGAGCAAGATGTGTGTGAAAGCATGTTACTTTGTAGCAGTGGGTAAGTAACCCTGCCATTTTACAGCACTTGTCCATGGTTCATTTCCTGGCTGTCGCTGTCTCTGTGTGAAGCCTACACGTATTTCCTCTTTCTGTGTGTTTTTGTTCATGTGCTGTGGTTTCCTCCAACATCCCAAAGACACAGTGTACTTGAATTGTTGTTCCGTGTATGTGCTTGTTTTATGTCTGTTTGTGTGAGTGTGTGTGCATGTGCCTGTGTATTTCTGCATTTTGGGACAGACCTGGCTTGCAGGGGGCTATTTCAGAGTGTGCGTGTGTTTGATTGTTAAAAATAATTTCACTGATGTTTGTCAGTTCGAAAACAATATTGTCAGGTATATGCATAATTCTTCTAGGTACCAGTAACAAATATATATTATTTTTCATAAATAAGGCATATAATTATCACAGAACATCCAGATAATAGGGCCCTAGCAGCTTCAATATCCCAGCCTATATAAGTGGACTTTGACACAGACTTAGTGGTGGCACTTGCCTGGAATCCCACCTATTCTAACACTGTTCCTGCAGAGAAGCACACAGTAGGTCACTATAGCTTGTGTTGTGGATGGGGACAGTGTGTTTATTATGTCTTTATTTTTTTCTCACAATTAAACCTCAGAGGTGTACTCAGAATGTTACTATAGCTTGTGTGGGAGCTAGAGGAAGTATGATCATTATTTCTTTAACTTTCCTCACGAACTTCAGAAGTCTACACTGAAGGTTGCTATAGCTTGCATTGGGGCTGGGAACAGTGTGGTAATTATTTCCTTAACTTTTCTCACAAAACTGAATGTATGGTATAACAGTTTGTTGTAATGTAAAAGCAATGCAACTGTAGTTCAGTCTGTGTATAGTAACATGAGCAAAAATGTTGCTTAGAAGAAGTCAAGGTAACAGAGTGATACTAAGACAGGAAGTATCTAGGGGCCCCCAAATTTGAAAATTGCAGGGGGTTCCCCAAAATACTAACATCAGCTTTGCCTATCCCAGGCTGCTAGCAAATGTGTTATATATTTGTCTTTTGAACGCCTGCACCCTTCACACAGATATTATTTTTTTCACTATATGCTATTTGAGTATGAATATTTGTATGTTACTTAGTTTAATGGGTTGCCAGATGCATTTTCAGCAAATGTGAGTTTCAAGGGAAGCAGAGGTTACTGTTTTTCATGCTATGCCTGTTTTCAACGTGAGTGTTTTGTTTTGTTTAGAAAATAGCTGTGAGTACTTTTTTCTGTAAAAGTCGAAATAGTTTTAAAGAAAATCCAAATTTCTGTAATAATTGTAAGAATAAGAAAGGAAATAGTAGGTATCCTGAAAGGTTTGAACAGTGTTTATGGTAACTGGGGATAGACAGGGAAGGAATGGAATATTGGTAAGGCTGTTGAGGGCATGCTTCATTACCCTGCTTAGGCCTCATTTTCAACAATCTGGCTCTGTTGATTCTGGAGTTGTATGCAGCAACAATGCAGCATTATTGGCCATTCAAGTAAGTCAGACCAGTACTGAGTGATGTCAGAAGGGATAGCTATTCTTTATGACAGGGAAGACATAGGGAAGTTAAAATAAGATCTTGGTGTCCTGCAAGCATGTAAGACCCCCCCCCCCCCTCAAAAATGATATATGCAGCAATATTTTTAATTTTGTATGATGTGGGTCATTGAATGAAAGCTGCTGCAGCATTTATATTGTTTAAAATTGTTTTGCTTAGGTCATTGCACTAAATAATGAATGAATTCATTAATAGGCCTGGATTGTCTAATATAGTCTAACAATTTTGCATTTTTAGTTATATAGTTTTGCAGAACCTTCTCTTTACAGCCTCCATCAACTGTGAAGGGGTTGATGTTTGTCAGGTCAAAAAGTCTGCATTATCTGGAGTGATGTTCACAACACTCTTATCTTCAGCATCCATGATGTAGTCATTGTTGCACATTACTATGGTACAGTCTTCTCTACAAGATTGGATTATAAAGAATTTCTGTATTTAGTTAAAAGCAATTAGTGCAGAGGACTAAAGCTTCAACTTGTTAATGAGATGGAAAGAGTGCAGGGTTTGAATCCTTCCTCCTTTATTTTCCTGCTGTGTGACATTCAGCAAGTCACTTATCCTAACAAAACTTTGGACCAATTGAGAATTTTGGCTATTCTCCTTAATGGCATCCTGGACTCCATGGCTAGTAACTATAGCTAACAATCTGAAATGTCAGGACCCACTAGAGCAAGTCTCGAAAACTGGAGGCTGAATGGCTGAAAGATCAGACTTACATACATTAAGTTTGAGATGCCATTTCTGGAATATTCCCTTTTCTCAAAGGTATGAGTTGGTATATATAATTTTGGAGGGTGTGGGGGAGCTTATTTCTCCCCTTCCCCCCACAAAAATAAGGTTTAAGGAGAAGAGCAATTTTCGAGATTTGCTCTTCTCTGGGTTTTGTCTTTTTTTTCGGCTTGTCGGCACTCGTCACTTCAAGTGCTAACATTTCAATAACTATGAACCTGTTTTTATTGTTTCATAGCCATCCCCTATTACATAGATCTAATTCTGGAAATGTTAATTCAATATCACAAGCACACAATTTTTTTAATGCAATATAGGTAGTTTACTCTTCAAGGGCTGCACTTATTTGTTGGTGAAGTACTAAAATATAAACTTGTTTGCCAGCAGCAACCTCTGCTCTAGTAATAGTTCTCTTTAATTTAGAATTATTCATATAACGTAACTTCTGCAGAGATCGTGCACATTGACTTAGCATATATTATGAAATGGTTAGTATTTCCTTTTATTTTATACGTAACATACTATTCTATTTAAACTGTGCTACACCCAGCTTTATCTTATGGTATGATGTTAGTGATCTTTGTGCAATTTAATGTGGTTCATGCAAAACTACTAATAAAGGACATGTAATTTATTTCTTCATGGTAATAAGGGGTGTACACCATTAATAAAGTGGCTATAACTGTTGGTGGGGGGTGGAAGGCTCTCTGTGGATGGAAAAACCTTATGCTCATATCTGGTCATTTTTAAACAGTCTTTAATCTGGCTTTGCAGGACTAGTGTGTGTGTGTGTGTGTGTGTGTGTGTGTGTGCGTGTGTGTGTGTGTGTGTGTGTGTGTGTGTGTGTGTGTGTGTGTGTGTGTGTGTGTGTGTGTGTGTGTGCGTGTGTGCGTGTGTGTGTGTGTATGTGTATTTGTGACCTAAGTAGGAATGCTATGGCTACTGTATGTTAGTGTGAAACAAATTTAAAATATGTGAATTTTGTCATTCTATTATTAATTTTTTGACACACTCATCGAAGAAGGATGCACTCAACGATGTTGCTAAAATCACTGGGTTTGGGGGGGTGTCTGTAAATAAAAATGCCCAACCCTGCAGAGCTAATAAAGTTAGAAGGTCATTAATCTGTCTTTGTAGGACTAGTTTGCATTTGTGTAAAGCAAACTGGAATGCTTTACTGTGGCTATTTTTATAATAAACAGAGAAGTGTTTTGTACAGTCAGTTTGGTAGCTGTTAATGTTTGAGTACAGATATTTGTAGCAGTTCGAATGACTTTTTATGGTTGAAATGTTGTGAAATGGGTACATTTGTCATGACTGGTTCATGCATTTTGTATCACTGCTTGCTGTATGTTCAAAACTACAAATTTAAAACACATTCTAACAAATGGTAATGACCGTCAGCTAGGTTCAAAAAGGCAGCGACGAGACACCGGCTCGGACTAAATAAAAAACTTTAATAAAATACTTCCAAAACTATTACATCCACGGTAAGCGCTTTCATCTGCTAAGCATGCAGACTTCATCAGAACAATTAATTGTGTATCAATACGCTAATTTAAAAACTTTTTGGCGCCAAATGTGTTTCACAAATTTAAAGTGCAAGTGCTATTATTTAACAAACAAATGAATAAACAATGAATAAATATTAACACATAAAGCTGACATACTTAATCTAAATCATCAATTGATAGATTATATATATATATGCCCTATACTGATACAAAATAATATGCATTATAATTTAAAATAAGCATCATATTGTTCCTATAATTAAAACTTTGCTATAACATCTTACGTGACTTCACATGAGTAAACTACCCTGTCATGACTTATAAAATACTTCATAAATCATATAATTATTCTAATGGTACTTTGTTATCTATAATTGTATGCATAAACATTATTTACCTTATAACTAGAAAATAGGTATTACCATATTGTAGTGAGGGATATAAAAAAAAATAAAATAAAAATATTAAAATTAGAAATAAAACTTCATACTATATTATGTATAATTGTTTCGCAACAAGGAAATGTGATCAATGAAGCTGATGGATGTAAACTGGATGATATCAACAAGACATACATTAAGTTTAAAAGGGGAAACTGTAACACTAAAAATATCATATATTTGGCAAAATGTGTATTATGTTCCGCGTTTTATATAGGAAAAACCGAGAGGCAGTTACGTAAGCGGATTTACGAACACCTATATAAAATAAAAACCAAAGATACAAAAAACGCACATTACAGACATATAAAAAAATACAAAAAAAATATATAATGAGGGACATAGTTTTAGATTTGGAATTATAGATCAGGTTTATAATTCCATTAGGGGAGGAAATTCAAAGGCAGTACTAAGTAAAAGGGAGACTGTCTGGCAAATAAGAACAGATGCAACGAGGGAACCAGGTTTAAATGAGTATATATCTATAAAACCTTTTCTTGAATTACAGTAAGGGTAGAAGTAACAAATGTTTCCTTGTTGCGAAACAATTATATATAATATAGTATGAAGTTTTATTTCTAGTTTTAATATTTTAATTTTTTTTAATTTTTTTTTATTTCCCTCACTACAATATGGTAATACCTATTTTCTAGTTATAAGGTAAATAATGTTTATGCATACAATTATAGATAACAAAGTACCATTAGAATAATTATATGATTTACAAAGTATTTTATAAGTCATGACAGGGTAGTTTACTCATGTGAAGTCACGTAAGATGTTATAGCAAAGTTTTTATTATAGGAACAATATGATGTTTATTTTAAATTATAATGCATATTATTTTGTATCAGTATAGGACATATATATATATATATATATATATATATATATATATATATATATAATCTATCAATTGATGATTTAGATTAAGTATGTCAGCTTTATGTGTTAATATTTATTCATTGTTTATTCATTTGTTTGTTAAATAATAGCACTTGCACTTTAAATTTGTGAAACACATTTGGCGCCAAAAAGTTTTTAAATTAGCATATTGATACACAATTAATTGTTCTGATGAAGTCTGATTGCTTAGCAGATGAAAGCGCTTAACGTGGATGTAATAGTTTTGGAAGTATTTTATTAAAGTTTTTTATTTAGTCCGAGCCGGTGTCTCATCGCTGCTTTTTGAACCTAGCTGACGGTCGTTACCATCTGTTTTTTCCTTTTCTGGTGTTGTTTTGTGTTTAACGTTCGACATTCTAACAAATGTTGCTGTATTAAATAAGAAGTGTAATTTGAAATGATCAGGAAGGAGAATGAAAGAACACGTGCATTTATGCATGGTCCTAAATGTATGCAGAGGGCAGATTGTTTGAAAGCAACCTGAGAACCAAGGAGCACTTAATCTGTCAGTGGCCAGATGCATTTTCAATGAATGTGGTGAGTTTGGATACATTTTCAATGTATGTGAGCTTCAATGGAAGAGAAGATTACTGCTGTTCATGCTAAGTCTGTTTCAAGAGAAGTTTACCATTGTTCACATTGTCTGTTTTCAATATGCAACTGTTTTGTTTTGTTTAGAAAATGGTCATCAGTGTTATTGCTACAAAAGCTGAAATAAAAGGCAGCCAAGTAATAAGACAGTGGTTGTGGGGGATGTGTGTGTCCCTTGTGCACTACCCTACCTAGGACCCCATTTGACTAAGATCTGTCTGTGCCAGTATAGAAAAATAAAGGGGACACTCACAGGTGTGTGCAGTACAGAGATATCAGACCTGTCACACTGCATGAAACTGCAGGAGAGTGTGACTGAGAAATGAATAGGTAGAGTAGTAGAAGGTAAAATGGGAATTGAATATATGGGATTCAGATGAGGAAGGAGTCCAACGAGTCATTCTTAGACTTGGAGGAAGTATATGACAAAGTCCCAAGAAAGGTTTTTTCTGCATCTTGCTATGGTATGAAGTCCCAGAAGCATTAATAGATTTAGTGAAGACTATGTACAAGAACCCAATGACACAAGTAAGAATTGTGTTCAGGCTCACGGGGGGGGGGGGGTTTAGTTGCAGTGGATGTGTATCAGGGTTCAACTCTGAGCCCACTGGTGTTCATAAAGATGATAGACTACATTAGCAAACAGGGAAGAGGGAGCAGATCAACAAAGCTGCTTTGTGCAGAAAATGTGGCACTGTAAGCGCATGCTGAACAGGAACTTACATGTGATGAAACTGAGTTCCAGTAAGACAGCTGTCATAGGTGCAAATTAGGGGAAACGAAGAAGGTGAAAACTGAGATAGAAGGGACGATAGTGGAAGAAATTAACAAATTCAAGTATCTGGGAAATGGTTGAAGAGAAAGAAGATTTATTGAGGAGATCAAAGCTAGAATCAGAGGTGCTGTAGCCAACTGATGCAAAGTGCCAGGTGTGATCTGTGACAGATGAATGTCAAAGAAGCTGAAGTGTAAGTTGTACAAAACAGTGGTGCAGCCAATGCTTTTGTATGGCACAGAAGTCTGGACAATGAATGCAGTGTAATAAAGAAAGCTTGAGGTAATGGAGGTGAAGTGCCTGTGATGGGTGGACTGGTGAAGAAATGAGACAAAGTAGCCCCATTTGTAGAGAAGGTCAAGGAGAACAAATTGTTGTGGTTTTTGTCCCATGTGCAGAAAAGCAAAAGAAGACTTGGTGAAGAAAGTTTGGGAGAGACAGGAAGAAGGCAACAGGAAACAAAGATGTCCAGCAGAAATGAAAAGATTGCATGAGAAAGACCTGTGACAGTCTGGCATGACTGCTGAAGAAGGCAGGAGAATGGCATTGAGTCAAGAGAGGTGGTGACAGTTGACAAGACACCCAAACCTCATACAGAAAAAATGAAAAGAGGGGGTTGATGGTGATGGTAATGATTCAATAATATGTTGATCAGTGATGTATAAAGTGGTATGATGATCTTGATGTAGTGACATAGACATTCCCTTTTGAGTTAGATGGGCTACAGAATATGATGTGATAGATGTATATTAGTCAGAGTTTAATTTGCTGAGTACCACTGTCCTTAAATCTTTAAAGAGAGTCATTTTTATGGTTTGATCATTTATTTTGTAATCATAATTCATGTCCTTTTTACTAAAACGTATGATAGTCCACTCATTGACATTAAATATGAGGTCATTACTATTGTGCCAGATGTGTTTTTTCTGCAGAAGATCTGGAGAACTGCTTTATTAGTTATTGAGATAATTATGCTACCCATTTTGCAGTCATCAACATGCTGGGTGTTCCATAGCCGATTTTCAGCCTTTACGTCTGAGAAGAATAGGCTAAAAAGAAGTGTTCCAAGTATAGCACACTGTTGGAATATCCAGGTAACCCCATACTTTGACTTGTGTCCTGTTTCATAACATGTGGTTTACCCATTGACTTACGTATGAATTATCATTTAATGCTAATTATTTGTAAGTTACTCCCTTATGGGTATAGTGCTGAAAGAATTTGTATGGTCAATATATTAAACAAAATCCACAAACTAAGAACCAGAGGTTGGAAAGAAAAGACTTCAGAGCCAAGTGCTGCTCAGGCAATATAGTTTTATTTTCAAAAGTTAAATGCTTTCATCCTCTAGTTACAGGACTTCATCAGAACAAAAAAAATTCAGTACCACCATAATAAATCCATATACCCACAGTGCCCAATATCCTGTCATTCAGGATAGTCCTTGAGAAGACAGAGACACTTACAAATGCCCACAAAGAAAAAAATAACCTGCTTATTGCCTGTTTGGACAGGTGAGTGAGTTCAAAATTCTGACATCCGTGGCAGGTGCAGATAAGCTGCTCAAACTTTCCACCTCTTCCACCTCGAAGATATCTGGATCTGGAGTGCAAAGAGATACAACCTCCTCTGCAGCCCATTCCTTATTGTGTAGGGGGTTTACCTGTTGGCTGAAGGAACGTTGGCCACTACCTACACAAACAAAGCAGCTTTCCCTCTTGATTTCCAAGTGGTCCCAGTCAGTAAAATTTAATTTACTATGTCCTCTTGCCAACCAGTGATTTGATAGAGGAACCACCTCTGACTTTTTCCATCTGATGCTTATCCCTTTGTGCAGCATCAGTATCCATAATAGGGATGTTAGGGTTCACCTGGCTGGAAGTGGGGATCTTATGAGCTTCTTTGCTACTTTCACCACCTTCTGTAGGGCCTTTCAGTCCAAAGCTTTGCAATTCCCGAACCAGAATGCAAGATTACTAGTCAAGGTGCTTTCAATGGTACCCCTATAGAAGGTTTTTGAAGACAGAATAAGGGAGACTAGCTTTTCTTCAGCTTCCACAAGAAGTGCAGGTGTTGATCTGCTTTCTTCACAATGTGGTTAGTATTTGTTGACCATGCTAAGTCCTAAGAAATATGCACACCCAGAAATGTAATGCTATTCACTCTCTCCCCTTTTTCTCCTTTAATTGTTAGTGGGTGATGGGAGTCCTTATTCTTTCTGAAGTCCATTATTAACTCCTTAGTTTTATTCACACTTAGGGCCAGGTTATTAATATTGGACCATTTAATGAAGTAGTTCACCTCATCTCTGCAGGCAGTCTTATCTCCACTCCTGATAAGACCCACTACAGTGGTGTCATCTGCAAACTTAATGATCTTGTTCGAATTATGTCTGGTGATGCAATCATGAGTTAGTAAGGTAAACAGCAGAGGGCCCAGGACACATCCCAGAGAAACTCCCATGTTTAGTGTTAAGCTCCTTGAGGTGGTGTTACCCACACATACTTTTTGAGACCTATCAATGAGAAAGTTAAAGATCCAGCTGCATAGGTGGGTGTTGACTCCCAGCTGGAAAAGCTTCTCAATCAGTTGTTGAAGGATATCCGTATTAAAGGCAGAGGTAAAATCAATGACTAGCATCCTTACATAACAGTTTTTGTTATGTACCAAGGATTCATGGATAGCAAGTGAGATGGCATATGTTGTAGAGAGGTTGGCCCTGTAGGCAAAGCAGGGAAGTGCAGTTGACTCTTTTCCTCCTAACTCTTTAATTCTCCTGATAACTGGGACCATGGCCTTAAACATAAACTTAAAAAATGACATGCTACTATTGTCTGGGGTCACTCTTGCATTCACACCTGCAATCGACATTCCTGACACAGCTCTCAACTATGTCTCATCATCAGCTCTCTGTCGTTGTAATCAAGAATCTGCACTATCACTATCAGGTGCTTGGGAAATGCAGATGAAGGGTTTTTCGTTGCCACTCTGTGTTCCCTTTCAACATGCAACATGGGGGGTGGCATTGAAAGGTGATGCTCAGCTGCTTCCTCATCAAATCTAGTGCACTTCCTCCTTCTTTTTTCCCTGGACTGTCTGTAAACCTTAGATTATCCCTGTGGCTACAGTTTTCAAGATCGGCTAATTTCAGGTCCATATGGCAGGATTTTTGCTGTAATTCAGCAATCTGAAGCCCTTGTACAGTAGTGGTTTCTTTCTGTGTAGCCAGTTCTCTATCTTTGTTGGTGATCGCAGCACTTACCTCTTGTAACATTGTGTTCAGCTTTGCCGATGCTTCCTTAAGCATGGCTGTATCTTGTAGCACCACTTGTATCATTTTGGTTGGATTATCCAGTGTTTTGGCCACTCAGTCATGTCTGTTGATCCTCCCTACACATTCTTCCAGCATCTTGACTAGGCCTTGAGTACAAACAAAATTGGATCAGAGATAAAAGCAAGCCACAGCATACTAGGAAACAGTTGAAAATTGTCAAGCAGGGAATGTAGCTATACAATACAAGTCTAGATGGGCAATAGTGCCACAAACTCATGTGAAAAGCTGCAAGAAATGTCTTAAACCTACACTTCAGTTTGGAGCCACCATTAAGGCAATGCTTCCAATGAATGTTCCCATGTGCATTACCTTCTCTTTCAACTTCTTATGCAGTTAAAGAATACCTTATTTGCTTTTCAGTCTTTGAGACCAAGTTGAGTTCAAAGTTAAATCTTGAATATTTGATAAGAAAAGTAAGTCATTTTGGTACTTTGCTCTGTCTAAACATTTTTTATAAATATGGCAATTTCTGAAAGGTAAGTAGTACCTCTTTTTCTGTAGTATAGCTTATTCGTTTTATGATACCATCAGATGGATTTTGTCAAATTCACATGTATATTTTTGTCTTATTGGTACATGTTTATTAACACAGAAGTAAATAAGATCAGCAAACTCATTGACAGTATCGTGAGCAGATTTATATGGATTATTGGGGATTGTATCCCAGTCTGCACTAATAAGCATGCTATTTATTGCATCATAGTTTCTACTGGTAACTTCTGGAGAGAGAATTTATTTTTGAATGAGTTTGATTTTAATTACAGGCTAAAGATGATGGTATCTTGATCCATGTTACTTATAGTAAGTATTTGGGAGCACAAAGATACTTGGTTTGTTGCTTTAATATATAAGATATTGCCATCCTTATTTGAATTTTGTACTTTATATTTTTGAGGAGAGGGGCATGAAGTTCAATAGTGGCAGCACACTACGTGAGAGCCACTTAACTGAAAATAACACATTGACTAATCACATGAATTGACTATTTTACTGACATGAAACACACTCATCACAAGCATGTGCGTGCACACACACACACACACACACACACACACACACACACACACACACACGCACGCACGCACACACACACACACACACACACACACGCACACACACACACACACACACACACACACACACACACACACACACACACACACACACACACACACACACACACACACACACACACACACACACACACACACACACACTTATGTAATCCAGCTTTAACAAACCTATGCACCCAGCCAGCAGAACACACAAAAATGCACTTTTTACATTGGAGAAAGCACCCACACATCCAACAGAAGGCACCTCTACACCCACCAGAATGAATAGGACCCTACTTTTCAACCTCTTAGCACAAGAAGAATGGACAAATCTAAAAATAATGGGGTGGGGCAAAGATCCAAAAATGTGGAAAAATTTTTACTATTGTGCTTATAAATATAGAAAGTTGAGAGAGTAAAAGATGTTATGTTAGCCTGCATTTTCTGAAGGATATGTTGTCTGGAACACAAATGTCTGTCATTATTTAGTGACTTCAATCCTCAAAAATTTGCAAGAAAACCACAAATTTTATGAGGAACATACAAAAAATATGAAACAAATTTCTGGACATTCTGTAAATATCAAGACAGTTAATAGGTATGAATCATTCCTGACACTGCACCTACCTTTAGTTAACAAACACCCATTTTGCACTTCGGTCACACAACACATATCAAACAGGTCTATATTATACCAGTGAACGCTTGAAATTGCGACTGCTGTATAATCGACCCAAACACTTTGAAAACATGGATCAGTGATTTATTCCCAGGGGAAAAAAAAATCACTGATCTGTAAAAAATTAAAAAAAAAAAACACAAAATAAAGTGGGGGTCTTTGCCCCCTACACCCCCTCCTACTTAAATATACCAAGTCCAAGATTATACCACAGTGGAGGAAATGGCAAAGTCCCGAAAATGGCCCAGTGATTTTATTTTCCCCTGGGAAAAAAATCGCTGTTCCATGCTTTTGGAATTTCACCATTTCGGGTAAACACGTTCGATTAAACAGCGTTTGCAACTTTAAGCATTCGCTTACATAATGGGAACCCCATCAAACACACACCTCAAGCCCTGCTCATACACAGTAACTGGCCAAAATTATAACATCTTACTACATTTTAATTGCGGAGTGTATAATATTTGTTGGGTAGCACAAAGGTGCTAGATTTGGCTTGTATTCATTTCTCATCTGAACAATCAGTTCTGACTACAAATTTTAGGATATACTTTATCAAAACTATATGCTGGACAATAGGTTAACTTTTATCAAGGCTATAAAATATTCTGACCAATGCAGTCATAAGGCTCATCTGTTTGCTACATCACAAATATGCATTTAATTCAATTGAAACACACTTGTCACAATATGACTGCTTTAATGCTATTATCAGCTGTAAGAAATGGATGTTACAAATATTAATATAAGCGCTAAACATGACATTTTGCATTTACTTTAGTTGTACTTTCTGCAAACTAGTTTTTGTCAAATACATTTAAACTGACATAATTTAAGTCAGGAGGGGTACCTGTAGCATACTTTCAGAGCTTCAGAAAGATTTTTTTAATTGCACAACCAAATACTGTTTACTTAACAAATCTGAAGCATATTTATCCCTTTTTAGGTATACATAACACTTAAAATGTACATATTTGAGCTTCTTTTCACTAGCAGATACGTATTTTCTACCTACACCGAGTAGCAGTTTTGACATATATGCTAACAATGTGTATACATTAATCTTCAAATAGAATGGTTACATAAAAATATTTTTTCACAAACTGCATACTAGTAGGAGAAATATTTTCTTTCAGGAACGCAACATTAATTTGGACCTTGTGGTGTTACATTTTCTTAGAGAATTGTATCAAAGGCTGGTTACTGAAGAGATTACACTGTACAGCTGAATGGATGTCTTAGTAAGACACGAAACCTGTCACATCACGTTCACAAGTTTTACATAGTCTGCAGTTTTCAAATATATAATTACTTGTTTATGTCTAGTACAAGGCTGATCCATTTCATATGGAAGAATTCATTTTAGAAGTCCATACACATTTTCTGCTGAAAACTAGATGTTTTACTCTTTAGAAAATGTTTAAACGCATTCATTATTTTATACTAAATATAAATTTAGCAACATCAAGGGTCAAATAATACAGATCAGAATAAAATATGAAATAACAAAATCATGTGTTTAGAACTGCATTTTACTTATGAATTGCCATTATATATAAACTAATTTATTTCAGTTTGGTAACTGGGTGGGTAAGGTGGTCTTAGGATCATTGTCAGTCACAGTGGTAGTGCAGATGAGTGAACATCAATCATAGCAAGCATATTTCATAGATTACAAAATTAGACAACAAGATGAACAGAAGACATTTTCAAGTCCATACAACAATGACATGACAGAACAAGCTAAACAAGAACATGAACAGATTACAGTTCAAGTATGTATGGTAACTGTATGACAGAGCAAGTAATATTACAACACATGATGTGTGTTTCTACCTCAAGGTTGGAAGGTACTAGCTTCAAAGCCAACCCTCACAGTTGAGCTTTGAAAGGTCTGCTAACAGAATGCACCCCAAAAATGAACAGAGTTTTGAACAGCAACACAGATTGTATGTGGTACCTATTGGAGGAAAAGTTGTGTGGGCCAACTGCTTTAGACTCCAACTGTTGTACACAATATCCTCTACATAGGAGAACACAGATGACAAAATGTGTACCATGATAGAACTAACAAGTTGGCAGTGTAAAAACTGTCCAAAAATTGACTAATATTGGTTAACGTATTATGGTTATTTGCCAGTGCTAAGTTGGTTGAGAACCTGGCCTACTTTCATCTATCTTACAGAACTATGCTAATGGTGGGAGGGGTCTACATGCTCCTATTTCACAGTGTGTACCCACTGTAAAGCCTACTGGCCTTGGATCAGTAACTGCTATCCAGTTGTCCAGACTGAGTTACCTAGGATAGCTCTGTTGTGTGAAAGCTTTACATAAAACCAGTGAACCTGCCAATAATCAATTAAGGATTGCTACACTAAATATAGGTTCACTGAAAGGATGTTGCTTTGAAGTAGATGACTTGCTGGTAAGGAGGAGACCAGATATTTTATATACTGTGGAGACAAGGTGGAAGGGCAGCACAGTGAAGTCTCTTGGCCTGGAATACAGACTCTGCTACTCAGGGGAGGACAGGCTAGAAATGGTGTGGGAGTTGTGGTGAGGGAGTGATTTCAGAAGACAGTGAGGAATAGAAAGCCAGGTTTCAATAAAAAGGGCCTTGAACAAGTTCTTTGGAAATGTAGAGGATGAGTTGAAAGAAGAGGGGGCTATACTAAAAGAAGAATTAAGGAGAAACATACAATGGAAAGTGCAGGTGAGAAGGCATCAACAAGGAATAAAAGGGGCTGAGTTAAGACAAAGGCTGAGGTCTAGGCAAATTTTGAGAAGACAACTGAGTGCAGATGAAAAGTTACAATTAAAGAAGATGAAAGGATCCTGGCAGGGAGTATGAGTATAAGGGAGAGGCATAATCCCAGCTCACCAGCAGCAATTAAAGTATTAGCAATGCAAATGAGGATGTAGAAGCTAGAAAGAACAATTTTTGAGTTAACAAAGACAGAGATCATGTAAATAACAAAGTAGTCCAAGGATATTCTTGGAGAGTTCAGGGAATATTTCATGAATCTTTACGGAGGAGAGGAGGAAACAAAGGAGGACAGGAGGGAAACAGAAAAATATCTAGAGGAGTCAAATCTTCAAAAAATAGCAGAGAAAATGGGAAGTGACCTTTTAGCAGAGATAACAACAACCCAGGTAGAAGAAGCTGTATGCTCACAATCAGATAATAAAAATCCATTTGTTACTCATTTTTAGTCTTTCAGCCATCTCACTCACAACCTCTTCTACTTTTGGAATATCAGCTGTTTTCCACTTTTTGATTTTGACCTTCTTTGCAAAAAGCATTAAAATCTAGACTAGTCCTTGGGCCAGATTTACGAAGGCTTGCACGGAGTGTAAGAACAGTGTAAGACTGCAGACAGGCACTATGTCTGCCGAGCGATTCAACAATAGCCATTAGTGGCATGCATGAGAGCTTCTAAAGCTACTCTTGCACGGACAGTGTTAGTTTATGCAAATTACCTCATTTGCTGCTGAAAGCTATGCAAATGAGGTAAATTTGCGATCCAGGAAGCACTAACCTGTCCGTGTAAGAGTAGTGTTATCTGCAGAAATGTAGCCCGTTGGTAATGGAGTACTGTTCTGCAAATAGCAAAACGGAGCAATGACAGCTCCAAATAAAGGATGCATCCAGCCGAGGAAGCATGCCAATGGCCAAATATAAGGCCATTGGCATTTATATGTGTTGCAAAATAATGAAAAATAATATTCATTTTTTCACCCCTGATCTCCGATGTTTAAGCGTAGTGCAGCGGCGCGCAAACGTACGGCGCTCTAAAAACCAGAAAAAAAATTAATTAAAAGTGAAAAATAGGCATTTTAATACAAATATTCATCTGCCATGCAAGTGAATGGCAGACTGAAGACAACATGGCTACTGAGTAGTGGTTGCTAAGGAGGGAAGCACAGTATGAGAGATGTAACCAAGCATTAGTAGGCAATCCTATGCAAATGAGTATAAGGATAGTGAATCACAATTTTCCCTGCCATGTGAACCATGTCCCTAGAGTCTAAGAGTAGGATTAGGGGAGTAACAGAGTAGAATATAGGTGACATCATGAGGGGGGTATGTATCAAAGACTGTAAGCCCATTGGAGCAGAGTGGCATGTGTTTGCTGTGAGTTACTGAAGACTGGAAGAGGCGTGTCTCTAGTTGTCTGAACTGAAAGCCAGAAACTGAAGGCGTACACTGTGGCTACCACCAAACTTTCTTGCAAAGATGCTTACACTGTGTGCGTGCGTTTGCGCGCCTGTAAACCCATGTAAGCCTGTGTGCACCCGTGAAAGCCTGTGTAAGACTGTCAAAACCTATGTGCGCGTGTGTGCACCCGTGTAAGCCTGTGTAAGACTGTGTAAGCCTGTGTGCACGAATGTGCACCTGCCTAAGCTTGTGTAAGCCTGTGTGCACGTGCGTGCGCTTGTGTGCATGTGTTTGCACTTGTTTGCCCCCTGTGGAAACAGAAAGGGAAAAGGAAGGAAAAGTAGTAGTAGGAAGTTAACCAAGGAGAACTAGCAGAGCTGCCAGGTGAAATCAATCAGAATCAGCCAATTACACAGGCAGTATACTAGCCCAGCCCAGCCCAGCACTTAAAACTCTGCAAGCAACATTCCCCCATGTTTTACTCAGAAACACTGCAACACTGCAGTATACAAAGAGAAGTGAAAACTTAAAAAAAGCTTAACTGAGACAAAAAAATGTTGGGGCTGCCATTGCTATTATAAGGCAACATGTGCAAGATGCTGAGGGTGGTACCATTGGGAATGTCGCTGAGCAACCCACAGTAAGGAGACGGAGAGGAGTGTACAGACCCAGGGTAATCTACCAGGGGCTACATGAGCTGGAAATAGTGGAGCGCTATAGAGTGGACAGAGAGCTCCTGCAGCAAATTGTTGAGCTGTGCAGGCCACGCCTCACACACAGAACCAACAGAGGGGAACCCATCCCAGTGAAAACCAAGGTATGTGTTGGCCTAAGAATACTAGCAACAGGTACCTTCCAGAGACCAACTGGTGATATGATGGGGCTTTCACAGGCATCAGCATCCAGGGTACTGCACCAGTTCCTGAATGCCATGTCAGCACATGTCGGTGATCATGTATATTTCCCCAATTCCTGTGAGGTATTGGCAAGCAATATGCATCTCTTCCAGCAAATAGCAGAATACCCTGAGGTAGTGGGTGCAATTGACTGCACGCACATACACATCAAAGCACCAGCCGGTGAGCAGGGTAGGGCCTACATCAACCGCAAGGCCTTCCACTCCATCAACTGCCAGGTCATGTGCGATGCCCAGGGCATAATACTAAATGTGTGTGCTGGCTGCCCTGGAAGCTACCATGACTCCCATATCTAGCATCTGATGCAGCTGTACCAGACATTTGCCAATAGGGACATCCCTGACGGTCACCTAATGGGGGATGCTGGATACGCACTGGAGCCGTGGCTGATGACACCCATCAGAAATGCACACACACCTGAACAAGAACTCCATAATGAGGCACACACACAAACATGAAATGTAATCGAGCATGTTTTTGGGATGCTCAAGTCACAGTTCCGGTGCCTGGACACATCTGGTGGAGCCTTGCAGTACTCACCAACTACATGTACCCAAATTGTCATGGTATGTGCCATGCTACACAATATGATCCTGCAAAAACAGCTGCAGCAGTAACAGCATGGGGCAGGGCCAAACAGCCCCCCACCATTGCCAAGGCCTTCACAGGCACAGCATGACTCAGAGGAGGAACAACCTGAGCCTGCCCCAGTAGGCAGAAGGAGGCGTGCCCTGAATACCTTGGCCTTGGCAAAGAGACAACGCATAGCACATACACTGGCTCAGTAGGAACCCTGGAAATTATATCTCTCTCTGACTTGCGCATAAAATAAAAGGGATGCCTAACTCGACACTACCTGTTTTCAAACATGTATAGGGAGTGTAGTATGTGCATCCAACATAGGCAGCCCTGCAGCACCACCGGAGGCATGATTGCTATGTTTTATGCAATATAAAGAAGTGCTAAGCAGCATTTATCAATATTTAAAATATGTAAACAAGATTGCCTGTGCCAACTAGCGCAATGTTAGGCAACGCTGAGCAATGTTGGGCAAGGTCGGGCAAAGTCGTGCAAAGTTGAGCAAAGACAGGTAAACATGCTCATATTAGCTTTACTGTCCCTTAAGCAGTCTGGTCTGCCTAGCATGAAAATAAAAAGTAGTGACAGGGCTCGAACCCATGATGCAGTGTACTATAGTCACAGTACTGAACCACTAAGCCATGGTAACATTTCAGCAGCGCAGACACAGCAGGGCAATTGTACAGTAATGCAAACACAAAGAAATGCTGTAACATGTCCCTAAAGACGCATGTGGGTAACCTCCCCCACAGGCGTATGCAGACAGAGAACATCAGGCCAGGCGGTGTGATGTGGGCTGTGTAGGCTATGAAGTTGCAATCTAATATATGTGGCATTGGACGCTAAGAAGTGTAGTACAGTAGTATGCCTCAAGCCAGTACGATAGGCAACAGTACACACTGAAATGGTGTACCGTACATAGCAGTGCAGGCATAGCAAATGTGTATAAGTGTCAGGTGAACCCCTCATCATATGTACACCCACAGTAACAATCAAGTGTGCCCCTGGGTAGAAATGTACAAAGAATAGCATCCCCCCCTGTATGTAGAAATGTTGATAAGTCTATGCGAAGTGTCTCATGGAAGACCTGCAGGCACAGCATGATCTCTGTTGATCTATGACACAAAGGTGAGGCCTGCTGTAAAAATACAACCTGATTTTCCATACACATATAGTATAAATGTCTATACTGGGCGTGCTCACACACTCCAACAAATGTAATGGATTTCATTCAGCATCACACAAAAAGGTCATACTGGGCATGCTCACACACTTAAAAAATGAAGCAAATGTCAGGCAACAACATACTGAAAGGTCATACTGGGCATGCTCACACACATGCCAAATACGGTGGTGATAATAAGGGATCTATGGACAAATGTGGATAGACATCTCTACTACCAGAAACACATTCACAAAGTTGTCAGAAAATCATGCTATGTGTTCACACAAACCGCCAAGGTCTGTGCATGTATGTCAAAGGAGGTTCCCAGTACTCATCAGTCATCAGACCCATCAGAGAATACCACAACACACTTGCGATGAATCTGACTAGGCATGTTCAGCAGCCAGAAAGACCACTGAAGTACCCTAACAAGAGGATTGCTGGCCTCAAACAGTAGCCCCATGCAACAAGACTGAGTGTAACCCAATCTGTACCCTGTTGCATACTGTCTACTCAGGAGATCTCTGCCCAACAGACAGGTCCATGTCACGGGTACACTCAGATCTGTTCTGAGTTACAGCTCAATGGCACTAAATATACAGACCCAACTGATATTGGCAACATCCTTTCAGATAGGATCAGTGTTAACTGTAACCCCCTCTCACCCATGAAAGAGCACATCTCTATAAGGGAAGACTGCAAAGTTGCTGTCATTAGGGCTGCACAGGTAAAAAACACTCTCCAAAGCCAGTATCACAGCAGTCATGGGACCAGGTAACTTCACAGGCTGTGTTCCACACAAACCACAGAACGAACAGGCGCCACACGGACATACCATGTGCAGTCATAGCCTCACCTCATGCTTTGTGCCTGTTGAATGGTGCACAGTGATGGTCATCCCACTACACAAGGGTGGAGACACCATGGACCCCAGGAACAATTGCCCCATTAGCCTGACGAGCACACTCTTCAAGGCCATGGAATTTATCATCATACAACATATAAAAATTACATTTGTAATCCCCAAACCCTGGAACATAACCATGTAGGGATTGTAAAATGCAGATCATGTCACCTAAATTTGATAGATGACATTGAAGCAGTGAACAGAACTATTGACAAGGGTAAGGTGATTCACACAGCCTATGTTGATCCTGCCACGGCTTGCAACACCACCGCACACTCTGGAAATATAGATAAACCCACTAAACTATTTTTATTTTTATTTTACATTTGTTGACCGGGCTAGTCCAACTGGATACATGTCCTTTTTCAGTGGAGGCCCGAGGAGAAAAGCTCCAAGTACACAACACATTTAATATCACAAGTTTGATTGATTTACAGTACAATAATATATCACAATACATTATGAAAAATAAGATTGGTACATAGCACAATGGGAATTAATTATATTCAAATGATAGGAAGGAAAATAGTAGAGAGGAGGTAGGGAAATTAAGGATAGAAGAGACATCATTCAGGATAAGACAAGACTTGTAAGGATAGTTAGGTAGGTGGGTTAGGTTGTGAAGCTAAAGAGTAAAAAGGACAGTGAGTAAAGCAGTTCTAAGAAATAGGTTTTAAATTGAAAGTATGAAGGAAAACAGGGTAGTACATAGGAAAAGCAAGAGAGGAGAGATTAGTCAGGGTTATTACAAGAACATAACCAGTGGTTGGAGAGGAAATGTTTAAGGTTAGATTTGAATAGAGGAGAGATGTAATAGCTGTGAGGTCAGTAGGTAAGTGGTTCCATATTTTCCCAACAAAGTTAGAAAGAGAGAGTCTCCTGCAGAGTTATAAGAGAAAGATGTTTGCATCTGCATTTTATTAGTAGAGCGTAACTTTTTTAGGTTGGAATATGGTGTTATGAGTGTGGAGAGAGTTGGGGTGTTATTGGGTTGATGAAGGACTTTATGGGCAATAATAAGTTGGTTGAATTGTAAAAGGTGAGGTAACTCTAGCCAACCTAGTTGTTTAAGGTTCTGACAGTGATGTGTCCTATATGGTGAGTTAGTGGCAAACCTGGCGATGTTGTTATATGATTTGGCTAGTTTCTTAAGATTGTTTTGAGACAAGTTGGTGTAAATGGGGGAGGCATATAATAGGGTAGAGATTAAGTGAGTTCTTGCAATTGTAGTTCTGGCTAGTGGAGTAAGAAATTGTTTGATTCTGTACAGGGATCCTAGTTTTTTGTTAGTAGATTGTATTGCAGTGTGTATGTGAGTGTTGAATTTTAATTGGTTATCTATTGTGATACCAAGAAGTTTGGTGGTAGTTTCAGGAAATATAATGGTACCATTATTAGATTTCAAGGTAAACTGAAGAGGTGGAGATGAGTGTGAGGGTGTAAAGAGTAATAATTTGGTTTTTGGGTTGAGGAGAAGACAATGGTTTAAGAACCATTTTCTATAGTTGTGAATGATTTTTGTGAGAGAAAGAAGTTCAGTTTGGGAAGACGCTGAACAAATGATTGTGGAGTCATCAGCATATTGTATGCAGGTGGAGAAGGGAACAGAGAGATGTAGATCATTGATAAAATGGAGAATAGTAGTGGACCTAAGATAGAGGACTCCTAGGGATGTAGGAAGAAGTTCAGAAAGATTATTCTGCCAGAGTACAGCTTGTTTCGGTTATCCAGGTAGGATGTAAACCAGTTCAGGGCAGAATTATCGAGAGATAGGGACTTTAGAAGGTGAAGTAGAAGTTTATGGTTGACCATGTCAAAGGCCTTAGAAAGGTCTACAAAGAGTGCTGAGGAATTATTGTTTTTTTGTTGATACAGTTGGTAAAAGGAAAGAAGGGCAGTGGTAGTACTGGAAGCCATGCTGACAGTTGGATAGAGATTATGGTGGATAAGGTGGGAAATTAATTGTTTATGGATACATTTTTCCATAATTTTAGCCAGTGGAGATAGTAGAGCTATGGGACGGTAGTTTGAGTAATCAGCAGAATCACCTCCTTTGTGAATGGGAATAATATGTGAGATTTTCCAGATAGATGGAATAGTACTTTCTTTAATTGTTCTATTAATAAGTATAGAGATGGGTAGGCAATAGCTGTGGCACCTAGTTGGAGGTATTCCTGGTAGATTGTCAGCTGAGGGGTAGAAGGTTTAAATTTTAAGTAAGATATAGGAGGTGGATATTGGTTCTAGGTGGAATGGAGGGCAGTATCTGGATTTTGTTGATTAGCTAAATTTTGTACAGCTGAAGTAAAAGAAAGTATTAAAGGCATTTGCTGTTTGTGTAGGGTCATTAGAGTTGGAGCCAAGTGGATGTGGTGTGTCTAGTTTACCTGGGGATATGAGCCTGTTAATAGAAGTCTTTTGTCCTGTAGGATAGCTTTTTGTTATGTTTCTTTGTTGCCTGAAATGTTGATGATCAGTTATGTGTTTCGAGGTGCGCCATTTTGCCCAGGATTTATTCCTGGATAGGATAAGTTTTTTAGTCTGGCTTGTGAGCCATACTGCTGGTTGATTTTTCACTCTGATGTTTCGGATAGGGCATGATGGTCAAGGGTTGTGAGGAAGGTATTATTGAAATAGGATACTGCTTCATTTATTGGAAGGGACTTGAGAGGTTCCCAGTTACAGTGTTTAAGTTCATTTAGGAACAGTTCCTGGTCAAAGTGTTTTTTACTGCGTGCAGTTCTAACTGGGGGGGAAATATTAACATTTGTTTTATGTCTAATTATGTATATTAGAGAGTGGTCACTAAGGTCATCAGGGAGGGTTCCTGTTATATAATTATCCTGTGGACGATTTGTTAGTATCCAGTCCAGGATACTTTCTTTGTTATTAGATTTGTTGATTCTAGTTCCAGAATTAATGAGTTGTGTAAAACCATGCAAGTTGATCAGAGACGATTGATTGGCATTATTGCATAGGTTCCAATCAGTGTTAACGTCTCCTAGTAGTAAGGTTTCTTGTGGGTAATTGAGGGAAAGACAACTTAGTAGGTCTTCCAAGTTATTTTGATTGTTAAACTAGGTATAAATTGCTATGTCACAAGATGTGCTGCCAACAGGCCTACTGACAGAACACACACTGTGAAAGTAGCAGACTCCAAGTATGGCTTTGGACCAGTGATGAGTGCAGTACCACAAGGTCCAGTCCTGTGTCCTGTCCTGTTTAGTATCTACTTCCCTGAAGTAAACTTCAACATGGAAGGTCTGTGGCTACTGAAGTTTCCAGGAAAGCTGCAAACTAGGAGCCATAATTGTAAACACTAAAGATGTGGACATCCTACAAAAGGGCCTTACTGAGACAGATGGCTGTTGTCAAAGCCATGGGCTGTAGCTCAATGCCAAAAGGTGCATTGTCATCCCCTTTGTTAAAGGCTCTGTAGCCAAGAAGGACAACATAGGCAGTAGTATACTTAACACTGAAAGTGTGACAAGAGACCTTGGTTCACAGGTGGACACTGGACACAACGGTGATAATCACATCCTCACAGTAGTCAGGAAACCCTGCTATGTGGCACACCCCATCACAAAATGTGTCTCATGCAGAATAGAAGAGGACATTGTTCCCCACTACTCATCACTCACTAGAACTATAAAAGAGTACAACTCCACTTTTGCTATGTACCTCATAAGCCAACTACAACAACTGGAAAGCCTGCAACAATACCTCACAAAGAGTATTAGTGGCCTGAAATACATGCCATACACAGACTATCACAAAATGCTCCATCAGTACTCCCTTGCATATCTCCTATTCAGATGTGTTCACTGCCTAACATACAAAGCTGTGTCAAATGCAGAGCTGTTGGACATGCTCCACGTAAAACACTCACAATTCCCCTGACCTTTGGACCCAAAACCACTAGTGAAATACAAAAGGAAGGGGTGTACACATCTACCATATGGATACCCCCACCTCCAGGTTAGTGGCACAGCATGAGGCCTTGGAGACCATGCAAGTGCAACTAAGATTGTGCAAAGCTGCTCATCATATTGTAGCCTTCTACAGATCACCTACCTTGTCACAGGAACATCACACAGTATTCCTGAGAACAGTGAAAAATATCAAGGTCCTATCAAACAACATTATATGAGGTGAATACAACTACCCAAACATTGAGTGGGAGAATCAGTTGTGTACAACGTCCATTGCCCAATGTTTCCTAGAGTTTAACAGCTCTAACACCCTGGAACAGCTAGTCACCATGGCCACTAGAGGTGACACCATACTGGACATGATCATCACCAACATGGGGTACCAGTGTTCCACAACAGAGATAAAACCCTCGCTGGTAATATCAGATCATAAAGTAATCACACTCGACATCCACATCATGCACCCCCACCCAGCCAATGAAACCACCGTGAAGACATTTTCAAAAGCAAACTGCACACATCCCAAGACAAAAGTGGAAGGTTCCAAAGACCTCTTACTATAGGAGAATGGTATACAGTCTGCCAAATCAGTTACAAGTGCATCCTATGAGCATCTACATGGATGCATGGATTGAGACATCACAAATAAAACCAAGATGCATTCCTCCAAAAATAAGAAAACAATCTGGTGACCATAAATAAGCTAGACAACAGAAGGAGGAAACTAACACCCAATAGAGCCAACTTCACTAAAGGAAAGGCATCACTGATCATTATTAGGAAGTAGCAATGATCACTCATGGAATAATTCAAGGACACTGTCAAAAGACAAATTGCCAAGGACTGTAAGAATAACAACCACAAAGCCTGCTGTAGCTTTACCAGACATGTAGATGTCAACTTCCAAATATGCTGTCAGCTACTGACAAATGGCAAGGAATACACTGAACCAACTTTCATTGGCCACATCCTGGGGAACAAGTTCAGTGTAAACCTCCCCCCATCACCCCCAAAAGGGCCTGTGTCCATCACAGAAGGATGCAGAGCCCCAGACGTCATGGACATGCAGGTAAGGACAGCCCTCTCCAAAGCCAAGAACACAGCATCAATGGGAATGGATGGTGTTCCAGGCTGCGTCTTACACTAGGCCCAAAAGGAACTACACCCTCACCTACATTCACTGCCCAGACTCAATCATACCACAGGGTATGTACACAAAGAATGGCATACACTAACAGTCATCCAGCTCCACAAAGGGGGTACCACAACAGAACCTGGAAACCATTGCCCTAAATGCCTACTCAGCCTGGTCTACAAAGCTATTGATCAAATTGTCATGGAACCCATAAACAGAGACAATGGGGACCTCCAGACACTGGACTCTAGACAAGCTCACCTTGTTAAAGGAAGATCCTGCCTCCTAAACATAGTTGACTTACTTCAAACAGTCACCAAGGACATAGATGGAGGTGAAAATAGTCCACACAGCCCACCTGGACCTCACTAAGGACTTTACCCACCATTCCCCACTCTGTCATCATGGACATGCTTACCAGACTGAACATCAACAGGTATGTCACAGGATGTGTAGCCTAGTGTCTCTCAGATCAAACACACATGTTCAGAGTTGCGGGTGCCATGTATGACTGTAAGACAGTCACAAATGGCATCCCATAGGTCTTGCTCCTGGGACCCCACCTGTTCAGTGGACACTGCTTAGAGGTACAGGCAAGCACGGGAGGAGTATGGCTGAATAGGTTTGCAGATGACTGCTAACTGTGGCCCATAATCAACTCTATGGCTGACACGCACATCCTCCAGAAGGGGCTTACCGACACAGATACCTGGTGTCAAAACAATGCCCCAACAAGAATGACAAAGAATGCATAGTCATCCCGTTTTGCTAAAACAAAGTGCAAACAAATTACCACATAGGTGGTACACCAGTATGTATGGAGAAAGTCATGAAGGCCCTGGGGAAACAGTTAGATAGTGAACTCTCCTTTGATGATCACATGGCCAAAGTGTTCAGACATTCCTTCTATGTAGCCCACCCATTGTCACCTAATGTAACCCACTTTGTCTAGTCTGATGATGTCACCATTCTACAAATATACCTGTGGAAAAGAGAACTCACAGTAATGTGTATAGCGCATTGTGTAAATGCGTACTCCTATAGTAACATAAAGCAGTTAGGTAGGGGTTTGAATCCTGCACTTGACAGGTGTGTGTGTGTGTGTGTGATCTCCTTAGAGAGGAGCAACCTTTTTGGAGAGTAGTCAAACACCTTAACAGTGGTATACCAATTTTTGTCAGGTCTGATGATGTCACCACCCTACAACTATACCTGTGGAAAAAGAACCTGAAGTAGCGTGTGTAGTGCGTCATGTAAATGCATACTCCTGTAGTGATATAAAACAGTCAGGTAGTGGTTTGAATCCTGCACTTGACAAGTGTGTGTCTGTTTGTGTGTGATCTCCTTTCAGAGGAGCAACTTTTTGGGAGAGTAGTCAAACACCTTAAAAGTGATATACTAATCATTGTCAGGTCTGATGATGTCACCACCCTACAAATATACCTGTGGAAAGAAAACCCATCGTAATGTGTATAGCACGTCGTGTTAATGTGCACTCCTGTAGTGACATAAAGCAGTTAGATAGGGGTTTAAATCCTACACTTGATAACTGTGTGCGTGTCTGTTTGTGTGTGAACTCCTTGGAGAGGAGCAACCTTTTGGGAGAGAGTAGTCAAACACCTTAAAAGTGGTATACTAATCTTTGTCAGGTCTGATGATGTCACCACCCTACAAATATACCTGTGGAACAAGACCCCACAGTAATGTGTATAGCGCTTTGTGTTAATGCGTACTCCTGTAGTGATATAAAGCAGTTAAGTAGGGGTTTGAATCCTGCACTTGACAACTTTGCATGTGTCTGTTTGTGTGTGAACTCCTTGGAGAGGAGCAACCTTTTTGGAGAGTAGTCAAACACCTTAAAAGTGGTATACTAATCTTTGTCAGTTCTGATGATGTCACCACCCTACAAATATACCTGTGGAAAAAAAACCCACAGTAATGCATAAAGCATGTCGTGTAAATGTGTACTCCTGTAGTGACATAAAGCAGTTAGGTAGGGGTTTGAATCCTGCAATTGACAAGTGTGTGTGTGGGACTGTTGGTCAATGGGTCATGGGTTTTGCTTTTACTACTGTATGACATATCAGTATGACACCAGTATGTGCATTTCATATGTGAGGTAGCTGTGTGGCAAATACATATACGTACATGTGACCTCAATTATTGCATATGTGGGAACCCTGCTTTCTCCAAGAACACATCTGTAATTTATTCAAGAGTGTGCTGCTGCTTTCCAGACCTTAGGTCACATCTGTATGCCTGTGACAAGGCCAGCCACTGCAGTGATCCCAGGCCTAGGTCAACTGTGTCACACACATTCATTACGGTTTCTTTAGAATTGTGTGTGAGTGTTTATGGCCGAGGTAGATGTCAGACCTGTTCAAACGCAGCAGGGTCTATCACTGATGTCTATTCATTATAGGTGTACAACAACCTTTGTGGATATGCATGCGGACCCCTTATTGCTTATGTGATCCACCGAGGGATTTAAACATACCTTTGGAAATGTGACTATCAAAGGAGAGATGACGTACCACTTGGTTGCATGTACACATCAGTACGTGTTCTTCATGTTGGTAGTTACTACCTATGTGGTACTGTGGGGATACTATGTTCCATAAAGGTGGATGACTATGCTTTGGTTGGCTTATAGCTTTACAGCATGGGTTTGACAACAGGGATCTGTCAGTGCGATACCCTTGTAGAGGATGTGTGTGTCATCTGGAGAATGCATTATAGGCCACAGTATGCATCATCACACATGGACGGACATATCTCTACTGTGATTGATTGTACCTAAGAGAGCTATATGCCAAACAGGAGTGGTCTCAGTAATGTGTGCATGTGAATACCACTGGTTACTGGCTTAATATAGTACCTGAAGTGTCCAAATGTTACTGTCTGTCCTACATCTGTGTGTCAGTTGTCAAGACATCATCTAACAATTGGTTATGGTCAGGCTGTTGAAGTTGTGCATACTACCAGAATGCAAATAAATGACAGATATCAACAGTATCACCCACAGCACAGTGTCTAACCATGTCATACACACATGTGTAGTCAAGTTCCGAAATGTGTATAGTACATGCATACTGGCCACCAATCGAGACTATGGAGTGTTACTGTGTAATACAGGGCATGTCACCCTGCCCATGTGTCCACTATGCACGTACATGCAGACAGTGTACCTCCACCATGTTCACAAATGTACACCTGCAAGTCTGTGCCACACATATCCCACACATACTGTCCACTCTCTAACACATGCTGCCAATACTACACACATCAGCCAAGTGGCATGTGGGCGGACTATACACTATTGGAACTAACACTGGTGTGAACATTACTACATTGACAATCATAGCTTACATGCATCATGCCTGCTCAGCCACACCTTTAAGCATATCATCACACTCTACTGCTGACAACATGCTAACATTGCTATACTCCTGTTAAGTCACCCTGTGCATCAGCACCATGGTAGCCTATTCCTGCATCAATGTCAGGGATGACAGGAGGTGGCACAGGATTCATCATATGCACAGGGTGTGTAGTTGGTTTGCCAGAGGCCTACAGTGAGCCATGCAATCAACATATATGTGTGTGTGTGAGGGCCAAGAGTACTGCTATGGGCCAATGTTGATGTAATGTGTGCGTGTATGTGGCAGCCCTAGGTGTGTTGTTTATGTGTGTGTGTCTGCATGCACACAGTTCCACCATGTGGCTGCCATATACGAGTATTTGTGGGACAGCCACAGACTGTTCCTGCCAGGCTTTACAGATCACCGTCCCTGGCCACGGATACAGTACCTGTACCTGGCAGGGGTGCTACTGACACTATCAGGTACTAAGCCTGACTGGGTACTATCCCCAGAGGTAGATGGATGTACACTGGACCCAGGTCCCTGCTGGGACTGTCCAGAGCCACGTGCACTTGGTCTTCTAGGATGGTCTATGGACAGCCCAGCCCCAACATTGCTGGGACTGGTACTGGCACTACGGGAGCAGCTGTGACTTGAGGGATGTCCGCAGCGACTGCCAGCTGCTGATGTTGCTGGCATATGTCCATGTCGACGTCTCACCCATCCCGCACTGTCCTGACAGATGGATATGACATTGCGGAGGACATCTAATGTCTCACCCCAACGTCTATCCATGACCTCAGTGTAATTATGGATGGCACCTGCTAGGTCATGGATACTGTCATTTAACGTGGTGTTATGTGCCCTCTGTGCCCTTAGTCCCTGTCTGGTGTACTGTTCCATATGTGCCTGTGCCTCCATGACAGCCTGGAACATGCGCAAGGTTGTAAGACCTGTGGCACGTCTGCCAGTGGCATGATGGCCAGCAGTGCTCTGACGAGAACCCCTGGACATCTGCCTATGTGGTACCCTTCCAGACATCTGGGTATGGCTGCTGTGTTGGGATGCATGTGCCATAGATACCACACTGTCCTGGCCAATGCCTGCTGTATGCTGTCCCTCAGCTAAGGGCATTGATGATGGATGTATTGGCAGTATGACTGTGTGCATGGATGGGGTTGACACTTGTGTACTGTCAATTGTTGGCTCAATGACAGACCCTGGAAAACATGCCTGTGCCTCAACATGCCTATCATCATCATCACTATCATGCTCAGTGACATCAGTTTCCCTCCTGCAGTGAACCAGCCCCAAATCAGCACCTGTGAGAGGGAGACAGGAAACACACTTTACGACCTGTACATGATGTCTGCACACATGCATACACACACACATGAACACATGAACACATGCACACATGTACACATGAACACATGAACACATGCACACATGAACACATGCAGACATGCACACATGAACACATGAACACATGCACACATGAACACATGAACACTTGCACACATGCACACATGAACACATGAACACATGAACACATGCACACACACGAACACATGCACACATGCACACATGCACACATGAACACATGCACACATGAACACATGCACACATGAACACATGAACACATACACACATGAACACATGCACACATGAACACATGAACACATGCACACATGCACACATGAACACATATACACTCCCTCCTCACTACAACAGACACCCACAGACACAATCACAGACACACACACCACCAGAAATCCAGAACATACTCAATAGTGTGTGATGGTGGGATACAGTATCACAAGCCAAACATTTATATCAAAAGTGACAGCATGCAGGACGTGTGTTGCTCAACAGCATGTAGTGTGAGTGTAGACAGCCCTTGCTAATAACAGTATACATGGCTTTGATGCATGTGTGCTTTGTTCAGTGATTGGCCTCACCCTGGAACGCAATGTGTACATGGACAAAACATTGCTGTGCAAGTATTAACATCTCTGCAATGGCCTTTGCACCATCACTCACAGGTATACATGCCATGGCTGGATGTGTATCAGTGTGTCACATAGATATCCATTTCTGATTAGAGCATCTGTGTCTTTAGCAGACAATTGTGGACACAGGTTTTGCACATGCATGCTATGTATATGCACAGGATGAGTGGTGCATGTATACCTGATGGAATGTCATTGCTCAACATTTTATTTATTTATTTAACATTTGTTGACCGGGAATGTCCGACTAGGTTCCATAAAGCCTGTTTTCAGCGGAGGCCCGGGGAGAAATGCTCCAGATAGACATTGTACAGTGGTTATGGTGAGTGTAGGACATATTGTGGACATGCTAGTGCCAAGCATGACATGGCATGCTACCACACAACTGCAACATTAAACGTCACACATACACAGTGTGTGTCATGTGACCTATACACTCAATAGTATTACAAGACATGTGTGTCACTTTGTATAAATAGTGATTGCTATGCAGATTGTGTATCAGTCCATATGTTTGCACACACACAATATTGAGGTGCATAGCAATTAATGATATGTGTAGTACTGTGGCCACTGTAACTGGATGTGGTGTAGTACCATGTGACATCATCATGCAGCATCATGTGGTCACTCAAGGCTACTAATGTGTGCCAGACTGGCACATAGCATGCTGTACCTGAACTGCAGTACCATGGCTACATTCACCATTTCATGGACAGTTGTTACATGGGTCCGTAAGGTGCACAGTAGGGGGCATTACCTAACATGAATGTGTTAATGTGTTGAAGAGTGTCACACAGCCACATGAGAGGACTCTACCCCTCAGGTATGTTATGTGTGCTGTGTGGATGACATTTGGGATACTGAAGTGTGACCTTACAGCGTATGTATGAATACGCCATGTGTAGCATGTTAACATGTACTGCGTATGACACAGTTGTGTGTGTTGTGTGCATGTGTATCGACTGTGCCTATCTAACGTCCACTACAGTGTTGCCACAATTGTGTGGGATGTTCTGTGTATTGCATGTGTTTGCGTCAGCTACTCACATTTCTGAGCTGTGCATAGTCTCACAGCAAACATGCACAGCATGCATTATGCACTGTTGTGTGACGTGTACATGGCCTACACCTCACCTATGACATGCACATTTATTTAACAATAATAAATGTAGAACACACTCACCAGCATGGGTCTGCTGCCTTGCTGTCACACCAGAGGGACCTACAAGGGTATGAGACAGTTTGTCAGTGGCAACAACTGTGGCATTGCTACTGTGTGTTTGCAATCTTACAGTAGTACGACTGTTGACAGTCACAGGCCTGCATATTATATTCCAAAATATTATTATTGCACAACACTAGGCACCACATCTTGTAACTACACACTACACATCTCACATAAGCATGATCTACCAATAGAGGTAACAGTAGTGTACAGCTATGCCATGTTACCTGCACGCTCCATGTCAACTTGCTGGGTAGCTCCAGTCTCCATGATGACGCATGTCAGTTGTTGTTGCTGTTGTTGGCCAGGAGTCACCTGGCTCAGGAGCAGCTCCTCACCACCTGTGGCAAGCTGTTGTCTACGGATATCAGACACATGCTGCCGGACATGTCTAATTAAATCACTGCAGTGATGGCGTACCTGCTCATATGTCTGGTTATGCATGCCTATGTTATTTACCCTATGGACAAGATCTTGCTACAGTGCAGTCCGCTCATGCTGGTCCTGGCTGGTTCTTGAGAACATCATGCTGTAGTGCTGAACCATGGTGTCCATTATCACTACATCCTCTGCTGTGCTGTATGAGGGATTACGATGGTGGGCCATAACCCTGAAAGACAAAGAAACAATATGTGTGAGCAAGTTATGTGGCACACTTAATATTCTAAAGTACGGATATCATTTAACTGCCATATATAGCAACCTATTGGCTGTCAAAGGATACACACTTCCAATACCACATATCAATGCTCAACCCACAACTGCCTGACAGTGCCTGGCACACTCCATATATCAAACCATGTTCTGCACAGCAACAAAGATAAACCAGTATGTAAGACTATACAACAGTATATGGCACACTGTATGCGACACAATGCACCACCTAGCCACAGGGGGTATATATCATGCTAATTTATTTATTTATTTAAATTTGTTGACCGGAAGTGTCTGACTGGATGTAGGTCCATTTTCAGCGGAGGCCCGGGGAGAAAAGCTCCACAGTTAAAATAAACAAACAGTAGTTACATTGGATTACATAGCGATTAACAATGTAACATAGCAATTACTTACAACATATTTACAGATGAAGAACATAGTACATCAGTAGACAACTAGAATCTTTATCTGTGAAGTACATAACAGACATTAACAAATGTTACAATGAGAAGTCCCTACTGTATAATAAGTACTAGGCTTATGAGCATCTGAGCTTGCTATAATTAAGGTAGTTAGTGGAGTGGAAAGAAAGGTAGTGGTTGGATGGGTTGAATGATATTAGAGTGGGAGTTGCAAGGGCATAGCCAGCATGTTTTTAGGTGCGCTTTTAGTAAAGTTTTGAAGTGAGTGCATGATGCATAATGTAACATGTAATCCATTGCAATGATTGTAGGGTCCAGTCACAGTATTACCAGCATACCACACTAGTCATTGATGGCAAACCCCTGCCTAACATATGCGCTCATTCATCAATATGGGTGGCATACTGCTGTACTACACTATACATGTTGCTAGATACACACCTATATCCTGTAACACACACATATGACCGAGGCCATGGTACAGGCATACACACACACACACATCAGACATACATACCAGACACAAAGGTATGGCAACACACGACCTTTACCTGTGTACCATACAGTACTGTGTGTCAGTAGTTGCAAGACCTTATGCCTGAGGTATGTCATCTGGAGGACTACGGGGAACAAACAAAACAGTGGTTCCAGGACATGTGTAGATATACCTTACTGTGCTGTTTAGGCATACAGCTTCAGGTAGTACTACAGTTCATTCAGGGGTTGGATTCACCAGCAGTAACACTCAGTAAGCATACATGTACTGCTGTAGCCTACAATGGTACACCCCAGTCGACACCAACACACTACGTCAGACCATCTGGCATACTGCTTTTTGTGCCTAGCAATAGCATACACATCCTTTGCTGGGATCACAGCTAGGACACTACATACCATGACAGAAACAGTTTCCCACTTAGCTATCACACATATACAGAACTTGGACACATTCACCAACACATTCACCATCACACTCAGTCAACCTCACAAAGCAAGTATTGCAACAGGTACATGTGGGTGTGTATCGGTTCACAGGTAGGTTATAGGCTATTGGCCCTAGGACCTATAGATGTCTAGCCATACGCTACCCTGGCCTTTGACACACGGGTGATTTCATTTTACGTGGCCCTGTCAAGCAGAGCCACAGAGGTGATTCCCGGGGTGTATTTCCTATCTCATACACAATCATCAGGTTTATATATGACGACTGCTAATTAGGAGCTTCATTTGCTATTGATAGGTGGTTTGTGTCAGGGTATGGGATGTTTCTGAGATAGGGATCTATCCGTCCAGCATGTGCTGTTTATTGAGGTGACAAGCTTTATGTCCCTAGAGCATGTAGCTCATAGGGATTGTGATCTGATTACGTGGAGCATGTCCACCTGCTCTGGGTTTCACATAGCTTTGCATGTTAGGCAGAGGTCACCTCTCGGTAGATGGTATGTGACACAGTCTAGCTGTAGTTTTGTGGGACAGTCTGCATAGGGCATCTGTTTTTAGGCCGGTATTACCCTTTGTGAGGTATGTCTGTGTCCTTTCCAGTTACTGTAGATGTCTTGTGAGGTACATACCACATGGGGCATTGTACTCTATAATGGGTTTTCTGTGTGTGGAGTAGAGAGTAACACTGACCTATACTTCCCTGGATGACACACCTTTTGTGATTACATGTGCCACATAGACAGGTTACAAGACTAGTGTGGACCTGTGACAATCGAAGGAGAGGCTACTGTCCACCTGTGTCCCATGGTCTCTTATCACACCTTCAGTGTTAAGTAGACTACCACCTATGTGGTAGTAAATGGGTACTGAGTTTTTGAAAGGAGGGATGCCAATGCAGTGTCAACATTGAGCGTGAGTCCATGGCTTTGTCACCAGGCATCTGTTGCAGTAAATATGACCTTGTCTCTCTCTCTCTCTCTCTCTCTCTCTCTATATATATATATATATGTGTGTGTGTGTGTATATACACACATACATATGAACATCCATTGGTGTACATATTGATATACATATAGGCACATATATAGTCCACCTTTCATGGTTGGAATATTGAGTATGGGAAGGTTGTGAGGTATACAGTTATGTCATAATATTGCACAGTGTTGAGCGGAATGCATTGAAGGTGTTCTCAGCCCATGTAGCTTTAGCAGTCCTCACTGGCTGCAACACTGCAAACCTGACGAATCATACCCAGAGCGTTCAACCACCACATGTCATATACCAGCACTGTATGCTGTCTGGCTTGCCACACACTACAACCTATATAGGAATATGCACGTAACAACCTTCAACAACATATATGTATCCACCTTTCACAAACAGTTGCAGTATGTCCCTTGCTCTATGCACATGTACAGATGCTAATATATCTGACACAGACAGATCTCTATGTATGTGTGTGCCATACACACACAAGGACCACACTGTTGTAAGTCCATGTACCTCACGGCTGACCTGTTGTGCCTTGCTGCAACATGAACAGGTGTCACATGTGAGCACACAGTAATATTAGAGGGTGTATATATAGCTGCAAATGCTTAATTACCATACTAGCCTGGTACAGCTGTTGCCAATGCTAAGCTACACGTTGATATGACTATCATGCATTTGTTACTCTGTCACATCCATGGTTATTTAGCTGTATGCGCTACTTCCCCAAACAGACATTGTCCACACTACTGTACAGAACACAGATAACATGGATCAGATGTTTGACATTTAATGCTGAGCTACATTTGTCACAGTTATGTCCCACTGCACACAGCTACACACTGATTTGTCCATGGCAGTAGTTATGCAGGGCATCTGTGGATAGATATGTACTGCTGCCACATATTGATGTTTCAAAGTATGTAGAGTAGTCTTCAAATACATCTACTACATACCAATAAATACATATCTGTTACATACCTTTCCTTTGTATGCGTTCATATTTTTCACTTAGCTGTCTCTGTGGCTGAATGTAATAAATTTTATTTTATGTTTTATTTATTTATTTTTTTTGTTTATAAATTTTTTTTCCACTGGGGTGGGTGGGGGTGTGAGTCTCTCTCTCACTCTCTCTGTCTCTGTGTGTGTCTCTCTCTCTCTCACTGTCTGCAATGGGATGATTGCATGTGTGGCCAGCAGGTACAGCCTGCTTTTATAGGTATCTGCACATGTGCATGTGATGGCCTCTGCACCAATTGGTGGCCACCATTTGGTAATTGCATGCAGCCTGCTGTGTGGTAATTGCAGTACTCACTGTCCTAGCAACCCAATGCTATAAATTGCTATGTCAGGTAGGCATAGCCCTTTCAGCTTTCCAGAGTGGAGCCCATGCTTGTTTGCTGTGGAGACTGTTATGTAAGTCAGAAGGTTGGTATAGTTCTTATATCTGAAGCTAGGGGTGTAGCCAGTGATATAATTGTTGTACTCAGACCTGAATGTTGCCACTTCCACTACACAGTTGTCAGTGTACAATTGTACTCACCCCTACATATCCTAACACAAGATACATGGGAGTATGTAGTTTCTTTTCTACTTATACAATTTACTGCCATACAAAAGTAGTTATTGAGATGTATACATTTGGCACATGAACTGTTTGTGAACTGCTATACTGTGAACATTTATTCACTCACTTTTGAATGGTTTGTGCTTTTTCAGTGTTGACATTAGCACAGGCTGCTCAAGAAACCGTATGCATTTCTGTACTGAGTATGCCTACCTACATCCTTGGTAGACCCTGAACACACAGGTTTATTGTACATTTGGGTAGGGGTGCAGTAGGACAGAGAGCATTATGTCTTAATGCGTGAACTTTATCTTGCTGGACCTAAAGGGTTGCTGTGTACCTGTTAGTTTATCAAGGCAAGTAGTCTGTCTGTGTAGCTCCCAACTGTGGACCTATTCAGATGGTAGCCCGAGGTTAGCCTGTTATTCTTTGTGCACCACACCGGTCTTTTCAGCACTGGAACAATGGCATTGTCACAGTTGGTTGCTACCAGTACATGGCTACATCCCTTGGTATTTCAGTGTTGTACACCTACATAAGGGTATGCTTCTGGAACTCCTTCCAAAGCTATTTGCACAGCGTGTAACAGCAGAATAGCTGATATGCCTGTGAGTTTCTGCCCCTGCCAGGCCTCTCAAACACTCAGATACATATTTGAACAGACTCAGGGTAAAGTAGGTCGAATTGAGGTACACCTTTACAATATTAGTAACATTAGGTTGAGACTTTAAGAGAACCAGAGCATATGGATTAATACACATTTCCTGAAGTACAAGTGGTGTCTAACTCTTACTTTCTGTCACAGTTAGGAAGTATGGCCTCTACCCTAGTCAGATATGCTAGTGTTTGTCCTGCTATAATACTGTGTGGGGGTTGTGAAGTGCTGCTGTAACATTATTTCCTGCTAGAATGGCTGGTTCTCTTTTCACTGTCATGTAATGGAATTCCACAAGAACTGCTGGTAAAGATCCACATAACAGGATTTGTGTTATGGCATTCCTATTTGGCCTTTACATTCACTCATTCTGATGCATGATATATTGGTTTCAACATCAATTTGTTGTATGTTTACCATGGCTCAGTGGTACTTCATTCAGTCTAGTGTGTACAAGGTCCGGGGTTCGAGACTGACAGAGGTATTTTATTTTGCTGCTGAGCAGAACAAGGGCCCTGACATACAGAGTGACTAAGGCACTTTTAAGCAGTTGTAAGTGGGTTTGCTCGGGTTTGCGCAATGCTTAGCTAAGCACACACAAGCTTAGCTAAGTGCACACAGGTGTACACTCGCGCAAACCCGCTAACTACTGCTTAAAAGTGCTTACTCCCGCTAACCCCGGTGCTAATTTCTTTGAAAGAAAAGAAAATGGGGAGATAGGAAAGTGGTGAAAAAAGGGGTACAAAGTGGGAAAGACAGTAGGGAAAACAGCTCGGGATGTGCGGGACGGGTGTAGGGAAGGTCCATAGCTGCCCATTTCTTTAACAGCAACAGCTGTGCATATACTAGTAATTTTAATGGAGTTTTGAAACCTTCCACCCCTGAGAGAGGGGTGAGGACAACAAAGTATGTTGTACTGCCAATTAAATTTCTGTTTGTGTCAGGCGGACATGTGTGCGAATTGGGCAGCTATGTATGGGGAGTAATTTTTTTTGGGTGCAGATTGCCCATTTTTTTTTTTCTGGTGAGAGTGGAATGTGGGGTAGGGGAAGTAGGTATATTTTGGGAGGTAGGTTGGGGAGGTAAACAGACAAGACAAACATGATGCATACAGGGGCGGAGTATGACACATGGGGTGGGTGAACACCATTGATGGGGAAGGGTGTTTGGAAATCGCAAGCCCATGAGCCCACAGATGGCAACAGTGGAACTGAGATCCCCACCCATGGGCAGTCACCACTGCACCTTCATAGCCCGGGGGGGGAGGCTGTGCTGGGGCCTGTGTAGGAGGGGCAGGCTCACCCGTGAGACGCGCCACTCTTGTCTCGAGCTGGCGTAGAGGATCAGTGACTGAACGCTGGATCTTCCTATGCACCACAGCCCGGACCATTCCGAGGGTGATAGGTGGCCCTCCTCCACTCATGCTTGCATGGGGGGGGGAGCCCCATTCCCTGCAGTGCTTCCACCCAAAGGTGGCACAGGACCAACGGAGGAGGGGCCCCGGGCTGGGCACCGGAACTGCTGGTGCCAGGTGCCATCGCCAACTGAGGTGGAACAGGTGGGTCCACTGGGACCGTCCTTCCCATACGTTCTATGTTTAGAATGATTTAATGACAATATGGGTTAGTAATAGCCAACAGCATTCCAGTTTATTTGTAACAGCATACAGTAGTATTCCCATTAACCCAACACACCAGAGTTCCATCAGTTGAACAGCAAGCATAACACATGCATATATAGAACAACAGTGGACATTCCAACAGCATGCAGGATTGATTGGTGGCAACAGGCCACCAAGATTGTGGTATGTGAACATGGCACATGTATCGAAGTAAATGCAGATATTTATATAACAATAGGACATGTGTCCCAACAAATGTTATGAGATTAGACATACCCATTGAGGTGTGGAATTGCATTGTTTATGCAGATACAGTAGGGTGTAAAAAGATACCACCATTAACAACTTAACTATACTTATAGTTTACACTACATTCCTATTGACTGCAGTTAAATATCCCCTATATGTATTATTACACTAGGCAATGTCCATTAAATTGTGAAATGAGTTTTGCTAGTTCTTGATATACCTGACCTGTATCTGACATACAAACTGTCCTGGATGCAGATGTTACTGCTACATATTTATATTTTTTATTTATATTTATGTATCTACATATCTGGATGTGTTCAGGTGACATTATCAGGTATATGTTAACAGCCCCCTACATTTCTAGCAGCATACTGACATTTCTGGGGAACACAATAACAAGCTACTCATGTGCCAGATTAACCTGTACATGCCGGCCATTAACCGACAGTTGAGGACTGTATATATGCTTAACAGCTACTGGCACTCCCTTCATCCACTTTATATGGGCCTACCCATGTGTGGGCTGACTGCACTTAATACAACAGTACTATTTATATTATGCAAGAGTACAACAACATATCGAAGAAAGTGACACGGACACACTCCAGGAATTATACCTTTATTAATTACATTACACACTCTCTCAATTATTTGATATATCAGTGCATGCAGAGGTCTTTTATTCAATACTTTTCATACCTTTATTAATGGGTTACAACACCTTTTCATGCTGTATCACTTATTTTATATAACAGTACATGCAGAGAAGTTATTCCACACTTTTTATATCTTTATTAATGGGTTACAACACCTTTTCAGCTCTGTCTCACTTATTTTATATAACAGTACATGCAGAGAAGTTATTCCACACTTTTTATACCTTTATTAATGGGTAACAACACCTTTTCATGCTGTCTCATTTATTTTATATGACAGTACATGCAGAGAAGTTATTCCACACTTTTTATACCTTTAATAATGGGTTACAACACTCTTTTTCAGGCTCTCTCACTTCTTTTATATGACCACACATGCAGAATATTTACTAACCTGACTAGTGGCGCAGCCTTAGCAGCCTATCTGCATAGGCTTGCTGATTCACAGCACAGACACCTGCAGCTGTGAAGTAAATGAAGGGATATTGAGACATACCTATCCATAATATAGACTACAATAGCAATTTTTACATACTTCATCCCATGACTACATACTCAGTAGTGGGGCATTTGGCATTCCACGGGCCACCTGTATCCAGTGGTTCAGCTGGTCCTCCTTGCGTCTCTTCAGGTCTGCATGGTGGTGTCTGACCTGCTCACCAGTCTGTGGGACGCCTGTGGCACTGGTGAGATCATGTGCTAAATGGTTCCAGGCTTCTGCTTTGTACTCTGTGCCCTGGAACTGGCCCTGCAGGAGTCTTGCATCATGATGATGGATGAGGAGCCAAACCATATATTTTGACTCCTCAATGCCCCACCATTGCGCTCGAAAATGAGAGCCCTCTCCAGCGCCGGCCATACTGTCTGCAGATGGGAGCTACAACCAGTTATGGCAATTATTCCCGCCTATGGAGCTTAAATATGCCTCATTTCCCACACTTATTTGTGATTGGCTGGTTTTGAAAAATCTCAGCTAAGAGCAAACCTGCTTAGCAATGGGTAAACTTCCATTGCCATATATGAGTGTGTTGGAAATGCATACGTATTTAAAGCTTTCATGGCTTAGTGGTTAGTACTGTGATTATGGTGCACAGTATCCCGGGTTTGCGGCCTGTCATTGCTTTTTATTTTACTACTGGCCAGACCAGATAGGAGGTGTGGCTGTGTTTAGCCAACTTTGCTCAGCTTTACCCTACATTGTTCGAGATTGCTCTACATTGCTCTATGCTGCCCGACGTTGCGCTAGTTGGCACAATGCGCAGCTCCGCGCAAACCTATTGCGCTAGTTAAAGCAGTGCTAAGCTATGAGCAATTATACTTCACTGTACTTAATACTTGTAAACTTTGCATAGCAGTGCTTATGGAGCTTAAATATGCCTCATTCCCCACACTTATTTGTGATTGGCCGATTTTGAAAAAACTCAGCTAAAAGCAAACATGCTTAGCAATGGGTAAACTTCCATTCCATATATATGAGTGTGTTGGAAATGCATACATATTTAAAGCTGTCATGGCTTAGTGGTTTGGTACTGTGATTATGGTGCACAGTGTCCCGGGTTCGCGGCCTGTCATTGCTTTTTATTTTACTACTGGCCAGACCAGATAGGAGGTGTGGCTGTGTTTAGCCGACTTTCTTTGCCCAATGTTGCTCGACATTGCTCTACATTGCTCTACGCTGCCTGACGTTGCCAGACGTTGCCCAACATTGCGCTAGTTGGTGCGGTGCGCAGCTCCGCGCAAAACTATTGCACTAGTTAAAGCACTGCTAAGCTATGAGCAATTATACTTCACTGTGCTTAATACTAATGGACTTTGCTTAGCAGTGCTTCACATTGCTTAAGATATGTTACTTATGCATTTATCAGTATGCCTGACCATTCCACCTTCTTATATATATATATATATATATATATATATATATATATATATATATTTATATAAAATATCGTTCACTAACGCATAGGCCATTTCAATGCATTTTACTGGGGTTTAAAAGGTAAATGTCAGGAGTTATTTTTATGCACACGTTTCCTACAGAAAATAGGGAGGGGAGTGGCGGGACTCGAACCAGGAATGCCTCCTCTTTGTGCGAGGGCTCTACCACTATGCTATTGCTATTTGGCTTCATTTGCATATCAGTAGTTTATTATCCTCTTCAATGTCTGTGCTGCTAACTGTAGCTAAGCAATGGGCAAACCCGCGCATACATGAGCAAATACAGGCAGCTATGTCGGGAATCATAAAAAAAATAGGTTAGCTTTACATTTTTAACTTGTACAGGGATTTAGAATGTGGGGGAGTGTAGTGCTGGGTTTGTGGACATTTAATTGGACTCTCTCATTTCTGTTGACATTTGCTGTTTATGCACTTGCAGGGGCATGGATTGCTCGGCAGTCTGACATGCCCCCTGCACTCGTGCACACTCCGTGTTAGCCTTAGAGCTGAGTCAGCATGCCCTCATGAATATGCATGATGGGCTGACATCTAACTCTTAGACTGCAGTTTCCGTGTAAGACTTAGTTAGTCTTACACGGAGGATTAGTGAATCCCGGCCCTTATGTTTATTTCACCTTTCATCTTTCAAGTTCATTTCTAGCAAAAACTCTTCCTTTTTTAATATGCCTGATTGATCTGTCAGGTCATTTCTTAAACTACTTAAACCTCTTATGAAAACTCACAAGCTTGAACAGTCCTAAAAAGATGCTACCAGTTCACCACTTGTTGTTGAAGACATCTCCGGCATTGTTCCAAGGCCTCTGGGTAAATCCTACCTTTTCTTGCTGCTGTGTATTTGTAAAGACATTTCCATGTAAATATGCAAAATCTGTTCAACTTTATTACAGTAAAGCTTCATCAAATATTCCCTGAACTTTCTGAGAATATCCCTGACTTTTCGGTTATTTTCATGGTCCTTGTATTTTTTAACTCAAAAATTGTTCTTTCTAGCGTCTGCATTTTTGTTTACACTGCATATGACAGGACTATTTTTTTTAATTCTTACCATTATGTACTCTCATGCATTGTTTATGAAATGTCCCATTAAACATTTAAGATTAGTAACTAACATAACATGTGCTTGAACTTATACAGACAGTGTAGAAAAAACTAGTTATCAATGCAAACAACACACTAAATGTCATTTGAAAGGGATAGTGTAAGCACTGGCTTTGTGTTGTAATTGCTGTCCACAGTACAAAGGACAAGGCTGAAGCAAATATTGTCCAGATGTACAAAATACACTTCAATTTGGTAAAACCAGTGAAAAATAGATTAGCATTTAAAATTTAAGCATAGACACTTTCGCCCCACATGCATTCAAAAGGGACTTGTTCAAAATTAGTACACTCATTGCTGGAAACCCTATATCACTGATTAAAATCACATAATCAATTAGCGACTCAATCATTCATAATTAAATTAAAATATATACCATGCCAAAATCAAAACTAACAGATTTTTTTAAATATAGGAATGAAACATAAATCAAATATAAAAAAATACATTTAACAGTGAATGTTAAACCATATAAAATATATATATATATAATATTTGCATAAAAAGAAAGCACACAATGTGACTCAATTGTTAATGAGTTAATTCTGTACCAATAATCCCAAATAGTACTAAAAATCCTAATAAATAATCATTAATAAGCACTTTACTTTTTGCTATTGGATTTTATATTTTGAAGTGTATTATGATTATTTATAGTCGTTTATAATTTGGCTGCTATTAATTTTAAGATTGGCATGAAGGTTACAGTATTATTAATCTCAGGTGGCGATGTAGCATTAAGGCATAATTGCAAAAACAATTCTTTGTACTCTAAGGCAATTTCCCATGCTCCATCTCTCATGTCCCCTTTCACTATCTCCAAGAAACCAAAACCAAATCTTTTATAGTTTTTTACAAACCAAAGTGTGTTTGTAAAGAGCATTTTTCATATTAGCATTCTTTATGTCATAATAATGTTCCTATACTCTTTTCTTGAGGGCCCTCCATCTTACCAACATAGAACTCTTCTCAATCAGCTCATAATGCAATATACATGTTACAATATCATACTGTAAGTTTAACTTGTGATCACTTCTGATTGTAGTAGTATTAGCTTCTAAGGTATATTTACAGTAGGGCAGAAGCCACATTTAAATGTCTCACTTTTCACCATATTCTTAATAGACCAATACCCCTCAAACTTTCTTTTCAAATTACAACATATTTTATGAACAAAATGTGGTTTATCTCCCAGTAATTTACATATATCATCACTGGACCTGACTATAATCCAATTTTTTGTAATAATATTATGAACAAAGTCGGACTCAATACTCTACCTCAAGACTATAGCTCACTCAAAATTAACATTTGATTCCCTATTAGATTCTGTACATAATGTATTACAAGTATCAACTCTGGGAGGTTCTGAAAGTTGACCCACTCCCAAAAAGGGCTTTTATCTGTGTCTCCAGCCTGAGGCAACCTCCTCACATATGCCCTCTATGAAAGTGGACGGGTAGCCCCTTTCTAAAAACATATTTCTTAATCTACACTTCTCTTCCTCAAACCTAACTTTTGTTGACACCATCCTAGCCAACCTCACAAACTATCCTTTAATGAAATTCCTTTTAAGGTGAAGTGGCTAGTAGTTGTTAAAATGTAAATATGAGACAGAGAATGTGGGTTTGCGGTACAAATTAGATTCAAAACCTAATACAGTCTTTTGTATGGTGGTATCCAAATAATCAATAGATTCTTTGTTGTAATTAAAAGTAGAATTCAAAAATGAAGTAGTATTTTTAAAGCTTAAGGAACTCTTCATGACTGTCTTCGGGGCCATCCCAAATGATATTGTACAAATACCATCAATATACCTTATAGTGATGTTAAAATTTAGATGTAGAAACAAATGTCTCCCAATTTAAAAAAAAATGAAGTTGATATAAATAGGGGTGCACGCTGCTCCTATTGCAACACCTTTGATTTGCTTGTATGTGTTACCTTCAAAATAAATTAAATTATTCAAAATAATTATCTACATAAAAGCTGTTAATAACATTATACCTTTACTCAAAATAAAAGAGCAGGTCAATAAAGCTTCAATAAATAGTTCCAAACCCTGATCATAGGGAATAGATGTAAACAAATTAATCACATTAATAATGCAGGAACCTATATTCTTATTCCACAATTCGGGGGTCAGTCTACTAAGAAAATTCAAAGAATCTTTTAGCAGGTGCTGCTGGACCAAAAATACTATTTTCAAAGTCTGGTCTATAAAACCTGCTAATGGATATGTTTTTGATCGCTGCACTGCATTAGGCAAAAAGAGTTTTCCAGGTATCTTTGAGCACCTTACCTATGCCCTGAATGAGGGAAAGAAAAGACAGTACATACAACTTACCTGGACTTGGCCAAGGCCTTTGACACAATCCCCCCCATTTGGGCATCATCGAAAAGCTAACACAACTTGGTGTAAATCCCTATCTCATCAGGTAGGTGGCCAAATGACTCACCAACAGGAACCTCAAGGTCAAAATAGGTGCCTTCACCTCCAATAGTAGACCTGTCACTAGTGGAGCTCCCCAGGGATTTGTCCTGGGAACCCTACTGTTAGGAATCTGCTTCTCTGAGGTCCAGGCAAAGACAAAAGCCCTGTTGCTGACCAAGTTTGTGGATGAGTGTAAGTTGGGTGCAGTCATTAACTCCCCAAATAATGTTAACATACTGCAAAAGGGTCTCACAGGAACTATTGACTGGTGCCAAAGTCATGGCCTCAAGCTAAACACAAAAAAAAAAAAAGTATCATCATACCATTCAGCAAAAGCATGGCCACTACTGATTACCACATCAGTGGCAACCCTCTAAGCACACAACCTGTGGTGAGATACCCAGGTACTCAGGTTGATAGCAACCTCACATTCGACCATCATGTAGTGGCAGTGGTCAGAAAAGCCTTTTACTTGGTTCATCTCATAAGTAAAGGGACTGCATCCAGAAAAAAAGGAGAGTATTACCTCTCTATACTCCTCCCTCATTAGACCAGTAATTGAGTATAATACCCCATTTCGTATGTACCTCTCCAAACATCAGCAGCAACAGGAAATGCCACAGAAATACCTCACAAAGAGAATCCATGGCCTCCAATACCTGTCCTATGTGGACAGGCTCAAATCACTATCACTCTACTCAGTATCATACAGATTGCTCAGAGGTGATCTGTGTCTCACCTACAAGGCAGTCTCGGACCCTGCCCTACTAGAAATGCTCCATATATGTAGGTCTAACTCCTCGTGCATTACCCACTTAAAAGGCCTGGATCTAATATGTCACATCAAGAAAACCTGCTGGAGAGACAGGTTGATGTCTCAGAGGTTTTACCATGTCTCTGGAATAGACTTCCCATACATGTCAAACAGAGTACCTCACTGACCCTTTTCAAGAGCAACCTTGATGAGTGGATGGGAAACCACAAATTTGTCACAGGGGTTCCACCTATGTCCCTCTTTGATAGGGGTGACAGGTGCTGACTGAGATTTCTTTTTGCGGATAAACTCTTGGCTAGGCTTGTAAGGGCTCCAGGACCATTAACCTAGTAACCTGCCATCATCCTATGATCCTAGGTATTCCAAATATTGTAGGGATAAGCAGAGATGTCTTTTTCAGAAAATTACATGTTGACCTCTTTATATAACATGCCATCCAGGCACAAATCAATGTTCCTGTAAGCCATATTGATCTCATTTTTCAATATTTGGAGGTAAGTGGTAGGATCCCACAATAACCTAACATTCTCACCAATATAATCAATGGCATTGAATACTACCGCACCTCTGCCCTTGTTGGGCTTGATTATTGTAATGCATCTATCATGCGACAATGAATAAAGAAATCATGCTCTTCTTTGATAAGATCGAAACACCTGATATCAGAATTTGTTTCAAGCTGTTTACAGATATCTTGTTTGCAAGCCCTTTCAAAAAACTGCAGTAGGGGATATACTGGGGATGTAAAAGTACTTTTACATTAAAGTACCATATCTCTTTGTTCTCTATGTTTTTAATCTTTCACTATTAGTGTTAAATTGAACAGCCAAAATCAATTTTCTGGTGGATAATTTTAATTCTATTAATCCATCTGATACCCCGGTACAGTTGCTAGGAATAAAATTAAAACCTATGTTTTTTATTTAATTCCATGTGAGTGAAATTAAATATTTTAAAGCCATTATGTGTGAAAATCACGCCATCCAGTTCAAGTCCAGTAGAAGTATCTGAATTAATATAAGCAGAATCACTACAAATATATCATCCCATTTTCTTCCCTGCTTTTTTCCCATTTTTTTCTTCCTTTTTGTGGAAGTGGAGCTGTTGATAATTGCTGTTGTGTGTGTGTGTGTGTGTGTGTGTGTGTGTGTGTGTGTGTGTGTGTGTGTGTGTGGGGTTGAAAGGCTTGAAATTCTGTTGCTTCTTCCTGAGACTGGCTGTTACCATACTAACAGCACATCAAAGGTGAATAGTTATGATTATAGGAACACTTCAAAGGATGGTGGAGGTAATTATATTGCCTCTGGATATGATCTACATCAAGGGGATATTCAGGAATGTAATAACAAAGGGTAT